>NC_080866.1:3725392-4400179 GCF_030435755.1 Ochotona princeps | reverse complement strand
TCAGAGCTCAAAATACAGAACTGTAAACTCAGAACATAAATGTCAGCATTCACCACTCAGAACTCAGCTTTTCGAAATCGGAATTCACAACTCGGAATTCACAATTTCAGAATTCAGAACTCGGAATTCAGAAATCAGAAGTCAGGAAACATACCTAAGATCTCAGAATTCTGAACGCAGAACTCAGATTTCCGTTCTCAGAATGCAGAACGCAGAACTCAGAATTCTGAACTCAGAATTCAGAAGTCAGAATTCAGATGTCAGAATTCTGAATTCAATTTCATTTCAGAATTCAGCACTCAGATTGCAGAACTGAATATATTCAGATGTCAGAATTCGCAATCCTGAACTCAGAACTCAGAATTCAGAATTCAGAAATTGGGACTCAGAACTCACAATTTTGAACTAAGAACTCAGAATACAGGACTCACAATGCAGAACTCAGAATGCAGAACTCAGTGTTCAGAACTCAGAATTTCCAACCCTGAAATCAGAACTCTGATTTCAGAACAGAGAATTCATAATCAGAACTTAGGGCTTAAATTTAAGTTCTCCCAATGCAGAACTCAGAATTCAGAGCCCAGGACTCAGAACTCAAAATTCAGAATTCAGACTTTGCAACACTGAGTTTAGAACTCTGATTTGGCATCTCAGAACTCAGAACTCAGAACTCAGAACTCAGAAGATAGATCTAACAACTCCGAATTCAGAAATCACAGATTCAATCTTTGAATTCAGCACTCAGAACTCAAACTCAGGACTCCAATTTCAGAATTCAGAATTCAGAGATTCGGACTGAGAACTGAGAATTCCAATTTCAGAATTCAGAACTCAGAACTCAGAACTCAGGACTCACAAATCATACAGAGATGTCAGAACTCTGAAATCAGAGTTCAAAATACAGAACTGTGAACTCAGATTTCACAACTCAGATCTCAGAATTCAGAAATAAGAGATTCAAATTTTGAATTCAGCACTCGCAACTCACTACTTAGCACTCAGAACTGATGTCAAAATTCAGAATTCCGAATTGCGTTTCATTTCAGAATTCAGAACTCAGATTGCACAACCGAATCTATTCAAAACTCAGAGTTACCAATCCTGAAATCAGAACTCAGATTCAGAATTCAGAACTTGGAACCCAGAAGTCAGAATACGGGACTCAGATTGCAGAACTCAGTGTTCAAAACTCAGAATTTCCAACCTTGAAATCAGAACTCAGAACTGATAATTCATAACTCAGAAGTAAGAACTGAAATTTCAGAACTCACAATTCAGAACTCAGAATTCAGAGCTCAGATTCCTGGACTCAGAATTCAGAATTCAGAACTCAGATCTCAGATCTCAGAATTCAGTTTCATTTCAGAATTCAGAACTCAGATTGCAAAACTGAATATGTTCAATAGTCATAGTTACCAATCACTAATTCAGAACTCAGATTCAGATTTCAGAAATTGGAACTCAGAACTCGCAAATTTGAACTCAGAACTCAGAATTTTGAACTCAGAACTCAGAATGCAGAACGCAGTGTACAGAACTCAGAGCTCAGAACTCAAAGTCAGATTTCAGATTTCAGCATTCAGAACTCGGGAATCAGAGCTCAAAATACAGAACTGTAAACTCAGAACATAAATGTCAGCATTCACCACTCAGAACTCAGCTTTTCGAAATCGGAATTCACAACTCGGAATTCACAATTTCAGAATTCAGAACTCGGAATTCAGAAATCAGAAGTCAGGAAACATATCTAAGATCTCAGAATTCTGAACGCAGAACTCAGATTTCAGTTCTCAGAATGCAGAACGCAGAACTCAGAATTCTGAACTCAGATTTCAGAAGTCAGAATTCAGATGTCAGAATTCTGAATTCAATTTCATTTCAGAATTCAGCACTCAGATTGCAGAACTGAATATATTCAGATGTCAGAATTCGCAATCCTGAACTCAGAACTCAGAATTCAGAATTCAGAATTTGGGACTCAGAACTCAGAATTTTGAACTCAGAACTCAGAATACAGGACTCACAATGCAGAACTCAGAATGCAGAACTCAGTGTTCAGAACTCAGAATTTCCAACCCTGAAATCAGAACTCTGATTTCAGAACTGAGAATTCATAATCAGAACGTAGGACTTAAATTTAAGTTCTCCCAATGCAGAACTCAGAATTCAGAGCCCAGGATTCAGAACTCAAAATTCAGAATTCAGAACTAAGAACTCAGAACTCCCAAATCCAAATGAAGATTTCCAAACTCAGTATTCAGAATTCAGACTTTGCAACACTGAGTTTAGAACTCTGATTTGGCATCTCAGAACTCAGAACTCAGAACTCAGAAGATAGATCTAACAACTCCGAATTCAGAAATCACAGATTCAATCTTTGAATTCAGCACTCAGAACTCAAACTCAGGACTCCAATTTCAGAATTCAGAATTCAGAGATTCGGACTGAGAACTGAGAATTCCAATTTCAGAACTCAGAACTCAGAACTCAGAACTCAGGACTCACAAATCATACAGAGATGTCAGAACTCTGAAATCAGAGTTCAAAATACAGAACTGTGAACTCAGATTTCACAACTCAGATCTCAGAATTCAGAAATAAGAGATTCAAATTTTGAATTCAGCACTCGCAACTCACTACTTAGCACTCAGAACTGATGTCAAAATTCAGAATTCCGAATTGCGTTTCATTTCAGAATTCAGAACTCAGATTGCACAACCGAATCTATTCAAAACTCAGAGTTACCAATCCTGAAATCAGAACTCAGATTCAGAATTCAGAACTTGGAACCCAGAAGTCAGAATACGGGACTCAGATTGCAGAACTCAGTGTTCAAAACTCAGAATTTCCAACCCTGAAATCAGAACTCAGAACTGATAATTCATAACTCAGAAGTAAGAACTGAAATTTCAGAACTCACAATTCAGAACTCAGAATTCAGAGCTCAGATTCCTGGACTCAGAATTCAGAATTCAGAACTCAGATCTCAGATCTCAGAATTCAGTTTCATTTCAGAATTCAGAACTCAGATTGCAAAACTGAATATGTTCAATAGTCATAGTTACCAATCACTAATTCAGAACTCAGATTCAGATTTCAGAAATTGGAACTCAGAACTCGCAATTTTGAACTCAGAACTCAGAATGCAGAACGCAGTGTACAGAACTCAGAGCTCAGAACTCAAAGTCAGATTTCAGATTTCAGCATTCAGAACTCGGGAATCAGAGCTCAAAATACAGAACTGTAAACTCAGAACATAAATGTCAGCATTCACCACTCAGAACTCAGCTTTTCGAAATCGGAATTCACAACTCGGAATTCACAATTTCAGAATTCAGAACTCGGAATTCAGAAATCAGAAGTCAGGAAACATATCTAAGATCTCAGAATTCTGAACGCAGAACTCAGATTTCAGTTCTCAGAATGCAGAACGCAGAACTCAGAATTCTGAACTCAGATTTCAGAAGTCAGAATTCAGATGTCAGAATTCTGAATTCAATTTCATTTCAGAATTCAGCACTCAGATTGCAGAACTGAATATATTCAGATGTCAGAATTCGCAATCCTGAACTCAGAACTCAGAATTCAGAATTCAGAATTTGGGACTCAGAACTCAGAATTTTGAACTCAGAACTCAGAATACAGGACTCACAATGCAGAACTCAGAATGCAGAACTCAGTGTTCAGAACTCAGAATTTCCAACCCTGAAATCAGAACTCTGATTTCAGAACTGAGAATTCATAATCAGAACTTAGGACTTAAATTTAAGTTCTCCCAATGCAGAACTCAGAATTCAGAGCCCAGGATTCAGAACTCAAAATTCAGAATTCAGAACTAAGAACTCAGAACTCCCAAATCCAAATGAAGATTTCCAAACTCAGTATTCAGAATTCAGACTTTGCAACACTGAGTTTAGAACTCTGATTTGGCATCTCAGAACTCAGAACTCAGAACTCAGAAGATAGATCTAACAACTCCGAATTCAGAAATCACAGATTCAATCTTTGAATTCAGCACTCAGAACTCAAACTCAGGACTCCAATTTCAGAATTCAGAATTCAGAGATTCGGACTGAGAACTGAGAATTCCAATTTCAGAATTCAGAACTCAGAACTCAGAACTCAGGACTCACAAATCATACAGAGATGTCAGAACTCTGAAATCAGAGTTCAAAATACAGAACTGTGAACTCAGATTTCACAACTCAGATCTCAGAATTCAGAAATAAGAGATTCAAATTTTGAATTCAGCACTCGCAACTCACTACTTAGCACTCAGAACTGATGTCAAAATTCAGAATTCCGAATTGCGTTTCATTTCAGAATTCAGAACTCAGATTGCACAACCGAATCTATTCAAAACTCAGAGTTACCAATCCTGAAATCAGAACTCAGATTCAGAATTCAGAACTTGGAACCCAGAAGTCAGAATACGGGACTCAGATTGCAGAACTCAGTGTTCAAAACTCAGAATTTCCAACCCTGAAATCAGAACTCAGAACTGATAATTCATAACTCAGAAGTAAGAACTGAAATTTCAGAACTCACAATTCAGAACTCAGAATTCAGAGCTCAGATTCCTGGACTCAGAATTCAGAATTCAGAACTCAGATCTCAGAACTCAGAATTCAGTTTCATTTCAGAATTCAGAACTCAGATTGCAAAACTGAATATGTTCAATAGTCATAGTTACCAATCACTAATTCAGAACTCAGATTCAGATTTCAGAAATTGGAACTCAGAACTCGCAATTTTGAACTCAGAACTCAGAATGCAGAACGCAGTGTACAGAACTCAGAGCTCAGAACTCAAAGTCAGATTTCAGATTTCAGCATTCAGAACTCGGGAATCAGAGCTCAAAATACAGAACTGTAAACTCAGAACATAAATGTCAGCATTCACCACTCAGAACTCAGCTTTTCGAAATCGGAATTCACAACTCGGAATTCACAATTTCAGAATTCAGAACTCGGAATTCAGAAATCAGAAGTCAGGAAACATATCTAAGATCTCAGAATTCTGAACGCAGAACTCAGATTTCAGTTCTCAGAATGCAGAACGCAGAACTCAGAATTCTGAACTCAGATTTCAGAAGTCAGAATTCAGATGTCAGAATTCTGAATTCAATTTCATTTCAGAATTCAGCACTCAGATTGCAGAACTGAATATATTCAGATGTCAGAATTCGCAATCCTGAACTCAGAACTCAGAATTCAGAATTCAGAATTTGGGACTCAGAACTCAGAATTTTGAACTCAGAACTCAGAATACAGGACTCACAATGCAGAACTCAGAATGCAGAACTCAGTGTTCAGAACTCAGAATTTCCAACCCTGAAATCAGAACTCTGATTTCAGAACTGAGAATTCATAATCAGAACGTAGGACTTAAATTTAAGTTCTCCCAATGCAGAACTCAGAATTCAGAGCCCAGGATTCAGAACTCAAAATTCAGAATTCAGAACTAAGAACTCAGAACTCCCAAATCCAAATGAAGATTTCCAAACTCAGTATTCAGAATTCAGACTTTGCAACACTGAGTTTAGAACTCTGATTTGGCATCTCAGAACTCAGAACTCAGAACTCAGAAGATAGATCTAAGAACTCAGAATTCAGAAATCACAGATTCAATCTTTGAATTCAGCACTCAGAACTCAAACTCAGGACTCCAATTTCAGAATTCAGAATTCAGAGATTCGGACTGAGAACTGAGAATTCCAATTTCAGAATTCAGAACTCAGAACTCAGAACTCAGAACTCAGGACTCACAAATCATACAGAGATGTCAGAACTCTGAAATCAGAGTTCAAAATACAGAACTGTGAACTCAGATTTCACAACTCAGATCTCAGAATTCAGAAATAAGAGATTCAAATTTTGAATTCAGCACTCGCAACTCACTACTTAGCACTCAGAACTGATGTCAAAATTCAGAATTCCGAATTGCGTTTCATTTCAGAATTCAGAACTCAGATTGCACAACCGAATCTATTCAAAACTCAGAGTTACCAATCCTGAAATCAGAACTCAGATTCAGAATTCAGAACTTGGAACCCAGAAGTCAGAATACGGGACTCAGATTGCAGAACTCAGTGTTCAAAACTCAGAATTTCCAACCCTGAAATCAGAACTCAGAACTGATAATTCATAACTCAGAAGTAAGAACTGAAATTTCAGAACTCACAATTCAGAACTCAGAATTCAGAGCTCAGATTCCTGGACTCAGAATTCAGAATTCAGAACTCAGATCTCAGAACTCAGAATTCAGTTTCATTTCAGAATTCAGAACTCAGATTGCAAAACTGAATATGTTCAATAGTCATAGTTACCAATCACTAATTCAGAACTCAGATTCAGATTTCAGAAATTGGAACTCAGAACTCGCAATTTTGAACTCAGAACTCAGAATGCAGAACGCAGTGTACAGAACTCAGAGCTCAGAACTCAAAGTCAGATTTCAGATTTCAGCATTCAGAACTCGGGAATCAGAGCTCAAAATACAGAACTGTAAACTCAGAACATAAATGTCAGCATTCACCACTCAGAACTCAGCTTTTCGAAATCGGAATTCACAACTCGGAATTCACAATTTCAGAATTCAGAACTCGGAATTCAGAAATCAGAAGTCAGGAAACATATCTAAGATCTCAGAATTCTGAACGCAGAACTCAGATTTCAGTTCTCAGAATGCAGAACGCAGAACTCAGAATTCTGAACTCAGATTTCAGAAGTCAGAATTCAGATGTCAGAATTCTGAATTCAATTTCATTTCAGAATTCAGCACTCAGATTGCAGAACTGAATATATTCAGATGTCAGAATTCGCAATCCTGAACTCAGAACTCAGAATTCAGAATTCAGAATTTGGGACTCAGAACTCAGAATTTTGAACTCAGAACTCAGAATACAGGACTCACAATGCAGAACTCAGAATGCAGAACTCAGTGTTCAGAACTCAGAATTTCCAACCCTGAAATCAGAACTCTGATTTCAGAACTGAGAATTCATAATCAGAACGTAGGACTTAAATTTAAGTTCTCCCAATGCAGAACTCAGAATTCAGAGCCCAGGATTCAGAACTCAAAATTCAGAATTCAGAACTAAGAACTCAGAACTCCCAAATCCAAATGAAGATTTCCAAACTCAGTATTCAGAATTCAGACTTTGCAACACTGAGTTTAGAACTCTGATTTTGCATCTCAGAACTCAGAACTCAGAACTCAGAAGATAGATCTAACAACTCCGAATTCAGAAATCACAGATTCAATCTTTGAATTCAGCACTCAGAACTCAAACTCAGGACTCCAATTTCAGAATTCAGAATTCAGAGATTCGGACTGAGAACTGAGAATTCCAATTTCAGAATTCAGAACTCAGAACTCAGAACTCAGGACTCACAAATCATACAGAGATGTCAGAACTCTGAAATCAGAGTTCAAAATACAGAACTGTGAACTCAGATTTCACAACTCAGATCTCAGAATTCAGAAATAAGAGATTCAAATTTTGAATTCAGCACTCGCAACTCACTACTTAGCACTCAGAACTGATGTCAAAATTCAGAATTCCGAATTGCGTTTCATTTCAGAATTCAGAACTCAGATTGCACAACCGAATCTATTCAAAACTCAGAGTTACCAATCCTGAAATCAGAACTCAGATTCAGAATTCAGAACTTGGAACCCAGAAGTCAGAATACGGGACTCAGATTGCAGAACTCAGTGTTCAAAACTCAGAATTTCCAACCCTGAAATCAGAACTCAGAACTGATAATTCATAACTCAGAAGTAAGAACTGAAATTTCAGAACTCACAATTCAGAACTCAGAATTCAGAGCTCAGATTCCTGGACTCAGAATTCAGAATTCAGAACTCAGATCTCAGAACTCAGAATTCAGTTTCATTTCAGAATTCAGAACTCAGATTGCAAAACTGAATATGTTCAATAGTCATAGTTACCAATCACTAATTCAGAACTCAGATTCAGATTTCAGAAATTGGAACTCAGAACTCGCAAATTTGAACTCAGAACTCAGAATTTTGAACTCAGAACTCAGAATGCAGAACGCAGTGTACAGAACTCAGAGCTCAGAACTCAAAGTCAGATTTCAGATTTCAGCATTCAGAACTCGGGAATCAGAGCTCAAAATACAGAACTGTAAACTCAGAACATAAATGTCAGCATTCACCACTCAGAACTCAGCTTTTCGAAATCGGAATTCACAACTCGGAATTCACAATTTCAGAATTCAGAACTCGGAATTCAGAAATCAGAAGTCAGGAAACATACCTAAGATCTCAGAATTCTGAACGCAGAACTCAGATTTCAGTTCTCAGAATGCAGAACGCAGAACTCGGAATTCTGAACTCAGAATTCAGATGTCAGAATTCTGAATTCAATTTCATTTCAGAATTCAGCACTCAGATTGCAGAACTGAATATATTCAGATGTCAGAATTCGCAATCCTGAACTCAGAACACAGAATTCAGAATTCAGAAATTGGGACTCAGAACTCAGAATTTTGAACTCAGAACTCAGAATACAGGACTCACAATGCAGAACTCAGAATGCAGAACTCAGTGTTCAGAACTCAGAATTTCCAACCCTGAAATCAGAACTCTGATTTCAGAACTGAGAATTCATAATCAGAACTTAGGACTTAAATTT
The DNA here is from genome assembly GCF_030435755.1 of Ochotona princeps. NCBI lineage: Eukaryota > Metazoa > Chordata > Mammalia > Lagomorpha > Ochotonidae > Ochotona > Ochotona princeps. Next base: position 4,391,514 of record NC_080866.1, on the reverse strand, counting down.
AAGTTCTCCCAATGCAGAACTCAGAATTCAGAGCCCAGGATTCAGAACTCAAAATTCAGAATTCAGAACTAAGAACTCAGAACTCCCAAATCCAAATGAAGATTTCCAAACTCAGTATTCAGAATTCAGACTTTGCAACACTGAGTTTAGAACTCTGATTTTGCATCTCAGAACTCAGAACTCAGAACTCAGAAGATAGATCTAAGAACTCAGAATTCAGAAATCACAGATTCAATCTTTGAATTCAGCACTCAGAACTCAAACTCAGGACTCCAATTTCAGAATTCAGAATTCAGAGATTCGGACTGAGAACTGAGAATTCCAATTTCAGAATTCAGAACTCAGAACTCAGAACTCAGAACTCAGGACTCACAAATCATACAGAGATGTCAGAACTCTGAAATCAGAGTTCAAAATACAGAACTGTGAACTCAGATTTCACAACTCAGATCTCAGAATTCAGAAATAAGAGATTCAAATTTTGAATTCAGCACTCGCAACTCACTACTTAGCACTCAGAACTGATGTCAAAATTCAGAATTCCGAATTGCGTTTCATTTCAGAATTCAGAACTCAGATTGCACAACCGAATCTATTCAAAACTCAGAGTTACCAATCCTGAAATCAGAACTCAGATTCAGAATTCAGAACTTGGAACCCAGAAGTCAGAATACGGGACTCAGATTGCAGAACTCAGTGTTCAAAACTCAGAATTTCCAACCCTGAAATCAGAACTCAGAACTGATAATTCATAACTCAGAAGTAAGAACTGAAATTTCAGAACTCACAATTCAGAACTCAGAATTCAGAGCTCAGATTCCTGGACTCAGAATTCAGAATTCAGAACTCAGATCTCAGAACTCAGAATTCAGTTTCATTTCAGAATTCAGAACTCAGATTGCAAAACTGAATATGTTCAATAGTCATAGTTACCAATCACTAATTCAGAACTCAGATTCAGATTTCAGAAATTGGAACTCAGAACTCGCAATTTTGAACTCAGAACTCAGAATTTTGAGCTCAGAACTCAGAATGCAGAACGCAGTGTACAGAACTCAGAGCTCAGAACTCAAAGTCAGATTTCAGATTTCAGCATTCAGAACTCGGGAATCAGAGCTCAAAATACAGAACTGTAAACTCAGAACATAAATGTCAGCATTCACCACTCAGAACTCAGCTTTTCGAAATCGGAATTCACAACTCGGAATTCACAATTTCAGAATTCAGAACTCGGAATTCAGAAATCAGAAGTCAGGAAACATACCTAAGATCTCAGAATTCTGAACGCAGAACTCAGATTTCAGTTCTCAGAATGCAGAACGCAGAACTCGGAATTCTGAACTCAGAATTCAGAAGTCAGAATTCAGATGTCAGAATTCTGAATTCAATTTCATTTCAGAATTCAGCACTCAGATTGCAGAACTGAATATATTCAGATGTCAGAATTCGCAATCCTGAATTCAGAACTCAGAATTCAGAATTCAGAAACTGAGACTCAGAACTCAGAATTTTGAACTCAGAACTCAGAATACAGGACTCACAATGCAGAACTCAGAATGCAGAACTCAGTGTTCAGAACTCAGAATTTCCAACCCTGAAATCAGAACTCTGATTTCAGAACTGAGAATTCATAATCAGAACTTAGGACTTAAATTTAAGTTCTCCCAATGCAGAACTCAGAATTCAGAGCCCAGGATTCAGAACTCAAAATTCAGAATTCAGAACTAAGAACTCAGAACTCCCAAATCCAAATGAAGATTTCCAAACTCAGTATTCAGAATTCAGACTTTGCAACACTGAGTTTAGAACTCTGATTTGGCATCTCAGAACTCAGAACTCAGAAGATAGATCTAAGAACTCCGAATTCAGAAATCACAGATTCAATCTTTGAATTCAGCACTCAGAACTCAAACTCAGGACTCCAATTTCAGAATTCAGAATTCAGAGATTCGGACTGAGAACTGAGAATTCCAATTTCAGAATTCAGAACTCAGAACTCAGAACTCAGAACTCAGGACTCACAAATCATACAGAGATGTCAGAACTCTGAAATCAGAGTTCAAAATACAGAACTGTGAACTCAGATTTCACAACTCAGATCTCAGAATTCAGAAATAAGAGATTCAAATTTTGAATTCAGCACTCGCAACTCACTACTTAGCACTCAGAACTGATGTCAAAATTCAGAATTCCGAATTGCGTTTCATTTCAGAATTCAGAACTCAGATTGCACAACCGAATCTATTCAAAACTCAGAGTTACCAATCCTGAAATCAGAACTCAGATTCAGAATTCAGAACTTGGAACCCAGAAGTCAGAATACGGGACTCAGATTGCAGAACTCAGTGTTCAAAACTCAGAATTTCCAACCCTGAAATCAGAACTCAGAACTGATAATTCATAACTCAGAAGTAAGAACTGAAATTTCAGAACTCACAATTCAGAACTCAGAATTCAGAGCTCAGATTCCTGGACTCAGAATTCAGAATTCAGAACTCAGATCTCAGAACTCAGAATTCAGTTTCATTTCAGAATTCAGAACTCAGATTGCAAAACTGAATATGTTCAATAGTCATAGTTACCAATCACTAATTCAGAACTCAGATTCAGATTTCAGAAATTGGAACTCAGAACTCGCAATTTTGAACTCAGAACTCAGAATTTTGAGCTCAGAACTCAGAATGCAGAACGCAGTGTACAGAACTCAGAGCTCAGAACTCAAAGTCAGATTTCAGATTTCAGCATTCAGAACTCGGGAATCAGAGCTCAAAATACAGAACTGTAAACTCAGAACATAAATGTCAGCATTCACCACTCAGAACTCAGCTTTTCGAAATCGGAATTCACAACTCGGAATTCACAATTTCAGAATTCAGAACTCGGAATTCAGAAATCAGAAGTCAGGAAACATACCTAAGATCTCAGAATTCTGAACGCAGAACTCAGATTTCAGTTCTCAGAATGCAGAACGCAGAACTCGGAATTCTGAACTCAGAATTCAGAAGTCAGAATTCAGATGTCAGAATTCTGAATTCAATTTCATTTCAGAATTCAGCACTCAGATTGCAGAACTGAATATATTCAGATGTCAGAATTCGCAATCCTGAATTCAGAACTCAGAATTCAGAATTCAGAAACTGAGACTCAGAACTCAGAATTTTGAACTCAGAACTCAGAATACAGGACTCACAATGCAGAACTCAGAATGCAGAACTCAGTGTTCAGAACTCAGAATTTCCAACCCTGAAATCAGAACTCTGATTTCAGAACTGAGAATTCATAATCAGAACTTAGGACTTAAATTTAAGTTCTCCCAATGCAGAACTCAGAATTCAGAGCCCAGGATTCAGAACTCAAAATTCAGAATTCAGAACTAAGAACTCAGAACTCCCAAATCCAAATGAAGATTTCCAAACTCAGTATTCAGAATTCAGACTTTGCAACACTGAGTTTAGAACTCTGATTTGGCATCTCAGAACTCAGAACTCAGAAGATAGATCTAAGAACTCCGAATTCAGAAATCACAGATTCAATCTTTGAATTCAGCACTCAGAACTCAAACTCAGGACTCCAATTTCAGAATTCAGAATTCAGAGATTCGGACTGAGAACTGAGAATTCCAATTTCAGAATTCAGAACTCAGAACTCAGAACTCAGAACTCAGGACTCACAAATCATACAGAGATGTCAGAACTCTGAAATCAGAGTTCAAAATACAGAACTGTGAACTCAGATTTCACAACTCAGATCTCAGAATTCAGAAATAAGAGATTCAAATTTTGAATTCAGCACTCGCAACTCACTACTTAGCACTCAGAACTGATGTCAAAATTCAGAATTCCGAATTGCGTTTCATTTCAGAATTCAGAACTCAGATTGCACAACCGAATCTATTCAAAACTCAGAGTTACCAATCCTGAAATCAGAACTCAGATTCAGAATTCAGAACTTGGAACCCAGAAGTCAGAATACGGGACTCAGATTGCAGAACTCAGTGTTCAAAACTCAGAATTTCCAACCCTGAAATCAGAACTCAGAACTGATAATTCATAACTCAGAAGTAAGAACTGAAATTTCAGAACTCACAATTCAGAACTCAGAATTCAGAGCTCAGATTCCTGGACTCAGAATTCAGAATTCAGAACTCAGATCTCAGAACTCAGAATTCAGTTTCATTTCAGAATTCAGAACTCAGATTGCAAAACTGAATATGTTCAATAGTCATAGTTACCAATCACTAATTCAGAACTCAGATTCAGATTTCAGAAATTGGAACTCAGAACTCGCAATTTTGAACTCAGAACTCAGAATTTTGAGCTCAGAACTCAGAATGCAGAACGCAGTGTACAGAACTCAGAGCTCAGAACTCAAAGTCAGATTTCAGATTTCAGCATTCAGAACTCGGGAATCAGAGCTCAAAATACAGAACTGTAAACTCAGAACATAAATGTCAGCATTCACCACTCAGAACTCAGCTTTTCGAAATCGGAATTCACAACTCGGAATTCACAATTTCAGAATTCAGAACTCGGAATTCAGAAATCAGAAGTCAGGAAACATACCTAAGATCTCAGAATTCTGAACGCAGAACTCAGATTTCAGTTCTCAGAATGCAGAACGCAGAACTCGGAATTCTGAACTCAGAATTCAGAAGTCAGAATTCAGATGTCAGAATTCTGAATTCAATTTCATTTCAGAATTCAGCACTCAGATTGCAGAACTGAATATATTCAGATGTCAGAATTCGCAATCCTGAATTCAGAACTCAGAATTCAGAATTCAGAAACTGAGACTCAGAACTCAGAATTTTGAACTCAGAACTCAGAATACAGGACTCACAATGCAGAACTCAGAATGCAGAACTCAGTGTTCAGAACTCAGAATTTCCAACCCTGAAATCAGAACTCTGATTTCAGAACTGAGAATTCATAATCAGAACTTAGGACTTAAATTTAAGTTCTCCCAATGCAGAACTCAGAATTCAGAGCCCAGGATTCAGAACTCAAAATTCAGAATTCAGAACTAAGAACTCAGAACTCCCAAATCCAAATGAAGATTTCCAAACTCAGTATTCAGAATTCAGACTTTGCAACACTGAGTTTAGAACTCTGATTTGGCATCTCAGAACTCAGAACTCAGAAGATAGATCTAAGAACTCCGAATTCAGAAATCACAGATTCAATCTTTGAATTCAGCACTCAGAACTCAAACTCAGGACTCCAATTTCAGAATTCAGAATTCAGAGATTCGGACTGAGAACTGAGAATTCCAATTTCAGAATTCAGAACTCAGAACTCAGAACTCAGAACTCAGGACTCACAAATCATACAGAGATGTCAGAACTCTGAAATCAGAGTTCAAAATACAGAACTGTGAACTCAGATTTCACAACTCAGATCTCAGAATTCAGAAATAAGAGATTCAAATTTTGAATTCAGCACTCGCAACTCACTACTTAGCACTCAGAACTGATGTCAAAATTCAGAATTCCGAATTGCGTTTCATTTCAGAATTCAGAACTCAGATTGCACAACCGAATCTATTCAAAACTCAGAGTTACCAATCCTGAAATCAGAACTCAGATTCAGAATTCAGAACTTGGAACCCAGAAGTCAGAATACGGGACTCAGATTGCAGAACTCAGTGTTCAAAACTCAGAATTTCCAACCCTGAAATCAGAACTCAGAACTGATAATTCATAACTCAGAAGTAAGAACTGAAATTTCAGAACTCACAATTCAGAACTCAGAATTCAGAGCTCAGATTCCTGGACTCAGAATTCAGAATTCAGAACTCAGATCTCAGAACTCAGAATTCAGTTTCATTTCAGAATTCAGAACTCAGATTGCAAAACTGAATATGTTCAATAGTCATAGTTACCAATCACTAATTCAGAACTCAGATTCAGATTTCAGAAATTGGAACTCAGAACTCGCAATTTTGAACTCAGAACTCAGAATTTTGAGCTCAGAACTCAGAATGCAGAACGCAGTGTACAGAACTCAGAGCTCAGAACTCAAAGTCAGATTTCAGATTTCAGCATTCAGAACTCGGGAATCAGAGCTCAAAATACAGAACTGTAAACTCAGAACATAAATGTCAGCATTCACCACTCAGAACTCAGCTTTTCGAAATCGGAATTCACAACTCGGAATTCACAATTTCAGAATTCAGAACTCGGAATTCAGAAATCAGAAGTCAGGAAACATACCTAAGATCTCAGAATTCTGAACGCAGAACTCAGATTTCAGTTCTCAGAATGCAGAACGCAGAACTCGGAATTCTGAACTCAGAATTCAGAAGTCAGAATTCAGATGTCAGAATTCTGAATTCAATTTCATTTCAGAATTCAGCACTCAGATTGCAGAACTGAATATATTCAGATGTCAGAATTCGCAATCCTGAATTCAGAACTCAGAATTCAGAATTCAGAAACTGAGACTCAGAACTCAGAATTTTGAACTCAGAACTCAGAATACAGGACTCACAATGCAGAACTCAGAATGCAGAACTCAGTGTTCAGAACTCAGAATTTCCAACCCTGAAATCAGAACTCTGATTTCAGAACTGAGAATTCATAATCAGAACTTAGGACTTAAATTTAAGTTCTCCCAATGCAGAACTCAGAATTCAGAGCCCAGGATTCAGAACTCAAAATTCAGAATTCAGAACTAAGAACTCAGAACTCCCAAATCCAAATGAAGATTTCCAAACTCAGTATTCAGAATTCAGACTTTGCAACACTGAGTTTAGAACTCTGATTTGGCATCTCAGAACTCAGAACTCAGAAGATAGATCTAAGAACTCCGAATTCAGAAATCACAGATTCAATCTTTGAATTCAGCACTCAGAACTCAAACTCAGGACTCCAATTTCAGAATTCAGAATTCAGAGATTCGGACTGAGAACTGAGAATTCCAATTTCAGAATTCAGAACTCAGAACTCAGAACTCAGAACTCAGGACTCACAAATCATACAGAGATGTCAGAACTCTGAAATCAGAGTTCAAAATACAGAACTGTGAACTCAGATTTCACAACTCAGATCTCAGAATTCAGAAATAAGAGATTCAAATTTTGAATTCAGCACTCGCAACTCACTACTTAGCACTCAGAACTGATGTCAAAATTCAGAATTCCGAATTGCGTTTCATTTCAGAATTCAGAACTCAGATTGCACAACCGAATCTATTCAAAACTCAGAGTTACCAATCCTGAAATCAGAACTCAGATTCAGAATTCAGAACTTGGAACCCAGAAGTCAGAATACGGGACTCAGATTGCAGAACTCAGTGTTCAAAACTCAGAATTTCCAACCCTGAAATCAGAACTCAGAACTGATAATTCATAACTCAGAAGTAAGAACTGAAATTTCAGAACTCACAATTCAGAACTCAGAATTCAGAGCTCAGATTCCTGGACTCAGAATTCAGAATTCAGAACTCAGATCTCAGAACTCAGAATTCAGTTTCATTTCAGAATTCAGAACTCAGATTGCAAAACTGAATATGTTCAATAGTCATAGTTACCAATCACTAATTCAGAACTCAGATTCAGATTTCAGAAATTGGAACTCAGAACTCGCAATTTTGAACTCAGAACTCAGAATTTTGAGCTCAGAACTCAGAATGCAGAACGCAGTGTACAGAACTCAGAGCTCAGAACTCAAAGTCAGATTTCAGATTTCAGCATTCAGAACTCGGGAATCAGAGCTCAAAATACAGAACTGTAAACTCAGAACATAAATGTCAGCATTCACCACTCAGAACTCAGCTTTTCGAAATCGGAATTCACAACTCGGAATTCACAATTTCAGAATTCAGAACTCGGAATTCAGAAATCAGAAGTCAGGAAACATACCTAAGATCTCAGAATTCTGAACGCAGAACTCAGATTTCAGTTCTCAGAATGCAGAACGCAGAACTCGGAATTCTGAACTCAGAATTCAGAAGTCAGAATTCAGATGTCAGAATTCTGAATTCAATTTCATTTCAGAATTCAGCACTCAGATTGCAGAACTGAATATATTCAGATGTCAGAATTCGCAATCCTGAATTCAGAACTCAGAATTCAGAATTCAGAAACTGAGACTCAGAACTCAGAATTTTGAACTCAGAACTCAGAATACAGGACTCACAATGCAGAACTCAGAATGCAGAACTCAGTGTTCAGAACTCAGAATTTCCAACCCTGAAATCAGAACTCTGATTTCAGAACTGAGAATTCATAATCAGAACTTAGGACTTAAATTTAAGTTCTCCCAATGCAGAACTCAGAATTCAGAGCCCAGGATTCAGAACTCAAAATTCAGAATTCAGAACTAAGAACTCAGAACTCCCAAATCCAAATGAAGATTTCCAAACTCAGTATTCAGAATTCAGACTTTGCAACACTGAGTTTAGAACTCTGATTTGGCATCTCAGAACTCAGAACTCAGAAGATAGATCTAAGAACTCCGAATTCAGAAATCACAGATTCAATCTTTGAATTCAGCACTCAGAACTCAAACTCAGGACTCCAATTTCAGAATTCAGAATTCAGAGATTCGGACTGAGAACTGAGAATTCCAATTTCAGAATTCAGAACTCAGAACTCAGAACTCAGAACTCAGGACTCACAAATCATACAGAGATGTCAGAACTCTGAAATCAGAGTTCAAAATACAGAACTGTGAACTCAGATTTCACAACTCAGATCTCAGAATTCAGAAATAAGAGATTCAAATTTTGAATTCAGCACTCGCAACTCACTACTTAGCACTCAGAACTGATGTCAAAATTCAGAATTCCGAATTGCGTTTCATTTCAGAATTCAGAACTCAGATTGCACAACCAAATCTATTGAAAACTCAGAGTTACCAATCCTGAAATCAGAACTCAGATTCAGAATTCAGAACTTGGAACCCAGAAGTCAGAATACGGGACTCAGATTGCAGAACTCAGTGTTCAAAACTCAGAATTTCCAACCCTGAAATCAGAACTCAGAACTGATAATTCATAACTCAGAAGTAAGAACTGAAATTTCAGAACTCACAATTCAGAACTCAGAATTCAGAGCTCAGATTCCTGGACTCAGAATTCAGAATTCAGAACTCAGATCTCAGAACTCAGAATTCAGTTTCATTTCAGAATTCAGAACTCAGATTGCAAAACTGAATATGTTCAATAGTCATAGTTACCAATCACTAATTCAGAACTCAGATTCAGATTTCAGAAATTGGAACTCAGAACTCGCAAATTTGAACTCAGATCTCAGAATTTTGAACTCAGAACTCAGAATGCAGAACGCAGTGTACAGAACTCAGAGCTCAGAACTCAAAGTCAGATTTCAGATTTCAGCATTCAGAACTCGGGAATCAGAGCTCAAAATACAGAACTGTAAACTCAGAACATAAATGTCAGCATTCACCACTCAGAACTCAGCTTTTCGAAATCGGAATTCACAACTCGGAATTCACAATTTCAGAATTCAGAACTCGGAATTCAGAAATCAGAAGTCAGGAAACATATCTAAGATCTCAGAATTCTGAACGCAGAACTCAGATTTCAGTTCTCAGAATGCAGAACGCAGAACTCGGAATTCTGAACTTGGAACCCAGAAGTCAGAATTCAGATGTCAGAATTCTGAATTCAATTTCATTTCAGAATTCAGCACTCAGATTGCAGAACTGAATATATTCAGATGTCAGAATTCGCAATCCTGAACTCAGAACTCAGAATTCAGAATTCAGAAATTGGGACTCAGAACTCAGAATTTTGAACTCAGAACTCAGAATACAGGACTCACAATGCAGAACTCAGAATGCAGAACTCAGTGTTCAGAACTCAGAATTTCCAACCCTGAAATCAGAACTCTGATTTCAGAACTGAGAATTCATAATCAGAACTTAGGACTTAAATTTAACTTCTCCCAATGCAGAACTCAGAATTCAGAGCCCAGGATTCAGAACTCAAAATTCAGAATTCAGAACTAAGAACTCAGAACTCCCAAATCCAAATGAAGATTCCCAAACTCAGTATTCAGAATTCAGACTTTGCAACACTGAGTTTAGAACTCTGATTTGGCATCTCAGAACTCAGAACTCAGAACTCAGAAGATAGATCTAAGAACTCAGAATTCAGAAATCACAGATTCAATCTTTGAATTCAGCACTCAGAACTCAAACTCAGGACTCCAATTTCAGAATTCAGAATTCAGAGATTCGGACTGAGAACTGAGAATTCCAATTTCAGAATTCAGAACTCAGAACTCAGAACTCAGGACTCACAAATCATACAGAGATGTCAGAACTCTGAAATCAGAGTTCAAAATACAGAACTGTGAACTCAGATTTCACAACTCAGATCTCAGAATTCAGAAATAAGAGATTCAAATTTTGAATTCAGCACTCGCAACTCACTACTTAGCACTCAGAACTGATGTCAAAATTCAGAATTCCGAATTGCGTTTCATTTCAGAATTCAGAACTCAGATTGCACAACCGAATCTATTCAAAACTCAGAGTTACCAATCCTGAAATCAGAACTCAGATTCAGAATTCAGAACTTGGAACCCAGAAGTCAGAATACGGGACTCAGATTGCAGAACTCAGTGTTCAAAACTCAGAATTTCCAACCCTGAAATCAGAACTCAGAACTGATAATTCATAACTCAGAAGTAAGAACTGAAATTTCAGAACTCACAATTCAGAACTCAGAATTCAGAGCTCAGATTCCTGGACTCAGAATTCAGAATTCAGAACTCAGATCTCAGAACTCAGAATTCAGTTTCATTTCAGAATTCAGAACTCAGATTGCAAAACTGAATATGTTCAATAGTCATAGTTACCAATCACTAATTCAGAACTCAGATTCAGATTTCAGAAATTGGAACTCAGAACTCGCAAATTTGAACTCAGAACTCAGAATGCAGAACGCAGTGTACAGAACTCAGAGCTCAGAACTCAAAGTCAGATTTCAGATTTCAGCATTCAGAACTCGGGAATCAGAGCTCAAAATACAGAACTGTAAACTCAGAACATAAATGTCAGCATTCACCACTCAGAACTCAGCTTTTCGAAATCGGAATTCACAACTCGGAATTCACAATTTCAGAATTCAGAACTCGGAATTCAGAAATCAGAAGTCAGGAAACATATCTAAGATCTCAGAATTCTGAACGCAGAACTCAGATTTCAGTTCTCAGAATGCAGAACGCAGAACTCGGAATTCTGAACTCAGAATTCAGAAGTCAGAATTCAGATGTCAGAATTCTGAATTCAATTTCATTTCAGAATTCAGCACTCAGATTGCAGAACTGAATATATTCAGATGTCAGAATTCGCAATCCTGAATTCAGAACTCAGAATTCAGAATTCAGAAACTGAGACTCAGAACTCAGAATTTTGAACTCAGAACTCAGAATACAGGACTCACAATGCAGAACTCAGAATGCAGAACTCAGTGTTCAGAACTCAGAATTTCCAACCCTGAAATCAGAACTCTGATTTCAGAACTGAGAATTCATAATCAGAACTTAGGACTTAAATTTAAGTTCTCCCAATGCAGAACTCAGAATTCAGAGCCCAGGATTCAGAACTCAAAATTCAGAATTCAGAACTAAGAACTCAGAACTCCCAAATCCAAAAGAAGATTTCCAAACTCAGTATTCAGAATTCAGACTTTGCAACACTGAGTTTAGAACTCTGATTTGGCATCTCAGAACTCAGAACTCAGAAGATAGATCTAAGAACTCCGAATTCAGAAATCACAGATTCAATCTTTGAATTCAGCACTCAGAACTCAAACTCAGGACTCCAATTTCAGAATTCAGAATTCAGAGATTCGGACTGAGAACTGAGAATTCCAATTTCAGAATTCAGAACTCAGAACTCAGAACTCAGAACTCAGGACTCACAAATCATACAGAGATGTCAGAACTCTGAAATCAGAGTTCAAAATACAGAACTGTGAACTCAGATTTCACAACTCAGATCTCAGAATTCAGAAATAAGAGATTCAAATTTTGAATTCAGCACTCGCAACTCACTACTTAGCACTCAGAACTGATGTCAAAATTCAGAATTCCGAATTGCGTTTCATTTCAGAATTCAGAACTCAGATTGCACAACCAAATCTATTGAAAACTCAGAGTTACCAATCCTGAAATCAGAACTCAGATTCAGAATTCAGAACTTGGAACCCAGAAGTCAGAATACGGGACTCAGATTGCAGAACTCAGTGTTCAAAACTCAGAATTTCCAACCCTGAAATCAGAACTCAGAACTGATAATTCATAACTCAGAAGTAAGAACTGAAATTTCAGAACTCACAATTCAGAACTCAGAATTCAGAGCTCAGATTCCTGGACTCAGAATTCAGAATTCAGAACTCAGATCTCAGAACTCAGAATTCAGTTTCATTTCAGAATTCAGAACTCAGATTGCAAAACTGAATATGTTCAATAGTCATAGTTACCAATCACTAATTCAGAACTCAGATTCAGATTTCAGAAATTGGAACTCAGAACTCGCAAATTTGAACTCAGATCTCAGAATTTTGAACTCAGAACTCAGAATGCAGAAAGCAGTGTACAGAACTCAGAGCTCAGAACTCAAAGTCAGATTTCAGATTTCAGCATTCAGAACTCGGGAATCAGAGCTCAAAATACAGAACTGTAAACTCAGAACATAAATGTCAGCATTCACCACTCAGAACTCAGCTTTTCGAAATCGGAATTCACAACTCGGAATTCACAATTTCAGAATTCAGAACTCGGAATTCAGAAATCAGAAGTCAGGAAACATATCTAAGATCTCAGAATTCTGAACGCAGAACTCAGATTTCAGTTCTCAGAATGCAGAACGCAGAACTCGGAATTCTGAACTTGGAACCCAGAAGTCAGAATTCAGATGTCAGAATTCTGAATTCAATTTCATTTCAGAATTCAGCACTCAGATTGCAGAACTGAATATATTCAGATGTCAGAATTCGCAATCCTGAACTCAGAACTCAGAATTCAGAATTCAGAAATTGGGACTCAGAACTCAGAATTTTGAACTCAGAACTCAGAATACAGGACTCACAATGCAGAACTCAGAATGCAGAACTCAGTGTTCAGAACTCAGAATTTCCAACCCTGAAATCAGAACTCTGATTTCAGAACTGAGAATTCATAATCAGAACTTAGGACTTAAATTTAACTTCTCCCAATGCAGAACTCAGAATTCAGAGCCCAGGATTCAGAACTCAAAATTCAGAATTCAGAACTAAGAACTCAGAACTCCCAAATCCAAATGAAGATTCCCAAACTCAGTATTCAGAATTCAGACTTTGCAACACTGAGTTTAGAACTCTGATTTGGCATCTCAGAACTCAGAACTCAGAACTCAGAAGATAGATCTAAGAACTCAGAATTCAGAAATCACAGATTCAATCTTTGAATTCAGCACTCAGAACTCAAACTCAGGACTCCAATTTCAGAATTCAGAATTCAGAGATTCGGACTGAGAACTGAGAATTCCAATTTCAGAATTCAGAACTCAGAACTCAGAACTCAGGACTCACAAATCATACAGAGATGTCAGAACTCTGAAATCAGAGTTCAAAATACAGAACTGTGAACTCAGATTTCACAACTCAGATCTCAGAATTCAGAAATAAGAGATTCAAATTTTGAATTCAGCACTCGCAACTCACTACTTAGCACTCAGAACTGATGTCAAAATTCAGAATTCCGAATTGCGTTTCATTTCAGAATTCAGAACTCAGATTGCACAACCGAATCTATTCAAAACTCAGAGTTACCAATCCTGAAATCAGAACTCAGATTCAGAATTCAGAACTTGGAACCCAGAAGTCAGAATACGGGACTCAGATTGCAGAACTCAGTGTTCAAAACTCAGAATTTCCAACCCTGAAATCAGAACTCAGAACTGATAATTCATAACTCAGAAGTAAGAACTGAAATTTCAGAACTCACAATTCAGAACTCAGAATTCAGAGCTCAGATTCCTGGACTCAGAATTCAGAATTCAGAACTCAGATCTCAGAACTCAGAATTCAGTTTCATTTCAGAATTCAGAACTCAGATTGCAAAACTGAATATGTTCAATAGTCATAGTTACCAATCACTAATTCAGAACTCAGATTCAGATTTCAGAAATTGGAACTCAGAACTCGCAAATTTGAACTCAGAACTCAGAATGCAGAACGCAGTGTACAGAACTCAGAGCTCAGAACTCAAAGTCAGATTTCAGATTTCAGCATTCAGAACTCGGGAATCAGAGCTCAAAATACAGAACTGTAAACTCAGAACATAAATGTCAGCATTCACCACTCAGAACTCAGCTTTTCGAAATCGGAATTCACAACTCGGAATTCACAATTTCAGAATTCAGAACTCGGAATTCAGAAATCAGAAGTCAGGAAACATATCTAAGATCTCAGAATTCTGAACGCAGAACTCAGATTTCAGTTCTCAGAATGCAGAACGCAGAACTCGGAATTCTGAGCTCAGATTTCAGAAGTCAGAATTCAGATGTCAGAATTCTGAATTCAATTTCATTTCAGAATTCAGCACTCAGATTGCAGAACTGAATATATTCAGATGTCAGAATTCGCAATCCTGAATTCAGAACTCAGAATTCAGAATTCAGAAACTGAGACTCAGAACTCAGAATTTTGAACTCAGAACTCAGAATACAGGACTCACAATGCAGAACTCAGAATGCAGAACTCAGTGTTCAGAACTCAGAATTTCCAACCCTGAAATCAGAACTCTGATTTCAGAACTGAGAATTCATAATCAGAACTTAGGACTTAAATTTAAGTTCTCCCAATGCAGAACTCAGAATTCAGAGCCCAGGATTCAGAACTCAAAATTCAGAATTCAGAACTAAGAACTCAGAACTCCCAAATCCAAATGAAGATTCCCAAACTCAGTATTCAGAATTCAGACTTTGCAACACTGAGTTTAGAACTCTGATTTGGCATCTCAGAACTCAGAACTCAGAACTCAGAAGATAGATCTAAGAACTCAGATTTCAGAAATCACAGATTCAATCTTTGAATTCAGCACTCAGAACTCAAACTCAGGACTCCAATTTCAGAATTCAGAATTCAGAGATTCGGACTGAGAACTGAGAATTCCAATTTCAGAATTCAGAACTCAAAACTCAGAACTCAGAACTCAGGACTCACAAATCATACAGAGATGTCAGAACTCTGAAATCAGAGTTCAAAATACAGAACTGTGAACTCAGATTTCACAACTCAGATCTCAGAATTCAGAAATAAGAGATTCAAATTTTGAATTCAGCACTCGCAACTCACTACTTAGCACTCAGAACTGATGTCAAAATTCAGAATTCCGAATTGCGTTTCATTTCAGAATTCAGAACTCAGATTGCACAACCGAATCTATTCAAAACTCAGAGTTACCAATCCTGAAATCAGAACTCAGATTCAGAATTCAGAACTTGGAACCCAGAAGTCAGAATACGGGACTCAGATTGCAGAACTCAGTGTTCAAAACTCAGAATTTCCAACCCTGAAATCAGAACTCAGAACTGATAATTCATAACTCAGAAGTAAGAACTGAAATTTCAGAACTCACAATTCAGAACTCAGAATTCAGAGCTCAGATTCCTGGACTCAGAATTCAGAATTCAGAACTCAGATCTCAGAACTCAGAATTCAGTTTCATTTCAGAATTCAGAACTCAGATTGCAAAACTGAATATGTTCAATACTCATAATTACCAATCACTAATTCAGAACTCAGATTCAGATTTCAGAAATTGGAACTCAGAACTCGCAATTTTGAACTCAGAACTCAGAATTTTGAACTCAGAACTCAGAATGCAGAACGCAGTGTACAGAACTCAGAGCTCAGAACTCAAAGTCAGATTTCAGATTTCAGCATTCAGAACTCGGGAATCAGAGCTCAAAATACAGAACTGTAAACTCAGAACATAAATGTCAGCATTCACCACTCAGAACTCAGCTTTTCGAAATCGGAATTCACAACTCGGAATTCACAATTTCAGAATTCAGAACTCGGAATTCAGAAATCAGAAGTCAGGAAACATATCTAAGATCTCAGAATTCTGAACGCAGAACTCAGATTTCAGTTCTCAGAATGCAGAACGCAGAACTCGGAATTCTGAACTCAGATTTCAGAAGTCAGAATTCAGATGTCAGAATTCTGAATTCAATTTCATTTCAGAATTCAGCACTCAGATTGCAGAACTGAATATATTCAGATGTCAGAATTCGCAATCCTGAACTCAGACTCAGAATTCAGAATTCAGAAATTGGGACTCAGAACTCAGAATTTTGAACTCAGAACTCAGAATACAGGACTCACAATGCAGAACTCAGAATGCAGAACTCAGTGTTCAGAACTCAGAATTTCCAACCCTGAAATCAGAACTCTGATTTCAGAACTGAGAATTCATAATCAGAACTTAGGACTTAAATTTAAGTTCTCCCAATGCAGAACTCAGAATTCAGAGCCCAGGATTCAGAACTCAAAATTCAGAATTCAGAACTAAGAACTCAGAACTCCCAAATCCAAATGAAGATTTCCAAACTCAGTATTCAGAATTCAGACTTTGCAACACTGAGTTTAGAACTCTGATTTGGCATCTCAGAACTCAGAACTCAGAACTCAGAAGATAGATCTAAGAACTCAGAATTCAGAAATCACAGATTCAATCTTTGAATTCAGCACTCAGAACTCAAACTCAGGACTCCAATTTCAGAATTCAGAATTCAGAGATTCGGACTGAGAACTGAGAATTCCAATTTCAGAATTCAGAACTCAAAACTCAGAACTCAGAACTCAGGACTCACAAATCATACAGAGATGTCAGAACTCTGAAATCAGAGTTCAAAATACAGAACTGTGAACTCAGATTTCACAACTCAGATCTCAGAATTCAGAAATAAGAGATTCAAATTTTGAATTCAGCACTCGCAACTCACTACTTAGCACTCAGAACTGATGTCAAAATTCAGAATTCCGAATTGCGTTTCATTTCAGAATTCAGAACTCAGATTGCACAACCGAATCTATTCAAAACTCAGAGTTACCAATCCTGAAATCAGAACTCAGATTCAGAATTCAGAACTTGGAACCCAGAAGTCAGAATACGGGACTCAGATTGCAGAACTCAGTGTTCAAAACTCAGAATTTCCAACCCTGAAATCAGAACTCAGAACTGATAATTCATAACTCAGAAGTAAGAACTGAAATTTCAGAACTCACAATTCAGAACTCAGAATTCAGAGCTCAGATTCCTGGACTCAGAATTCAGAATTCAGAACTCAGATCTCAGAACTCAGAATTCAGTTTCATTTCAGAATTCAGAACTCAGATTGCAAAACTGAATATGTTCAATAGTCATAGTTACCAATCACTAATTCAGAACTCAGATTCAGATTTCAGAAATTGGAACTCAGTACTCGCAAATTTGAACTCAGAACTCAGAATTTTGAACTCAGAACTCAGAATGCAGAACGCAGTGTACAGAACTCAGAGCTCAGAACTCAAAGTCAGATTTCAGATTTCAGCATTCAGAACTCGGGAATCAGAGCTCAAAATACAGAACTGTAAACTCAGAACATAAATGTCAGCATTCACCACTCAGAACTCAGCTTTTCGAAATCGGAATTCACAACTCGGAATTCACAATTTCAGAATTCAGAACTCGGAATTCAGAAATCAGAAGTCAGGAAACATATCTAAGATCTCAGAATTCTGAACGCAGAACTCAGATTTCAGTTCTCAGAATGCAGAACGCAGAACTCGGAATTCTGAACTCAGAATTCAGAAGTCAGAATTCAGATGTCAGAATTCTGAATTCAATTTCATTTCAGAATTCAGCACTCAGATTGCAGAACTGAATATATTCAGATGTCAGAATTCGCAATCCTGAACTCAGAACTCAGAATTCAGAATTCAGAAACTGGGACTCGGAACTCAGAATTTTGAACTCAGAACTCAGAATACAGGACTCACAATGCAGAACTCAGAATGCAGAACTCAGTGTTCAGAACTCAGAATTTCCAACCCTGAAATCAGAACTCTGATTTCAGAACTGAGAATTCATAATCAGAACTTAGGACTTAAATTTAAGTTCTCCCAATGCAGAACTCAGAATTCAGAGCCCAGGATTCAGAACTCAAAATTCAGAATTCAGAACTAAGAACTCAGAACTCCCAAATCCAAATGAAGATTTCCAAACTCAGTATTCAGAATTCAGACTTTGCAACACTGAGTTTAGAACTCTGATTTGGCATCTCAGAACTCAGAACTCAGAACTCAGAAGATAGATCTAAGAACTCCGAATTCAGAAATCACAGATTCAATCTTTGAATTCAGCACTCAGAACTCAAACTCAGGACTCCAATTTCAGAATTCAGAACTCAAAACTCAGAACTCAGAACTCAGGACTCACAAATCATACAGAGATGTCAGAACTCTGAAATCAGAGTTCAAAATACAGAACTGTGAACTCAGATTTCACAACTCAGATCTCAGAATTCAGAAATAAGAGATTCAAATTTTGAATTCAGCACTCGCAACTCACTACTTAGCACTCAGAACTGATGTCAAAATTCAGAATTCCGAATTGCGTTTCATTTCAGAATTCAGAACTCAGATTGCACAACCGAATCTATTCAAAACTCAGAGTTACCAATCCTGAAATCAGAACTCAGATTCAGAATTCAGAACTTGGAACCCAGAAGTCAGAATACGGGACTCAGATTGCAGAACTCAGTGTTCAAAACTCAGAATTTCCAACCCTGAAATCAGAACTCAGAACTGATAATTCATAACTCAGAAGTAAGAACTGAAATTTCAGAACTCACAATTCAGAACTCAGAATTCAGAGCTCAGATTCCTGGACTCAGAATTCAGAATTCAGAACTCAGATCTCAGATCTCAGAATTCAGTTTCATTTCAGAATTCAGAACTCAGATTGCAAAACTGAATATGTTCAATAGTCATAGTTACCAATCACTAATTCAGAACTCAGATTCAGATTTCAGAAATTGGAACTCAGAACTCGCAATTTTGAACTCAGAACTCAGAATTTTGAGCTCAGAACTCAGAATGCAGAACGCAGTGTACAGAACTCAGAGCTCAGAACTCAAAGTCAGATTTCAGATTTCAGCATTCAGAACTCGGGAATCAGAGCTCAAAATACAGAACTGTAAACTCAGAACATAAATGTCAGCATTCACCACTCAGAACTCAGCTTTTCGAAATCGGAATTCACAACTCGGAATTCACAATTTCAGAATTCAGAACTCGGAATTCAGAAATCAGAAGTCAGGAAACATACCTAAGATCTCAGAATTCTGAACGCAGAACTCAGATTTCAGTTCTCAGAATGCAGAACGCAGAACTCGGAATTCTGAACTCAGAATTCAGAAGTCAGAATTCAGATGTCAGAATTCTGAATTCAATTTCATTTCAGAATTCAGCACTCAGATTGCAGAACTGAATATATTCAGATGTCAGAATTCGCAATCCTGAATTCAGAACTCAGAATTCAGAATTCAGAAACTGAGACTCAGAACTCAGAATTTTGAACTCAGAACTCAGAATACAGGACTCACAATGCAGAACTCAGAATGCAGAACTCAGTGTTCAGAACTCAGAATTTCCAACCCTGAAATCAGAACTCTGATTTCAGAACTGAGAATTCATAATCAGAACTTAGGACTTAAATTTAAGTTCTCCCAATGCAGAACTCAGAATTCAGAGCCCAGGATTCAGAACTCAAAATTCAGAATTCAGAACTAAGAACTCAGAACTCCCAAATCCAAATGAAGATTTCCAAACTCAGTATTCAGAATTCAGACTTTGCAACACTGAGTTTAGAACTCTGATTTGGCATCTCAGAACTCAGAACTCAGAAGATAGATCTAAGAACTCAGAATTCAGAAATCACAGATTCAATCTTTGAATTCAGCACTCAGAACTCAAACTCAGGACTCCAATTTCAGAATTCAGAATTCAGAGATTCGGACTGAGAACTGAGAATTCCAATTTCAGAATTCAGAACTCAGAACTCAGAACTCAGAACTCAGGACTCACAAATCATACAGAGATGTCAGAACTCTGAAATCAGAGTTCAAAATACAGAACTGTGAACTCAGATTTCACAACTCAGATCTCAGAATTCAGAAATAAGAGATTCAAATTTTGAATTCAGCACTCGCAACTCACTACTTAGCACTCAGAACTGATGTCAAAATTCAGAATTCCGAATTGCGTTTCATTTCAGAATTCAGAACTCAGATTGCACAACCGAATCTATTCAAAACTCAGAGTTACCAATCCTGAAATCAGAACTCAGATTCAGAATTCAGAACTTGGAACCCAGAAGTCAGAATACGGGACTCAGATTGCAGAACTCAGTGTTCAAAACTCAGAATTTCCAACCCTGAAATCAGAACTCAGAACTGATAATTCATAACTCAGAAGTAAGAACTGAAATTTCAGAACTCACAATTCAGAACTCAGAATTCAGAGCTCAGATTCCTGGACTCAGAATTCAGAATTCAGAACTCAGATCTCAGAACTCAGAATTCAGTTTCATTTCAGAATTCAGAACTCAGATTGCAAAACTGAATATGTTCAATAGTCATAGTTACCAATCACTAATTCAGAACTCAGATTCAGATTTCAGAAATTGGAACTCAGAACTCGCAAATTTGAACTCAGAACTCAGAATGCAGAACGCAGTGTACAGAACTCAGAGCTCAGAACTCAAAGTCAGATTTCAGATTTCAGCATTCAGAACTCGGGAATCAGAGCTCAAAATACAGAACTGTAAACTCAGAACATAAATGTCAGCATTCACCACTCAGAACTCAGCTTTTCGAAATCGGAATTCACAACTCGGAATTCACAATTTCAGAATTCAGAACTCGGAATTCAGAAATCAGAAGTCAGGAAACATATCTAAGATCTCAGAATTCTGAACGCAGAACTCAGATTTCAGTTCTCAGAATGCAGAACGCAGAACTCGGAATTCTGAACTCAGATTTCAGAAGTCAGAATTCAGATGTCAGAATTCTGAATTCAATTTCATTTCAGAATTCAGCACTCAGATTGCAGAACTGAATATATTCAGATGTCAGAATTCGCAATCCTGAATTCAGAACTCAGAATTCAGAATTCAGAAACTGAGACTCAGAACTCAGAATTTTGAACTCAGAACTCAGAATACAGGACTCACAATGCAGAACTCAGAATGCAGAACTCAGTGTTCAGAACTCAGAATTTCCAACCCTGAAATCAGAACTCTGATTTCAGAACTGAGAATTCATAATCAGAACTTAGGACTTAAATTTAAGTTCTCCCAATGCAGAACTCAGAATTCAGAGCCCAGGATTCAGAACTCAAAATTCAGAATTCAGAACTAAGAACTCAGAACTCCCAAATCCAAATGAAGATTCCCAAACTCAGTATTCAGAATTCAGACTTTGCAACACTGAGTTTAGAACTCTGATTTGGCATCTCAGAACTCAGAACTCAGAAGATAGATCTAAGAACTCAGAATTCAGAAATCACAGATTCAATCTTTGAATTCAGCACTCAGAACTCAAACTCAGGACTCCAATTTCAGAATTCAGAATTCAGAGATTCGGACTGAGAACTGAGAATTCCAATTTCAGAATTCAGAACTCAAAACTCAGAACTCAGAACTCAGGACTCACAAATCATACAGAGATGTCAGAACTCTGAAATCAGAGTTCAAAATACAGAACTGTGAACTCAGATTTCACAACTCAGATCTCAGAATTCAGAAATAAGAGATTCAAATTTTGAATTCAGCACTCGCAACTCACTACTTAGCACTCAGAACTGATGTCAAAATTCAGAATTCCGAATTGCGTTTCATTTCAGAATTCAGAACTCAGATTGCACAACCGAATCTATTCAAAACTCAGAGTTACCAATCCTGAAATCAGAACTCAGATTCAGAATTCAGAACTTGGAACCCAGAAGTCAGAATACGGGACTCAGATTGCAGAACTCAGTGTTCAAAACTCAGAATTTCCAACCTTGAAATCAGAACTCAGAACTGATAATTCATAACTCAGAAGTAAGAACTGAAATTTCAGAACTCACAATTCAGAACTCAGAATTCAGAGCTCAGATTCCTGGACTCAGAATTCAGAATTCAGAACTCAGATCTCAGAACTCAGAATTCAGTTTCATTTCAGAATTCAGAACTCAGATTGCAAAACTGAATATGTTCAATACTCATAGTTACCAATCACTAATTCAGAACTCAGATTCAGATTTCAGAAATTGGAACTCAGAACTCGCAAATTTGAACTCAGAACTCAGAATTTTGAACTCAGAACTCAGAATGCAGAACGCAGTGGACAGAACTCAGAGCTCAGAACTCAAAGTCAGATTTCAGATTTCAGCATTCAGAACTCGGGAATCAGAGCTCAAAATACAGAACTGTAAACTCAGAACATAAATGTCAGCATTCACCACTCAGAACTCAGCTTTTCGAAATCGGAATTCACAACTCGGAATTCACAATTTCAGAATTCAGAACTCGGAATTCAGAAATCAGAAGTCAGGAAACATATCTAAGATCTCAGAATTCTGAACGCAGAACTCAGATTTCAGTTCTCAGAATGCAGAACGCAGAACTCGGAATTCTGAACTCAGATTTCAGAAGTCAGAATTCAGATGTCAGAATTCTGAATTCAATTTCATTTCAGAATTCAGCACTCAGATTGCAGAACTGAATATATTCAGATGTCAGAATTCGCAATCCTGAACTCAGACTCAGAATTCAGAATTCAGAAATTGGGACTCAGAACTCAGAATTTTGAACTCAGAACTCAGAATACAGGACTCAGAATGCAGAACTCAGTGTTCAGAACTCAGAATTTCCAACCCTGAAATCAGAACTCTGATTTCAGAACTGAGAATTCATAATCAGAACTTAGGACTTAAATTTAAGTTCTCCCAATGCAGAACTCAGAATTCAGAGCCCAGGATTCAGAACTCAAAATTCAGAATTCAGAACTAAGAACTCAGAACTCCCAAATCCAAATGAAGATTTCCAAACTCAGTATTCAGAATTCAGACTTTGCAACACTGAGTTTAGAACTCTGATTTGGCATCTCAAAACTCAGAACTCAGAACTCAGAAGATAGATCTAAGAACTCAGAATTCAGAAATCACAGATTCAATCTTTGAATTCAGCACTCAGAACTCAAACTCAGGACTCCAATTTCAGAATTCAGAATTCAGAGATTCGGACTGAGAACTGAGAATTCCAATTTCAGAATTCAGAACTCAAAACTCAGAACTCAGAACTCAGGACTCACAAATCATACAGAGATGTCAGAACTCTGAAATCAGAGTTCAAAATACAGAACTGTGAACTCAGATTTCACAACTCAGATCTCAGAATTCAGAAATAAGAGATTCAAATTTTGAATTCAGCACTCGCAACTCACTACTTAGCACTCAGAACTGATGTCAAAATTCAGAATTCCGAATTGCGTTTCATTTCAGAATTCAGAACTCAGATTGCACAACCGAATCTATTCAAAACTCAGAGTTACCAATCCTGAAATCAGAACTCAGATTCAGAATTCAGAACTTGGAACCCAGAAGTCAGAATACGGGACTCAGATTGCAGAACTCAGTGTTCAAAACTCAGAATTTCCAACCCTGAAATCAGAACTCAGAACTGATAATTCATAACTCAGAAGTAAGAACTGAAATTTCAGAACTCACAATTCAGAACTCAGAATTCAGAGCTCAGATTCCTGGACTCAGAATTCAGAATTCAGAACTCAGATCTCAGATCTCAGAATTCAGTTTCATTTCAGAATTCAGAACTCAGATTGCAAAACTGAATATGTTCAATAGTCATAGTTACCAATCACTAATTCAGAACTCAGATTCAGATTTCAGAAATTGGAACTCAGAACTCGCAAATTTGAACTCAGAACTCAGAATTTTGAACTCAGAACTCAGAATGCAGAACGCAGTGTACAGAACTCAGAGCTCAGAACTCAAAGTCAGATTTCAGATTTCAGCATTCAGAAATCGGGAATCAGAGCTCAAAATACAGAACTGTAAACTCAGAACATAAATGTCAGCATTCACCACTCAGAACTCAGCTTTTCGAAATCGGAATTCACAACTCGGAATTCACAATTTCAGAATTCAGAACTCGGAATTCAGAAATCAGAAGTCAGGAAACATATCTAAGATCTCAGAATTCTGAACGCAGAACTCAGATTTCAGTTCTCAGAATGCAGAACGCAGAACTCGGAATTCTGAACTCAGAATTCAGAAGTCAGAATTCAGATGTCAGAATTCTGAATTCAATTTCATTTCAGAATTCAGCACTCAGATTGCAGAACTGAATATATTCAGATGTCAGAATTCGCAATCCTGAACTCAGAACTCAGAATTCAGAATTCAGAAACTGGGACTCGGAACTCAGAATTTTGAACTCAGAACTCAGAATACAGGACTCACAATGCAGAACTCAGAATGCAGAACTCAGTGTTCAGAACTCAGAATTTCCAACCCTGAAATCAGAACTCTGATTTCAGAACTGAGAATTCATAATCAGAACTTAGGACTTAAATTTAAGTTCTCCCAATGCAGAACTCAGAATTCAGAGCCCAGGATTCAGAACTCAAAATTCAGAATTCAGAACTAAGAACTCAGAACTCCCAAATCCAAATGAAGATTTCCAAACTCAGTATTCAGAATTCAGACTTTGCAACACTGAGTTTAGAACTCTGATTTGGCATCTCAGAACTCAGAACTCAGAACTCAGAAGATAGATCTAAGAACTCAGAATTCAGAAATCACAGATTCAATCTTTGAATTCAGCACTCAGAACTCAAACTCAGGACTCCAATTTCAGAATTCAGAATTCAGAGATTCGGACTGAGAACTGAGAATTCCAATTTCAGAATTCAGAACTCAAAACTCAGAACTCAGAACTCAGGACTCACAAATCATACAGAGATGTCAGAACTCTGAAATCAGAGTTCAAAATACAGAACTGTGAACTCAGATTTCACAACTCAGATCTCAGAATTCAGAAATAAGAGATTCAAATTTTGAATTCAGCACTCTCAACTCACTACTTAGCACTCAGAACTGATGTCAAAATTCAGAATTCCGAATTGCGTTTCATTTCAGAATTCAGAACTCAGATTGCACAACTGAATCTATTCAAAACTCAGAGTTACCAATCCTGAAATCAGAACTCAGATTCAGAATTCAGAACTTGGAACCCAGAAGTCAGAATACGGGACTCAGATTGCAGAACTCAGTGTTCAAAACTCAGAATTTCCAACCCTGAAATCAGAACTCAGAACTGATAATTCATAACTCAGAAGTAAGAACTGAAATTTCAGAACTCACAATTCAGAACTCAGAATTCAGAGCTCAGATTCCTGGACTCAGAATTCAAAATTCAGAACTCAGATCTCAGAACTCAGAATTCAGTTTCATTTCAGAATTCAGAACTCAGATTGTAAAACTGAATATGTTCAATACTCATAGTTACCAATCACTAATTCAGAACTCAGATTCAGATTTCAGAAATTGGAACTCAGAACTCGCAATTTTGAACTCAGAACTCAGAATTTTGAACTCAGAACTCAGAATGCAGAACGCAGTGGACAGAACTCAGAGCTCAGAACTCAAAGTCAGATTTCAGATTTCAGCATTCAGAACTCGGGAATCAGAGCTCAAAATACAGAACTGTAAACTCAGAACATAAATGTCAGCATTCACCACTCAGAACTCAGCTTTTCGAAATCGGAATTCACAACTTGGAATTCACAATTTCAGAATTCAGAACTCGGAATTCAGAAATCAGAAGTCAGGAAACATATCTAAGATCTCAGAATTCTGAACGCAGAACTCAGATTTCAGTTCTCAGAATGCAGAACGCAGAACTCGGAATTCTGAACTCAGATTTCAGAAGTCAGAATTCAGATGTCAGAATTCTGAATTCAATTTCATTTCAGAATTCAGCACTCAGATTGCAGAACTGAATATATTCAGATGTCAGAATTCGCAATCCTGAACTCAGACTCAGAATTCAGAATTCAGAAATTGGGACTCAGAACTCAGAATTTTGAACTCAGAACTCAGAATACAGGACTCACAATGCAGAACTCAGAATTCAGAACTCAGAATTTCCAACCCTGAAATCAGAACTCTGATTTCAGAACTGAGAATTCATAATCAGAACTTAGGACTTAAATTTAAGTTCTCCCAATGCAGAACTCAGAATTCAGAGCCCAGGATTCAGAACTCAAAATTCAGAATTCAGAACTAAGAACTCAGAACTCCCAAATCCAAATGAAGATTTCCAAACTCAGTATTCAGAATTCAGACTTTGCAACACTGAGTTTAGAACTCTGATTTGGCATCTCAGAACTCAGAACTCAGAACTCAGAAGATAGATCTAAGAACTCAGAATTCAGAAATCACAGATTCAATCTTTGAATTCAGCACTCAGAACTCAAACTCAGGACTCCAATTTCAGAATTCAGAATTCAGAGATTCGGACTGAGAACTGAGAATTCCAATTTCAGAATTCAGAACTCAAAACTCAGAACTCAGAACTCAGGACTCACAAATCATACAGAGATGTCAGAACTCTGAAATCAGAGTTCAAAATACAGAACTGTGAACTCAGATTTCACAACTCAGATCTCAGAATTCAGAAATAAGAGATTCAAATTTTGAATTCAGCACTCGCAACTCACTACTTAGCACTCAGAACTGATGTCAAAATTCAGAATTCCGAATTGCGTTTCATTTCAGAATTCAGAACTCAGATTGCACAACCGAATCTATTCAAAACTCAGAGTTACCAATCCTGAAATCAGAACTCAGATTCAGAATTCAGAACTTGGAACCCAGAAGTCAGAATACGGGACTCAGATTGCAGAACTCAGTGTTCAAAACTCAGAATTTCCAACCTTGAAATCAGAACTCAGAACTGATAATTCATAACTCAGAAGTAAGAACTGAAATTTCAGAACTCACAATTCAGAACTCAGAATTCAGAGCTCAGATTCCTGGACTCAGAATTCAGAATTCAGAACTCAGATCTCAGAACTCAGAATTCAGTTTCATTTCAGAATTCAGAACTCAGATTGCAAAACTGAATATGTTCAATAGTCATAGTTACCAATCACTAATTCAGAACTCAGATTCAGATTTCAGAAATTGGAACTCAGAACTCGCAAATTTGAACTCAGAACTCAGAATTTTGAACTCAGAACTCAGAATGCAGAACGCAGTGTACAGAACTCAGAGCTCAGAACTCAAAGTCAGATTTCAGATTTCAGCATTCAGAACTCGGGAATCAGAGCTCAAAATACAGAACTGTAAACTCAGAACATAAATGTCAGCATTCACCACTCAGAACTCAGCTTTTCGAAATCGGAATTCACAACTCGGAATTCACAATTTCAGAATTCAGAACTCGGAATTCAGAAATCAGAAGTCAGGAAACATACCTAAGATCTCAGAATTCTGAACGCAGAACTCAGATTTCAGTTCTCAGAATGCAGAACGCAGAACTCAGAATTCTGAACTCAGAATTCAGAAGTCAGAATTCAGATGTCAGAATTCTGAATTCAATTTCATTTCAGAATTCAGCACTCAGATTGCAGAACTGAATATATTCAGATGTCAGAATTCGCAATCCTGAACTCAGAACTCAGAATTCAGAATTCAGAATTTGGGACTCAGAACTCAGAATTTTGAACTCAGAACTCAGAATACAGGACTCACAATGCAGAACTCAGAATGCAGAACTCAGTGTTCAGAACTCAGAATTTCCAACCCTGAAATCAGAACTCTGATTTCAGAACTGAGAATTCATAATCAGAACTTAGGACTTAAATTTAAGTTCTCCCAATGCAGAACTCAGAATTCAGAGCCCAGGATTCAGAACTCAAAATTCAGAATTCAGAACTAAGAACTCAGAACTCCCAAATCCAAATGAAGATTTCCAAACTCAGTATTCAGAATTCAGACTTTGCAACACTGAGTTTAGAACTCTGATTTGGCATCTCAGAACTCAGAACTCAGAACTCAGAAGATAGATCTAAGAACTCCGAATTCAGAAATCACAGATTCAATCTTTGAATTCAGCACTCAGAACTCAAACTCAGGACTCCAATTTCAGAATTCAGAATTCAGAGATTCGGACTGAGAACTGAGAATTCCAATTTCAGAATTCAGAACTCAGAACTCAGAACTCAGGACTCACAAATCATACAGAGATGTCAGAACTCTGAAATCAGAGTTCAAAATACAGAACTGTGAACTCAGATTTCACAACTCAGATCTCAGAATTCAGAAATAAGAGATTCAAATTTTGAATTCAGCACTCGCAACTCACTACTTAGCACTCAGAACTGATGTCAAAATTCAGAATTCCGAATTGCGTTTCATTTCAGAATTCAGAACTCAGATTGCACAACCAAATCTATTCAAAACTCAGAGTTACCAATCCTGAAATCAGAACTCAGATTCAGAATTCAGAACTTGGAACCCAGAAGTCAGAATACGGGACTCAGATTGCAGAACTCAGTGTTCAAAATTCAGAATTTCCAACCCTGAAATCAGAACTCAGAACTGATAATCCATAACTCAGAAGTAAGAACTGAAATTTCAGAACTCACAATTCAGAACTCAGAATTCAGAGCTCAGATTCCTGGACTCAGAATTCAGAATTCAGAACTCAGATCTCAGAACTCAGAATTCAGTTTCATTTCAGAATTCAGAACTCAGATTGCAAAACTGAATATGTTCAATAGTCATAGTTACCAATCACTAATTCAGAACTCAGATTCAGATTTCAGAAATTGGAACTCAGAACTCGCAATTTTGAACTCAGAACTCAGAATTTTGAACTCAGAACTCAGAATGCAGAACGCAGTGTACAGAACTCAGAGCTCAGAACTCAAAGTCAGATTTCAGATTTCAGCATTCAGAACTCGGGAATCAGAGCTCAAAATACAGAACTGTAAACTCAGAACATAAATGTCAGCATTCACCACTCAGAACTCAGCTTTTCGAAATCGGAATTCACAACTCGGAATTCACAATTTCAGAATTCAGAACTCGGAATTCAGAAATCAGAAGTCAGGAAACATACCTAAGATCTCAGAATTCTGAACGCAGAACTCAGATTTCAGTTCTCAGAATGCAGAACGCAGAACTCAGAATTCTGAACTCAGAATTCAGAAGTCAGAATTTGGGACTCAGAACTCAGAATTTTGAACTCAGAACTCAGAATACAGGACTCACAATGCAGAACTCAGAATGCAGAACTCAGTGTTCAGAACTCAGAATTTCCAACCCTGAAATCAGAACTCTGATTTCAGAACTGAGAATTCATAATCAGAACTTAGGACTTAAATTTAAGTTCTCCCAATGCAGAACTCAGAATTCAGAGCCCAGGATTCAGAACTCAAAATTCAGAATTCAGAACTAAGAACTCAGAACTCCCAAATCCAAATGAAGATTTCCAAACTCAGTATTCAGAATTCAGACTTTGCAACACTGAGTTTAGAACTCTGATTTGGCATCTCAGAACTCAGAACTCAGAACTCAGAAGATAGATCTAAGAACTCCGAATTCAGAAATCACAGATTCAATCTTTGAATTCAGCACTCAGAACTCAAACTCAGGACTCCAATTTCAGAATTCAGAATTCAGAGATTCGGACTGAGAACTGAGAATTCCAATTTCAGAATTCAGAACTCAGAACTCAGAACTCAGGACTCACAAATCATACAGAGATGTCAGAACTCTGAAATCAGAGTTCAAAATACAGAACTGTGAACTCAGATTTCACAACTCAGATCTCAGAATTCAGAAATAAGAGATTCAAATTTTGAATTCAGCACTCGCAACTCACTACTTAGCACTCAGAACTGATGTCAAAATTCAGAATTCCAAATTGCGTTTCATTTCAGAATTCAGAACTCAGATTGCACAACCGAATCTATTCAAAACTCAGAGTTACCAATCCTGAAATCAGAACTCAGATTCAGAATTCAGAACTTGGAACCCAGAAGTCAGAATACGGGACTCAGATTGCAGAACTCAGTGTTCAAAACTCAGAATTTCCAACCCTGAAATCAGAATTCAGGACTGATAATCCATAACTCAGAAGTAAGAACTGAAATTTCAGAACTCACAATTCAGAACTCAGAATTCAGAGCTCAGATTCCTGGACTCAGAATTCAGAATTCAGAACTCAGATCTCAGAACTCAGAATTCAGTTTCATTTCAGAATTCAGAACTCAGATTGCAAAACTGAATATGTTCAATAGTCATAGTTACCAATCACTAATTCAGAACTCAGATTCAGATTTCAGAAATTGGAACTCAGAACTCGCAATTTTGAACTCAGAACTCAGAATTTTGAACTCAGAACTCAGAATGCAGAACGCAGTGGACAGAACTCAGAGCTCAGAACTCAAAGTCAGATTTCAGATTTCAGCATTCAGAACTCGGGAATCAGAGCTCAAAATACAGAACTGTAAACTCAGAACATAAATGTCAGCATTCACCACTCAGAACTCAGCTTTTCGAAATCGGAATTCACAACTCGGAATTCACAATTTCAGAATTCAGAACTCGGAATTCAGAAATCAGAAGTCAGGAAACATAGCTAAGATCTCAGAATTCTGAACGCAGAACTCAGATTTCAGTTCTCAGAATGCAGAACGCAGAACTCAGAATTCTGAACTCAGAATTCAGAAGTCAGAATTCAGATGTCAGAATTCTGAATTCAATTTCATTTCAGAATTCAGCACTCAGATTGCAGAACTGAATATATTCAGATGTCAGAATTCGCAATCCTGAACTCAGAACTCAGAATTCAGAATTCAGAAATTGGGACTCAGAACTCAGAATTTTGAACTCAGAACTCAGAATACAGGACTCACAATGCAGAACTCAGAATGCAGAACTCAGTGTTCAGAACTCAGAATTTCCAACCCTGAAATCAGAACTCTGATTTCAGAACTGAGAATTCATAATCAGAACTTAGGACTTAAATTTAAGTTCTCCCAATGCAGAACTCAGAATTCAGAGCCCAGGATTCAGAACTCAAAATTCAGAATTCAGAACTAAGAACTCAGAACTCCCAAATCCAAATGAAGATTTCCAAACTCAGTATTCAGAATTCAGACTTTGCAACACTGAGTTTAGAACTCTGATTTGGCATCTCAGAACTCAGAACTCAGAACTCAGAAGATAGATCTAAGAACTCCGAATTCAGAAATCACAGATTCAATCTTTGAATTCAGCACTCAGAACTCAAACTCAGGACTCCAATTTCAGAATTCAGAATTCAGAGATTCGGACTGAGAACTGAGAATTCCAATTTCAGAATTCAGAACTCAGAACTCAGAACTCAGGACTCACAAATCATACAGAGATGTCAGAACTCTGAAATCAGAGTTCAAAATACAGAACTGTGAACTCAGATTTCACAACTCAGATCTCAGAATTCAGAAATAAGAGATTCAAATTTTGAATTCAGCACTCGCAACTGACTACTTAGCACTCAGAACTGATGTCAAAATTCAGAATTCCAAATTGCGTTTCATTTCAGAATTCAGAACTCAGATTGCACAACCGAATCTATTCAAAACTCAGAGTTACCAATCCTGAAATCAGAACTCAGATTCAGAATTCAGAACTTGGAACCCAGAAGTCAGAATACGGGACTCAGATTGCAGAACTCAGTGTTCAAAACTCAGAATTTCCAACCCTGAAATCAGAACTCAGGACTGATAATCCATAACTCAGAAGTAAGAACTGAAATTTCAGAACTCACAATTCAGAACTCAGAATTCAGAGCTCAGATTCCTGGACTCAGAATTCAGAATTCAGAACTCAGATCTCAGAACTCAGAATTCAGTTTCATTTCAGAATTCAGAACTCAGATTGCAAAACTGAATATGTTCAATAGTCATAGTTACCAATCACTAATTCAGAACTCAGATTCAGATTTCAGAAATTGGAACTCAGAACTCGCAATTTTGAACTCAGAACTCAGAATTTTGAACTCAGAACTCAGAATGCAGAACGCAGTGTACAGAACTCAGAGCTCAGAACTCAAAGTCAGATTTCAGATTTCAGCATTCAGAACTCGGGAATCAGAGCTCAAAATACAGAACTGTAAACTCAGAACATAAATGTCAGCATTCACCACTCAGAACTCAGCTTTTCGAAATCGGAATTCACAACTCGGAATTCACAATTTCAGAATTCAGAACTCGGAATTCAGAAATCAGAAGTCAGGAAACATAGCTAAGATCTCAGAATTCTGAACGCAGAACTCAGATTTCAGTTCTCAGAATGCAGAACGCAGAACTCAGAATTCTGAACTCAGAATTCAGAAGTCAGAATTCAGATGTCAGAATTCTGAATTCAATTTCATTTCAGAATTCAGCACTCAGATTGCAGAACTGAATATATTCAGATGTCAGAATTCGCAATCCTGAACTCAGAACTCAGAATTCAGAATTCAGAAATTGGGACTCAGAACTCAGAATTTTGAACTCAGAACTCAGAATACAGGACTCACAATGCAGAACTCAGAATGCAGAACTCAGTGTTCAGAACTCAGAATTTCCAACCCTGAAATCAGAACTCTGATTTCAGAACTGAGAATTCATAATCAGAACTTAGGACTTAAATTTAAGTTCTCCCAATGCAGAACTCAGAATTCAGAGCCCAGGATTCAGAACTCAAAATTCAGAATTCAGAACTAAGAACTCAGAACTCCCAAATCCAAATGAAGATTTCCAAACTCAGTATTCAGAATTCAGACTTTGCAACACTGAGTTTAGAACTCTGATTTGGCATCTCAGAACTCAGAACTCAGAACTCAGAAGATAGATCTAACAACTCCGAATTCAGAAATCACAGATTCAATCTTTGAATTCAGCACTCAGAACTCAAACTCAGGACTCCAATTTCAGAATTCAGAATTCAGAGATTCGGACTGAAAACTGAGAATTCCAATTTCAGAATTCAGAACTCAGAACTCAGAACTCAGGACTCACAAATCATACAGAGATGTCAGAACTCTGAAATCAGAGTTCAAAATACAGAACTGTGAACTCAGATTTCACAACTCAGATCTCAGAATTCAGAAATAAGAGATTCAAATTTTGAATTCAGCACTCGCAACTCACTACTTAGCACTCAGAACTGATGTCAAAATTCAGAATTCCGAATTGCGTTTCATTTCAGAATTCAGAACTCAGATTGCACAACCGAATCTATTCAAAACTCAGAGTTACCAATCCTGAAATCAGAACTCAGATTCAGAATTCAGAACTTGGAACCCAGAAGTCAGAATACGGGACTCAGATTGCAGAACTCAGTGTTCAAAACTCAGAATTTCCAACCCTGAAATCAGAACTCAGAACTGATAATCCATAACTCAGAAGTAAGAACTGAAATTTCAGAACTCACAATTCAGAACTCAGAATTCAGAGCTCAGATTCCTGGACTCAGAATTCAGAATTCAGAACTCAGATCTCAGAACTCAGAATTCAGTTTCATTTCAGAATTCAGAACTCAGATTGCAAAACTGAATATGTTCAATAGTCATAGTTACCAATCACTAATTCAGAACTCAGATTCAGATTTCAGAAATTGGAACTCAGAACTCGCAATTTTGAACTCAGAACTCAGAATTTTGAACTCAGAACTCAGAATGCAGAACGCAGTGTACAGAACTCAGAGCTCAGAACTCAAAGTCAGATTTCAGATTTCAGCATTCAGAACTCGGGAATCAGAGCTCAAAATACAGAACTGTAAACTCAGAACATAAATGTCAGCATTCACCACTCAGAACTCAGCTTTTCGAAATCGGAATTCACAACTCGGAATTCACAATTTCAGAATTCAGAACTCGGAATTCAGAAATCAGAAGTCAGGAAACATACCTAAGATCTCAGAATTCTGAACGCAGAACTCAGATTTCAGTTCTCAGAATGCAGAACGCAGAACTCAGAATTCTGAACTCAGAATTCAGAAGTCAGAATTCAGATGTCAGAATTCTGAATTCAATTTCATTTCAGAATTCAGCACTCAGATTGCAGAACTGAATATATTCAGATGTCAGAATTCGCAATCCTGAACTCAGAACTCAGAATTCAGAATTCAGAAATTGGGACTCAGAACTCAGAATTTTGAACTCAGAACTCAGAATACAGGACTCACAATGCAGAACTCAGAATGCAGAACTCAGTGTTCAGAACTCAGAATTTCCAACCCTGAAATCAGAACTCTGATTTCAGAACTGAGAATTCATAATCAGAACTTAGGACTTAAATTTAAGTTCTCCCAATGCAGAACTCAGAATTCAGAGCCCAGGATTCAGAACTCAAAATTCAGAATTCAGAACTAAGAACTCAGAACTCCCAAATCCAAATGAAGATTTCCAAACTCAGTATTCAGAATTCAGACTTTGCAACACTGAGTTTAGAACTCTGATTTGGCATCTCAGAACTCAGAACTCAGAAGATAGATCTAAGAACTCAGAATTCAGAAATCACAGATTCAATCTTTGAATTCAGCACTCAGAACTCAAACTCAGGACTCCAATTTCAGAATTCAGAATTCAGAGATTCGGACTGAGAACTGAGAATTCCAATTTCAGAATTCAGAACTCAGAACTCAGAACTCAGGACTCACAAATCATACAGAGATGTCAGAACTCTGAAATCAGAGTTCAAAATACAGAACTGTGAACTCAGATTTCACAACTCAGATCTCAGAATTCAGAAATAAGAGATTCAAATTTTGAATTCAGCACTCGCAACTCACTACTTAGCACTCAGAACTGATGTCAAAATTCAGAATTCCGAATTGCGTTTCATTTCAGAATTCAGAACTCAGATTGCACAACCGAATCTATTCAAAACTCAGAGTTACCAATCCTGAAATCAGAACTCAGATTCAGAATTCAGAACTTGGAACCCAGAAGTCAGAATACGGGACTCAGATTGCAGAACTCAGTGTTCAAAACTCAGAATTTCCAACCCTGAAATCAGAACTCAGAACTGATAATCCATAACTCAGAAGTAAGAACTGAAATTTCAGAACTCACAATTCAGAACTCAGAATTCAGAGCTCAGATTCCTGGACTCAGAATTCAGAATTCAGAACTCAGATCTCAGAACTCAGAATTCAGTTTCATTTCAGAATTCAGAACTCAGATTGCAAAACTGAATATGTTCAATAGTCATAGTTACCAATCACTAATTCAGAACTCAGATTCAGATTTCAGAAATTGGAACTCAGAACTCGCAATTTTGAACTCAGAACTCAGAATTTTGAACTCAGAACTCAGAATGCAGAACGCAGTGTACAGAACTCAGAGCTCAGAACTCAAAGTCAGATTTCAGATTTCAGCATTCAGAACTCGGGAATCAGAGCTCAAAATACAGAACTGTAAACTCAGAACATAAATGTCAGCATTCACCACTCAGAACTCAGCTTTTCGAAATCGGAATTCACAACTCGGAATTCACAATTTCAGAATTCAGAACTCGGAATTCAGAAATCAGAAGTCAGGAAACATACCTAAGATCTCAGAATTCTGAACGCAGAACTCAGATTTCCGTTCTCAGAATGCAGAACGCAGAACTCGGAATTCTGAACTCAGAATTCAGAAGTCAGAATTCAGATGTCAGAATTCTGAATTCAATTTCATTTCAGAATTCAGCACTCAGATTGCAGAACTGAATATATTCAGAAGTCAGAATTCGCAATCCTGAACTCAGAACTCAGAATTCAGAATTCAGAAATTGGGACTCAGAACTCAGAATTTTGAACTCAGAACTCAGAATACAGGACTCACAATGCAGAACTCAGAATGCAGAACTCAGTGTTCAGAACTCAGAATTTCCAACCCTGAAATCAGAACTCTGATTTCAGAACTGAGAATTCATAATCAGAACTTAGGACTTAAATTTAAGTTCTCCCAATGCAGAACTCAGAATTCAGAGCCCAGGATTCAGAACTCAAAATTCAGAATTCAGAACTAAGAACTCAGAACTCCCAAATCCAAATGAAGATTTCCAAACTCAGTATTCAGAATTCAGACTTTGCAACACTGAGTTTAGAACTCTGATTTGGCATCTCAGAACTCAGAACTCAGAAGATAGATCTAAGAACTCAGAATTCAGAAATCACAGATTCAATCTTTGAATTCAGCACTCAGAACTCAAACTCAGGACTCCAATTTCAGAATTCAGAATTCAGAGATTCGGACTGAGAACTGAGAATTCCAATTTCAGAATTCAGAACTCAGAACTCAGAACTCAGAACTCAGGACTCACAAATCATACAGAGATGTCAGAACTCTGAAATCAGAGTTCAAAATACAGAACTGTGAACTCAGATTTCACAACTCAGATCTCAGAATTCAGAAATAAGAGATTCAAATTTTGAATTCAGCACTCGCAACTGACTACTTAGCACTCAGAACTGATGTCAAAATTCAGAATTCCAAATTGCGTTTCATTTCAGAATTCAGAACTCAGATTGCACAACCGAATCTATTCAAAACTCAGAGTTACCAATCCTGAAATCAGAACTCAGATTCAGAATTCAGAACTTGGAACCCAGAAGTCAGAATACGGGACTCAGATTGCAGAACTCAGTGTTCAAAACTCAGAATTTCCAACCCTGAAATCAGAACTCAGGACTGATAATCCATAACTCAGAAGTAAGAACTGAAATTTCAGAACTCACAATTCAGAACTCAGAATTCAGAGCTCAGATTCCTGGACTCAGAATTCAGAATTCAGAACTCAGATCTCAGAACTCAGAATTCAGTTTCATTTCAGAATTCAGAACTCAGATTGCAAAACTGAATATGTTCAATAGTCATAGTTACCAATCACTAATTCAGAACTCAGATTCAGATTTCAGAAATTGGAACTCAGAACTCGCAATTTTGAACTCAGAACTCAGAATTTTGAACTCAGAACTCAGAATGCAGAACGCAGTGTACAGAACTCAGAGCTCAGAACTCAAAGTCAGATTTCAGATTTCAGCATTCAGAACTCGGGAATCAGAGCTCAAAATACAGAACTGTAAACTCAGAACATAAATGTCAGCATTCACCACTCAGAACTCAGCTTTTCGAAATCGGAATTCACAACTCGGAATTCACAATTTCAGAATTCAGAACTCGGAATTCAGAAATCAGAAGTCAGGAAACATACCTAAGATCTCAGAATTCTGAACGCAGAACTCAGA
This sequence comes from Ochotona princeps, assembly GCF_030435755.1. Classification (NCBI taxonomy): domain Eukaryota; kingdom Metazoa; phylum Chordata; class Mammalia; order Lagomorpha; family Ochotonidae; genus Ochotona; species Ochotona princeps. The sequence continues at coordinate 4,354,171 of NC_080866.1, read as the reverse complement.
TTTCAGTTCTCAGAATGCAGAACGCAGAACTCAGAATTCTGAACTCAGAATTCAGAAGTCAGAATTCAGATGTCAGAATTCTGAATTCAATTTCATTTCAGAATTCAGCACTCAGATTGCAGAACTGAATATATTCAGATGTCAGAATTCGCAATCCTGAACTCAGAACTCAGAATTCAGAATTCAGAAATTGGGACTCAGAACTCAGAATTTTGAACTCAGAACTCAGAATACAGGACTCACAATGCAGAACTCAGAATGCAGAACTCAGTGTTCAGAACTCAGAATTTCCAACCCTGAAATCAGAACTCTGATTTCAGAACTGAGAATTCATAATCAGAACTTAGGACTTAAATTTAAGTTCTCCCAATGCAGAACTCAGAATTCAGAGCCCAGGATTCAGAACTCAAAATTCAGAATTCAGAACTAAGAACTCAGAACTCCCAAATCCAAATGAAGATTTCCAAACTCAGTATTCAGAATTCAGACTTTGCAACACTGAGTTTAGAACTCTGATTTGGCATCTCAGAACTCAGAACTCAGAAGATAGATCTAAGAACTCAGAATTCAGAAATCACAGATTCAATCTTTGAATTCAGCACTCAGAACTCAAACTCAGGACTCCAATTTCAGAATTCAGAATTCAGAGATTCGGACTGAGAACTGAGAATTCCAATTTCAGAATTCAGAACTCAGAACTCAGAACTCAGGACTCACAAATCATACAGAGATGTCAGAACTCTGAAATCAGAGTTCAAAATACAGAACTGTGAACTCAGATTTCACAACTCAGATCTCAGAATTCAGAAATAAGAGATTCAAATTTTGAATTCAGCACTCGCAACTCACTACTTAGCACTCAGAACTGATGTCAAAATTCAGAATTCCGAATTGCGTTTCATTTCAGAATTCAGAACTCAGATTGCACAACCGAATCTATTCAAAACTCAGAGTTACCAATCCTGAAATCAGAACTCAGATTCAGAATTCAGAACTTGGAACCCAGAAGTCAGAATACGGGACTCAGATTGCAGAACTCAGTGTTCAAAACTCAGAATTTCCAACCCTGAAATTAGAACTCAGAACTGATAATTCATAACTCAGAAGTAAGAACTGAAATTTCAGAACTCACAATTCAGAACTCAGAATTCAGAGCTCAGATTCCTGGACTCAGAATTCAGAATTCAGAACTCAGATCTCAGAACTCAGAATTCAGTTTCATTTCAGAATTCAGAACTCAGATTGCAAAACTGAATATGTTCAATAGTCATAGTTACCAATCACTAATTCAGAACTCAGATTCAGATTTCAGAAATTGGAACTCAGAACTCGCAATTTTGAACTCAGAACTCAGAATTTTGAACTCAGAACTCAGAATGCAGAACGCAGTGTACAGAACTCAGAGCTCAGAACTCAAAGTCAGATTTCAGATTTCAGCATTCAGAACTCGGGAATCAGAGCTCAAAATACAGAACTGTAAACTCAGAACATAAATGTCAGCATTCACCACTCAGAACTCAGCTTTTCGAAATCGGAATTCACAACTCGGAATTCACAATTTCAGAATTCAGAACTCGGAATTCAGAAATCAGAAGTCAGGAAACATAGCTAAGATCTCAGAATTCTGAACGCAGAACTCAGATTTCAGTTCTCAGAATGCAGAACGCAGAACTCAGAATTCTGAACTCAGAATTCAGAAGTCAGAATTCAGATGTCAGAATTCTGAATTCAATTTCATTTCAGAATTCAGCACTCAGATTGCAGAACTGAATATATTCAGATGTCAGAATTCGCAATCCTGAACTCAGAACTCAGAATTCAGAATTCAGAAATTGGGACTCAGAACTCAGAATTTTGAACTCAGAACTCAGAATACAGGACTCACAATGCAGAACTCAGAATGCAGAACTCAGTGTTCAGAACTCAGAATTTCCAACCCTGAAATCAGAACTCTGATTTCAGAACTGAGAATTCATAATCAGAACTTAGGACTTAAATTTAAGTTCTCCCAATGCAGAACTCAGAATTCAGAGCCCAGGATTCAGAACTCAAAATTCAGAATTCAGAACTAAGAACTCAGAACTCCCAAATCCAAATGAAGATTTCCAAACTCAGTATTCAGAATTCAGACTTTGCAACACTGAGTTTAGAACTCTGATTTGGCATCTCAGAACTCAGAACTCAGAAGATAGATCTAAGAACTCAGAATTCAGAAATCACAGATTCAATCTTTGAATTCAGCACTCAGAACTCAAACTCAGGACTCCAATTTCAGAATTCAGAATTCAGAGATTCGGACTGAGAACTGAGAATTCCAATTTCAGAATTCAGAACTCAGAACTCAGAACTCAGGACTCACAAATCATACAGAGATGTCAGAACTCTGAAATCAGAGTTCAAAATACAGAACTGTGAACTCAGATTTCACAACTCAGATCTCAGAATTCAGAAATAAGAGATTCAAATTTTGAATTCAGCACTCGCAACTCACTACTTAGCACTCAGAACTGATGTCAAAATTCAGAATTCCGAATTGCGTTTCATTTCAGAATTCAGAACTCAGATTGCACAACCGAATCTATTCAAAACTCAGAGTTACCAATCCTGAAATCAGAACTCAGATTCAGAATTCAGAACTTGGAACCCAGAAGTCAGAATACGGGACTCAGATTGCAGAACTCAGTGTTCAAAACTCAGAATTTCCAACCCTGAAATCAGAACTCAGGACTGATAATCCATAACTCAGAAGTAAGAACTGAAATTTCAGAACTCACAATTCAGAACTCAGAATTCAGAGCTCAGATTCCTGGACTCAGAATTCAGAATTCAGAACTCAGATCTCAGAACTCAGAATTCAGTTTCATTTCAGAATTCAGAACTCAGATTGCAAAACTGAATATGTTCAATAGTCATAGTTACCAATCACTAATTCAGAACTCAGATTCAGATTTCAGAAATTGGAACTCAGAACTCGCAATTTTGAACTCAGAACTCAGAATTTTGAACTCAGAACTCAGAATGCAGAACGCAGTGTACAGAACTCAGAGCTCAGAACTCAAAGTCAGATTTCAGATTTCAGCATTCAGAACTCGGGAATCAGAGCTCAAAATACAGAACTGTAAACTCAGAACATAAATGTCAGCATTCACCACTCAGAACTCAGCTTTTCGAAATCGGAATTCACAACTCGGAATTCACAATTTCAGAATTCAGAACTCGGAATTCAGAAATCAGAAGTCAGGAAACATACCTAAGATCTCAGAATTCTGAACGCAGAACTCAGATTTCAGTTCTCAGAATGCAGAACGCAGAACTCAGAATTCTGAACTCAGAATTCAGAAGTCAGAATTCAGATGTCAGAATTCTGAATTCAATTTCATTTCAGAATTCAGCACTCAGATTGCAGAACTGAATATATTCAGATGTCAGAATTCGCAATCCTGAACTCAGAACTCAGAATTCAGAATTCAGAAATTGGGACTCAGAACTCAGAATTTTGAACTCAGAACTCAGAATACAGGACTCACAATGCAGAACTCAGAATGCAGAACTCAGTGTTCAGAACTCAGAATTTCCAACCCTGAAATCAGAACTCTGATTTCAGAACTGAGAATTCATAATCAGAACTTAGGACTTAAATTTAAGTTCTCCCAATGCAGAACTCAGAATTCAGAGACCAGGATTCAGAACTCAAAATTCAGAATTCAGAACTAAGAACTCAGAACTCCCAAATCCAAATGAAGATTTCCAAACTCAGTATTCAGAATTCAGACTTTGCAACACTGAGTTTAGAACTCTGATTTGGCATCTCAGAACTCAGAACTCAGAACTCAGAAGATAGATCTAACAACTCCGAATTCAGAAATCACAGATTCAATCTTTGAATTCAGCACTCAGAACTCAAACTCAGGACTCCAATTTCAGAATTCAGAATTCAGAGATTCGGACTGAAAACTGAGAATTCCAATTTCAGAATTCAGAACTCAGAACTCAGAACTCAGGACTCACAAATCATACAGAGATGTCAGAACTCTGAAATCAGAGTTCAAAATACAGAACTGTGAACTCAGATTTCACAACTCAGATCTCAGAATTCAGAAATAAGAGATTCAAATTTTGAATTCAGCACTCGCAACTCACTACTTAGCACTCAGAACTGATGTCAAAATTCAGAATTCCGAATTGCGTTTCATTTCAGAATTCAGAACTCAGATTGCACAACCGAATCTATTCAAAACTCAGAGTTACCAATCCTGAAATCAGAACTCAGATTCAGAATTCAGAACTTGGAACCCAGAAGTCAGAATACGGGACTCAGATTGCAGAACTCAGTGTTCAAAACTCAGAATTTCCAACCCTGAAATCAGAACTCAGAACTGATAATCCATAACTCAGAAGTAAGAACTGAAATTTCAGAACTCACAATTCAGAACTCAGAATTCAGAGCTCAGATTCCTGGACTCAGAATTCAGAATTCAGAACTCAGATCTCAGAACTCAGAATTCAGTTTCATTTCAGAATTCAGAACTCAGATTGCAAAACTGAATATGTTCAATAGTCATAGTTACCAATCACTAATTCAGAACTCAGATTCAGATTTCAGAAATTGGAACTCAGAACTCGCAATTTTGAACTCAGAACTCAGAATTTTGAACTCAGAACTCAGAATGCAGAACGCAGTGTACAGAACTCAGAGCTCAGAACTCAAAGTCAGATTTCAGATTTCAGCATTCAGAACTCGGGAATCAGAGCTCAAAATACAGAACTGTAAACTCAGAACATAAATGTCAGCATTCACCACTCAGAACTCAGCTTTTCGAAATCGGAATTCACAACTCGGAATTCACAATTTCGGAATTCAGAACTCGGAATTCAGAAATCAGAAGTCAGGAAACATACCTAAGATCTCAGAATTCTGAACGCAGAACTCAGATTTCAGTTCTCAGAATGCAGAACGCAGAACTCAGAATTCTGAACTCAGAATTCAGAAGTCAGAATTCAGATGTCAGAATTCTGAATTCAATTTCATTTCAGAATTCAGCACTCAGATTGCAGAACTGAATATATTCAGATGTCAGAATTCGCAATCCTGAACTCAGAACTCAGAATTCAGAATTCAGAAATTGGGACTCAGAACTCAGAATTTTGAACTCAGAACTCAGAATACAGGACTCACAATGCAGAACTCAGAATGCAGAACTCAGTGTTCAGAACTCAGAATTTCCAACCCTGAAATCAGAACTCTGATTTCAGAACTGAGAATTCATAATCAGAACTTAGGACTTAAATTTAAGTTCTCCCAATGCAGAACTCAGAATTCAGAGCCCAGGATTCAGAACTCAAAATTCAGAATTCAGAACTAAGAACTCAGAACTCCCAAATCCAAATGAAGATTTCCAAACTCAGTATTCAGAATTCAGACTTTGCAACACTGAGTTTAGAACTCTGATTTGGCATCTCAGAACTCAGAACTCAGAAGATAGATCTAAGAACTCAGAATTCAGAAATCACAGATTCAATCTTTGAATTCAGCACTCAGAACTCAAACTCAGGACTCCAATTTCAGAATTCAGAATTCAGAGATTCGGACTGAGAACTGAGAATTCCAATTTCAGAATTCAGAACTCAGAACTCAGAACTCAGGACTCACAAATCATACAGAGATGTCAGAACTCTGAAATCAGAGTTCAAAATACAGAACTGTGAACTCAGATTTCACAACTCAGATCTCAGAATTCAGAAATAAGAGATTCAAATTTTGAATTCAGCACTCGCAACTCACTACTTAGCACTCAGAACTGATGTCAAAATTCAGAATTCCGAATTGCGTTTCATTTCAGAATTCAGAACTCAGATTGCACAACCGAATCTATTCAAAACTCAGAGTTACCAATCCTGAAATCAGAACTCAGATTCAGAATTCAGAACTTGGAACCCAGAAGTCAGAATACGGGACTCAGATTGCAGAACTCAGTGTTCAAAACTCAGAATTTCCAACCCTGAAATTAGAACTCAGAACTGATAATTCATAACTCAGAAGTAAGAACTGAAATTTCAGAACTCACAATTCAGAACTCAGAATTCAGAGCTCAGATTCCTGGACTCAGAATTCAGAATTCAGAACTCAGATCTCAGAACTCAGAATTCAGTTTCATTTCAGAATTCAGAACTCAGATTGCAAAACTGAATATGTTCAATAGTCATAGTTACCAATCACTAATTCAGAACTCAGATTCAGATTTCAGAAATTGGAACTCAGAACTCGCAATTTTGAACTCAGAACTCAGAATTTTGAACTCAGAACTCAGAATGCAGAACGCAGTGTACAGAACTCAGAGCTCAGAACTCAAAGTCAGATTTCAGATTTCAGCATTCAGAACTCGGGAATCAGAGCTCAAAATACAGAACTGTAAACTCAGAACATAAATGTCAGCATTCACCACTCAGAACTCAGCTTTTCGAAATCGGAATTCACAACTCGGAATTCACAATTTCAGAATTCAGAACTCGGAATTCAGAAATCAGAAGTCAGGAAACATACCTAAGATCTCAGAATTCTGAACGCAGAACTCAGATTTCAGTTCTCAGAATGCAGAACGCAGAACTCAGAATTCTGAACTCAGAATTCAGAAGTCAGAATTCAGATGTCAGAATTCTGAATTCAATTTCATTTCAGAATTCAGCACTCAGATTGCAGAACTGAATATATTCAGATGTCAGAATTCGCAATCCTGAACTCAGAACTCAGAATTCAGAATTCAGAAATTGGGACTCAGAACTCAGAATTTTGAACTCAGAACTCAGAATACAGGACTCACAATGCAGAACTCAGAATGCAGAACTCAGTGTTCAGAACTCAGAATTTCCAACCCTGAAATCAGAACTCTGATTTCAGAACTGAGAATTCATAATCAGAACTTAGGACTTAAATTTAAGTTCTCCCAATGCAGAACTCAGAATTCAGAGCCCAGGATTCAGAACTCAAAATTCAGAATTCAGAACTAAGAACTCAGAACTCCCAAATCCAAATGAAGATTTCCAAACTCAGTATTCAGAATTCAGACTTTGCAACACTGAGTTTAGAACTCTGATTTGGCATCTCAGAACTCAGAACTCAGAAGATAGATCTAAGAACTCAGAATTCAGAAATCACAGATTCAATCTTTGAATTCAGCACTCAGAACTCAAACTCAGGACTCCAATTTCAGAATTCAGAATTCAGAGATTCGGACTGAGAACTGAGAATTCCAATTTCAGAATTCAGAACTCAGAACTCAGAACTCAGGACTCACAAATCATACAGAGATGTCAGAACTCTGAAATCAGAGTTCAAAATACAGAACTGTGAACTCAGATTTCACAACTCAGATCTCAGAATTCAGAAATAAGAGATTCAAATTTTGAATTCAGCACTCGCAACTCACTACTTAGCACTCAGAACTGATGTCAAAATTCAGAATTCCGAATTGCGTTTCATTTCAGAATTCAGAACTCAGATTGCACAACCGAATCTATTCAAAACTCAGAGTTACCAATCCTGAAATCAGAACTCAGATTCAGAATTCAGAACTTGGAACCCAGAAGTCAGAATACGGGACTCAGATTGCAGAACTCAGTGTTCAAAACTCAGAATTTCCAACCCTGAAATCAGAACTCAGAACTGATAATCCATAACTCAGAAGTAAGAACTGAAATTTCAGAACTCACAATTCAGAACTCAGAATTCAGAGCTCAGATTCCTGGACTCAGAATTCAGAATTCAGAACTCAGATCTCAGAACTCAGAATTCAGTTTCATTTCAGAATTCAGAACTCAGATTGCAAAACTGAATATGTTCAATAGTCATAGTTACCAATCACTAATTCAGAACTCAGATTCAGATTTCAGAAATTGGAACTCAGAACTCGCAATTTTGAACTCAGAACTCAGAATTTTGAACTCAGAACTCAGAATGCAGAACGCAGTGTACAGAACTCAGAGCTCAGAACTCAAAGTCAGATTTCAGATTTCAGCATTCAGAACTCGGGAATCAGAGCTCAAAATACAGAACTGTAAACTCAGAACATAAATGTCAGCATTCACCACTCAGAACTCAGCTTTTCGAAATCGGAATTCACAACTCGGAATTCACAATTTCAGAATTCAGAACTCGGAATTCAGAAATCAGAAGTCAGGAAACATAGCTAAGATCTCAGAATTCTGAACGCAGAACTCAGATTTCAGTTCTCAGAATGCAGAACGCAGAACTCAGAATTCTGAACTCAGAATTCAGAAGTCAGAATTCAGATGTCAGAATTCTGAATTCAATTTCATTTCAGAATTCAGCACTCAGATTGCAGAACTGAATATATTCAGATGTCAGAATTCGCAATCCTGAACTCAGAACTCAGAATTCAGAATTCAGAAATTGGGACTCAGAACTCAGAATTTTGAACTCAGAACTCAGAATACAGGACTCACAATGCAGAACTCAGAATGCAGAACTCAGTGTTCAGAACTCAGAATTTCCAACCCTGAAATCAGAACTCTGATTTCAGAACTGAGAATTCATAATCAGAACTTAGGACTTAAATTTAAGTTCTCCCAATGCAGAACTCAGAATTCAGAGCCCAGGATTCAGAACTCAAAATTCAGAATTCAGAACTAAGAACTCAGAACTCCCAAATCCAAATGAAGATTTCCAAACTCAGTATTCAGAATTCAGACTTTGCAACACTGAGTTTAGAACTCTGATTTGGCATCTCAGAACTCAGAACTCAGAAGATAGATCTAAGAACTCAGAATTCAGAAATCACAGATTCAATCTTTGAATTCAGCACTCAGAACTCAAACTCAGGACTCCAATTTCAGAATTCAGAATTCAGAGATTCGGACTGAGAACTGAGAATTCCAATTTCAGAATTCAGAACTCAGAACTCAGAACTCAGGACTCACAAATCATACAGAGATGTCAGAACTCTGAAATCAGAGTTCAAAATACAGAACTGTGAACTCAGATTTCACAACTCAGATCTCAGAATTCAGAAATAAGAGATTCAAATTTTGAATTCAGCACTCGCAACTCACTACTTAGCACTCAGAACTGATGTCAAAATTCAGAATTCCGAATTGCGTTTCATTTCAGAATTCAGAACTCAGATTGCACAACCGAATCTATTCAAAACTCAGAGTTACCAATCCTGAAATCAGAACTCAGATTCAGAATTCAGAACTTGGAACCCAGAAGTCAGAATACGGGACTCAGATTGCAGAACTCAGTGTTCAAAACTCAGAATTTCCAACCCTGAAATCAGAACTCAGAACTGATAATTCATAACTCAGAAGTAAGAACTGAAATTTCAGAACTCACAATTCAGAACTCAGAATTCAGAGCTCAGATTCCTGGACTCAGAATTCAGAATTCAGAACTCAGATCTCAGATCTCAGAATTCAGTTTCATTTCAGAATTCAGAACTCAGATTGCAAAACTGAATATGTTCAATAGTCATAGTTACCAATCACTAATTCAGAACTCAGATTCAGATTTCAGAAATTGGAACTCAGAACTCGCAATTTTGAACTCAGAACTCAGAATTTTGAACTCAGAACTCAGAATGCAGAACGCAGTGTACAGAACTCAGAGCTCAGAACTCAAAGTCAGATTTCAGATTTCAGCATTCAGAACTCGGGAATCAGAGCTCAAAATACAGAACTGTAAACTCAGAACATAAATGTCAGCATTCACCACTCAGAACTCAGCTTTTCGAAATCGGAATTCACAACTCGGAATTCACAATTTCAGAATTCAGAACTCGGAATTCAGAAATCAGAAGTCAGGAAACATATCTAAGATCTCAGAATTCTGAACGCAGAACTCAGATTTCAGTTCTCAGAATGCAGAACGCAGAACTCGGAATTCTGAACTCAGAATTCAGAAGTCAGAATTCAGATGTCAGAATTCTGAATTCAATTTGATTTCAGAATTCAGCACTCAGATTGCAGAACTGAATATATTCAGATGTCAGAATTCGCAATCCTGAACTCAGAACTCAGAATTCAGAATTCAGAAATTGGGACTCAGAACTCAGAATTTTGAACTCAGAACTCAGAATACAGGACTCACAATGCAGAACTCAGAATGCAGAACTCAGTGTTCAGAACTCAGAATTTCCAACCCTGAAATCAGAACTCTGATTTCAGAACTGAGAATTCATAATCAGAACGTAGGACTTAAATTTAAGTTCTCCCAATGCAGAACTCAGAATTCAGAGCCCAGGATTCAGAACTCAAAATTCAGAATTCAGAACTAAGAACTCAGAACTCCCAAATCCAAATGAAGATTTCCAAACTCAGTATTCAGAATTCAGACTTTGCAACACTGAGTTTAGAACTCTGATTTGGCATCTCAGAACTCAGAACTCAGAACTCAGAAGATAGATCTAAGAACTCAGAATTCAGAAATCACAGATTCAATCTTTGAATTCAGCACTCAGAACTCAAACTCAGGACTCCAATTTCAGAACTCAGAACTCAGGACTCACAAATCATACAGAGATGTCAGAACTCTGAAATCAGAGTTCAAAATACAGAACTGTGAACTCAGATTTCACAACTCAGATCTCAGAATTCAGAAATAAGAGATTCAAATTTTGAATTCAGCACTCGCAACTCACTACTTAGCACTCAGAACTGATGTCAAAATTCAGAATTCCGAATTGCGTTTCATTTCAGAATTCAGAACTCAGATTGCACAACCAAATCTATTCAAAACTCAGAGTTACCAATCCTGAACTCAGAACTCAGATTCAGAATTCAGAACTTGGAACCCAGAAGTCAGAATACGGGACTCAGATTGCAGAACTCAGTGTTCAAAACTCAGAATTTCCAACCCTGAAATCAGAACTCAGAACTGATAATTCATAACTCAGAAGTAAGAACTGAAATTTCAGAACTCACAATTCAGAACTCAGAATTCAGAGCTCAGATTCCTGGACTCAGAATTCAGAATTCAGAACTCAGATCTCAGAACTCAGAATTCAGTTTCATTTCAGAATTCAGAACTCAGATTGCAAAACTGAATATGTTCAATAGTCATAGTTACCAATCACTAATTCAGAACTCAGATTCAGATTTCAGAAATTGGAACTCAGAACTCGCAAATTTGAACTCAGAACTCAGAATTTTGAACTCAGAACTCAGAATGCAGAACGCAGTGTACAGAACTCAGAGCTCAGAACTCAAAGTCAGATTTCAGATTTCAGCATTCAGAACTCGGGAATCAGAGCTCAAAATACAGAACTGTAAACTCAGAACATAAATGTCAGCATTCACCACTCAGAACTCAGCTTTTCAAAATCGGAATTCACAACTCGGAATTCACAATTTCAGAATTCAGAACTCGGAATTCAGAAATCAGAAGTCAGGAAACATATCTAAGATCTCAGAATTCTGAACGCAGAACTCAGATTTCAGTTCTCAGAATGCAGAACGCAGAACTCGGAATTCTGAACTCAGAATTCAGAAGTCAGAATTCAGATGTCAGAATTCTGAATTCAATTTCATTTCAGAATTCAGCACTCAGATTGCAGAACTGAATATATTCAGATGTCAGAATTCGCAATCCTGAACTCAGAACTCAGAATTCAGAATTCAGAAATTGGGACTCAGAACTCAGAATTTTGAACTCAGAACTCAGAATACAGGACTCACAATGCAGAACTCAGAATGCAGAACTCAGTGTTCAGAACTCAGAATTTCCAACCCTGAAATCAGAACTCTGATTTCAGAACTGAGAATTCATAATCAGAACTTAGGACTTAAATTTAAGTTCTCCCAATGCAGAACTCAGAATTCAGAGCCCAGGATTCAGAACTCAAAATTCAGAATTCAGAACTAAGAACTCAGAACTCCCAAATCCAAATGAAGATTCCCAAACTCAGTATTCAGAATTCAGACTTTGCAACACTGAGTTTAGAACTCTGATTTGGCATCTCAGAACTCAGAACTCAGAAGATAGATCTAAGAACTCAGAATTCAGAAATCACAGATTCAATCTTTGAATTCAGCACTCAGAACTCAAACTCAGGACTCCAGTTTCAGAATTCAGAATTCAGAGATTCGGACTGAGAACTGAGAATTCCAATTTCAGAATTCAGAACTCAGAACTCAGAACTCAGGACTCACAAATCATACTCAGATGTCAGAACTCTGAAATCAGAGTTCAAAATACAGAACTGTGAACTCAGATTTCACAACTCAGATCTCAGAATTCAGAAATAAGAGATTCAAATTTTGAATTCAGCACTCGCAACTCACTACTTAGCACTCAGAACTGATGTCAAAATTCAGAATTCCGAATTGCGTTTCATTTCAGAATTCAGAACTCAGATTGCACAACCGAATCTATTCAAAACTCAGAGTTACCAATCCTGAACTCAGAACTCAGATTCAGAATTCAGAACTTGGAACCCAGAAGTCAGAATACGGGACTCAGATTGCAGAACTCAGTGTTCAAAACTCAGAATTTCCAACCCTGAAATCAGAACTCAGGACTGATAATTCATAACTCAGAAGTAAGGACTGAAATTTCAGAACTCACAATTCAGAACTCAAAATTCAGAGCTCAGATTCCTGGACTCATAATTCAGAATTCAGAACTCAGATCTCAGAACTCAGAATTCAGTTTCATTTCAGAATTCAGAACTCAGATTGCAAAACTGAATATGTTCAATAGTCATAGTTACCAATCACTAATTCAGAACTCAGATTCAGATTTCAGAAATTGGAACTCAGAACTCGCAAATTTGAACTCAGAACTCAGAATTTTGAACTCAGAACTCAGAATGCAGAACGCAGTGTACAGAACTCAGAGCTCAGAACTCAAAGTCAGATTTCAGATTTCAGAATTCAGAACTCGGGAATCAGAGCTCAAAATACAGAACTGTAAACTCAGAACATAAATGTCAGCATTCACCACTCAGAACTCAGCTTTTCGAAATCGGAATTCACAACTCGGAATTCACAATTTCAGAATTCAGAACTCGGAATTCAGAAATCAGAAGTCAGGAAACATACCTAAGATCTCAGAATTCTGAACACAGAATTCAGATTTCAGTTCTCAGAATGCAGAACGCAGAACTCAGAATTCTGAACTCAGAATTCAGAAGTCAGAATTCAGATGTCAGAATTCTGAATTCAATTTGATTTCAGAATTCAGCACTCAGATTGCAGAACTGAATATATTCAGATGTCAGAATTCGCAATCCTGAACTCAGAACTCAGAATTCAGAATTCAGAAATTGGGACTCAGAACTCAGAATTTTGAACTCAGAACTCAGAATACAGGACTCACAATGCAGAACTCAGAATGCAGAACTCAGTGTTCAGAACTCAGAATTTCCAACCTTGAAATCAGAACTCTGATTTCAGAACTGAGAATTCATAATCAGAACTTAGGACTTAAATTTAAGTTCTCCCAATGCAGAACTCAGAATTCAGAGCCCAGGATTCAGAACTCAAAATTCAGAATTCAGAATTCAGAACTCAGAACTCCCAAATCCAAATGAAGATTTCCAAACTCAGTATTCAGAATTCAGACTTTGCAACACTGAGTTTAGAACTCTGATTTGGCATCTCAGAACTCAGAACTCAGAACTCAGAAGACAGATCTAACAACTCCGAATTCAGAAATCACAGATTCAATCTTTGAATTCAGCACTCAGAACTCAAACTCAGGACTCCAATTTCAGAATTCAGAATTCAGGACTCACAAATCATACTCAGATGTCAGAACTCTGAAATCAGAGTTCAAAATACAGAACTGTGAACTCAGATTTCACAACTCAGATCTCAGAATTCAGAAATAAGAGATTCAAATTTTGAATTCAGCACTCGCAACTCACTACTTAGCACTCAGAACTGATGTCAAAATTCAGAATTCCGAATTGCGTTTCATTTCAGAATTCAGAACTCAGATTGCACAACCGAATCTATTCAAAACTCAGAGTTACCAATCCTGAAATCAGAACTCAGATTCAGAATTCAGAACTTGGAACCCAGAAGTCAGAATACGGGACTCAGATTGCAGAACTCAGTGTTCAAAACTCAGAATTTCCAACCCTGAAATCAGAACTCAGAACTGATAATTCATAACTCAGAAGTAAGAACTGAAATTTCAGAACTCACAATTCAGAACTCAGAATTCAGAGCTCAGATTCCTGGACTCAGAATTCAGAATTCAGAACTCAGATCTCAGAACTCAGAATTCAGTTTCATTTCAGAATTCAGAACTCAGATTGCAAAACTGAATATGTTCAATAGTCATAGTTACCAATCACTAATTCAGAACTCAGATTCAGATTTCAGAAATTGGAACTCAGAACTCGCAATTTTGAACTCAGAACTCAGAATTTTGAACTCAGAACTCAGAATGCAGAACGCAGTGTACAGAACTCAGAACTCAGAACTCAAAGTCAGATTTCAGATTTCAGCATTCAGAACTCGGGAATCAGAGCTCAAAATACAGAACTGTAAACTCAGAACATAAATGTCAGCATTCACCACTCAGAACTCAGCTTTTCAAAATCGGAATTCACAACTCGGAATTCACAATTTCAGAATTCAGAACTCGGAATTCAGAAATCAGAAGTCAGGAAACATACCTAAGATCTCAGAATTCTGAACGCAGAACTCAGATTTCCGTTCTCAGAATGCAGAACGCAGAACTCAGAATTCTGAACTCAGAATTCAGAAGTCAGAATTCAGATGTCAGAATTCTGAATTCAATTTCATTTCAGAATTCAGCACTCAGATTGCAGAACTGAATATATTCAGATGTCAGAATTCGCAATCCTGAACTCAGAACTCAGAATTCAGAATTCAGAAATTGGGACTCAGAACTCAGAATTTTGAACTCAGAACTCAGAATACAGGACTCACAATGCAGAACTCAGAATGCAGAACTCAGTGTTCAGAACTCAGAATTTCCAACCCTGAAATCAGAACTCTGATTTCAGAACTGAGAATTCATAATCAGAACTTAGGACTTAAATTTAAGTTCTCCCAATGCAGAACTCAGAATTCAGAGCCCAGGATTCAGAACTCAAAATTCAGAATTCAGAACTAAGAACTCAGAACTCCCAAATCCAAATGAAGATTTCCAAACTCAGTATTCAGAATTCAGACTTTGCAACACTGAGTTTAGAACTCTGATTTGGCATCTCAGAACTCAGAACTCAGAACTCAGAAGATAGATCTAAGAACTCAGAATTCAGAAATCACAGATTCAATCTTTGAATTCAGCACTCAGAACTCAAACTCAGGACTCCAATTTCAGAATTCAGAATTCAGAGATTCGGACTGAGAACTGAGAATTCCAATTTCAGAATTCAGAACTCAGAACTGTGAACTCAGGACTCACAAATCATACAGAGATGTCAGAACTCTGAAATCAGAGTTCAAAATACAGAACTGTGAACTCAGATTTCACAACTCAGATCTCAGAATTCAGAAATAAGAGATTCAAATTTTGAATTCAGCACTCGCAACTGACTACTTAGCACTCAGAACTGATGTCAAAATTCAGAATTCCGAATTGCGTTTCATTTCAGAATTCAGAACTCAGATTGCACAACCGAATCTATTCAAAACTCAGAGTTACCAATCCTGAAATCAGAACTCAGATTCAGAATTCAGAACTTGGAACCCAGAAGTCAGAATACGGGACTCAGATTGCAGAACTCAGTGTTCAAAAGTCAGAATTTCCAACCCTGAAATCAGAACTCAGAACTGATAATTCATAACTCAGAAGTAAGAACTGAAATTTCAGAACTCACAATGCAGAACTCAGAATGCAGAGCTCAGATTCCTGGACTCAGAATTCAGAATTCAGAACTCAGATCTCAGATCTCAGAATTCAGTTTCATTTCAGAATTCAGAACTCAGATTGCAAAACTGAATATGTTCAATAGTCATAGTTACCAATCACTAATTCAGAACTCAGATTCAGATTTCAGAAATTGGAACTCAGAACTCGCAATTTTGAACTCAGAACTCAGAATTTTGAACTCAGAACTCAGAATGCAGAACGCAGTGTACAGAACTCAGAGCTCAGAACTCAAAGTCAGATTTCAGATTTCAGCATTCAGAACTCGGGAATCAGAGCTCAAAATACAGAACTGTAAACTCAGAACATAAATGTCAGCATTCACCACTCAGAACTCAGCTTTTCGAAATCGGAATTCACAACTCGGAATTCACAATTTCAGAATTCAGAACTCGGAATTCAGAAATCAGAAGTCAGGAAACATATCTAAGATCTCAGAATTCTGAACGCAGAACTCAGATTTCAGTTCTCAGAATGCAGAACGCAGAACTCGGAATTCTGAACTCAGAATTCAGAAGTCAGAATTCAGATGTCAGAATTCTGAATTCAATTTGATTTCAGAATTCAGCACTCAGATTGCAGAACTGAATATATTCAGATGTCAGAATTCGCAATCCTGAACTCAGAACTCAGAATTCAGAATTCAGAAATTGGGACTCAGAACTCAGAATTTTGAACTCAGAACTCAGAATACAGGACTCACAATGCAGAACTCAGAATGCAGAACTCAGTGTTCAGAACTCAGAATTTCCAACCCTGAAATCAGAACTCTGATTTCAGAACTGAGAATTCATAATCAGAACTTAGGACTTAAATTTAAGTTCTCCCAATGCAGAACTCAGAATTCAGAGCCCAGGATTCAGAACTCAAAATTCAGAATTCAGAACTAAGAACTCAGAACTCCCAAATCCAAATGAAGATTTCCAAACTCAGTATTCAGAATTCAGACTTTGCAACACTGAGTTTAGAACTCTGATTTGGCATCTCAGAACTCAGAACTCAGAACTCAGAAGATAGATCTAAGAACTCAGAATTCAGAAATCACAGATTCAATCTTTGAATTCAGCACTCAGAACTCAAACTCAGGACTCCAATTTCAGAATTCAGAATTCAGGACTCACAAATCATACTCAGATGTCAGAACTCTGAAATCAGAGTTCAAAATACAGAACTGTGAACTCAGATTTCACAACTCAGATCTCAGAATTCAGAAATAAGAGATTCAAATTTTGAATTCAGCACTCGCAACTCACTACTTAGCACTCAGAACTGATGTCAAAATTCAGAATTCCGAATTGCGTTTCATTTCAGAATTCAGAACTCAGATTGCACAACCAAATCTATTCAAAACTCAGAGTTACCAATCCTGAACTCAGAACTCAGATTCAGAATTCAGAACTTGGAACCCAGAAGTCAGAATACGGGACTCAGATTGCAGAACTCAGTGTTCAAAACTCAGAATTTCCAACCCTGAAATCAGAACTCAGAACTGATAATTCATAACTCAGAAGTAAGAACTGAAATTTCAGAACTCACAATTCAGAACTCAGAATTCAGAGCTCAGATTCCTGGACTCAGAATTCAGAATTCAGAACTCAGATCTCAGAACTCAGAATTCAGTTTCATTTCAGAATTCAGAACTCAGATTGCAAAACTGAATATGTTCAATAGTCATAGTTACCAATCACTAATTCAGAACTCAGATTCAGATTTCAGAAATTGGAACTCAGAACTCGCAAATTTGAACTCAGAACTCAGAATTTTGAACTCAGAACTCAGAATGCAGAACGCAGTGTACAGAACTCAGAGCTCAGAACTCAAAGTCAGATTTCAGATTTCAGCATTCAGAACTCGGGAATCAGAGCTCAAAATACAGAACTGTAAACTCAGAACATAAATGTCAGCATTCACCACTCAGAACTCAGCTTTTCAAAATCGGAATTCACAACTCGGAATTCACAATTTCAGAATTCAGAACTCGGAATTCAGAAATCAGAAGTCAGGAAACATATCTAAGATCTCAGAATTCTGAACGCAGAACTCAGATTTCAGTTCTCAGAATGCAGAACGCAGAACTCGGAATTCTGAACTCAGAATTCAGAAGTCAGAATTCAGATGTCAGAATTCTGAATTCAATTTCATTTCAGAATTCAGCACTCAGATTGCAGAACTGAATATATTCAGATGTCAGAATTCGCAATCCTGAACTCAGAACTCAGAATTCAGAATTCAGAAATTGGGACTCAGAACTCACAATTTTGAACTCAGAACTCAGAATACAGGACTCACAATGCAGAACTCAGAATGCAGAACTCAGTGTTCAGAACTCAGAATTTCCAACCCTGAAATCAGAACTCTGATTTCAGAACTGAGAATTCATAATCAGAACTTAGGACTTAAATTTAAGTTCTCCCAATGCAGAACTCAGAATTCAGAGCCCAGGATTCAGAACTCAAAATTCAGAATTCAGAACTAAGAACTCAGAACTCCCAAATCCAAATGAAGATTCCCAAACTCAGTATTCAGAATTCAGACTTTGCAACACTGAGTTTAGAACTCTGATTTGGCATCTCAGAACTCAGAACTCAGAAGATAGATCTAAGAACTCAGAATTCAGAAATCACAGATTCAATCTTTGAATTCAGCACTCAGAACTCAAACTCAGGACTCCAGTTTCAGAATTCAGAATTCAGAGATTCGGACTGAGAACTGAGAATTCCAATTTCAGAATTCAGAACTCAGAACTCAGAACTCAGGACTCACAAATCATACTCAGATGTCAGAACTCTGAAATCAGAGTTCAAAATACAGAACTGTGAACTCAGATTTCACAACTCAGATCTCAGAATTCAGAAATAAGAGATTCAAATTTTGAATTCAGCACTCGCAACTCACTACTTAGCACTCAGAACTGATGTCAAAATTCAGAATTCCGAATTGCGTTTCATTTCAGAATTCAGAACTCAGATTGCACAACCGAATCTATTCAAAACTCAGAGTTACCAATCCTGAAATCAGAACTCAGATTCAGAATTCAGAACTTGGAACCCAGAAGTCAGAATACGGGACTCAGATTGCAGAACTCAGTGTTCAAAACTCAGAATTTCCAACCCTGAAATCAGAACTCAGGACTGATAATTCATAACTCAGAAGTAAGGACTGAAATTTCAGAACTCACAATTCAGAACTCAAAATTCAGAGCTCAGATTCCTGGACTCATAATTCAGAATTCAGAACTCAGATCTCAGAACTCAGAATTCAGTTTCATTTCAGAATTCAGAACTCAGATTGCAAAACTGAATATGTTCAATAGTCATAGTTACCAATCACTAATTCAGAACTCAGATTCAGATTTCAGAAATTGGAACTCAGAACTCGCAATTTTGAACTCAGAACTCAGAATTTTGAACTCAGAACTCAGAATGCAGAACGCAGTGTACAGAACTCAGAGCTCAGAACTCAAAGTCAGATTTCAGATTTCAGCATTCAGAACTCGGGAATCAGAGCTCAAAATACAGAACTGTAAACTCAGAACATAAATGTCAGCATTCACCACTCAGAACTCAGCTTTTCGAAATCGGAATTCACAACTCGGAATTCACAATTTCAGAATTCAGAACTCGGAATTCAGAAATCAGAAGTCAGGAAACATACCTAAGATCTCAGAATTCTGAACACAGAACTCAGATTTCAGTTCTCAGAATGCAGAACGCAGAACTCAGAATTCTGAACTCAGAATTCAGAAGTCAGAATTCAGATGTCAGAATTCTGAATTCAATTTCATTTCAGAATTCAGCACTCAGATTGCAGAACTGAATATATTCAGATGTCAGAATTCGCAATCCTGAACTCAGAACTCAGAATTCAGAATTCAGAAATTGGGACTCAGAACTCAGAATTTTGAACTCAGAACTCAGAATACAGGACTCACAATGCAGAACTCAGAATGCAGAACTCAGTGTTCAGAACTCAGAATTTCCAACCTTGAAATCAGAACTCTGATTTCAGAACTGAGAATTCATAATCAGAACTTAGGACTTAAATTTAAGTTCTCCCAATGCAGAACTCAGAATTCAGAGCCCAGGATTCAGAACTCAAAATTCAGAATTCAGAACTAAGAACTCAGAACTCCCAAATCCAAATGAAGATTTCCAAACTCAGTATTCAGAATTCAGACTTTGCAACACTGAGTTTAGAACTCTGATTTGGCATCTCAGAACTCAGAACTCAGAACTCAGAAGATAGATCTAACAACTCCGAATTCAGAAATCACAGATTCAATCTTTGAATTCAGCACTCAGAACTCAAACTCAGGACTCCAATTTCAGAATTCAGAATTCAGGACTCACAAATCATACTCAGATGTCAGAACTCTGAAATCAGAGTTCAAAATACAGAACTGTGAACTCAGATTTCACAACTCAGATCTCAGAATTCAGAAATAAGAGATTCAAATTTTGAATTCAGCACTCGCAACTCACTACTTAGCACTCAGAACTGATGTCAAAATTCAGAATTCCGAATTGCGTTTCATTTCAGAATTCAGAACTCAGATTGCACAACCGAATCTATTCAAAACTCAGAGTTACCAATCCTGAAATCAGAACTCAGATTCAGAATTCAGAACTTGGAACCCAGAAGTCAGAATACGGGACTCAGATTGCAGAACTCAGTGTTCAAAACTCAGAATTTCCAACCCTGAAATCAGAACTCAGAACTGATAATTCATAACTCAGAAGTAAGAACTGAAATTTCAGAACTCACAATTCAGAACTCAGAATTCAGAGCTCAGATTCCTGGACTCAGAATTCAGAATTCAGAACTCAGATCTCAGAACTCAGAATTCAGTTTCATTTCAGAATTCAGAACTCAGATTGCAAAACTGAATATGTTCAATAGTCATAGTTACCAATCACTAATTCAGAACTCAGATTCAGATTTCAGAAATTGGAACTCAGAACTCGCAAATTTGAACTCAGAACTCAGAATTTTGAACTCAGAACTCAGAATGCAGAACGCAGTGTACAGAACTCAGAGCTCAGAACTCAAAGTCAGATTTCAGATTTCAGCATTCAGAACTCGGGAATCAGAGCTCAAAATACAGAACTGTAAACTCAGAACATAAATGTCAGCATTCACCACTCAGAACTCAGCTTTTCAAAATCGGAATTCACAACTCGGAATTCACAATTTCAGAATTCAGAACTCGGAATTCAGAAATCAGAAGTCAGGAAACATATCTAAGATCTCAGAATTCTGAACGCAGAACTCAGATTTCAGTTCTCAGAATGCAGAACGCAGAACTCGGAATTCTGAACTCAGAATTCAGAAGTCAGAATTCAGATGTCAGAATTCTGAATTCAATTTCATTTCAGAATTCAGCACTCAGATTGCAGAACTGAATATATTCAGATGTCAGAATTCGCAATCCTGAACTCAGAACTCAGAATTCAGAATTCAGAAACTGGGACTCAGAACTCAGAATTTTGAACTCAGAACTCAGAATACAGGACTCACAATGCAGAACTCAGAATGCAGAACTCAGTGTTCAGAACTCAGAATTTCCAACCCTGAAATCAGAACTCTGATTTCAGAACTGAGAATTCATAATCAGAACTTAGGACTTAAATTTAAGTTCTCCCAATGCAGAACTCAGAATTCAGAGCCCAGGATTCAGAACTCAAAATTCAGAATTCAGAACTAAGAACTCAGAACTCCCAAATCCAAATGAAGATTTCCAAACTCAGTATTCAGAATTCAGACTTTGCAACACTGAGTTTAGAACTCTGATTTGGCATCTCAGAACTCAGAACTCAGAACTCAGAAGATAGATCTAAGAACTCAGAATTCAGAAATCACAGATTCAATCTTTGAATTCAGCACTCAGAACTCAAACTCAGGACTCCAATTTCAGAATTCAGAATTCAGGACTCACAAATCATACTCAGATGTCAGAACTCTGAAATCAGAGTTCAAAATACAGAACTGTGAACTCAGATTTCACAACTCAGATCTCAGAATTCAGAAATAAGAGATTCAAATTTTGAATTCAGCACTCGCAACTCACTACTTAGCACTCAGAACTGATGTCAAAATTCAGAATTCCGAATTGCGTTTCATTTCAGAATTCAGAACTCAGATTGCACAACCGAATCTATTCAAAACTCAGAGTTACCAATCCTGAAATCAGAACTCAGATTCAGAATTCAGAACTTGGAACCCAGAAGTCAGAATACGGGACTCAGATTGCAGAACTCAGTGTTCAAAAGTCAGAATTTCCAACCCTGAAATCAGAACTCAGAACTGATAATTCATAACTCAGAAGTAAGAACTGAAATTTCAGAACTCACAATTCAGAACTAAGAATTCAGAGCTCAGATTCCTGGACTCAGAATTCAGAATTCAGAACTCAGATCTCAGAACTCAGAATTCAGTTTCATTTCAGAATTCAGAACTCAGATTGCAAAACTGAATATGTTCAATAGTCATAGTTACCAATCACTAATTCAGAACTCAGATTCAGATTTCAGAAATTGGAACTCAGAACTCGCAAATTTGAACTCAGAACTCAGAATTTTGAACTCAGAACTCAGAATGCAGAACGCAGTGTACAGAACTCAGAGCTCAGAACTCAAAGTCAGATTTCAGATTTCAGCATTCAGAACTCGGGAATCAGAGCTCAAAATACAGAACTGTAAACTCAGAACATAAATGTCAGCATTCACCACTCAGAACTCAGCTTTTCGAAATCGGAATTCACAACTCGGAATTCACAATTTCAGAATTCAGAACTCGGAATTCAGAAATCAGAAGTCAGGAAACATATCTAAGATCTCAGAATTCTGAACGCAGAACTCAGATTTCAGTTCTCAGAATGCAGAACGCAGAACTCGGAATTCTGAACTCAGAATTCAGAAGTCAGAATTCAGATGTCAGAATTCTGAATTCAATTTCATTTCAGAATTCAGCACTCAGATTGCAGAACTGAATATATTCAGATGTCAGAATTCGCAATCCTGAACTCAGAACTCAGAATTCAGAATTCAGAAACTGGGACTCAGAACTCAGAATTTTGAACTCAGAACTCAGAATACAGGACTCACAATGCAGAACTCAGAATGCAGAACTCAGTGTTCAGAACTCAGAATTTCCAACCCTGAAATCAGAACTCTGATTTCAGAACTGAGAATTCATAATCAGAACTTAGGACTTAAATTTAAGTTCTCCCAATGCAGAACTCAGAATTCAGAGCCCAGGATTCAGAACTCAAAATTCAGAATTCAGAACTAAGAACTCAGAACTCCCAAATCCAAATGAAGATTCCCAAACTCAGTATTCAGAATTCAGACTTTGCAACACTGAGTTTAGAACTCTGATTTGGCATCTCAGAACTCAGAACTCAGAAGATAGATCTAAGAACTCAGAATTCAGAAATCACAGATTCAATCTTTGAATTCAGCACTCAGAACTCAAACTCAGGACTCCAATTTCAGAATTCAGAATTCAGAGATTCGGACTGAGAACTGAGAATTCCAATTTCAGAATTCAGAACTCAGAACTCAGAACTCAGGACTCACAAATCATACAGAGATGTCAGAACTCTGAAATCAGAGTTCAAAATACAGAACTGTGAACTCAGATTTCACAACTCAGATCTCAGAATTCAGAAATAAGAGATTCAAATTTTGAATTCAGCACTCGCAACTCACTACTTAGCACTCAGAACTGATGTCAAAATTCAGAATTCCGAATTGCGTTTCATTTCAGAATTCAGAACTCAGATTGCACAACCGAATCTATTCAAAACTCAGAGTTACCAATCCTGAAATCAGAACTCAGATTCAGAATTCAGAACTTGGAACCCAGAAGTCAGAATACGGGACTCAGATTGCAGAACTCAGTGTTCAAAACTCAGAATTTCCAACCCTGAAATCAGAACTCAGAACTGATAATTCATAACTCAGAAGTAAGAACTGAAATTTCAGAACTCACAATTCAGAACTCAGAATTCAGAGCTCAGATTCCTGGACTCAGAATTCAGAATTCAGAACTCAGATCTCAGAACTCAGAATTCAGTTTCATTTCAGAATTCAGAACTCAGATTGCAAAACTGAATATGTTCAATAGTCATAGTTACCAATCACTAATTCAGAACTCAGATTCAGATTTCAGAAATTGGAACTCAGAACTCGCAATTTTGAACTCAGAACTCAGAATTTTGAACTCAGAACTCAGAATGCAGAACGCAGTGTACAGAACTCAGAGCTCAGAACTCAAAGTCAGATTTCAGATTTCAGCATTCAGAACTCGGGAATCAGAGCTCAAAATACAGAACTGTAAACTCAGAACATAAATGTCAGCATTCACCACTCAGAACTCAGCTTTTCGAAATCGGAATTCACAACTCGGAATTCACAATTTCAGAATTCAGAACTCGGAATTCAGAAATCAGAAGTCAGGAAACATACCTAAGATCTCAGAATTCTGAACGCAGAACTCAGATTTCAGTTCTCAGAATGCAGAACGCAGAACTCAGAATTCTGAACTCAGAATTCAGAAGTCAGAATTCAGATGTCAGAATTCTGAATTCAATTTCATTTCAGAATTCAGCACTCAGATTGCAGAACTGAATATATTCAGATGTCAGAATTCGCAATCCTGAACTCAGAACTCAGAATTCAGAATTCAGAAATTGGGACTCAGAACTCAGAATTTTGAACTCAGAACTCAGAATACAGGACTCACAATGCAGAACTCAGAATGCAGAACTCAGTGTTCAGAACTCAGAATTTCCAACCCTGAAATCAGAACTCTGATTTCAGAACTGAGAATTCATAATCAGAACTTAGGACTTAAATTTAAGTTCTCCCAATGCAGAACTCAGAATTCAGAGCCCAGGATTCAGAACTCAAAATTCAGAATTCAGAACTAAGAACTCAGAACTCCCAAATCCAAATGAAGATTTCCAAACTCAGTATTCAGAATTCAGACTTTGCAACACTGAGTTTAGAACTCTGATTTGGCATCTCAGAACTCAGAACTCAGAAGATAGATCTAAGAACTCCAAATTCAGAAATCACAGATTCAATCTTTGAATTCAGCACTCAGAACTCAAACTCAGGACTCCAATTTCAGAATTCAGAATTCAGAGATTCGGACTGAGAACTGAGAATTCCAATTTCAGAATTCAGAACTCAGAACTCAGAACTCAGGACTCACAAATCATACAGAGATGTCAGAACTCTGAAATCAGAGTTCAAAATACAGAACTGTGAACTCAGATTTCACAACTCAGATCTCAGAATTCAGAAATAAGAGATTCAAATTTTGAATTCAGCACTCGCAACTCACTACTTAGCACTCAGAACTGATGTCAAAATTCAGAATTCCGAATTGCGTTTCATTTCAGAATTCAGAACTCAGATTGCACAACCGAATCTATTCAAAACTCAGAGTTACCAATCCTGAAATCAGAACTCAGATTCAGAATTCAGAACTTGGAACCCAGAAGTCAGAATACGGGACTCAGATTGCAGAACTCAGTGTTCAAAACTCAGAATTTCCAACCCTGAAATCAGAACTCAGAACTGATAATCCATAACTCAGAAGTAAGAACTGAAATTTCAGAACTCACAATTCAGAACTCAGAATTCAGAGCTCAGATTCCTGGACTCAGAATTCAGAATTCAGAACTCAGATCTCAGAACTCAGAATTCAGTTTCATTTCAGAATTCAGAACTCAGATTGCAAAACTGAATATGTTCAATAGTCATAGTTACCAATCACTAATTCAGAACTCAGATTCAGATTTCAGAAATTGGAACTCAGAACTCGCAATTTTGAACTCAGAACTCAGAATTTTGAACTCAGAACTCAGAATGCAGAACGCAGTGTACAGAACTCAGAGCTCAGAACTCAAAGTCAGATTTCAGATTTCAGCATTCAGAACTCGGGAATCAGAGCTCAAAATACAGAACTGTAAACTCAGAACATAAATGTCAGCATTCACCACTCAGAACTCAGCTTTTCGAAATCGGAATTCACAACTCGGAATTCACAATTTCAGAATTCAGAACTCGGAATTCAGAAATCAGAAGTCAGGAAACATACCTAAGATCTCAGAATTCTGAACGCAGAACTCAGATTTCCGTTCTCAGAATGCAGAACGCAGAACTCGGAATTCTGAACTCAGAATTCAGAAGTCAGAATTCAGATGTCAGAATTCTGAATTCAATTTCATTTCAGAATTCAGCACTCAGATTGCAGAACTGAATATATTCAGATGTCAGAATTCGCAATCCTGAACTCAGAACTCAGAATTCAGAATTCAGAAATTGGGACTCAGAACTCAGAATTTTGAACTCAGAACTCAGAATACAGGACTCACAATGCAGAACTCAGAATGCAGAACTCAGTGTTCAGAACACAGAAGTTCCAACCCTGAAATCAGAACTCTGATTTCAGAACTGAGAATTCATAATCAGAACTTAGGACTTAAATTTAAGTTCTCCCAATGCAGAACTCAGAATTCAGAGCCCAGGATTCAGAACTCAAAATTCAGAATTCAGAACTAAGAACTCAGAACTCCCAAATCCAAATGAAGATTTCCAAACTCAGTATTCAGAATTCAGACTTTGCAACACTGAGTTTAGAACTCTGATTTGGCATCTCAGAACTCAGAACTCAGAAGATAGATCTAAGAACTCCGAATTCAGAAATCACAGATTCAATCTTTGAATTCAGCACTCAGAACTCAAACTCAGGACTCCAATTTCAGAATTCAGAATTCAGAGATTCGGACTGAGAACTGAGAATTCCAATTTCAGAATTCAGAACTCAGAACTCAGAACTCAGAACTCAGGACTCACAAATCATACAGAGATGTCAGAACTCTGAAATCAGAGTTCAAAATACAGAACTGTGAACTCAGATTTCACAACTCAGATCTCAGAATTCAGAAATAAGAGATTCAAATTTTGAATTCAGCACTCGCAACTCACTACTTAGCACTCAGAACTGATGTCAAAATTCAGAATTCCGAATTGCGTTTCATTTCAGAATTCAGAACTCAGATTGCACAACCGAATCTATTCAAAACTCAGAGTTACCAATCCTGAAATCAGAACTCAGATTCAGAATTCAGAACTTGGAACCCAGAAGTCAGAATACGGGACTCAGATTGCAGAACTCAGTGTTCAAAACTCAGAATTTCCAACCCTGAAATTAGAACTCAGAACTGATAATTCATAACTCAGAAGTAAGAACTGAAATTTCAGAACTCACAATTCAGAACTCAGAATTCAGAGCTCAGATTCCTGGACTCAGAATTCAGAATTCAGAACTCAGATCTCAGAACTCAGAATTCAGTTTCATTTCAGAATTCAGAACTCAGATTGCAAAACTGAATATGTTCAATAGTCATAGTTACCAATCACTAATTCAGAACTCAGATTCAGATTTCAGAAATTGGAACTCAGAACTCGCAATTTTGAACTCAGAACTCAGAATTTTGAACTCAGAACTCAGAATGCAGAACGCAGTGTACAGAACTCAGAGCTCAGAACTCAAAGTCAGATTTCAGATTTCAGCATTCAGAACTCGGGAATCAGAGCTCAAAATACAGAACTGTAAACTCAGAACATAAATGTCAGCATTCACCACTCAGAACTCAGCTTTTCGAAATCGGAATTCACAACTCGGAATTCACAATTTCAGAATTCAGAACTCGGAATTCAGAAATCAGAAGTCAGGAAACATAGCTAAGATCTCAGAATTCTGAACGCAGAACTCAGATTTCAGTTCTCAGAATGCAGAACGCAGAACTCAGAATTCTGAACTCAGAATTCAGAAGTCAGAATTCAGATGTCAGAATTCTGAATTCAATTTCATTTCAGAATTCAGCACTCAGATTGCAGAACTGAATATATTCAGATGTCAGAATTCGCAATCCTGAACTCAGAACTCAGAATTCAGAATTCAGAAATTGGGACTCAGAACTCAGAATTTTGAACTCAGAACTCAGAATACAGGACTCACAATGCAGAACTCAGAATGCAGAACTCAGTGTTCAGAACTCAGAATTTCCAACCCTGAAATCAGAACTCTGATTTCAGAACTGAGAATTCATAATCAGAACTTAGGACTTAAATTTAAGTTCTCCCAATGCAGAACTCAGAATTCAGAGCCCAGGATTCAGAACTCAAAATTCAGAATTCAGAACTAAGAACTCAGAACTCCCAAATCCAAATGAAGATTTCCAAACTCAGTATTCAGAATTCAGACTTTGCAACACTGAGTTTAGAACTCTGATTTGGCATCTCAGAACTCAGAACTCAGAAGATAGATCTAAGAACTCAGAATTCAGAAATCACAGATTCAATCTTTGAATTCAGCACTCAGAACTCAAACTCAGGACTCCAATTTCAGAATTCAGAATTCAGAGATTCGGACTGAGAACTGAGAATTCCAATTTCAGAATTCAGAACTCAGAACTCAGAACTCAGGACTCACAAATCATACAGAGATGTCAGAACTCTGAAATCAGAGTTCAAAATACAGAACTGTGAACTCAGATTTCACAACTCAGATCTCAGAATTCAGAAATAAGAGATTCAAATTTTGAATTCAGCACTCGCAACTCACTACTTAGCACTCAGAACTGATGTCAAAATTCAGAATTCCGAATTGCGTTTCATTTCAGAATTCAGAACTCAGATTGCACAACCGAATCTATTCAAAACTCAGAGTTACCAATCCTGAAATCAGAACTCAGATTCAGAATTCAGAACTTGGAACCCAGAAGTCAGAATACGGGACTCAGATTGCAGAACTCAGTGTTCAAAACTCAGAATTTCCAACCCTAAAATCAGAACTCAGAACTGATAATCCATAACTCAGAAGTAAGAACTGAAATTTCAGAACTCACAATTCAGAACTCAGAATTCAGAGCTCAGATTCCTGGACTCAGAATTCAGAATTCAGAACTCAGATCTCAGAACTCAGAATTCAGTTTCATTTCAGAATTCAGAACTCAGATTGCAAAACTGAATATGTTCAATAGTCATAGTTACCAATCACTAATTCAGAACTCAGATTCAGATTTCAGAAATTGGAACTCAGAACTCGCAATTTTGAACTCAGAACTCAGAATTTTGAACTCAGAACTCAGAATGCAGAACGCAGTGTACAGAACTCAGAGCTCAGAACTCAAAGTCAGATTTCAGATTTCAGCATTCAGAACTCGGGAATCAGAGCTCAAAATACAGAACTGTAAACTCAGAACATAAATGTCAGCATTCACCACTCAGAACTCAGCTTTTCGAAATCGGAATTCACAACTCGGAATTCACAATTTCAGAATTCAGAACTCGGAATTCAGAAATCAGAAGTCAGGAAACATACCTAAGATCTCAGAATTCTGAACGCAGAACTCAGATTTCCGTTCTCAGAATGCAGAACGCAGAACTCGGAATTCTGAACTCAGAATTCAGAAGTCAGAATTCAGATGTCAGAATTCTGAATTCAATTTCATTTCAGAATTCAGCACTCAGATTGCAGAACTGAATATATTCAGAAGTCAGAATTCGCAATCCTGAACTCAGAACTCAGAATTCAGAATTCAGAAATTGGGACTCAGAACTCAGAATTTTGAACTCAGAACTCAGAATACAGGACTCACAATGCAGAACTCAGAATGCAGAACTCAGTGTTCAGAACTCAGAAGTTCCAACCCTGAAATCAGAACTCTGATTTCAGAACTGAGAATTCATAATCAGAACTTAGGACTTAAATTTAAGTTCTCCCAATGCAGAACTCAGAATTCAGAGCCCAGGATTCAGAACTCAAAATTCAGAATTCAGAACTAAGAACTCAGAACTCCCAAATCCAAATGAAGATTTCCAAACTCAGTATTCAGAATTCAGACTTTGCAACACTGAGTTTAGAACTCTGATTTGGCATCTCAGAACTCAGAACTCAGAAGATAGATCTAAGAACTCCGAATTCAGAAATCACAGATTCAATCTTTGAATTCAGCACTCAGAACTCAAACTCAGGACTCCAATTTCAGAATTCAGAATTCAGAGATTCGGACTGAGAACTGAGAATTCCAATTTCAGAATTCAGAACTCAGAACTCAGAACTCAGAACTCAGGACTCACAAATCATACAGAGATGTCAGAACTCTGAAATCAGAGTTCAAAATACAGAACTGTGAACTCAGATTTCACAACTCAGATCTCAGAATTCAGAAATAAGAGATTCAAATTTTGAATTCAGCACTCGCAACTCACTACTTAGCACTCAGAACTGATGTCAAAATTCAGAATTCCGAATTGCGTTTCATTTCAGAATTCAGAACTCAGATTGCACAACCGAATCTATTCAAAACTCAGAGTTACCAATCCTGAAATCAGAACTCAGATTCAGAATTCAGAACTTGGAACCCAGAAGTCAGAATACGGGACTCAGATTGCAGAACTCAGTGTTCAAAACTCAGAATTTCCAACCCTGAAATTAGAACTCAGAACTGATAATTCATAACTCAGAAGTAAGAACTGAAATTTCAGAACTCACAATTCAGAACTCAGAATTCAGAGCTCAGATTCCTGGACTCATAATTCAGAATTCAGAACTCAGATCTCAGAACTCAGAATTCAGTTTCATTTCAGAATTCAGAACTCAGATTGCAAAACTGAATATGTTCAATAGTCATAGTTACCAATCACTAATTCAGAACTCAGATTCAGATTTCAGAAATTGGAACTCAGAACTCGCAATTTTGAACTCAGAACTCAGAATTTTGAACTCAGAACTCAGAATGCAGAACGCAGTGTACAGAACTCAGAGCTCAGAACTCAAAGTCAGATTTCAGATTTCAGCATTCAGAACTCGGGAATCAGAGCTCAAAATACAGAACTGTAAACTCAGAACATAAATGTCAGCATTCACCACTCAGAACTCAGCTTTTCGAAATCGGAATTCACAACTCGGAATTCACAATTTCAGAATTCAGAACTCGGAATTCAGAAATCAGAAGTCAGGAAACATAGCTAAGATCTCAGAATTCTGAACGCAGAACTCAGATTTCAGTTCTCAGAATGCAGAACGCAGAACTCAGAATTCTGAACTCAGAATTCAGAAGTCAGAATTCAGATGTCAGAATTCTGAATTCAATTTCATTTCAGAATTCAGCACTCAGATTGCAGAACTGAATATATTCAGATGTCAGAATTCGCAATCCTGAACTCAGAACTCAGAATTCAGAATTCAGAAATTGGGACTCAGAACTCAGAATTTTGAACTCAGAACTCAGAATACAGGACTCACAATGCAGAACTCAGAATGCAGAACTCAGTGTTCAGAACTCAGAATTTCCAACCCTGAAATCAGAACTCTGATTTCAGAACTGAGAATTCATAATCAGAACTTAGGACTTAAATTTAAGTTCTCCCAATGCAGAACTCAGAATTCAGAGCCCAGGATTCAGAACTCAAAATTCAGAATTCAGAACTAAGAACTCAGAACTCCCAAATCCAAATGAAGATTTCCAAACTCAGTATTCAGAATTCAGACTTTGCAACACTGAGTTTAGAACTCTGATTTGGCATCTCAGAACTCAGAACTCAGAAGATAGATCTAAGAACTCAGAATTCAGAAATCACAGATTCAATCTTTGAATTCAGCACTCAGAACTCAAACTCAGGACTCCAATTTCAGAATTCAGAATTCAGAGATTCGGACTGAGAACTGAGAATTCCAATTTCAGAATTCAGAACTCAGAACTCAGAACTCAGGACTCACAAATCATACAGAGATGTCAGAACTCTGAAATCAGAGTTCAAAATACAGAACTGTGAACTCAGATTTCACAACTCAGATCTCAGAATTCAGAAATAAGAGATTCAAATTTTGAATTCAGCACTCGCAACTCACTACTTAGCACTCAGAACTGATGTCAAAATTCAGAATTCCGAATTGCGTTTCATTTCAGAATTCAGAACTCAGATTGCACAACCGAATCTATTCAAAACTCAGAGTTACCAATCCTGAAATCAGAACTCAGATTCAGAATTCAGAACTTGGAACCCAGAAGTCAGAATACGGGACTCAGATTGCAGAACTCAGTGTTCAAAACTCAGAATTTCCAACCCTGAAATCAGAACTCAGAACTGATAATCCATAACTCAGAAGTAAGAACTGAAATTTCAGAACTCACAATTCAGAACTCAGAATTCAGAGCTCAGATTCCTGGACTCAGAATTCAGAATTCAGAACTCAGATCTCAGAACTCAGAATTCAGTTTCATTTCAGAATTCAGAACTCAGATTGCAAAACTGAATATGTTCAATAGTCATAGTTACCAATCACTAATTCAGAACTCAGATTCAGATTTCAGAAATTGGAACTCAGAACTCGCAATTTTGAACTCAGAACTCAGAATTTTGAACTCAGAACTCAGAATGCAGAACGCAGTGTACAGAACTCAGAGCTCAGAACTCAAAGTCAGATTTCAGATTTCAGCATTCAGAACTCGGGAATCAGAGCTCAAAATACAGAACTGTAAACTCAGAACATAAATGTCAGCATTCACCACTCAGAACTCAGCTTTTCGAAATCGGAATTCACAACTCGGAATTCACAATTTCAGAATTCAGAACTCGGAATTCAGAAATCAGAAGTCAGGAAACATACCTAAGATCTCAGAATTCTGAACGCAGAACTCAGATTTCCGTTCTCAGAATGCAGAACGCAGAACTCGGAATTCTGAACTCAGAATTCAGAAGTCAGAATTCAGATGTCAGAATTCTGAATTCAATTTCATTTCAGAATTCAGCACTCAGATTGCAGAACTGAATATATTCAGAAGTCAGAATTCGCAATCCTGAACTCAGAACTCAGAATTCAGAATTCAGAAATTGGGACTCAGAACTCAGAATTTTGAACTCAGAACTCAGAATACAGGACTCACAATGCAGAACTCAGAATGCAGAACTCAGTGTTCAGAACTCAGAATTTCCAACCCTGAAATCAGAACTCGGATTTCAGAACTGAGAATTCATAATCAGAACTTAGGACTTAAATTTAAGTTCTCCCAATGCAGAACTCAGAATTCAGAGCCCAGGATTCAGAACTCAAAATTCAGAATTCAGAACTAAGAACTCAGAACTCCCAAATCCAAATGAAGATTTCCAAACTCAGTATTCAGAATTCAGACTTTGCAACACTGAGTTTAGAACTCTGATTTGGCATCTCAGAACTCAGAACTCAGAAGATAGATCTAAGAACTCAGAATTCAGAAATCACAGATTCAATCTTTGAATTCAGCACTCAGAACTCAAACTCAGGACTCCAATTTCAGAATTCAGAATTCAGAGATTCGGACTGAGAACTGAGAATTCCAATTTCAGAATTCAGAACTCAGAACTAGAACTCAGAACTCAGGACTCACAAATCATACAGAGATGTCAGAACTCTGAAATCAGAGTTCAAAATACAGAACTGTGAACTCAGATTTCACAACTCAGATCTCAGAATTCAGAAATAAGAGATTCAAATTTTGAATTCAGCACTCGCAACTCACTACTTAGCACTCAGAACTGATGTCAAAATTCAGAATTCCGAATTGCGTTTCATTTCAGAATTCAGAACTCAGATTGCACAACCGAATCTATTCAAAACTCAGAGTTACCAATCCTGAAATCAGAACTCAGATTCAGAATTCAGAACTTGGAACCCAGAAGTCAGAATACGGGACTCAGATTGCAGAACTCAGTGTTCAAAACTCAGAATTTCCAACCCTGAAATCAGAACTCAGAACTGATAATCCATAACTCAGAAGTAAGAACTGAAATTTCAGAACTCACAATTCAGAACTCAGAATTCAGAGCTCAGATTCCTGGACTCAGAATTCAGAATTCAGAACTCAGATCTCAGAACTCAGAATTCAGTTTCATTTCAGAATTCAGAACTCAGATTGCAAAACTGAATATGTTCAATAGTCATAGTTACCAATCACTAATTCAGAACTCAGATTCAGATTTCAGAAATTGGAACTCAGAACTCGCAATTTTGAACTCAGAACTCAGAATTTTGAACTCAGAACTCAGAATGCAGAACGCAGTGTACAGAACTCAGAGCTCAGAACTCAAAGTCAGATTTCAGATTTCAGCATTCAGAACTCGGGAATCAGAGCTCAAAATACAGAACTGTAAACTCAGAACATAAATGTCAGCATTCACCACTCAGAACTCAGCTTTTCGAAATCGGAATTCACAACTCGGAATTCACAATTTCAGAATTCAGAACTCGGAATTCAGAAATCAGAAGTCAGGAAACATACCTAAGATCTCAGAATTCTGAACGCAGAACTCAGATTTCCGTTCTCAGAATGCAGAACGCAGAACTCGGAATTCTGAACTCAGAATTCAGAAGTCAGAATTCAGATGTCAGAATTCTGAATTCAATTTCATTTCAGAATTCAGCACTCAGATTGCAGAACTGAATATATTCAGAAGTCAGAATTCGCAATCCTGAACTCAGAACTCAGAATTCAGAATTCAGAAATTGGGACTCAGAACTCAGAATTTTGAACTCAGAACTCAGAATACAGGACTCACAATGCAGAACTCAGAATGCAGAACTCAGTGTTCAGAACTCAGAATTTCCAACCCTGAAATCAGAACTCGGATTTCAGAACTGAGAATTCATAATCAGAACTTAGGACTTAAATTTAAGTTCTCCCAATGCAGAACTCAGAATTCAGAGCCCAGGATTCAGAACTCAAAATTCAGAATTCAGAACTAAGAACTCAGAACTCCCAAATCCAAATGAAGATTTCCAAACTCAGTATTCAGAATTCAGACTTTGCAACACTGAGTTTAGAACTCTGATTTGGCATCTCAGAACTCAGAACTCAGAAGATAGATCTAAGAACTCAGAATTCAGAAATCACAGATTCAATCTTTGAATTCAGCACTCAGAACTCAAACTCAGGACTCCAATTTCAGAATTCAGAATTCAGAGATTCGGACTGAGAACTGAGAATTCCAATTTCAGAATTCAGAACTCAGAACTAGAACTCAGAACTCAGGACTCACAAATCATACAGAGATGTCAGAACTCTGAAATCAGAGTTCAAAATACAGAACTGTGAACTCAGATTTCACAACTCAGATCTCAGAATTCAGAAATAAGAGATTCAAATTTTGAATTCAGCACTCGCAACTCACTACTTAGCACTCAGAACTGATGTCAAAATTCAGAATTCCGAATTGCGTTTCATTTCAGAATTCAGAACTCAGATTGCACAACCGAATCTATTCAAAACTCAGAGTTACCAATCCTGAAATCAGAACTCAGATTCAGAATTCAGAACTTGGAACCCAGAAGTCAGAATACGGGACTCAGATTGCAGAACTCAGTGTTCAAAACTCAGAATTTCCAACCCTGAAATCAGAACTCAGAACTGATAATCCATAACTCAGAAGTAAGAACTGAAATTTCAGAACTCACAATTCAGAACTCAGAATTCAGAGCTCAGATTCCTGGACTCAGAATTCAGAATTCAGAACTCAGATCTCAGAACTCAGAATTCAGTTTCATTTCAGAATTCAGAACTCAGATTGCAAAACTGAATATGTTCAATAGTCATAGTTACCAATCACTAATTCAGAACTCAGATTCAGATTTCAGAAATTGGAACTCAGAACTCGCAATTTTGAACTCAGAACTCAGAATTTTGAACTCAGAACTCAGAATGCAGAACGCAGTGTACAGAACTCAGAGCTCAGAACTCAAAGTCAGATTTCAGATTTCAGCATTCAGAACTCGGGAATCAGAGCTCAAAATACAGAACTGTAAACTCAGAACATAAATGTCAGCATTCACCACTCAGAACTCAGCTTTTCGAAATCGGAATTCACAACTCGGAATTCACAATTTCAGAATTCAGAACTCGGAATTCAGAAATCAGAAGTCAGGAAACATACCTAAGATCTCAGAATTCTGAACGCAGAACTCAGATTTCCGTTCTCAGAATGCAGAACGCAGAACTCGGAATTCTGAACTCAGAATTCAGAAGTCAGAATTCAGATGTCAGAATTCTGAATTCAATTTCATTTCAGAATTCAGCACTCAGATTGCAGAACTGAATATATTCAGAAGTCAAAATTCGCAATCCTGAACTCAGAACTCAGAATTCAGAATTCAGAAATTGGGACTCAGAACTCAGAATTTTGAACTCAGAACTCAGAATACAGGACTCACAATGCAGAACTCAGAATGCAGAACTCAGTGTTCAGAACTCAGAATTTCCAACCCTGAAATCAGAACTCGGATTTCAGAACTGAGAATTCATAATCAGAACTTAGGACTTAAATTTAAGTTCTCCCAATGCAGAACTCAGAATTCAGAGCCCAGGATTCAGAACTCAAAATTCAGAATTCAGAACTAAGAACTCAGAACTCCCAAATCCAAATGAAGATTTCCAAACTCAGTATTCAGAATTCAGACTTTGCAACACTGAGTTTAGAACTCTGATTTGGCATCTCAGAACTCAGAACTCAGAAGATAGATCTAAGAACTCAGAATTCAGAAATCACAGATTCAATCTTTGAATTCAGCACTCAGAACTCAAACTCAGGACTCCAATTTCAGAATTCAGAATTCAGAGATTCGGACTGAGAACTGAGAATTCCAATTTCAGAATTCAGAACTCAGAACTAGAACTCAGAACTCAGGACTCACAAATCATACAGAGATGTCAGAACTCTGAAATCAGAGTTCAAAATACAGAACTGTGAACTCAGATTTCACAACTCAGATCTCAGAATTCAGAAATAAGAGATTCAAATTTTGAATTCAGCACTCGCAACTCACTACTTAGCACTCAGAACTGATGTCAAAATTCAGAATTCCGAATTGCGTTTCATTTCAGAATTCAGAACTCAGATTGCACAACCGAATCTATTCAAAACTCAGAGTTACCAATCCTGAAATCAGAACTCAGATTCAGAATTCAGAACTTGGAACCCAGAAGTCAGAATACGGGACTCAGATTGCAGAACTCAGTGTTCAAAACTCAGAATTTCCAACCCTGAAATTAGAACTCAGAACTGATAATTCATAACTCAGAAGTAAGAACTGAAATTTCAGAACTCACAATTCAGAACTCAGAATTCAGAGCTCAGATTCCTGGACTCAGAATTCAGAATTCAGAACTCAGATCTCAGAACTCAGAATTCAGTTTCATTTCAGAATTCAGAACTCAGATTGCACAACCGAATCTATTCAAAACTCAGAGTTACCAATCACTAATTCAGAACTCAGATTCAGATTTCAGAAATTGGAACTCAGAACTCGCAATTTTGAACTCAGAACTCAGAATTTTGAACTCAGAACTCAGAATGCAGAACGCAGTGTACAGAACTCAGAGCTCAGAACTCAAAGTCAGATTTCAGATTTCAGCATTCAGAACTCGGGAATCAGAGCTCAAAATACAGAACTGTAAACTCAGAACATAAATGTCAGCATTCACCACTCAGAACTCAGCTTTTCGAAATCGGAATTCACAACTCGGAATTCACAATTTCAGAATTCAGAACTCGGAATTCAGAAATCAGAAGTCAGGAAACATACCTAAGATCTCAGAATTCTGAACGCAGAACTCAGATTTCAGTTCTCAGAATGCAGAACGCAGAACTCAGAATTCTGAACTCAGAATTCAGAAGTCAGAATTCAGATGTCAGAATTCTGAATTCAATTTCATTTCAGAATTCAGCACTCAGATTGCAGAACTGAATATATTCAGATGTCAGAATTCGCAATCCTGAACTCAGAACTCAGAATTCAGAATTCAGAAACTGGGACTCAGAACTCAGAATTTTGAACTCAGAACTCAGAATACAGGACTCACAATGCAGAACTCAGAATGCAGAACTCAGTGTTCAGAACTCAGAATTTCCAACCCTGAAATCAGAACTCTGATTTCAGAACTGAGAATTCATAATCAGAACTTAGGACTTAAATTTAAGTTCTCCCAATGCAGAACTCAGAATTCAGAGCCCAGGATTCAGAACCCCAAATGCAGAATTCAGAACTAAGAACTCAGAACTCCCAAATCCAAATGAAGATTCCCAAACTCAGTATTCAGAATTCAGACTTTGCAACACTGAGTTTAGAACTCTGATTTGGCATCTCAGAACTCAGAACTCAGAACTCAGAAGATAGATCTAAGAACTCAGAATTCAGAAATCACAGATTCAATCTTTGAATTCAGCACTCAGAACTCAAACTCAGGACTCCAATTTCAGAATTCAGAATTCAGAGATTCGGACTGAGAACTGAGAATTCCAATTTCAGAATTCAGAACTCAGAACTCAGAACTCAGAACTCAGGACTCACAAATCATACAGAGATGTCAGAACTCTGAAATCAGAGTTCAAAATACAGAAATGTGAACTCAGATTTCACAACTCAGATCTCAGAATTCAGAAATAAGAGATTCAAATTTTGAATTCAGCACTCGCAACTCACTACTTAGCACTCAGAACTGATGTCAAAATTCAGAATTCCGAATTGCGTTTCATTTCAGAATTCAGAACTCAGATTGCACAACCGAATCTATTCAAAACTCAGAGTTACCAATCCTGAAATCAGAACTCAGATTCAGAATTCAGAACTTGGAACCCAGAAGTCAGAATACGGGACTCAGATTGCAGAACTCAGTGTTCAAAACTCAGAATTTCCAACCCTGAAATTAGAACTCAGAACTGATAATTCATAACTCAGAAGTAAGAACTGAAATTTCAGAACTCACAATTCAGAACTCAGAATTCAGAGCTCAGATTCCTGGACTCAGAATTCAGAATTCAGAACTCAGATCTCAGAACTCAGAATTCAGTTTCATTTCAGAATTCAGAACTCAGATTGCACAACCGAATCTATTCAAAACTCAGAGTTACCAATCACTAATTCAGAACTCAGATTCAGATTTCAGAAATTGGAACTCAGAACTCGCAATTTTGAACTCAGAACTCAGAATTTTGAACTCAGAACTCAGAATGCAGAACGCAGTGTACAGAACTCAGAGCTCAGAACTCAAAGTCAGATTTCAGATTTCAGCATTCAGAACTCGGGAATCAGAGCTCAAAATACAGAACTGTAAACTCAGAACATAAATGTCAGCATTCACCACTCAGAACTCAGCTTTTCGAAATCAGAATTCACAACTCGGAATTCACAATTTCAGAATTCAGAACTCGGAATTCAGAAATCAGAAGTCAGGAAACATACCTAAGATCTCAGAATTCTGAACGCAGAACTCAGATTTCAGTTCTCAGAATGCAGAACGCAGAACTCAGAATTCTGAACTCAGAATTCAGAAGTCAGAATTCAGATGTCAGAATTCTGAATTCAATTTCATTTCAGAATTCAGCACTCAGATTGCAGAACTGAATATATTCAGATGTCAGAATTCGCAATCCTGAACTCAGAACTCAGAATTCAGAATTCAGAACTCAGATCTCAGAACTCAGAATTCAGTTTCATTTCAGAATTCAGAACTCAGATTGCAAAACTGAATATGTTCAATAGTCATAGTTACCAATCACTAATTCAGAACTCAGATTCAGATTTCAGAAATTGGAACTCAGAACTCGCAATTTTGAACTCAGAACTCAGAATTTTGAACTCAGAACTCAGAATGCAGAACGCAGTGTACAGAACTCAGAGCTCAGAACTCAAAGTCAGATTTCAGATTTCAGCATTCAGAACTCGGGAATCAGAGCTCAAAATACAGAACTGTAAACTCAGAACATAAATGTCAGCATTCACCACTCAGAACTCAGCTTTTCAAAATCGGAATTCACAACTCGGAATTCACAATTTCAGAATTCAGAACTCGGAATTCAGAAATCAGAAGTCAGGAAACATACCTAAGATCTCAGAATTCTGAACGCAGAACTCAGATTTCCGTTCTCAGAATGCAGAACGCAGAACTCGGAATTCTGAACTCAGAATTCAGAAGTCAGAATTCAGATGTCAGAATTCTGAATTCAATTTCATTTCAGAATTCAGCACTCAGATTGCAGAACTGAATATATTCAGATGTCAGAATTCGCAATCCTGAACTCAGAACTCAGAATTCAGAATTCAGAAATTGGGACTCAGAACTCAGAATTTTGAACTCAGAACTCAGAATACAGGACTCACAATGCAGAACTCAGAATGCAGAACTCAGTGTTCAGAACTCAGAATTTCCAACCCTGAAATCAGAACTCTGATTTCAGAACTGAGAATTCATAATCAGAACTTAGGACTTAAATTTAAGTTCTCCCAATGCAGAACTCAGAATTCAGAGCCCAGGATTCAGAACTCAAAATTCAGAATTCAGAACTAAGAACTCAGAACTCCCAAATCCAAATGAAGATTCCCAAACTCAGTATTCAGAATTCAGACTTTGCAACACTGAGTTTAGAACTCTGATTTGGCATCTCAGAACTCAGAACTCAGAACTCAGAAGATAGATCTAAGAACTCAGAATTCAGAAATCACAGATTCAATCTTTGAATTCAGCACTCAGAACTCAAACTCAGGACTCCAATTTCAGAATTCAGAATTCAGAGATTCGGACTGAGAACTGAGAATTCCAATTTCAGAATTCAGAACTCAGAACTCAGAACTCAGAACTCAGGACTCACAAATCATACAGAGATGTCAGAACTCTGAAATCAGAGTTCAAAATACAGAAATGTGAACTCAGATTTCACAACTCAGATCTCAGAATTCAGAAATAAGAGATTCAAATTTTGAATTCAGCACTCGCAACTCACTACTTAGCACTCAGAACTGATGTCAAAATTCAGAATTCCGAATTGCGTTTCATTTCAGAATTCAGAACTCAGATTGCACAACCGAATCTATTCAAAACTCAGAGTTACCAATCCTGAAATCAGAACTCAGATTCAGAATTCAGAACTTGGAACCCAGAAGTCAGAATACGGGACTCAGATTGCAGAACTCAGTGTTCAAAACTCAGAATTTCCAACCCTGAAATCAGAACTCAGAACTGATAATTCATAACTCAGAAGTAAGAACTGAAATTTCAGAACTCACAATTCAGAACTCAGAATTCAGAGCTCAGATTCCTGGACTCAGAATTCAGAATTCAGAACTCAGATCTCAGAACTCAGAATTCAGTTTCATTTCAGAATTCAGAACTCAGATTGCAAAACTGAATATGTTCAATAGTCATAGTTACCAATCACTAATTCAGAACTCAGATTCAGATTTCAGAAATTGGAACTCAGAACTCGCAATTTTGAACTCAGAACTCAGAATTTTGAACTCAGAACTCAGAATGCAGAACGCAGTGTACAGAACTCAGAACTCAGAACTCAAAGTCAGATTTCAGATTTCAGCATTCAGAACTCGGGAATCAGAGCTCAAAATACAGAACTGTAAACTCAGAACATAAATGTCAGCATTCACCACTCAGAACTCAGCTTTTCGAAATCGGAATTCACAACTCGGAATTCACAATTTCAGAATTCAGAACTCGGAATTCAGAAATCAGAAGTCAGGAAACATAGCTAAGATCTCAGAATTCTGAACGCAGAACTCAGATTTCCGTTCTCAGAATGCAGAACGCAGAACTCGGAATTCTGAACTCAGAATTCAGAAGTCAGAATTCAGATGTCAGAATTCTGAATTCAATTTCATTTCAGAATTCAGCACTCAGATTGCAGAACTGAATATATTCAGATGTCAGAATTCGCAATCCTGAACTCAGAACTCAGAATTCAGAATTCAGAAATTGGGACTCAGAACTCAGAATTTTGAACTCAGAACTCAGAATACAGGACTCACAATGCAGAACTCAGAATGCAGAACTCAGTGTTCAGAACTCAGAATTTCCAACCCTGAAATCAGAACTCTGATTTCAGAACTGAGAATTCATAATCAGAACTTAGGACTTAAATTTAAGTTCTCCCAATGCAGAACTCAGAATTCAGAGCCCAGGATTCAGAACTCAAAATTCAGAATTCAGAACTAAGAACTCAGAACTCCCAAATCCAAATGAAGATTTCCAAACTCAGTATTCAGAATTCAGACTTTGCAACACTGAGTTTAGAACTCTGATTTGGCATCTCAGAACTCAGAACTCAGAACTCAGAAGATAGATCTAAGAACTCAGAATTCAGAAATCACAGATTCAATCTTTGAATTCAGCACTCAGAACTCAAACTCAGGACTCCAATTTCAGAATTCAGAATTCAGAGATTCGGACTGAGAACTGAGAATTCCAATTTCAGAATTCAGAACTCAGAACTCAGAACTCAGGACTCACAAATCATACAGAGATGTCAGAACTCTGAAATCAGAGTTCAAAATACAGAACTGTGAACTCAGATTTCACAACTCAGATCTCAGAATTCAGAAATAAGAGATTCAAATTTTGAATTCAGCACTCGCAACTCACTACTTAGCACTCAGAACTGATGTCAAAATTCAGAATTCCGAATTGCGTTTCATTTCAGAATTCAGAACTCAGATTGCACAACCGAATCTATTCAAAACTCAGAGTTACCAATCCTGAAATCAGAACTCAGATTCAGAATTCAGAACTTGGAACCCAGAAGTCAGAATACGGGACTCAGATTGCAGAACTCAGTGTTCAAAACTCAGAATTTCCAACCCTGAAATCAGAACTCAGAACTGATAATTCATAACTCAGAAGTAAGAACTGAAATTTCAGAACTCACAATTCAGAACTCAGAATTCAGAGCTCAGATTCCTGGACTCAGAATTCAGAATTCAGAACTCAGATCTCAGAACTCAGAATTCAGTTTCATTTCAGAATTCAGAACTCAGATTGCAAAACTGAATATGTTCAATAGTCATAGTTACCAATCACTAATTCAGAACTCAGATTCAGATTTCAGAAATTGGAACTCAGAACTCGCAATTTTGAACTCAGAACTCAGAATTTTGAACTCAGAACTCAGAATGCAGAACGCAGTGTACAGAACTCAGAACTCAGAACTCAAAGTCAGATTTCAGATTTCAGCATTCAGAACTCGGGAATCAGAGCTCAAAATACAGAACTGTAAACTCAGAACATAAATGTCAGCATTCACCACTCAGAACTCAGCTTTTCAAAATCGGAATTCACAACTCGGAATTCACAATTTCAGAATTCAGAACTCGGAATTCAGAAATCAGAAGTCAGGAAACATACCTAAGATCTCAGAATTCTGAACGCAGAACTCAGATTTCCGTTCTCAGAATGCAGAACGCAGAACTCAGAATTCTGAACTCAGAATTCAGAAGTCAGAATTCAGATGTCAGAATTCTGAATTCAATTTCATTTCAGAATTCAGCACTCAGATTGCAGAACTGAATATATTCAGATGTCAGAATTCGCAATCCTGAACTCAGAACTCAGAATTCAGAATTCAGAAATTGGGACTCAGAACTCAGAATTTTGAACTCAGAACTCAGAATACAGGACTCACAATGCAGAACTCAGAATGCAGAACTCAGTGTTCAGAACTCAGAATTTCCAACCCTGAAATCAGAACTCTGATTTCAGAACTGAGAATTCATAATCAGAACTTAGGACTTAAATTTAAGTTCTCCCAATGCAGAACTCAGAATTCAGAGCCCAGGATTCAGAACTCAAAATTCAGAATTCAGAACTAAGAACTCAGAACTCCCAAATCCAAATGAAGATTTCCAAACTCAGTATTCAGAATTCAGACTTTGCAACACTGAGTTTAGAACTCTGATTTGGCATCTCAGAACTCAGAACTCAGAACTCAGAAGATAGATCTAAGAACTCAGAATTCAGAAATCACAGATTCAATCTTTGAATTCAGCACTCAGAACTCAAACTCAGGACTCCAATTTCAGAATTCAGAATTCAGAGATTCGGACTGAGAACTGAGAATTCCAATTTCAGAATTCAGAACTCAGAACTCAGAACTCAGGACTCACAAATCATACAGAGATGTCAGAACTCTGAAATCAGAGTTCAAAATACAGAACTGTGAACTCAGATTTCACAACTCAGATCTCAGAATTCAGAAATAAGAGATTCAAATTTTGAATTCAGCACTCGCAACTCACTACTTAGCACTCAGAACTGATGTCAAAATTCAGAATTCCGAATTGCGTTTCATTTCAGAATTCAGAACTCAGATTGCACAACCGAATCTATTCAAAACTCAGAGTTACCAATCCTGAAATCAGAACTCAGATTCAGAATTCAGAACTTGGAACCCAGAAGTCAGAATACGGGACTCAGATTGCAGAACTCAGTGTTCAAAAGTCAGAATTTCCAACCCTGAAATCAGAACTCAGAACTGATAATTCATAACTCAGAAGTAAGAACTGAAATTTCAGAACTCACAATTCAGAACTCAGAATTCAGAGCTCAGATTCCTGGACTCAGAATTCAGAATTCAGAACTCAGATCTCAGATCTCAGAATTCAGTTTCATTTCAGAATTCAGAACTCAGATTGCAAAACTGAATATGTTCAATAGTCATAGTTACCAATCACTAATTCAGAACTCAGATTCAGATTTCAGAAATTGGAACTCAGAACTCGCAATTTTGAACTCAGAACTCAGAATTTTGAACTCAGAACTCAGAATGCAGAACGCAGTGTACAGAACTCAGAGCTCAGAACTCCAAGTCAGATTTCAGATTTCAGCATTCAGAACTCGGGAATCAGAGCTCAAAATACAGAACTGTAAACTCAGAACATAAATGTCAGCATTCACCACTCAGAACTCAGCTTTTCGAAATCGGAATTCACAACTCGGAATTCACAATTTCAGAATTCAGAACTCGGAATTCAGAAATCAGAAGTCAGGAAACATATCTAAGATCTCAGAATTCTGAACGCAGAACTCAGATTTCCGTTCTCAGAATGCAGAACGCAGAACTCGGAATTCTGAACTCAGAATTCAGAAGTCAGAATTCAGATGTCAGAATTCTGAATTCAATTTGATTTCAGAATTCAGCACTCAGATTGCAGAACTGAATATATTCAGATGTCAGAATTCGCAATCCTG
This sequence comes from Ochotona princeps, assembly GCF_030435755.1. Lineage (NCBI taxonomy): Eukaryota > Metazoa > Chordata > Mammalia > Lagomorpha > Ochotonidae > Ochotona > Ochotona princeps. Next base: position 4,309,229 of record NC_080866.1, on the reverse strand, counting down.
AACTCAGAACTCAGAATTCAGAATTCAGAAATTGGGACTCAGAACTCAGAATTTTGAACTCAGAACTCAGAATACAGGACTCACAATGCAGAACTCAGAATGCAGAACTCAGTGTTCAGAACTCAGAATTTCCAACCCTGAAATCAGAACTCTGATTTCAGAACTGAGAATTCATAATCAGAACTTAGGACTTAAATTTAAGTTCTCCCAATGCAGAACTCAGAATTCAGAGCCCAGGATTCAGAACTCAAAATTCAGAATTCAGAACTAAGAACTCAGAACTCCCAAATCCAAATGAAGATTTCCAAACTCAGTATTCAGAATTCAGACTTTGCAACACTGAGTTTAGAACTCTGATTTGGCATCTCAGAACTCAGAACTCAGAACTCAGAAGATAGATCTAAGAACTCAGAATTCAGAAATCACAGATTCAATCTTTGAATTCAGCACTCAGAACTCAAACTCAGGACTCCAATTTCAGAATTCAGAATTCAGAGATTCGGACTGAGAACTGAGAATTCCAATTTCAGAATTCAGAACTCAGAACTCAGAACTCAGGACTCACAAATCATACAGAGATGTCAGAACTCTGAAATCAGAGTTCAAAATACAGAACTGTGAACTCAGATTTCACAACTCAGATCTCAGAATTCAGAAATAAGAGATTCAAATTTTGAATTCAGCACTCGCAACTCACTACTTAGCACTCAGAACTGATGTCAAAATTCAGAATTCCGAATTGCGTTTCATTTCAGAATTCAGAACTCAGATTGCACAACCGAATCTATTCAAAACTCAGAGTTACCAATCCTGAAATCAGAACTCAGATTCAGAATTCAGAACTTGGAACCCAGAAGTCAGAATACGGGACTCAGATTGCAGAACTCAGTGTTCAAAAGTCAGAATTTCCAACCCTGAAATCAGAACTCAGAACTGATAATTCATAACTCAGAAGTAAGAACTGAAATTTCAGAACTCACAATTCAGAACTCAGAATTCAGAGCTCAGATTCCTGGACTCAGAATTCAGAATTCAGAACTCAGATCTCAGATCTCAGAATTCAGTTTCATTTCAGAATTCAGAACTCAGATTGCAAAACTGAATATGTTCAATAGTCATAGTTACCAATCACTAATTCAGAACTCAGATTCAGATTTCAGAAATTGGAACTCAGAACTCGCAATTTTGAACTCAGAACTCAGAATTTTGAACTCAGAACTCAGAATGCAGAACGCAGTGTACAGAACTCAGAGCTCAGAACTCCAAGTCAGATTTCAGATTTCAGCATTCAGAACTCGGGAATCAGAGCTCAAAATACAGAACTGTAAACTCAGAACATAAATGTCAGCATTCACCACTCAGAACTCAGCTTTTCGAAATCGGAATTCACAACTCGGAATTCACAATTTCAGAATTCAGAACTCGGAATTCAGAAATCAGAAGTCAGGAAACATATCTAAGATCTCAGAATTCTGAACGCAGAACTCAGATTTCCGTTCTCAGAATGCAGAACGCAGAACTCGGAATTCTGAACTCAGAATTCAGAAGTCAGAATTCAGATGTCAGAATTCTGAATTCAATTTGATTTCAGAATTCAGCACTCAGATTGCAGAACTGAATATATTCAGATGTCAGAATTCGCAATCCTGAACTCAGAACTCAGAATTCAGAATTCAGAAATTGGGACTCAGAACTCAGAATTTTGAACTCAGAACTCAGAATACAGGACTCACAATGCAGAACTCAGAATGCAGAACTCAGTGTTCAGAACTCAGAATTTCCAACCCTGAAATCAGAACTCTGATTTCAGAACTGAGAATTCATAATCAGAACTTAGGACTTAAATTTAAGTTCTCCCAATGCAGAACTCAGAATTCAGAGCCCAGGATTCAGAACTCAAAATTCAGAATTCAGAACTAAGAACTCAGAACTCCCAAATCCAAATGAAGATTTCCAAACTCAGTATTCAGAATTCAGACTTTGCAACACTGAGTTTAGAACTCTGATTTGGCATCTCAGAACTCAGAACTCAGAACTCAGAAGATAGATCTAAGAACTCAGAATTCAGAAATCACAGATTCAATCTTTGAATTCAGCACTCAGAACTCAAACTCAGGACTCCAATTTCAGAATTCAGAATTCAGGACTCACAAATCATACAGAGATGTCAGAACTCTGAAATCAGAGTTCAAAATACAGAACTGTGAACTCAGATTTCACAACTCAGATCTCAGAATTCAGAAATAAGAGATTCAAATTTTGAATTCAGCACTCGCAACTCACTACTTAGCACTCAGAACTGATGTCAAAATTCAGAATTCCGAATTGCGTTTCATTTCAGAATTCAGAACTCAGATTGCACAACCAAATCTATTCAAAACTCAGAGTTACCAATCCTGAACTCAGAACTCAGATTCAGAATTCAGAACTTGGAACCCAGAAGTCAGAATACGGGACTCAGATTGCAGAACTCAGTGTTCAAAACTCAGAATTTCCAACCCTGAAATTAGAACTCAGAACTGATAATTCATAACTCAGAAGTAAGAACTGAAATTTCAGAACTCACAATTCAGAACTCAGAATTCAGAGCTCAGATTCCTGGACTCAGAATTCAGAATTCAGAACTCAGATCTCAGAACTCAGAATTCAGTTTCATTTCAGAATTCAGAACTCAGATTGCAAAACTGAATATGTTCAATAGTCATAGTTACCAATCACTAATTCAGAACTCAGATTCAGATTTCAGAAATTGGAACTCAGAACTCGCAATTTTGAACTCAGAACTCAGAATTTTGAACTCAGAACTCAGAATGCAGAACGCAGTGTACAGAACTCAGAACTCAGAACTCAAAGTCAGATTTCAGATTTCAGCATTCAGAACTCGGGAATCAGAGCTCAAAATACAGAACTGTAAACTCAGAACATAAATGTCAGCATTCACCACTCAGAACTCAGCTTTTCAAAATCGGAATTCACAACTCGGAATTCACAATTTCAGAATTCAGAACTCGGAATTCAGAAATCAGAAGTCAGGAAACATACCTAAGATCTCAGAATTCTGAACGCAGAACTCAGATTTCCGTTCTCAGAATGCAGAACGCAGAACTCAGAATTCTGAACTCAGAATTCAGAAGTCAGAATTCAGATGTCAGAATTCTGAATTCAATTTCATTTCAGAATTCAGCACTCAGATTGCAGAACTGAATATATTCAGATGTCAGAATTCGCAATCCTGAACTCAGAACTCAGAATTCAGAATTCAGAAATTGGGACTCAGAACTCAGAATTTTGAACTCAGAACTCAGAATACAGGACTCACAATGCAGAACTCAGAATGCAGAACTCAGTGTTCAGAACTCAGAATTTCCAACCCTGAAATCAGAACTCTGATTTCAGAACTGAGAATTCATAATCAGAACTTAGGACTTAAATTTAAGTTCTCCCAATGCAGAACTCAGAATTCAGAGCCCAGGATTCAGAACTCAAAATTCAGAATTCAGAACTAAGAACTCAGAACTCCCAAATCCAAATGAAGATTTCCAAACTCAGTATTCAGAATTCAGACTTTGCAACACTGAGTTTAGAACTCTGATTTGGCATCTCAGAACTCAGAACTCAGAACTCAGAAGATAGATCTAAGAACTCAGAATTCAGAAATCACAGATTCAATCTTTGAATTCAGCACTCAGAACTCAAACTCAGGACTCCAATTTCAGAATTCAGAATTCAGAGATTCGGACTGAGAACTGAGAATTCCAATTTCAGAATTCAGAACTCAGAACTCAGAACTCAGGACTCACAAATCATACAGAGATGTCAGAACTCTGAAATCAGAGTTCAAAATACAGAACTGTGAACTCAGATTTCACAACTCAGATCTCAGAATTCAGAAATAAGAGATTCAAATTTTGAATTCAGCACTCGCAACTCACTACTTAGCACTCAGAACTGATGTCAAAATTCAGAATTCCGAATTGCGTTTCATTTCAGAATTCAGAACTCAGATTGCACAACCGAATCTATTCAAAACTCAGAGTTACCAATCCTGAAATCAGAACTCAGATTCAGAATTCAGAACTTGGAACCCAGAAGTCAGAATACGGGACTCAGATTGCAGAACTCAGTGTTCAAAAGTCAGAATTTCCAACCCTGAAATCAGAACTCAGAACTGATAATTCATAACTCAGAAGTAAGAACTGAAATTTCAGAACTCACAATTCAGAACTCAGAATTCAGAGCTCAGATTCCTGGACTCAGAATTCAGAATTCAGAACTCAGATCTCAGATCTCAGAATTCAGTTTCATTTCAGAATTCAGAACTCAGATTGCAAAACTGAATATGTTCAATAGTCATAGTTACCAATCACTAATTCAGAACTCAGATTCAGATTTCAGAAATTGGAACTCAGAACTCGCAATTTTGAACTCAGAACTCAGAATTTTGAACTCAGAACTCAGAATGCAGAACGCAGTGTACAGAACTCAGAGCTCAGAACTCAAAGTCAGATTTCAGATTTCAGCATTCAGAACTCGGGAATCAGAGCTCAAAATACAGAACTGTAAACTCAGAACATAAATGTCAGCATTCACCACTCAGAACTCAGCTTTTCGAAATCGGAATTCACAACTCGGAATTCACAATTTCAGAATTCAGAACTCGGAATTCAGAAATCAGAAGTCAGGAAACATATCTAAGATCTCAGAATTCTGAACGCAGAACTCAGATTTCAGTTCTCAGAATGCAGAACGCAGAACTCGGAATTCTGAACTCAGAATTCAGAAGTCAGAATTCAGATGTCAGAATTCTGAATTCAATTTGATTTCAGAATTCAGCACTCAGATTGCAGAACTGAATATATTCAGATGTCAGAATTCGCAATCCTGAACTCAGAACTCAGAATTCAGAATTCAGAAATTGGGACTCAGAACTCAGAATTTTGAACTCAGAACTCAGAATACAGGACTCACAATGCAGAACTCAGAATGCAGAACTCAGTGTTCAGAACTCAGAATTTCCAACCCTGAAATCAGAACTCTGATTTCAGAACTGAGAATTCATAATCAGAACTTAGGACTTAAATTTAAGTTCTCCCAATGCAGAACTCAGAATTCAGAGCCCAGGATTCAGAACTCAAAATTCAGAATTCAGAACTAAGAACTCAGAACTCCCAAATCCAAATGAAGATTTCCAAACTCAGTATTCAGAATTCAGACTTTGCAACACTGAGTTTAGAACTCTGATTTGGCATCTCAGAACTCAGAACTCAGAACTCAGAAGATAGATCTAAGAACTCAGAATTCAGAAATCACAGATTCAATCTTTGAATTCAGCACTCAGAACTCAAACTCAGGACTCCAATTTCAGAATTCAGAATTCAGGACTCACAAATCATACTCAGATGTCAGAACTCTGAAATCAGAGTTCAAAATACAGAACTGTGAACTCAGATTTCACAACTCAGATCTCAGAATTCAGAAATAAGAGATTCAAATTTTGAATTCAGCACTCGCAACTCACTACTTAGCACTCAGAACTGATGTCAAAATTCAGAATTCCGAATTGCGTTTCATTTCAGAATTCAGAACTCAGATTGCACAACCAAATCTATTCAAAACTCAGAGTTACCAATCCTGAACTCAGAACTCAGATTCAGAATTCAGAACTTGGAACCCAGAAGTCAGAATACGGGACTCAGATTGCAGAACTCAGTGTTCAAAACTCAGAATTTCCAACCCTGAAATTAGAACTCAGAACTGATAATTCATAACTCAGAAGTAAGAACTGAAATTTCAGAACTCACAATTCAGAACTCAGAATTCAGAGCTCAGATTCCTGGACTCAGAATTCAGAATTCAGAACTCAGATCTCAGAACTCAGAATTCAGTTTCATTTCAGAATTCAGAACTCAGATTGCAAAACTGAATATGTTCAATAGTCATAGTTACCAATCACTAATTCAGAACTCAGATTCAGATTTCAGAAATTGGAACTCAGAACTCGCAAATTTGAACTCAGAACTCAGAATTTTGAACTCAGAACTCAGAATGCAGAACGCAGTGTACAGAACTCAGAGCTCAGAACTCAAAGTCAGATTTCAGATTTCAGCATTCAGAACTCGGGAATCAGAGCTCAAAATACAGAACTGTAAACTCAGAACATAAATGTCAGCATTCACCACTCAGAACTCAGCTTTTCAAAATCGGAATTCACAACTCGGAATTCACAATTTCAGAATTCAGAACTCGGAATTCAGAAATCAGAAGTCAGGAAACATATCTAAGATCTCAGAATTCTGAACGCAGAACTCAGATTTCAGTTCTCAGAATGCAGAACGCAGAACTCGGAATTCTGAACTCAGAATTCAGAAGTCAGAATTCAGATGTCAGAATTCTGAATTCAATTTCATTTCAGAATTCAGCACTCAGATTGCAGAACTGAATATATTCAGATGTCAGAATTCGCAATCCTGAACTCAGAACTCAGAATTCAGAATTCAGAAATTGGGACTCAGAACTCACAATTTTGAACTCAGAACTCAGAATACAGGACTCACAATGCAGAACTCAGAATGCAGAACTCAGTGTTCAGAACTCAGAATTTCCAACCCTGAAATCAGAACTCTGATTTCAGAACTGAGAATTCATAATCAGAACTTAGGACTTAAATTTAAGTTCTCCCAATGCAGAACTCAGAATTCAGAGCCCAGGATTCAGAACTCAAAATTCAGAATTCAGAACTAAGAACTCAGAACTCCCAAATCCAAATGAAGATTTCCAAACTCAGTATTCAGAATTCAGACTTTGCAACACTGAGTTTAGAACTCTGATTTGGCATCTCAGAACTCAGAACTCAGAACTCAGAAGATAGATCTAAGAACTCAGAATTCAGAAATCACAGATTCAATCTTTGAATTCAGCACTCAGAACTCAAACTCAGGACTCCAGTTTCAGAATTCAGAATTCAGAGATTCGGACTGAGAACTGAGAATTCCAATTTCAGAATTCAGAACTCAGAACTCAGAACTCAGGACTCACAAATCATACTCAGATGTCAGAACTCTGAAATCAGAGTTCAAAATACAGAACTGTGAACTCAGATTTCACAACTCAGATCTCAGAATTCAGAAATAAGAGATTCAAATTTTGAATTCAGCACTCGCAACTCACTACTTAGCACTCAGAACTGATGTCAAAATTCAGAATTCCGAATTGCGTTTCATTTCAGAATTCAGAACTCAGATTGCACAACCGAATCTATTCAAAACTCAGAGTTACCAATCCTGAAATCAGAACTCAGATTCAGAATTCAGAACTTGGAACCCAGAAGTCAGAATACGGGACTCAGATTGCAGAACTCAGTGTTCAAAACTCAGAATTTCCAACCCTGAAATCAGAACTCAGAACTGATAATTCATAACTCAGAAGTAAGAACTGAAATTTCAGAACTCACAATTCAGAACTCAGAATTCAGAGCTCAGATTCCTGGACTCAGAATTCAGAATTCAGAACTCAGATCTCAGAACTCAGAATTCAGTTTCATTTCAGAATTCAGAACTCAGATTGCAAAACTGAATATGTTCAATAGTCATAGTTACCAATCACTAATTCAGAACTCAGATTCAGATTTCAGAAATTGGAACTCAGAACTCGCAAATTTGAACTCAGAACTCAGAATTTTGAACTCAGAACTCAGAATGCAGAACGCAGTGTACAGAACTCAGAGCTCAGAACTCAAAGTCAGATTTCAGATTTCAGCATTCAGAACTCGGGAATCAGAGCTCAAAATACAGAACTGTAAACTCAGAACATAAATGTCAGCATTCACCACTCAGAACTCAGCTTTTCAAAATCGGAATTCACAACTCGGAATTCACAATTTCAGAATTCAGAACTCGGAATTCAGAAATCAGAAGTCAGGAAACATATCTAAGATCTCAGAATTCTGAACGCAGAACTCAGATTTCAGTTCTCAGAATGCAGAACGCAGAACTCGGAATTCTGAACTCAGAATTCAGAAGTCAGAATTCAGATGTCAGAATTCTGAATTCAATTTCATTTCAGAATTCAGCACTCAGATTGCAGAACTGAATATATTCAGATGTCAGAATTCGCAATCCTGAACTCAGAACTCAGAATTCAGAATTCAGAAACTGGGACTCAGAACTCACAATTTTGAACTCAGAACTCAGAATACAGGACTCACAATGCAGAACTCAGAATGCAGAACTCAGTGTTCAGAACTCAGAATTTCCAACCCTGAAATCAGAACTCTAATTTCAGAACTGAGAATTCATAATCAGAACTTAGGACTTAAATTTAAGTTCTCCCAATGCAGAACTCAGAATTCAGAGCCCAGGATTCAGAACTCAAAATTCAGAATTCAGAACTAAGAACTCAGAACTCCCAAATCCAAATGAAGATTCCCAAACTCAGTATTCAGAATTCAGACTTTGCAACACTGAGTTTAGAACTCTGATTTGGCATCTCAGAACTCAGAACTCAGAAGATAGATCTAAGAACTCAGAATTCAGAAATCACAGATTCAATCTTTGAATTCAGCACTCAGAACTCAAACTCAGGACTCCAATTTCAGAATTCAGAATTCAGAGATTCGGACTGAGAACTGAGAATTCCAATTTCAGAATTCAGAACTCAGAACTCAGAACTCAGGACTCACAAATCATACAGAGATGTCAGAACTCTGAAATCAGAGTTCAAAATACAGAACTGTGAACTCAGATTTCACAACTCAGATCTCAGAATTCAGAAATAAGAGATTCAAATTTTGAATTCAGCACTCGCAACTCACTACTTAGCACTCAGAACTGATGTCAAAATTCAGAATTCCGAATTGCGTTTCATTTCAGAATTCAGAACTCAGATTGCACAACCGAATCTATTCAAAACTCAGAGTTACCAATCCTGAAATCAGAACTCAGATTCAGAATTCAGAACTTGGAACCCAGAAGTCAGAATACGGGACTCAGATTGCAGAACTCAGTGTTCAAAACTCAGAATTTCCAACCCTGAAATCAGAACTCAGAACTGATAATTCATAACTCAGAAGTAAGAACTGAAATTTCAGAACTCACAATTCAGAACTCAGAATTCAGAGCTCAGATTCCTGGACTCAGAATTCAGAATTCAGAACTCAGATCTCAGAACTCAGAATTCAGTTTCATTTCAGAATTCAGAACTCAGATTGCAAAACTGAATATGTTCAATAGTCATAGTTACCAATCACTAATTCAGAACTCAGATTCAGATTTCAGAAATTGGAACTCAGAACTCGCAATTTTGAACTCAGAACTCAGAATTTTGAACTCAGAACTCAGAATGCAGAACGCAGTGTACAGAACTCAGAGCTCAGAACTCAAAGTCAGATTTCAGATTTCAGCATTCAGAACTCGGGAATCAGAGCTCAAAATACAGAACTGTAAACTCAGAACATAAATGTCAGCATTCACCACTCAGAACTCAGCTTTTCGAAATCGGAATTCACAACTCGGAATTCACAATTTCAGAATTCAGAACTCGGAATTCAGAAATCAGAAGTCAGGAAACATACCTAAGATCTCAGAATTCTGAACGCAGAACTCAGATTTCAGTTCTCAGAATGCAGAACGCAGAACTCAGAATTCTGAACTCAGAATTCAGAAGTCAGAATTCAGATGTCAGAATTCTGAATTCAATTTCATTTCAGAATTCAGCACTCAGATTGCAGAACTGAATATATTCAGATGTCAGAATTCGCAATCCTGAACTCAGAATTCAGAAATTGGGACTCAGAACTCAGAATTTTGAACTCAGAACTCAGAATACAGGACTCACAATGCAGAACTCAGAATGCAGAACTCAGTGTTCAGAACTCAGAATTTCCAACCCTGAAATCAGAACTCTGATTTCAGAACTGAGAATTCATAATCAGAACTTAGGACTTAAATTTAAGTTCTCCCAATGCAGAACTCAGAATTCAGAGCCCAGGATTCAGAACTCAAAATTCAGAATTCAGAACTAAGAACTCAGAACTCCCAAATCCAAATGAAGATTTCCAAACTCAGTTTTCAGAATTCAGACTTTGCAACACTGAGTTTAGAACTCTGATTTGGCATCTCAGAACTCAGAACTCAGAACTCAGAAGATAGATCTAAGAACTCAGAATTCAGAAATCACAGATTCAATCTTTGAATTCAGCACTCAGAACTCAAATTCAGGACTCCAGTTTCAGAATTCAGAATTCAGAGATTCGGACTGAGAACTGAGAATTCCAATTTCAGAATTCAGAACTCAGAACTCAGAACTCAGGACTCACAAATCATACAGAGATGTCAGAACTCTGAAATCAGAGTTCAAAATACAGAACTGTGAACTCAGATTTCACAACTCAGATCTCAGAATTCAGAAATAAGAGATTCAAATTTTGAATTCAGCACTCGCAACTCACTACTTAGCACTCAGAACTGATGTCAAAATTCAGAATTCCGAATTGCGTTTCATTTCAGAATTCAGAACTCAGATTGCACAACCGAATCTATTCAAAACTCAGAGTTACCAATCCTGAAATCAGAACTCAGATTCAGAATTCAGAACTTGGAACCCAGAAGTCAGAATACGGGACTCAGATTGCAGAACTCAGTGTTCAAAACTCAGAATTTCCAACCCTGAAATCAGAACTCAGGACTGATAATTCATAACTCAGAAGTAAGAACTGAAATTTCAGAACTCACAATTCAGAACTCAGAATTCAGAGCTCAGATTCCTGGACTCAGAATTCAGAATTCAGAACTCAGATCTCAGAACTCAGAATTCAGTTTCATTTCAGAATTCAGAACTCAGATTGCAAAACTGAATATGTTCAATAGTCATAGTTACCAATCACTAATTCAGAACTCAGATTCAGATTTCAGAAATTGGAACTCAGAACTCGCAATTTTGAACTCAGAACTCAGAATTTTGAACTCAGAACTCAGAATGCAGAACGCAGTGTACAGAACTCAGAGCTCAGAACTCAAAGTCAGATTTCAGATTTCAGCATTCAGAACTCGGGAATCAGAGCTCAAAATACAGAACTGTAAACTCAGAACATAAATGTCAGCATTCACCACTCAGAACTCAGCTTTTCGAAATCGGAATTCACAACTCGGAATTCACAATTTCAGAATTCAGAACTCGGAATTCAGAAATCAGAAGTCAGGAAACATATCTAAGATCTCAGAATTCTGAACGCAGAACTCAGATTTCAGTTCTCAGAATGCAGAACGCAGAACTCGGAATTCTGAACTCAGAATTCAGAAGTCAGAATTCAGATGTCAGAATTCTGAATTCAATTTGATTTCAGAATTCAGCACTCAGATTGCAGAACTGAATATATTCAGATGTCAGAATTCGCAATCCTGAACTCAGAACTCAGAATTCAGAATTCAGAAATTGGGACTCAGAACTCAGAATTTTGAACTCAGAACTCAGAATACAGGACTCACAATGCAGAACTCAGAATGCAGAACTCAGTGTTCAGAACTCAGAATTTCCAACCCTGAAATCAGAACTCTGATTTCAGAACTGAGAATTCATAATCAGAACTTAGGACTTAAATTTAAGTTCTCCCAATGCAGAACTCAGAATTCAGAGCCCAGGATTCAGAACTCAAAATTCAGAATTCAGAACTAAGAACTCAGAACTCCCAAATCCAAATGAAGATTTCCAAACTCAGTATTCAGAATTCAGACTTTGCAACACTGAGTTTAGAACTCTGATTTGGCATCTCAGAACTCAGAACTCAGAACTCAGAAGATAGATCTAAGAACTCAGAATTCAGAAATCACAGATTCAATCTTTGAATTCAGCACTCAGAACTCAAATTCAGGACTCCAGTTTCAGAATTCAGAATTCAGAGATTCGGACTGAGAACTGAGAATTCCAATTTCAGAATTCAGAACTCAGAACTCAGAACTCAGGACTCACAAATCATACTCAGATGTCAGAACTCTGAAATCAGAGTTCAAAATACAGAACTGTGAACTCAGATTTCACAACTCAGATCTCAGAATTCAGAAATAAGAGATTCAAATTTTGAATTCAGCACTCGCAACTCACTACTTAGCACTCAGAACTGATGTCAAAATTCAGAATTCCGAATTGCGTTTCATTTCAGAATTCAGAACTCAGATTGCACAACCGAATCTATTCAAAACTCAGAGTTACCAATCCTGAAATCAGAACTCAGATTCAGAATTCAGAACTTGGAACCCAGAAGTCAGAATACGGGACTCAGATTGCAGAACTCAGTGTTCAAAACTCAGAATTTCCAACCCTGAAATCAGAACTCAGGACTGATAATTCATAACTCAGAAGTAAGAACTGAAATTTCAGAACTCACAATTCAGAACTCAGAATTCAGAGCTCAGATTCCTGGACTCAGAATTCAGAATTCAGAACTCAGATCTCAGATCTCAGAATTCAGTTTCATTTCAGAATTCAGAACTCAGATTGCAAAACTGAATATGTTCAATAGTCATAGTTACCAATCACTAATTCAGAACTCAGATTCAGATTTCAGAAATTGGAACTCAGAACTCGCAAATTGGAACTCAGAACTCAGAATTTTGAACTCAGAACTCAGAATGCAGAACGCAGTGTACAGAACTCAGAGCTCAGAACTCAAAGTCAGATTTCAGATTTCAGCATTCAGAACTCGGGAATCAGAGCTCAAAATACAGAACTGTAAACTCAGAACATAAATGTCAGCATTCACCACTCAGAACTCAGCTTTTCGAAATCGGAATTCACAACTCGGAATTCACAATTTCAGAATTCAGAACTCGGAATTCAGAAATCAGAAGTCAGGAAACATATCTAAGATCTCAGAATTCTGAACGCAGAACTCAGATTTCAGTTCTCAGAATGCAGAACGCAGAACTCGGAATTCTGAACTCAGAATTCAGAAGTCAGAATTCAGATGTCAGAATTCTGAATTCAATTTCATTCCAGAATTCAGCACTCAGATTGCAGAACTGAATATATTCAGATGTCAGAATTCGCAATCCTGAACTCAGAACTCAGAATTCAGAATTCAGAAACTGGGACTCAGAACTCACAATTTTGAACTCAGAACTCAGAATACAGGACTCACAATGCAGAACTCAGAATGCAGAACTCAGTGTTCAGAACTCAGAATTTCCAACCCTGAAATCAGAACTCTGATTTCAGAACTGAGAATTCATAATCAGAACTTAGGACTTAAATTTAAGTTCTCCCAATGCAGAACTCAGAATTCAGAGCCCAGGATTCAGAACTCAAAATTCAGAATTCAGAACTAAGAACTCAGAACTCCCAAATCCAAATGAAGATTTCCAAACTCAGTATTCAGAATTCAGACTTTGCAACACTGAGTTTAGAACTCTGATTTGGCATCTCAGAACTCAGAACTCAGAAGATAGATCTAACAACTCAGAATTCAGAAATCACAGATTCAATCTTTGAATTCAGCACTCAGAACTCAAACTCAGGACTCCAATTTCAGAATTCAGAATTCAGAGATTCGGACTGAGAACTGAGAATTCCAATTTCAGAATTCAGAACTCAGAACTCAGAACTCAGGACTCACAAATCATACTCAGATGTCAGAACTCTGAAATCAGAGTTCAAAATACAGAACTGTGAACTCAGATTTCACAACTCAGATCTCAGAATTCAGAAATAAGAGATTCAAATTTTGAATTCAGCACTCGCAACTCACTACTTAGCACTCAGAACTGATGTCAAAATTCAGAATTCCGAATTGCGTTTCATTTCAGAATTCAGAACTCAGATTGCACAACCGAATCTATTCAAAACTCAGAGTTACCAATCCTGAAATCAGAACTCAGATTCAGAATTCAGAACTTGGAACCCAGAAGTCAGAATACGGGACTCAGATTGCAGAACTCAGTGTTCAAAACTCAGAATTTCCAACCCTGAAATCAGAACTCAGGACTGATAATTCATAACTCAGAAGTAAGAACTGAAATTTCAGAACTCACAATTCAGAACTCAGAATTCAGAGCTCAGATTCCTGGACTCAGAATTCAGAATTCAGAACTCAGATCTCAGATCTCAGAATTCAGTTTCATTTCAGAATTCAGAACTCAGATTGCAAAACTGAATATGTTCAATAGTCATAGTTACCAATCACTAATTCAGAACTCAGATTCAGATTTCAGAAATTGGAACTCAGAACTCGCAAATTGGAACTCAGAACTCAGAATTTTGAACTCAGAACTCAGAATGCAGAACGCAGTGTACAGAACTCAGAGCTCAGAACTCAAAGTCAGATTTCAGATTTCAGCATTCAGAACTCGGGAATCAGAGCTCAAAATACAGAACTGTAAACTCAGAACATAAATGTCAGCATTCACCACTCAGAACTCAGCTTTTCGAAAAGGAATTCACAACTCGGAATTCACAATTTCAGAATTCAGAACTCGGAATTCAGAAATCAGAAGTCAGGAAACATATCTAAGATCTCAGAATTCTGAACGCAGAACTCAGATTTCAGTTCTCAGAATGCAGAACGCAGAACTCGGAATTCTGAACTCAGAATTCAGAAGTCAGAATTCAGATGTCAGAATTCTGAATTCAATTTCATTCCAGAATTCAGCACTCAGATTGCAGAACTGAATATATTCAGATGTCAGAATTCGCAATCCTGAACTCAGAACTCAGAATTCAGAATTCAGAAACTGGGACTCAGAACTCACAATTTTGAACTCAGAACTCAGAATACAGGACTCACAATGCAGAACTCAGAATGCAGAACTCAGTGTTCAGAACTCAGAATTTCCAACCCTGAAATCAGAACTCTGATTTCAGAACTGAGAATTCATAATCAGAACTTAGGACTTAAATTTAAGTTCTCCCAATGCAGAACTCAGAATTCAGAGCCCAGGATTCAGAACTCAAAATTCAGAATTCAGAACTAAGAACTCAGAACTCCCAAATCCAAATGAAGATTTCCAAACTCAGTATTCAGAATTCAGACTTTGCAACACTGAGTTTAGAACTCTGATTTGGCATCTCAGAACTCAGAACTCAGAAGATAGATCTAAGAACTCAGAATTCAGAAATCACAGATTCAATCTTTGAATTCAGCACTCAGAACTCAAACTCAGGACTCCAATTTCAGAATTCAGAATTCAGAGATTCGGACTGAGAACTGAGAATTCCAATTTCAGAATTCAGAACTCAGAACTCAGAACTCAGGACTCACAAATCATACTCAGATGTCAGAACTCTGAAATCAGAGTTCAAAATACAGAACTGTGAACTCAGATTTCACAACTCAGATCTCAGAATTCAGAAATAAGAGATTCAAATTTTGAATTCAGCACTCGCAACTCACTACTTAGCACTCAGAACTGATGTCAAAATTCAGAATTCCGAATTGCGTTTCATTTCAGAATTCAGAACTCAGATTGCACAACCGAATATATTCAAAACTCAGAGTTACCAATCCTGAAATCAGAACTCAGATTCAGAATTCAGAACTTGGAACCCAGAAGTCAGAATACGGGACTCAGATTGCAGAACTCAGTGTTCAAAACTCAGAATTTCCAACCCTGAAATCAGAACTCAGGACTGATAATTCATAACTCAGAAGTAAGAACTGAAATTTCAGAACTCACAATTCAGAACTCAGAATTCAGAGCTCAGATTCCTGGACTCAGAATTCAGAATTCAGAACTCAGAACTCAGATCTCAGAATTCAGTTTCATTTCAGAATTCAGAACTCAGATTGCAAAACTGAATATGTTCAATAGTCATAGTTACCAATCACTAATTCAGAACTCAGATTCAGATTTCAGAAATTGGAACTCAGAACTCGCAAATTGGAACTCAGAACTCAGAATTTTGAACTCAGAACTCAGAATGCAGAACGCAGTGTACAGAACTCAGAGCTCAGAACTCCAAGTCAGATTTCAGATTTCAGCATTCAGAACTCGGGAATCAGAGCTCAAAATACAGAACTGTAAACTCAGAACATAAATGTCAGCATTCACCACTCAGAACTCAGCTTTTCGAAAAGGAATTCACAACTCGGAATTCACAATTTCAGAATTCAGAACTCGGAATTCAGAAATCAGAAGTCAGGAAACATATCTAAGATCTCAGAATTCTGAACGCAGAACTCAGATTTCAGTTCTCAGAATGCAGAACGCAGAACTCGGAATTCTGAACTCAGAATTCAGAAGTCAGAATTCAGATGTCAGAATTCTGAATTCAATTTCATTCCAGAATTCAGCACTCAGATTGCAGAACTGAATATATTCAGATGTCAGAATTCGCAATCCTGAACTCAGAACTCAGAATTCAGAATTCAGAAACTGGGACTCAGAACTCACAATTTTGAACTCAGAACTCAGAATACAGGACTCACAATGCAGAACTCAGAATGCAGAACTCAGTGTTCAGAACTCAGAATTTCCAACCCTGAAATCAGAACTCTGATTTCAGAACTGAGAATTCATAATCAGAACTTAGGACTTAAATTTAAGTTCTCCCAATGCAGAACTCAGAATTCAGAGCCCAGGATTCAGAACTCAAAATTCAGAATTCAGAACTAAGAACTCAGAACTCCCAAATCCAAATGAAGATTTCCAAACTCAGTATTCAGAATTCAGACTTTGCAACACTGAGTTTAGAACTCTGATTTGGCATCTCAGAACTCAGAACTCAGAAGATAGATCTAAGAACTCAGAATTCAGAAATCACAGATTCAATCTTTGAATTCAGCACTCAGAACTCAAACTCAGGACTCCAATTTCAGAATTCAGAATTCAGAGATTCGGACTGAGAACTGAGAATTCCAATTTCAGAATTCAGAACTCAGAACTCAGAACTCAGGACTCACAAATCATACTCAGATGTCAGAACTCTGAAATCAGAGTTCAAAATACAGAACTGTGAACTCAGATTTCACAACTCAGATCTCAGAATTCAGAAATAAGAGATTCAAATTTTGAATTCAGCACTCGCAACTCACTACTTAGCACTCAGAACTGATGTCAAAATTCAGAATTCCGAATTGCGTTTCATTTCAGAATTCAGAACTCAGATTGCACAACCGAATCTATTCAAAACTCAGAGTTACCAATCCTGAAATCAGAACTCAGATTCAGAATTCAGAACTTGGAACCCAGAAGTCAGAATACGGGACTCAGATTGCAGAACTCAGTGTTCAAAACTCAGAATTTCCAACCCTGAAATCAGAACTCAGGACTGATAATTCATAACTCAGAAGTAAGAACTGAAATTTCAGAACTCACAATTCAGAACTCAGAATTCAGAGCTCAGATTCCTGGACTCAGAATTCAGAATTCAGAACTCAGAACTCAGATCTCAGAATTCAGTTTCATTTCAGAATTCAGAACTCAGATTGCAAAACTGAATATGTTCAATAGTCATAGTTACCAATCACTAATTCAGAACTCAGATTCAGATTTCAGAAATTGGAACTCAGAACTCGCAAATTTGAACTCAGAACTCAGAATTTTGAACTCAGATCTCAGAATGCAGAACGCAGTGTACAGAACTCAGAGCTCAGAACTCCAAGTCAGATTTCAGATTTCAGCATTCAGAACTCGGGAATCAGAGCTCAAAATACAGAACTGTAAACTCAGAACATAAATGTCAGCATTCACCACTCAGAACTCAGCTTTTCGAAAAGGAATTCACAACTCGGAATTCACAATTTCAGAATTCAGAACTCGGAATTCAGAAATCAGAAGTCAGGAAACATATCTAAGATCTCAGAATTCTGAACGCAGAACTCAGATTTCAGTTCTCAGAATGCAGAACGCAGAACTCGGAATTCTGAACTCAGAATTCAGAAGTCAGAATTCAGATGTCAGAATTCTGAATTCAATTTCATTCCAGAATTCAGCACTCAGATTGCAGAACTGAATATATTCAGATGTCAGAATTCGCAATCCTGAACTCAGAACTCAGAATTCAGAATTCAGAAACTGGGACTCAGAACTCACAATTTTGAACTCAGAACTCAGAATACAGGACTCACAATGCAGAACTCAGAATGCAGAACTCAGTGTTCAGAACTCAGAATTTCCAACCCTGAAATCAGAACTCTGATTTCAGAACTGAGAATTCATAATCAGAACTTAGGACTTAAATTTAAGTTCTCCCAATGCAGAACTCAGAATTCAGAGCCCAGGATTCAGAACTCAAAATTCAGAATTCAGAACTAAGAACTCAGAACTCCCAAATCCAAATGAAGATTTCCAAACTCAGTATTCAGAATTCAGACTTTGCAACACTGAGTTTAGAACTCTGATTTGGCATCTCAGAACTCAGAACTCAGAAGATAGATCTAAGAACTCAGAATTCAGAAATCACAGATTCAATCTTTGAATTCAGCACTCAGAACTCAAACTCAGGACTCCAATTTCAGAATTCAGAATTCAGAGATTCGGACTGAGAACTGAGAATTCCAATTTCAGAATTCAGAACTCAGAACTCAGAACTCAGGACTCACAAATCATACTCAGATGTCAGAACTCTGAAATCAGAGTTCAAAATACAGAACTGTGAACTCAGATTTCACAACTCAGATCTCAGAATTCAGAAATAAGAGATTCAAATTTTGAATTCAGCACTCGCAACTCACTACTTAGCACTCAGAACTGATGTCAAAATTCAGAATTCCGAATTGCGTTTCATTTCAGAATTCAGAACTCAGATTGCACAACCGAATATATTCAAAACTCAGAGTTACCAATCCTGAAATCAGAACTCAGATTCAGAATTCAGAACTTGGAACCCAGAAGTCAGAATACGGGACTCAGATTGCAGAACTCAGTGTTCAAAACTCAGAATTTCCAACCCTGAAATCAGAACTCAGGACTGATAATTCATAACTCAGAAGTAAGAACTGAAATTTCAGAACTCACAATTCAGAACTCAGAATTCAGAGCTCAGATTCCTGGACTCAGAATTCAGAATTCAGAACTCAGAACTCAGATCTCAGAATTCAGTTTCATTTCAGAATTCAGAACTCAGATTGCAAAACTGAATATGTTCAATAGTCATAGTTACCAATCACTAATTCAGAACTCAGATTCAGATTTCAGAAATTGGAACTCAGAACTCGCAAATTGGAACTCAGAACTCAGAATTTTGAACTCAGAACTCAGAATGCAGAACGCAGTGTACAGAACTCAGAGCTCAGAACTCCAAGTCAGATTTCAGATTTCAGCATTCAGAACTCGGGAATCAGAGCTCAAAATACAGAACTGTAAACTCAGAACATAAATGTCAGCATTCACCACTCAGAACTCAGCTTTTCGAAAAGGAATTCACAACTCGGAATTCACAATTTCAGAATTCAGAACTCGGAATTCAGAAATCAGAAGTCAGGAAACATATCTAAGATCTCAGAATTCTGAACGCAGAACTCAGATTTCAGTTCTCAGAATGCAGAACGCAGAACTCGGAATTCTGAACTCAGAATTCAGAAGTCAGAATTCAGATGTCAGAATTCTGAATTCAATTTCATTCCAGAATTCAGCACTCAGATTGCAGAACTGAATATATTCAGATGTCAGAATTCGCAATCCTGAACTCAGAACTCAGAATTCAGAATTCAGAAACTGGGACTCAGAACTCACAATTTTGAACTCAGAACTCAGAATACAGGACTCACAATGCAGAACTCAGAATGCAGAACTCAGTGTTCAGAACTCAGAATTTCCAACCCTGAAATCAGAACTCTGATTTCAGAACTGAGAATTCATAATCAGAACTTAGGACTTAAATTTAAGTTCTCCCAATGCAGAACTCAGAATTCAGAGCCCAGGATTCAGAACTCAAAATTCAGAATTCAGAACTAAGAACTCAGAACTCCCAAATCCAAATGAAGATTTCCAAACTCAGTATTCAGAATTCAGACTTTGCAACACTGAGTTTAGAACTCTGATTTGGCATCTCAGAACTCAGAACTCAGAAGATAGATCTAAGAACTCAGAATTCAGAAATCACAGATTCAATCTTTGAATTCAGCACTCAGAACTCAAACTCAGGACTCCAATTTCAGAATTCAGAATTCAGAGATTCGGACTGAGAACTGAGAATTCCAATTTCAGAATTCAGAACTCAGAACTCAGAACTCAGGACTCACAAATCATACTCAGATGTCAGAACTCTGAAATCAGAGTTCAAAATACAGAACTGTGAACTCAGATTTCACAACTCAGATCTCAGAATTCAGAAATAAGAGATTCAAATTTTGAATTCAGCACTCGCAACTCACTACTTAGCACTCAGAACTGATGTCAAAATTCAGAATTCCGAATTGCGTTTCATTTCAGAATTCAGAACTCAGATTGCACAACCGAATCTATTCAAAACTCAGAGTTACCAATCCTGAAATCAGAACTCAGATTCAGAATTCAGAACTTGGAACCCAGAAGTCAGAATACGGGACTCAGATTGCAGAACTCAGTGTTCAAAACTCAGAATTTCCAACCCTGAAATCAGAACTCAGGACTGATAATTCATAACTCAGAAGTAAGAACTGAAATTTCAGAACTCACAATTCAGAACTCAGAATTCAGAGCTCAGATTCCTGGACTCAGAATTCAGAATTCAGAACTCAGAACTCAGATCTCAGAATTCAGTTTCATTTCAGAATTCAGAACTCAGATTGCAAAACTGAATATGTTCAATAGTCATAGTTACCAATCACTAATTCAGAACTCAGATTCAGATTTCAGAAATTGGAACTCAGAACTCGCAAATTTGAACTCAGAACTCAGAATTTTGAACTCAGATCTCAGAATGCAGAACGCAGTGTACAGAACTCAGAGCTCAGAACTCCAAGTCAGATTTCAGATTTCAGCATTCAGAACTCGGGAATCAGAGCTCAAAATACAGAACTGTAAACTCAGAACATAAATGTCAGCATTCACCACTCAGAACTCAGCTTTTCGAAAAGGAATTCACAACTCGGAATTCACAATTTCAGAATTCAGAACTCGGAATTCAGAAATCAGAAGTCAGGAAACATATCTAAGATCTCAGAATTCTGAACGCAGAACTCAGATTTCAGTTCTCAGAATGCAGAACGCAGAACTCGGAATTCTGAACTCAGAATTCAGAAGTCAGAATTCAGATGTCAGAATTCTGAATTCAATTTCATTCCAGAATTCAGCACTCAGATTGCAGAACTGAATATATTCAGATGTCAGAATTCGCAATCCTGAACTCAGAACTCAGAATTCAGAATTCAGAAACTGGGACTCAGAACTCACAATTTTGAACTCAGAACTCAGAATACAGGACTCACAATGCAGAACTCAGAATGCAGAACTCAGTGTTCAGAACTCAGAATTTCCAACCCTGAAATCAGAACTCTGATTTCAGAACTGAGAATTCATAATCAGAACTTAGGACTTAAATTTAAGTTCTCCCAATGCAGAACTCAGAATTCAGAGCCCAGGATTCAGAACTCAAAATTCAGAATTCAGAACTAAGAACTCAGAACTCCCAAATCCAAATGAAGATTTCCAAACTCAGTATTCAGAATTCAGACTTTGCAACACTGAGTTTAGAACTCTGATTTGGCATCTCAGAACTCAGAACTCAGAAGATAGATCTAAGAACTCAGAATTCAGAAATCACAGATTCAATCTTTGAATTCAGCACTCAGAACTCAAACTCAGGACTCCAATTTCAGAATTCAGAATTCAGAGATTCGGACTGAGAACTGAGAATTCCAATTTCAGAATTCAGAACTCAGAACTCAGAACTCAGGACTCACAAATCATACAGAGATGTCAGAACTCTGAAATCAGAGTTCAAAATACAGAACTGTGAACTCAGATTTCACAACTCAGATCTCAGAATTCAGAAATAAGAGATTCAAATTTTGAATTCAGCACTCGCAACTCACTACTTAGCACTCAGAACTGATGTCAAAATTCAGAATTCCGAATTGCGTTTCATTTCAGAATTCAGAACTCAGATTGCACAACCGAATCTATTCAAAACTCAGAGTTACCAATCCTGAAATCAGAACTCAGATTCAGAATTCAGAACTTGGAACCCAGAAGTCAGAATACGGGACTCAGATTGCAGAACTCAGTGTTCAAAACTCAGAATTTCCAACCCTGAAATCAGAACTCAGGACTGATAATTCATAACTCAGAAGTAAGAACTGAAATTTCAGAACTCACAATTCAGAACTCAGAATTCAGAGCTCAGATTCCTGGACTCAGAATTCAGAATTCAGAACTCAGATCTCAGATCTCAGAATTCAGTTTCATTTCAGAATTCAGAACTCAGATTGCAAAACTGAATATGTTCAATAGTCATAGTTACCAATCACTAATTCAGAACTCAGATTCAGATTTCAGAAATTGGAACTCAGAACTCGCAATTTTGAACTCAGAACTCAGAATTTTGAACTCAGAACTCAGAATGCAGAACGCAGTGTACAGAACTCAGAGCTCAGAACTCCAAGTCAGATTTCAGATTTCAGCATTCAGAACTCGGGAATCAGAGCTCAAAATACAGAACTGTAAACTCAGAACATAAATGTCAGCATTCACCACTCAGAACTCAGCTTTTCGAAATCGGAATTCACAACTCGGAATTCACAATTTCAGAATTCAGAACTCGGAATTCAGAAATCAGAAGTCAGGAAACATACCTAAGATCTCAGAATTCTGAACGCAGAACTCAGATTTCAGTTCTCAGAATGCAGAACGCAGAACTCAGAATTCTGAACTCAGATTTCAGAAGTCAGAATTCAGATGTCAGAATTCTGAATTCAATTTCATTCCAGAATTCAGCACTCAGATTGCAGAACTGAATATATTCAGATGTCAGAATTCGCAATCCTGAACTCAGAACTCAGAATTCAGAATTCAGAAATTGGGACTCAGAACTCAGAATTTTGAACTCAGAACTCAGAATACAGGACTCACAATGCAGAACTCAGAATGCAGAACTCAGTGTTCAGAACTCAGAATTTCCAACCCTGAAATCAGAACTCTGATTTCAGAACTGAGAATTCATAATCAGAACTTAGGACTTAAATTTAAGTTCTCCCAATGCAGAACTCAGAATTCAGAGCCCAGGATTCAGAACTCAAAATTCAGAATTCAGAACTAAGAACTCAGAACTCTCAAATCCAAATGAAGATTTCCAAACTCAGTATTCAGAATTCAGACTTTGCAACACTGAGTTTAGAACTCTGATTTGGCATCTCAGAACTCAGAACTCAGAAGATAGATCTAAGAACTCCGAATTCAGAAATCACAGATTCAATCTTTGAATTCAGCACTCAGAACTCAAACTCAGGACTCCAATTTCAGAATTCAGAATTCAGAGATTCGGACTGAGAACTGAGAATTCCAATTTCAGAATTCAGAACTCAGAACTCAGAACTCAGGACTCACAAATCATACAGAGATGTCAGAACTCTGAAATCAGAGTTCAAAATACAGAACTGTGAACTCAGATTTCACAACTCAGATCTCAGAATTCAGAAATAAGAGATTCAAATTTTGAATTCAGCACTCGCAACTCACTACTTAGCACTCAGAACTGATGTCAAAATTCAGAATTCCGAATTGCGTTTCATTTCAGAATTCAGAACTCAGATTGCACAACCGAATCTATTCAAAACTCAGAGTTACCAATCCTGAAATCAGAACTCAGATTCAGAATTCAGAACTTGGAACCCAGAAGTCAGAATACGGGACTCAGATTGCAGAACTCAGTGTTCAAAACTCAGAATTTCCAACCCTGAAATCAGAACTCAGAACTGATAATTCATAACTCAGAAGTAAGAACTGAAATTTCAGAACTCACAATTCAGAACTCAGAATTCAGAGCTCAGATTCCTGGACTCAGAATTCAGAATTCAGAACTCAGATCTCAGATCTCAGAATTCAGTTTCATTTCAGAATTCAGAACTCAGATTGCAAAACTGAATATGTTCAATAGACATAGTTACCAATCACTAATTCAGAACTCAGATTCAGATTTCAGAAATTGGAACTCAGAACTCGCAAATTTGAACTCAGAACTCAGAATTTTGAACTCAGAACTCAGAATGCAGAACGCAGTGTACAGAACTCAGAGCTCAGAACTCAAAGTCAGATTTCAGATTTCAGCATTCAGAACTCGGGAATCAGAGCTCAAAATACAGAACTGTAAACTCAGAACATAAATGTCAGCATTCACCACTCAGAACTCAGCTTTTCGAAATCGGAATTCACAACTCGGAATTCACAATTTCAGAATTCAGAACTCGGAATTCAGAAATCAGAAGTCAGGAAACATATCTAAGATCTCAGAATTCTGAACGCAGAACTCAGATTTCAGTTCTCAGAATGCAGAACGCAGAACTCAGAATTCTGAACTCAGAATTCAGAAGTCAGAATTCAGATGTCAGAATTCTGAATTCAATTTCATTCCAGAATTCAGCACTCAGATTGCAGAACTGAATATATTCAGATGTCAGAATTCGCAATCCTGAACTCAGAACTCAGAATTCAGAATTCAGAAACTGGGACTCAGAACTCACAATTTTGAACTCAGAACTCAGAATACAGGACTCACAATGCAGAACTCAGAATGCAGAACTCAGTGTTCAGAACTCAGAATTTCCAACCCTGAAATCAGAACTCTGATTTCAGAACTGAGAATTCATAATCAGAACTTAGGACTTAAATTTAAGTTCTCCCAATGCAGAACTCAGAATTCAGAGCCCAGGATTCAGAACTCAAAATTCAGAATTCAGAACTAAGAACTCAGAACTCCCAAATCCAAATGAAGATTTCCAAACTCAGTATTCAGAATTCAGACTTTGCAACACTGAGTTTAGAACTCTGATTTGGCATCTCAGAACTCAGAACTCAGAAGATAGATCTAAGAACTCAGAATTCAGAAATCACAGATTCAATCTTTGAATTCAGCACTCAGAACTCAAACTCAGGACTCCAATTTCAGAATTCAGAATTCAGAGATTCGGACTGAGAACTGAGAATTCCAATTTCAGAATTCAGAACTCAGAACTCAGAACTCAGGACTCACAAATCATACTCAGATGTCAGAACTCTGAAATCAGAGTTCAAAATACAGAACTGTGAACTCAGATTTCACAACTCAGATCTCAGAATTCAGAAATAAGAGATTCAAATTTTGAATTCAGCACTCGCAACTCACTACTTAGCACTCAGAACTGATGTCAAAATTCAGAATTCCGAATTGCGTTTCATTTCAGAATTCAGAACTCAGATTGCACAACCGAATCTATTCAAAACTCAGAGTTACCAATCCTGAAATCAGAACTCAGATTCAGAATTCAGAACTTGGAACCCAGAAGTCAGAATACGGGACTCAGATTGCAGAACTCAGTGTTCAAAACTCAGAATTTCCAACCCTGAAATCAGAACTCAGGACTGATAATTCATAACTCAGAAGTAAGAACTGAAATTTCAGAACTCACAATTCAGAACTCAGAATTCAGAGCTCAGATTCCTGGACTCAGAATTCAGAATTCAGAACTCAGATCTCAGATCTCAGAATTCAGTTTCATTTCAGAATTCAGAACTCAGATTGCAAAACTGAATATGTTCAATAGTCATAGTTACCAATCACTAATTCAGAACTCAGATTCAGATTTCAGAAATTGGAACTCAGAACTCGCAAATTTGAACTCAGAACTCAGAATTTTGAACTCAGAACTCAGAATGCAGAACGCAGTGTACAGAACTCAGAGCTCAGAACTCAAAGTCAGATTTCAGATTTCAGCATTCAGAACTCGGGAATCAGAGCTCAAAATACAGAACTGTAAACTCAGAACATAAATGTCAGCATTCACCACTCAGAACTCAGCTTTTCAAAATCGGAATTCACAACTCGGAATTCACAATTTCAGAATTCAGAACTCGGAATTCAGAAATCAGAAGTCAGGAAACATACCTAAGATCTCAGAATTCTGAACGCAGAACTCAGATTTCAGTTCTCAGAATGCAGAACGCAGAACTCAGAATTCTGAACTCAGAATTCAGAAGTCAGAATTCAGATGTCAGAATTCTGAATTCAATTTCATTCCAGAATTCAGCACTCAGATTGCAGAACTGAATATATTCAGATGTCAGAATTCGCAATCCTGAACTCAGAACTCAGAATTCAGAATTCAGAAACTGGGACTCAGAACTCAGAATTTTGAACTCAGAACTCAGAATACAGGACTCACAATGCAGAACTCAGAATGCAGAACTCAGTGTTCAGAACTCAGAATTTCCAACCCTGAAATCAGAACTCTGATTTCAGAACTGAGAATTCATAATCAGAACTTAGGACTTAAATTTAAGTTCTCCCAATGCAGAACTCAGAATTCAGAGCCCAGGATTCAGAACTCAAAATTCAGAATTCAGAACTAAGAACTCAGAACTCCCAAATCCAAATGAAGATTTCCAAACTCAGTATTCAGAATTCAGACTTTGCAACACTGAGTTTAGAACTCTGATTTGGCATCTCAGAACTCAGAACTCAGAAGATAGATCTAAGAACTCCGAATTCAGAAATCACAGATTCAATCTTTGAATTCAGCACTCAGAACTCAAACTCAGGACTCCAATTTCAGAATTCAGAATTCAGAGATTCGGACTGAGAACTGAGAATTCCAATTTCAGAATTCAGAACTCAGAACTCAGAACTCAGGACTCACAAATCATACAGAGATGTCAGAACTCTGAAATCAGAGTTCAAAATACAGAACTGTGAACTCAGATTTCACAACTCAGATCTCAGAATTCAGAAATAAGAGATTCAAATTTTGAATTCAGCACTCGCAACTCACTACTTAGCACTCAGAACTGATGTCAAAATTCAGAATTCCGAATTGCGTTTCATTTCAGAATTCAGAACTCAGATTGCACAACCGAATCTATTCAAAACTCAGAGTTACCAATCCTGAAATCAGAACTCAGATTCAGAATTCAGAACTTGGAACCCAGAAGTCAGAATACGGGACTCAGATTGCAGAACTCAGTGTTCAAAACTCAGAATTTCCAACCCTGAAATCAGAACTCAGGACTGATAATTCATAACTCAGAAGTAAGAACTGAAATTTCAGAACTCACAATTCAGAACTCAGAATTCAGAGCTCAGATTCCTGGACTCAGAATTCAGAATTCAGAACTCAGATCTCAGATCTCAGAATTCAGTTTCATTTCAGAATTCAGAACTCAGATTGCAAAACTGAATATGTTCAATAGTCATAGTTACCAATCACTAATTCAGAACTCAGATTCAGATTTCAGAAATTGGAACTCAGAACTCGCAATTTTGAACTCAGAACTCAGAATTTTGAACTCAGAACTCAGAATGCAGAACGCAGTGTACAGAACTCAGAGCTCAGAACTCCAAGTCAGATTTCAGATTTCAGCATTCAGAACTCGGGAATCAGAGCTCAAAATACAGAACTGTAAACTCAGAACATAAATGTCAGCATTCACCACTCAGAACTCAGCTTTTCGAAATCGGAATTCACAACTCGGAATTCACAATTTCAGAATTCAGAACTCGGAATTCAGAAATCAGAAGTCAGGAAACATACCTAAGATCTCAGAATTCTGAACGCAGAACTCAGATTTCAGTTCTCAGAATGCAGAACGCAGAACTCGGAATTCTGAACTCAGAATTCAGAAGTCAGAATTCAGATGTCAGAATTCTGAATTCAATTTCATTTCAGAATTCAGCACTCAGATTGCAGAACTGAATATATTCAGATGTCAGAATTCGCAATCCTGAACTCAGAACTCAGAATTCAGAATTCAGAAATTGGGACTCAGAACTCAGAATTTTGAACTCAGAACTCAGAATACAGGACTCACAATGCAGAACTCAGAATGCAGAACTCAGTGTTCAGAACTCAGAATTTCCAACCCTGAAATCAGAACTCTGATTTCAGAACTGAGAATTCATAATCAGAACTTAGGACTTAAATTTAAGTTCTCCCAATGCAGAACTCAGAATTCAGAGCCCAGGATTCAGAACTCAAAATTCAGAATTCAGAACTAAGAACTCAGAACTCCCAAATCCAAATGAAGATTTCCAAACTCAGTATTCAGAATTCAGACTTTGCAACACTGAGTTTAGAACTCTGATTTGGCATCTCAGAACTCAGAACTCAGAAGATAGATCTAAGAACTCAGAATTCAGAAATCACAGATTCAATCTTTGAATTCAGCACTCAGAACTCAAACTCAGGACTCCAATTTCAGAATTCAGAATTCAGAGATTCGGACTGAGAACTGAGAATTCCAATTTCAGAATTCAGAACTCAGAACTCAGAACTCAGGACTCACAAATCATACTCAGATGTCAGAACTCTGAAATCAGAGTTCAAAATACAGAACTGTGAACTCAGATTTCACAACTCAGATCTCAGAATTCAGAAATAAGAGATTCAAATTTTGAATTCAGCACTCGCAACTCACTACTTAGCACTCAGAACTGATGTCAAAATTCAGAATTCCGAATTGCGTTTCATTTCAGAATTCAGAACTCAGATTGCACAACCGAATCTATTCAAAACTCAGAGTTACCAATCCTGAAATCAGAACTCAGATTCAGAATTCAGAACTTGGAACCCAGAAGTCAGAATACGGGACTCAGATTGCAGAACTCAGTGTTCAAAACTCAGAATTTCCAACCCTGAAATCAGAACTCAGGACTGATAATTCATAACTCAGAAGTAAGAACTGAAATTTCAGAACTCACAATTCAGAACTCAGAATACAGAGCTCAGATTCCTGGACTCAGAATTCAGAATTCAGAACTCAGATCTCAGATCTCAGAATTCAGTTTCATTTCAGAATTCAGAACTCAGATTGCAAAACTGAATATGTTCAATAGTCATAGTTACCAATCACTAATTCAGAACTCAGATTCAGATTTCAGAAATTGGAACTCAGAACTCGAAAATTTGAACTCAGAACTCAGAATTTTGAACTCAGAACTCAGAATGCAGAACGCAGTGTACAGAACTCAGAGCTCAGAACTCCAAGTCAGATTTCAGATTTCAGCATTCAGAACTCGGGAATCAGAGCTCAAAATACAGAACTGTAAACTCAGAACATAAATGTCAGCATTCACCACTCAGAACTCAGCTTTTCGAAATCGGAATTCACAACTCGGAATTCACAATTTCAGAATTCAGAACTCGGAATTCAGAAATCAGAAGTCAGGAAACATACCTAAGATCTCAGAATTCTGAACGCAGAACTCAGATTTCAGTTCTCAGAATGCAGAACGCAGAACTCGGAATTCTGAACTCAGAATTCAGAAGTCAGAATTCAGATGTCAGAATTCTGAATTCAATTTCATTTCAGAATTCAGCACTCAGATTGCAGAACTGAATATATTCAGATGTCAGAATTCGCAATCCTGAACTCAGAACTCAGAATTCAGAATTCAGAAATTGGGACTCAGAACTCAGAATTTTGAACTCAGAACTCAGAATACAGGACTCACAATGCAGAACTCAGAATGCAGAACTCAGTGTTCAGAACTCAGAATTTCCAACCCTGAAATCAGAACTCTGATTTCAGAACTGAGAATTCATAATCAGAACTTAGGACTAAAATTTAAGTTCTCCCAATGCAGAACTCAGAATTCAGAGCCCAGGATTCAGAACTCAAAATTCAGAATTCAGAACTAAGAACTCAGAACTCCCAAATCCAAATGAAGATTTCCAAACTCAGTATTCAGAATTCAGACTTTGCAACACTGAGTTTAGAACTCTGATTTGGCATCTCAGAACTCAGAACTCAGAAGATAGATCTAAGAACTCAGAATTCAGAAATCACAGATTCAATCTTTGAATTCAGCACTCAGAACTCAAACTCAGGACTCCAATTTCAGAATTCAGAATTCAGAGATTCGGACTGAGAACTGAGAATTCCAATTTCAGAATTCAGAACTCAGAACTCAGAACTCAGGACTCACAAATCATACTCAGATGTCAGAACTCTGAAATCAGAGTTCAAAATACAGAACTGTGAACTCAGATTTCACAACTCAGATCTCAGAATTCAGAAATAAGAGATTCAAATTTTGAATTCAGCACTCGCAACTCACTACTTAGCACTCAGAACTGATGTCAAAATTCAGAATTCCGAATTGCGTTTCATTTCAGAATTCAGAACTCAGATTGCACAACCGAATCTATTCAAAACTCAGAGTTACCAATCCTGAAATCAGAACTCAGATTCAGAATTCAGAACTTGGAACCCAGAAGTCAGAATACGGGACTCAGATTGCAGAACTCAGTGTTCAAAACTCAGAATTTCCAACCCTGAAATCAGAACTCAGGACTGATAATTCATAACTCAGAAGTAAGAACTGAAATTTCAGAACTCACAATTCAGAACTCAGAATACAGAGCTCAGATTCCTGGACTCAGAATTCAGAATTCAGAACTCAGATCTCAGATCTCAGAATTCAGTTTCATTTCAGAATTCAGAACTCAGATTGCAAAACTGAATATGTTCAATAGTCATAGTTACCAATCACTAATTCAGAACTCAGATTCAGATTTCAGAAATTGGAACTCAGAACTCGAAAATTTGAACTCAGAACTCAGAATTTTGAACTCAGAACTCAGAATGCAGAACGCAGTGTACAGAACTCAGAGCTCAGAACTCCAAGTCAGATTTCAGATTTCAGCATTCAGAACTCGGGAATCAGAGCTCAAAATACAGAACTGTAAACTCAGAACATAAATGTCAGCATTCACCACTCAGAACTCAGCTTTTCGAAATCGGAATTCACAACTCGGAATTCACAATTTCAGAATTCAGAACTCGGAATTCAGAAATCAGAAGTCAGGAAACATACCTAAGATCTCAGAATTCTGAACGCAGAACTCAGATTTCAGTTCTCAGAATGCAGAACGCAGAACTCGGAATTCTGAACTCAGAATTCAGAAGTCAGAATTCAGATGTCAGAATTCTGAATTCAATTTCATTTCAGAATTCAGCACTCAGATTGCAGAACTGAATATATTCAGATGTCAGAATTCGCAATCCTGAACTCAGAACTCAGAATTCAGAATTCAGAAATTGGGACTCAGAACTCAGAATTTTGAACTCAGAACTCAGAATACAGGACTCACAATGCAGAACTCAGAATGCAGAACTCAGTGTTCAGAACTCAGAATTTCCAACCCTGAAATCAGAACTCTGATTTCAGAACTGAGAATTCATAATCAGAACTTAGGACTAAAATTTAAGTTCTCCCAATGCAGAACTCAGAATTCAGAGCCCAGGATTCAGAACTCAAAATTCAGAATTCAGAACTAAGAACTCAGAACTCCCAAATCCAAATGAAGATTTCCAAACTCAGTATTCAGAATTCAGACTTTGCAACACTGAGTTTAGAACTCTGATTTGGCATCTCAGAACTCAGAACTCAGAAGATAGATCTAAGAACTCAGAATTCAGAAATCACAGATTCAATCTTTGAATTCAGCACTCAGAACTCAAACTCAGGACTCCAATTTCAGAATTCAGAATTCAGAGATTCGGACTGAGAACTGAGAATTCCAATTTCAGAATTCAGAACTCAGAACTCAGAACTCAGGACTCACAAATCATACAGAGATGTCAGAACTCTGAAATCAGAGTTCAAAATACAGAACTGTGAACTCAGATTTCACAACTCAGATCTCAGAATTCAGAAATAAGAGATTCAAATTTTGAATTCAGCACTCGCAACTCACTACTTAGCACTCAGAACTGATGTCAAAATTCAGAATTCCGAATTGCGTTTCATTTCAGAATTCAGAACTCAGATTGCACAACCGAATCTATTCAAAACTCAGAGTTACCAATCCTGAAATCAGAACTCAGATTCAGAATTCAGAACTTGGAACCCAGAAGTCAGAATACGGGACTCAGATTGCAGAACTCAGTGTTCAAAACTCAGAATTTCCAACCCTGAAATCAGAACTCAGGACTGATAATTCATAACTCAGAAGTAAGAACTGAAATTTCAGAACTCACAATTCAGAACTCAGAATACAGAGCTCAGATTCCTGGACTCAGAATTCAGAATTCAGAACTCAGATCTCAGATCTCAGAATTCAGTTTCATTTCAGA
Source organism: Ochotona princeps (assembly GCF_030435755.1). Lineage (NCBI taxonomy): Eukaryota > Metazoa > Chordata > Mammalia > Lagomorpha > Ochotonidae > Ochotona > Ochotona princeps. The sequence goes on along the minus strand of NC_080866.1, from coordinate 4,277,058 downwards.
ATTCAGAACTCAGATTGCAAAACTGAATATGTTCAATAGTCATAGTTACCAATCACTAATTCAGAACTCAGATTCAGATTTCAGAAATTGGAACTCAGAACTCGAAAATTTGAACTCAGAACTCAGAATTTTGAACTCAGAACTCAGAATGCAGAACGCAGTGTACAGAACTCAGAGCTCAGAACTCAAAGTCAGATTTCAGATTTCAGCATTCAGAACTCGGGAATCAGAGCTCAAAATACAGAACTGTAAACTCAGAACATAAATGTCAGCATTCACCACTCAGAACTCAGCTTTTCGAAATCGGAATTCACAACTCGGAATTCACAATTTCAGAATTCAGAACTCGGAATTCAGAAATCAGAAGTCAGGAAACATACCTAAGATCTCAGAATTCTGAACGCAGAACTCAGATTTCAGTTCTCAGAATGCAGAACGCAGAACTCAGAATTCTGAACTCAGATTTCAGAAGTCAGAATTCAGATGTCAGAATTCTGAATTCAATTTCATTTCAGAATTCAGCACTCAGATTGCAGAACTGAATATATTCAGATGTCAGAATTCGCAATCCTGAACTCAGAACTCAGAATTCAGAATTCAGAAATTGGGACTCAGAACTCAGAATTTTGAACTCAGAACTCAGAATACAGGACTCACAATGCAGAACTCAGAATGCAGAACTCAGTGTTCAGAACTCAGAATTTCCAACCCTGAAATCAGAACTCTGATTTCAGAACTGAGAATTCATAATCAGAACTTAGGACTTAAATTTAAGTTCTCCCAATGCAGAACTCAGAATTCAGAGCCCAGGATTCAGAACTCAAAATTCAGAATTCAGAACTAAGAACTCAGAACTCCCAAATCCAAATGAAGATTTCCAAACTCAGTATTCAGAATTCAGACTTTGCAACACTGAGTTTAGAACTCTGATTTGGCATCTCAGAACTCAGAACTCAGAAGATAGATCTAAGAACTCAGAATTCAGAAATCACAGATTCAATCTTTGAATTCAGCACTCAGAACTCAAACTCAGGACTCCAATTTCAGAATTCAGAATTCAGAGATTCGGACTGAGAACTGAGAATTCCAATTTCAGAATTCAGAACTCAGAACTCAGAACTCAGGACTCACAAATCATACTCAGATGTCAGAACTCTGAAATCAGAGTTCAAAATACAGAACTGTGAACTCAGATTTCACAACTCAGATCTCAGAATTCAGAAATAAGAGATTCAAATTTTGAATTCAGCACTCGCAACTCACTACTTAGCACTCAGAACTGATGTCAAAATTCAGAATTCCGAATTGCGTTTCATTTCAGAATTCAGAACTCAGATTGCACAACCGAATCTATTCAAAACTCAGAGTTACCAATCCTGAAATCAGAACTCAGATTCAGAATTCAGAACTTGGAACCCAGAAGTCAGAATACGGGACTCAGATTGCAGAACTCAGTGTTCAAAACTCAGAATTTCCAACCCTGAAATCAGAACTCAGGACTGATAATTCATAACTCAGAAGTAAGAACTGAAATTTCAGAACTCACAATTCAGAACTCAGAATACAGAGCTCAGATTCCTGGACTCAGAATTCAGAATTCAGAACTCAGATCTCAGATCTCAGAATTCAGTTTCATTTCAGAATTCAGAACTCAGATTGCAAAACTGAATATGTTCAATAGTCATAGTTACCAATCACTAATTCAGAACTCAGATTCAGATTTCAGAAATTGGAACTCAGAACTCGCAATTTTGAACTCAGAACTCAGAATTTTGAACTCAGAACTCAGAATGCAGAACGCAGTGTACAGAACTCAGAGCTCAGAACTCCAAGTCAGATTTCAGATTTCAGCATTCAGAACTCGGGAATCAGAGCTCAAAATACAGAACTGTAAACTCAGAACATAAATGTCAGCATTCACCACTCAGAACTCAGCTTTTCGAAATCGGAATTCACAACTCGGAATTCACAATTTCAGAATTCAGAACTCGGAATTCAGAAATCAGAAGTCAGGAAACATATCTAAGATCTCAGAATTCTGAACGCAGAACTCAGATTTCAGTTCTCAGAATGCAGAACGCAGAACTCGGAATTCTGAACTCAGAATTCAGAAGTCAGAATTCAGATGTCAGAATTCTGAATTCAATTTCATTCCAGAATTCAGCACTCAGATTGCAGAACTGAATATATTCAGATGTCAGAATTCGCAATCCTGAACTCAGAACTCAGAATTCAGAATTCAGAAATTGGGACTCAGAACTCACAATTTTGAACTCAGAACTCAGAATACAGGACTCACAATGCAGAACTCAGAATGCAGAACTCAGTGTTCAGAACTCAGAATTTCCAACCCTGAAATCAGAACTCTGATTTCAGAACTGAGAATTCATAATCAGAACTTAGGACTTAAATTTAAGTTCTCCCAATGCAGAACTCAGAATTCAGAGCCCAGGATTCAGAACTCAAAATTCAGAATTCAGAACTAAGAACTCAGAACTCCCAAATCCAAATGAAGATTTCCAAACTCAGTATTCAGAATTCAGACTTTGCAACACTGAGTTTAGAACTCTGATTTGGCATCTCAGAACTCAGAACTCAGAAGATAGATCTAAGAACTCAGAATTCAGAAATCACAGATTCAATCTTTGAATTCAGCACTCAGAAATCAAACTCAGGACTCCAATTTCAGAATTCAGAATTCAGAGATTCGGACTGAGAACTGAGAATTCCAATTTCAGAATTCAGAACTCAGAACTCAGAACTCAGGACTCACAAATCATACAGAGATGTCAGAACTCTGAAATCAGAGTTCAAAATACAGAACTGTGAACTCAGATTTCACAACTCAGATCTCAGAATTCAGAAATAAGAGATTCAAATTTTGAATTCAGCACTCGCAACTCACTACTTAGCACTCAGAACTGATGTCAAAATTCAGAATTCCGAATTGCGTTTCATTTCAGAATTCAGAACTCAGATTGCACAACCGAATCTATTCAAAACTCAGAGTTACCAATCCTGAAATCAGAACTCAGATTCAGAATTCAGAACTTGGAACCCAGAAGTCAGAATACGGGACTCAGATTGCAGAACTCAGTGTTCAAAACTCAGAATTTCCAACCCTGAAATCAGAACTCAGAACTGATAATTCATAACTCAGAAGTAAGAACTGAAATTTCAGAACTCACAATTCAGAACTCAGAATTCAGAGCTCAGATTCCTGGACTCAGAATTCAGAATTCAGAACTCAGATCTCAGATCTCAGAATTCAGTTTCATTTCAGAATTCAGAACTCAGATTGCAAAACTGAATATGTTCAATAGTCATAGTTACCAATCACTAATTCAGAACTCAGATTCAGATTTCAGAAATTGGAACTCAGAACTCGAAAATTTGAACTCAGAACTCAGAATTTTGAACTCAGAACTCAGAATGCAGAACGCAGTGTACAGAACTCAGAGCTCAGAACTCCAAGTCAGATTTCAGATTTCAGCATTCAGAACTCGGGAATCAGAGCTCAAAATACAGAACTGTAAACTCAGAACATAAATGTCAGCATTCACCACTCAGAACTCAGCTTTTCGAAATCGGAATTCACAACTCGGAATTCACAATTTCAGAATTCAGAACTCGGAATTCAGAAATCAGAAGTCAGGAAACATACCTAAGATCTCAGAATTCTGAACGCAGAACTCAGATTTCAGTTCTCAGAATGCAGAACGCAGAACTCGGAATTCTGAACTCAGAATTCAGAAGTCAGAATTCAGATGTCAGAATTCTGAATTCAATTTCATTTCAGAATTCAGCACTCAGATTGCAGAACTGAATATATTCAGATGTCAGAATTCGCAATCCTGAACTCAGAACTCAGAATTCAGAATTCAGAAACTGGGACTCAGAACTCAGAATTTTGAACTCAGAACTCAGAATACAGGACTCACAATGCAGAACTCAGAATGCAGAACTCAGTGTTCAGAACTCAGAAGTTCCAACCCTGAAATCAGAACTCTGATTTCAGAACTGAGAATTCATAATCAGAACTTAGGACTTAAATTTAAGTTCTCCCAATGCAGAACTCAGAATTCAGAGCCCAGGATTCAGAACTCAAAATTCAGAATTCAGAACTAAGAACTCAGAACTCCCAAATCCAAATGAAGATTTCCAAACTCAGTATTCAGAATTCAGACTTTGCAACACTGAGTTTAGAACTCTGATTTGGCATCTCAGAACTCAGAACTCAGAAGATAGATCTAAGAACTCAGAATTCAGAAATCACAGATTCAATCTTTGAATTCAGCACTCAGAACTCAAACTCAGGACTCCAATTTCAGAATTCAGAATTCAGAGATTCGGACTGAGAACTGAGAATTCCAATTTCAGAATTCAGAACTCAGAACTCAGAACTCAGGACTCACAAATCATACAGAGATGTCAGAACTCTGAAATCAGAGTTCAAAATACAGAACTGTGAACTCAGATTTCACAACTCAGATCTCAGAATTCAGAAATAAGAGATTCAAATTTTGAATTCAGCACTCGCAACTCACTACTTAGCACTCAGAACTGATGTCAAAATTCAGAATTCCGAATTGCGTTTCATTTCAGAATTCAGAACTCAGATTGCACAACCGAATCTATTCAAAACTCAGAGTTACCAATCCTGAAATCAGAACTCAGATTCAGAATTCAGAACTTGGAACCCAGAAGTCAGAATACGGGACTCAGATTGCAGAACTCAGTGTTCAAAACTCAGAATTTCCAACCCTGAAATCAGAACTCAGGACTGATAATTCATAACTCAGAAGTAAGAACTGAAATTTCAGAACTCACAATTCAGAACTCAGAATTCAGAGCTCAGATTCCTGGACTCAGAATTCAGAATTCAGAACTCAGATCTCAGATCTCAGAATTCAGTTTCATTTCAGAATTCAGAACTCAGATTGCAAAACTGAATATGTTCAATAGTCATAGTTACCAATCACTAATTCAGAACTCAGATTCAGATTTCAGAAATTGGAACTCAGAACTCGCAAATTGGAACTCAGAACTCAGAATTTTGAACTCAGAACTCAGAATGCAGAACGCAGTGTACAGAACTCAGAGCTCAGAACTCCAAGTCAGATTTCAGATTTCAGCATTCAGAACTCGGGAATCAGAGCTCAAAATACAGAACTGTAAACTCAGAACATAAATGTCAGCATTCACCACTCAGAACTCAGCTTTTCGAAATCGGAATTCACAACTCGGAATTCACAATTTCAGAATTCAGAACTCGGAATTCAGAAATCAGAAGTCAGGAAACATATCTAAGATCTCAGAATTCTGAACGCAGAACTCAGATTTCAGTTCTCAGAATGCAGAACGCAGAACTCGGAATTCTGAACTCAGAATTCAGAAGTCAGAATTCAGATGTCAGAATTCTGAATTCAATTTCATTCCAGAATTCAGCACTCAGATTGCAGAACTGAATATATTCAGATGTCAGAATTCGCAATCCTGAACTCAGAACTCAGAATTCAGAATTCAGAAATTGGGACTCAGAACTCACAATTTTGAACTCAGAACTCAGAATACAGGACTCACAATGCAGAACTCAGAATGCAGAACTCAGTGTTCAGAACTCAGAAGTTCCAACCCTGAAATCAGAACTCTGATTTCAGAACTGAGAATTCATAATCAGAACTTAGGACTTAAATTTAAGTTCTCCCAATGCAGAACTCAGAATTCAGAGCCCAGGATTCAGAACTCAAAATTCAGAATTCAGAACTAAGAACTCAGAACTCCCAAATCCAAATGAAGATTTCCAAACTCAGTATTCAGAATTCAGACTTTGCAACACTGAGTTTAGAACTCTGATTTGGCATCTCAGAACTCAGAACTCAGAAGATAGATCTAACAACTCCGAATTCAGAAATCACAGATTCAATCTTTGAATTCAGCACTCAGAAATCAAACTCAGGACTCCAATTTCAGAATTCAGAATTCAGAGATTCGGACTGAGAACTGAGAATTCCAATTTCAGAATTCAGAACTCAGAACTCAGAACTCAGGACTCACAAATCATACTCAGATGTCAGAACTCTGAAATCAGAGTTCAAAATACAGAACTGTGAACTCAGATTTCACAACTCAGATCTCAGAATTCAGAAATAAGAGATTCAAATTTTGAATTCAGCACTCGCAACTCACTACTTAGCACTCAGAACTGATGTCAAAATTCAGAATTCCGAATTGCGTTTCATTTCAGAATTCAGAACTCAGATTGCACAACCGAATCTATTCAAAACTCAGAGTTACCAATCCTGAAATCAGAACTCAGATTCAGAATTCAGAACTTGGAACCCAGAAGTCAGAATACAGGACTCAGATTGCAGAACTCAGTGTTCAAAACTCAGAATTTCCAACCCTGAAATCAGAACTCAGGACTGATAATTCATAACTCAGAAGTAAGAACTGAAATTTCAGAACTCACAATTCAGAACTCAGAATTCAGAGCTCAGATTCCTGGACTCAGAATTCAGAATTCAGAACTCAGATCTCAGATCTCAGAATTCAGTTTCATTTCAGAATTCAGAACTCAGATTGCAAAACTGAATATGTTCAATAGTCATAGTTACCAATCACTAATTCAGAACTCAGATTCAGATTTCAGAAATTGGAACTCAGAACTCGAAAATTTGAACTCAGAACTCAGAATTTTGAACTCAGAACTCAGAATGCAGAACGCAGTGTACAGAACTCAGAGCTCAGAACTCCAAGTCAGATTTCAGATTTCAGCATTCAGAACTCGGGAATCAGAGCTCAAAATACAGAACTGTAAACTCAGAACATAAATGTCAGCATTCACCACTCAGAACTCAGCTTTTCGAAATCGGAATTCACAACTCGGAATTCACAATTTCAGAATTCAGAACTCGGAATTCAGAAATCAGAAGTCAGGAAACATACCTAAGATCTCAGAATTCTGAACGCAGAACTCAGATTTCAGTTCTCAGAATGCAGAACGCAGAACTCAGAATTCTGAACTCAGAATTCAGAAGTCAGAATTCAGATGTCAGAATTCTGAATTCAATTTCATTCCAGAATTCAGCACTCAGATTGCAGAACTGAATATATTCAGATGTCAGAATTCGCAATCCTGAACTCAGAACTCAGAATTCAGAATTCAGAAACTGGGACTCAGAACTCACAATTTTGAACTCAGAACTCAGAATACAGGACTCACAATGCAGAACTCAGAATGCAGAACTCAGTGTTCAGAACTCAGAATTTCCAACCCTGAAATCAGAACTCTGATTTCAGAACTGAGAATTCATAATCAGAACTTAGGACTTAAATTTAAGTTCTCCCAATGCAGAACTCAGAATTCAGAGCCCAGGATTCAGAACTCAAAATTCAGAATTCAGAACTAAGAACTCAGAACTCCCAAATCCAAATGAAGATTTCCAAACTCAGTATTCAGAATTCAGACTTTGCAACACTGAGTTTAGAACTCTGATTTGGCATCTCAGAACTCAGAACTCAGAAGATAGATCTAAGAACTCAGAATTCAGAAATCACAGATTCAATCTTTGAATTCAGCACTCAGAAATCAAACTCAGGACTCCAATTTCAGAATTCAGAATTCAGAGATTCGGACTGAGAACTGAGAATTCCAATTTCAGAATTCAGAACTCAAAACTCAGAACTCAGAACTCAGGACTCACAAATCATACAGAGATGTCAGAACTCTGAAATCAGAGTTCAAAATACAGAACTGTGAACTCAGATTTCACAACTCAGATCTCAGAATTCAGAAATAAGAGATTCAAATTTTGAATTCAGCACTCGCAACTCGCTACTTAGCACTCAGAACTGATGTCAAAATTCAGAATTCCGAATTGCGTTTCATTTCAGAATTCAGAACTCAGATTGCACAACCGAATCTATTCAAAACTCAGAGTTACCAATCCTGAAATCAGAACTCAGATTCAGAATTCAGAACTTGGAACCCAGAAGTCAGAATACGGGACTCAGATTGCAGAACTCAGTGTTCAAAACTCAGAATTTCCAACCCTGAAATCAGAACTCAGGACTGATAATTCATAACTCAGAAGTAAGAACTGAAATTTCAGAACTCACAATTCAGAACTCAGAATTCAGAGCTCAGATTCCTGGACTCAGAATTCAGAATTCAGAACTCAGGTCTCAGATCTCAGAATTCAGTTTCATTTCAGAATTCAGAACTCAGATTGCAAAACTGAATATGTTCAATAGTCATAGTTACCAATCACTAATTCAGAACTCAGATTCAGATTTCAGAAATTGGAACTCAGAACTCGCAATTTTGAACTCAGAACTCAGAATTTTGAACTCAGAACTCAGAATGCAGAACGCAGTGTACAGAACTCAGAGCTCAGAACTCCAAGTCAGATTTCAGATTTCAGCATTCAGAACTCGGGAATCAGAGCTCAAAATACAGAACTGTAAACTCAGAACATAAATGTCAGCATTCACCACTCAGAACTCAGCTTTTCGAAATCGGAATTCACAACTCGGAATTCACAATTTCAGAATTCAGAACTCGGAATTCAGAAATCAGAAGTCAGGAAACATATCTAAGATCTCAGAATTCTGAACGCAGAACTCAGATTTCAGTTCTCAGAATGCAGAACGCAGAACTCGGAATTCTGAACTCAGAATTCAGAAGTCAGAATTCAGATGTCAGAATTCTGAATTCAATTTCATTTCAGAATTCAGCACTCAGATTGCAGAACTGAATATATTCAGATGTCAGAATTCGCAATCCTGAACTCAGAACTCAGAATTCAGAATTCAGAAATTGGGACTCAGAACTCACAATTTTGAACTCAGAACTCAGAATACAGGACTCACAATGCAGAACTCAGAATGCAGAACTCAGTGTTCAGAACTCAGAATTTCCAACCCTGAAATCAGAACTCTGATTTCAGAACTGAGAATTCATAATCAGAACTTAGGACTTAAATTTAAGTTCTCCCAATGCAGAACTCAGAATTCAGAGCCCAGGATTCAGAACTCAAAATTCAGAATTCAGAACTAAGAACTCAGAACTCCCAAATCCAAATGAAGATTTCCAAACTCAGTATTCAGAATTCAGACTTTGCAACACTGAGTTTAGAACTCTGATTTGGCATCTCAGAACTCAGAACTCAGAACTCAGAAGATAGATCTAAGAACTCAGAATTCAGAAATCACAGATTCAATCTTTGAATTCAGCACTCAGAACTCAAACTCAGGACTCCAATTTCAGAATTCAGAATTCAGAGATTCGGACTGAGAACTGAGAATTCCAATTTCAGAATTCAGAACTCAGAACTCAGAACTCAGGACTCACAAATCATACAGAGATGTCAGAACTCTGAAATCAGAGTTCAAAATACAGAACTGTGAACTCAGATTTCACAACTCAGATCTCAGAATTCAGAAATAAGAGATTCAAATTTTGAATTCAGCACTCGCAACTCGCTACTTAGCACTCAGAACTGATGTCAAAATTCAGAATTCCGAATTGCGTTTCATTTCAGAATTCAGAACTCAGATTGCACAACCGAATCTATTCAAAACTCAGAGTTACCAATCCTGAAATCAGAACTCAGATTCAGAATTCAGAACTTGGAACCCAGAAGTCAGAATACGGGACTCAGATTGCAGAACTCAGTGTTCAAAACTCAGAATTTCCAACCCTGAAATCAGAACTCAGGACTGATAATTCATAACTCAGAAGTAAGAACTGAAATTTCAGAACTCACAATTCAGAACTCAGAATTCAGAGCTCAGATTCCTGGACTCAGAATTCAGAATTCAGAACTCAGATCTCAGATCTCAGAATTCAGTTTCATTTCAGAATTCAGAACTCAGATTGCAAAACTGAATATGTTCAATAGTCATAGTTACCAATCACTAATTCAGAACTCAGATTCAGATTTCAGAAATTGGAACTCAGAACTCGCAATTTTGAACTCAGAACTCAGAATTTTGAACTCAGAACTCAGAATGCAGAACGCAGTGTACAGAACTCAGAGCTCAGAACTCCAAGTCAGATTTCAGATTTCAGCATTCAGAACTCGGGAATCAGAGCTCAAAATACAGAACTGTAAACTCAGAACATAAATGTCAGCATTCACCACTCAGAACTCAGCTTTTCGAAATCGGAATTCACAACTCGGAATTCACAATTTCAGAATTCAGAACTCGGAATTCAGAAATCAGAAGTCAGGAAACATATCTAAGATCTCAGAATTCTGAACGCAGAACTCAGATTTCAGTTCTCAGAATGCAGAACGCAGAACTCGGAATTCTGAACTCAGAATTCAGAAGTCAGAATTCAGATGTCAGAATTCTGAATTCAATTTCATTTCAGAATTCAGCACTCAGATTGCAGAACTGAATATATTCAGATGTCAGAATTCGCAATCCTGAACTCAGAACTCAGAATTCAGAATTCAGAAACTGGGACTCAGAACTCACAATTTTGAACTCAGAACTCAGAATACAGGACTCACAATGCAGAACTCAGAATGCAGAACTCAGTGTTCAGAACTCAGAATTTCCAACCCTGAAATCAGAACTCTGATTTCAGAACTGAGAATTCATAATCAGAACTTAGGACTTAAATTTAAGTTCTCCCAATGCAGAACTCAGAATTCAGAGCCCAGGATTCAGAACTCAAAATTCAGAATTCAGAACTAAGAACTCAGAACTCCCAAATCCAAATGAAGATTTCCAAACTCAGTATTCAGAATTCAGACTTTGCAACACTGAGTTTAGAACTCTGATTTGGCATCTCAGAACTCAGAACTCAGAAGATAGATCTAAGAACTCAGAATTCAGAAATCACAGATTCAATCTTTGAATTCAGCACTCAGAACTCAAACTCAGGACTCCAATTTCAGAATTCAGAATTCAGAGATTCGGACTGAGAACTGAGAATTCCAATTTCAGAATTCAGAACTCAACTCAGAACTCAGGACTCACAAATCATACTCAGATGTCAGAACTCTGAAATCAGAGTTCAAAATACAGAACTGTGAACTCAGATTTCACAACTCAGATCTCAGAATTCAGAAATAAGAGATTCAAATTTTGAATTCAGAACTCGCAACTCACTACTTAGCACTCAGAACTGATGTCAAAATTCAGAATTCCGAATTGCGTTTCATTTCAGAATTCAGAACTCAGATTGCACAACCGAATCTATTCAAAACTCAGAGTTACCAATCCTGAAATCAGAACTCAGATTCAGAATTCAGAACTTGGAACCCAGAAGTCAGAATACGGGACTCAGATTGCAGAACTCAGTGTTCAAAACTCAGAATTTCCAACCCTGAAATCAGAACTCAGGACTGATAATTCATAACTCAGAAGTAAGAACTGAAATTTCAGAACTCACAATTCAGAACTCAGAATTCAGAGCTCAGATTCCTGGACTCAGAATTCAGAATTCAGAACTCAGATCTCAGATCTCAGAATTCAGTTTCATTTCAGAATTCAGAACTCAGATTGCAAAACTGAATATGTTCAATAGTCATAGTTACCAATCACTAATTCAGAACTCAGATTCAGATTTCAGAAATTGGAACTCAGAACTCGAAAATTTGAACTCAGAACTCAGAATTTTGAACTCAGAACTCAGAATGCAGAACGCAGTGTACAGAACTCAGAGCTCAGAACTCCAAGTCAGATTTCAGATTTCAGCATTCAGAACTCGGGAATCAGAGCTCAAAATACAGAACTGTAAACTCAGAACATAAATGTCAGCATTCACCACTCAGAACTCAGCTTTTCGAAATCGGAATTCACAACTCGGAATTCACAATTTCAGAATTCAGAACTCGGAATTCAGAAATCAGAAGTCAGGAAACATATCTAAGATCTCAGAATTCTGAACGCAGAACTCAGATTTCAGTTCTCAGAATGCAGAACGCAGAACTCGGAATTCTGAACTCAGAATTCAGAAGTCAGAATTCAGATGTCAGAATTCTGAATTCAATTTCATTTCAGAATTCAGCACTCAGATTGCAGAACTGAATATATTCAGATGTCAGAATTCGCAATCCTGAACTCAGAACTCAGAATTCAGAATTCAGAAACTGGGACTCAGAACTCACAATTTTGAACTCAGAACTCAGAATACAGGACTCACAATGCAGAACTCAGAATGCAGAACTCAGTGTTCAGAACTCAGAATTTCCAACCCTGAAATCAGAACTCTGATTTCAGAACTGAGAATTCATAATCAGAACTTAGGACTTAAATTTAAGTTCTCCCAATGCAGAACTCAGAATTCAGAGCCCAGGATTCAGAACTCAAAATTCAGAATTCAGAACTAAGAACTCAGAACTCCCAAATCCAAATGAAGATTTCCAAACTCAGTATTCAGAATTCAGACTTTGCAACACTGAGTTTAGAACTCTGATTTGGCATCTCAGAACTCAGAACTCAGAAGATAGATCTAAGAACTCAGAATTCAGAAATCACAGATTCAATCTTTGAATTCAGCACTCAGAACTCAAACTCAGGACTCCAATTTCAGAATTCAGAATTCAGAGATTCGGACTGAGAACTGAGAATTCCAATTTGGGAATTCAGAACTCAACTCAGAACTCAGGACTCACAAATCATACTCAGATGTCAGAACTCTGAAATCAGAGTTCAAAATACAGAACTGTGAACTCAGATTTCACAACTCAGATCTCAGAATTCAGAAATAAGAGATTCAAATTTTGAATTCAGAACTCGCAACTCACTACTTAGCACTCAGAACTGATGTCAAAATTCAGAATTCCGAATTGCGTTTCATTTCAGAATTCAGAACTCAGATTGCACAACCGAATCTATTCAAAACTCAGAGTTACCAATCCTGAAATCAGAACTCAGATTCAGAATTCAGAACTTGGAACCCAGAAGTCAGAATACGGGACTCAGATTGCAGAACTCAGTGTTCAAAACTCAGAATTTCCAACCCTGAAATCAGAACTCAGGACTGATAATTCATAACTCAGAAGTAAGAACTGAAATTTCAGAACTCAGAATTCAGAACTCAGAATTCAGAGCTCAGATTCCTGGACTCAGAATTCAGAATTCAGAACTCAGATCTCAGATCTCAGAATTCAGTTTCATTTCAGAATTCAGAACTCAGATTGCAAAACTGAATATGTTCAATAGTCATAGTTACCAATCACTAATTCAGAACTCAGATTCAGATTTCAGAAATTGGAACTCAGAACTCGAAAATTTGAACTCAGAACTCAGAATTTTGAACTCAGAACTCAGAATGCAGAACGCAGTGTACAGAACTCAGAGCTCAGAACTCAAAGTCAGATTTCAGATTTCAGCATTCAGAACTCGGGAATCAGAGCTCAAAATACAGAACTGTAAACTCAGAACATAAATGTCAGCATTCACCACTCAGAACTCAGCTTTTCGAAATCGGAATTCACAACTCGGAATTCACAATTTCAGAATTCAGAACTCGGAATTCAGAAATCAGAAGTCAGGAAACATATCTAAGATCTCAGAATTCTGAACGCAGAACTCAGATTTCAGTTCTCAGAATGCAGAACGCAGAACTCAGAATTCTGAACTCAGAATTCAGAAGTCAGAATTCAGATGTCAGAATTCTGAATTCAATTTCATTTCAGAATTCAGCACTCAGATTGCAGAACTGAATATATTCAGATGTCAGAATTCGCAATCCTGAACTCAGAACTCAGAATTCAGAATTCAGAAATTGGGACTCAGAACTCAGAATTTTGAACTCAGAACTCAGAATACAGGACTCACAATGCAGAACTCAGAATGCAGAACTCAGTGTTCAGAACTCAGAATTTCCAACCCTGAAATCAGAACTCTGATTTCAGAACTGAGAATTCATAATCAGAACTTAGGACTTAAATTTAAGTTCTCCCAATGCAGAACTCAGAATTCAGAGCCCAGGATTCAGAACTCAAAATTCAGAATTCAGAACTAAGAACTCAGAACTCCCAAATCCAAATGAAGATTTCCAAACTCAGTATTCAGAATTCAGACTTTGCAACACTGAGTTTAGAACTCTGATTTTGCATCTCAGAACTCAGAACTCAGAAGATAGATCTAAGAACTCAGAATTCAGAAATCACAGATTCAATCTTTGAATTCAGCACTCAGAACTCAAACTCAGGACTCCAATTTCAGAATTCAGAATTCAGAGATTCGGACTGAGAACTGAGAATTCCAATTTCAGAATTCAGAACTCAGAACTCAGAACTCAGGACTCACAAATCATACAGAGATGTCAGAACTCTGAAATCAGAGTTCAAAATACAGAACTGTGAACTCAGATTTCACAACTCAGATCTCAGAATTCAGAAATAAGAGATTCAAATTTTGAATTCAGCACTCGCAACTCACTACTTAGCACTCAGAACTGATGTCAAAATTCAGAATTCCGAATTGCGTTTCATTTCAGAATTCAGAACTCAGATTGCACAACCGAATCTATTCAAAACTCAGAGTTACCAATCCTGAAATCAGAACTCAGATTCAGAATTCAGAACTTGGAACCCAGAAGTCAGAATACGGGACTCAGATTGCAGAACTCAGTGTTCAGAACTCAGAATTTCCAACCCTGAAATCAGAACTCAGGACTGATAATTCATAACTCAGAAGTAAGAACTGAAATTTCAGAACTCACAATTCAGAACTCAGAATTCAGAGCTCAGATTCCTGGACTCAGAATTCAGAATTCAGAACTCAGATCTCAGATCTCAGAATTCAGTTTCATTTCAGAATTCAGAACTCAGATTGCAAAACTGAATATGTTCAATAGTCATAGTTACCAATCACTAATTCAGAACTCAGATTCAGATTTCAGAAATTGGAACTCAGAACTCGCAATTTTGAACTCAGAACTCAGAATTTTGAACTCAGAACTCAGAATGCAGAACGCAGTGTACAGAACTCAGAGCTCAGAACTCCAAGTCAGATTTCAGATTTCAGCATTCAGAACTCGGGAATCAGAGCTCAAAATACAGAACTGTAAACTCAGAACATAAATGTCAGCATTCACCACTCAGAACTCAGCTTTTCGAAATCGGAATTCACAACTCGGAATTCACAATTTCAGAATTCAGAACTCGGAATTCAGAAATCAGAAGTCAGGAAACATACCTAAGATCTCAGAATTCTGAACGCAGAACTCAGATTTCAGTTCTCAGAATGCAGAACGCAGAACTCGGAATTCTGAACTCAGAATTCAGAAGTCAGAATTCAGATGTCAGAATTCTGAATTCAATTTCATTTCAGAATTCAGCACTCAGATTGCAGAACTGAATATATTCAGATGTCAGAATTCGCAATCCTGAACTCAGAACTCAGAATTCAGAATTCAGAAATTGGGACTCAGAACTCAGAATTTTGAACTCAGAACTCAGAATACAGGACTCACAATGCAGAACTCAGAATGCAGAACTCAGTGTTCAGAACTCAGAATTTCCAACCCTGAAATCAGAACTCTGATTTCAGAACTGAGAATTCATAATCAGAACTTAGGACTTAAATTTAAGTTCTCCCAATGCAGAACTCAGAATTCAGAGCCCAGGATTCAGAACTCAAAATTCAGAATTCAGAACTAAGAACTCAGAACTCCCAAATCCAAATGAAGATTTCCAAACTCAGTATTCAGAATTCAGACTTTGCAACACTGAGTTTAGAACTCTGATTTGGCATCTCAGAACTCAGAACTCAGAAGATAGATCTAAGAACTCAGAATTCAGAAATCACAGATTCAATCTTTGAATTCAGCACTCAGAACTCAAACTCAGGACTCCAATTTCAGAATTCAGAATTCAGAGATTCGGACTGAGAACTGAGAATTCCAATTTCAGAATTCAGAACTCAGAACTCAGAACTCAGGACTCACAAATCATACTCAGATGTCAGAACTCTGAAATCAGAGTTCAAAATACAGAACTGTGAACTCAGATTTCACAACTCAGATCTCAGAATTCAGAAATAAGAGATTCAAATTTTGAATTCAGCACTCGCAACTCACTACTTAGCACTCAGAACTGATGTCAAAATTCAGAATTCCGAATTGCGTTTCATTTCAGAATTCAGAACTCAGATTGCACAACCAAATCTATTCAAAACTCAGAGTTACCAATCCTGAAATCAGAACTCAGATTCAGAATTCAGAACTTGGAACCCAGAAGTCAGAATACGGGACTCAGATTGCAGAACTCAGTGTTCAAAACTCAGAATTTCCAACCCTGAAATCAGAACTCAGGACTGATAATTCATAACTCAGAAGTAAGAACTGAAATTTCAGAACTCACAATTCAGAACTCAGAATACAGAGCTCAGATTCCTGGACTCAGAATTCAGAATTCAGAACTCAGATCTCAGATCTCAGAATTCAGTTTCATTTCAGAATTCAGAACTCAGATTGCAAAACTGAATATGTTCAATAGTCATAGTTACCAATCACTAATTCAGAACTCAGATTCAGATTTCAGAAATTGGAACTCAGAACTCGAAAATTTGAACTCAGAACTCAGAATTTTGAACTCAGAACTCAGAATGCAGAACGCAGTGTACAGAACTCAGAGCTCAGAACTCAAAGTCAGATTTCAGATTTCAGCATTCAGAACTCGGGAATCAGAGCTCAAAATACAGAACTGTAAACTCAGAACATAAATGTCAGCATTCACCACTCAGAACTCAGCTTTTTGAAATCGGAATTCACAACTCGGAATTCACAATTTCAGAATTCAGAACTCGGAATTCAGAAATCAGAAGTCAGGAAACATACCTAAGATCTCAGAATTCTGAACGCAGAACTCAGATTTCAGTTCTCAGAATGCAGAACGCAGAACTCAGAATTCTGAACTCAGATTTCAGAAGTCAGAATTCAGATGTCAGAATTCTGAATTCAATTTCATTTCAGAATTCAGCACTCAGATTGCAGAACTGAATATATTCAGATGTCAGAATTCACAATCCTGAACTCAGAACTCAGAATTCAGAATTCAGAAATTGGGACTCAGAACTCAGAATTTTGAACTCAGAACTCAGAATACAGGACTCACAATGCAGAACTCAGAATGCAGAACTCAGTGTTCAGAACTCAGAATTTCCAACCCTGAAATCAGAACTCTGATTTCAGAACTGAGAATTCATAATCAGAACTTAGGACTTAAATTTAAGTTCTCCCAATGCAGAACTCAGAATTCAGAGCCCAGGATTCAGAACTCAAAATTCAGAATTCAGAACTAAGAACTCAGAACTCCCAAATCCAAATGAAGATTTCCAAACTCAGTATTCAGAATTCAGACTTTGCAACACTGAGTTTAGAACTCTGATTTGGCATCTCAGAACTCAGAACTCAGAACTCAGAAGATAGATCTAACAACTCCGAATTCAGAAATCACAGATTCAATCTTTGAATTCAGCACTCAGAACTCAAACTCAGGACTCCAATTTCAGAATTCAGAATTCAGAGATTCGGACTGAGAACTGAGAATTCCAATTTCAGAATTCAGAATTCAGAACTCAGAACTCAGGACTCACAAATCATACAGAGATGTCAGAACTCTGAAATCAGAGTTCAAAATACAGAACTGTGAACTCAGATTTCACAACTCAGATCTCAGAATTCAGAAATAAGAGATTCAAATTTTGAATTCAGCACTCGCAACTCACTACTTAGCACTCAGAACTGATGTCAAAATTCAGAATTCCGAATTGCGTTTCATTTCAGAATTCAGAACTCAGATTGCACAACCGAATCTATTCAAAACTCAGAGTTACCAATCCTGAAATCAGAACTCAGATTCAGAATTCAGAACTTGGAACCCAGAAGTCAGAATACGGGACTCAGATTGCAGAACTCAGTGTTCAGAACTCAGAATTTCCAACCCTGAAATCAGAACTCAGAACTGATAATTCATAACTCAGAAGTAAGAACTGAAATTTCAGAACTCACAATTCAGAACTCAGAATTCAGAGCTCAGATTCCTGGACTCAGAATTCAGAATTCAGAACTCAGATCTCAGAACTCAGAATTCAGTTTCATTTCAGAATTCAGAACTCAGATTGCAAAACTGAATATGTTCAATAGTCATAGTTACCAATCACTAATTCAGAACTCAGATTCAGATTTCAGAAATTGGAACTCAGAACTCGCAATTTTGAACTCAGAACTCAGAATTTTGAACTCAGAACTCAGAATGCAGAACGCAGTGTACAGAACTCAGAGCTCAGAACTCCAAGTCAGATTTCAGATTTCAGCATTCAGAACTCGGGAATCAGAGCTCAAAATACAGAACTGTAAACTCAGAACATAAATGTCAGCATTCACCACTCAGAACTCAGCTTTTCGAAATCGGAATTCACAACTCGGAATTCACAATTTCAGAATTCAGAACTCGGAATTCAGAAATCAGAAGTCAGGAAACATACCTAAGATCTCAGAATTCTGAACGCAGAACTCAGATTTCAGTTCTCAGAATGCAGAACGCAGAACTCGGAATTCTGAACTCAGAATTCAGAAGTCAGAATTCAGATGTCAGAATTCTGAATTCAATTTCATTTCAGAATTCAGCACTCAGATTGCAGAACTGAATATATTCAGATGTCAGAATTCGCAATCCTGAACTCAGAACTCAGAATTCAGAATTCAGAAATTGGGACTCAGAACTCACAATTTTGAACTCAGAACTCAGAATACAGGACTCACAATGCAGAACTCAGAATGCAGAACTCAGTGTTCAGAACTCAGAAGTTCCAACCCTGAAATCAGAACTCTGATTTCAGAACTGAGAATTCATAATCAGAACTTAGGTCTTAAATTTAAGTTCTCCCAATGCAGAACTCAGAATTCAGAGCCCAGGATTCAGAACTCAAAATTCAGAATTCAGAACTAAGAACTCAGAACTCCCAAATCCAAATGAAGATTTCCAAACTCAGTATTCAGAATTCAGACTTTGCAACACTGAGTTTAGAACTCTGATTTGGCATCTCAGAACTCAGAACTCAGAAGATAGATCTAAGAACTCAGAATTCAGAAATCACAGATTCAATCTTTGAATTCAGCACTCAGAACTCAAACTCAGGACTCCAATTTCAGAATTCAGAATTCAGAGATTCGGACTGAGAACTGAGAATTCCAATTTCAGAATTCAGAACTCAGAACTCAGAACTCAGGACTCACAAATCATACAGAGATGTCAGAACTCTGAAATCAGAGTTCAAAATACAGAACTGTGAACTCAGATTTCACAACTCAGATCTCAGAATTCAGAAATAAGAGATTCAAATTTTGAATTCAGCACTCGCAACTCACTACTTAGCACTCAGAACTGATGTCAAAATTCAGAATTCCGAATTGCGTTTCATTTCAGAATTCAGAACTCAGATTGCACAACCGAATCTATTCAAAACTCAGAGTTACCAATCCTGAAATCAGAACTCAGATTCAGAATTCAGAACTTGGAACCCAGAAGTCAGAATACGGGACTCAGATTGCAGAACTCAGTGTTCAAAACTCAGAATTTCCAACCCTGAAATCAGAACTCAGAACTGATAATTCATAACTCAGAAGTAAGAACTGAAATTTCAGAACTCACAATTCAGAACTCAGAATTCAGAGCTCAGATTCCTGGACTCAGAATTCAGAATTCAGAACTCAGATCTCAGAACTCAGAATTCAGTTTCATTTCAGAATTCAGAAATCAGATTGCAAAACTGAATATGTTCAATAGTCATAGTTACCAATCACTAATTCAGAACTCAGATTCAGATTTCAGAAATTGGAACTCAGAACTCGAAAATTTGAACTCAGAACTCAGAATTTTGAACTCAGAACTCAGAATGCAGAACGCAGTGTACAGAACTCAGAGCTCAGAACTCAAAGTCAGATTTCAGATTTCAGCATTCAGAACTCGGGAATCAGAGCTCAAAATACAGAACTGTAAACTCAGAACATAAATGTCAGCATTCACCACTCAGAACTCAGCTTTTCGAAATCGGAATTCACAACTCGGAATTCACAATTTCAGAATTCAGAACTCGGAATTCAGAAATCAGAAGTCAGGAAACATACCTAAGATCTCAGAATTCTGAACTCAGATTTCAGAAGTCAGAATTCAGATGTCAGAATTCTGAATTCAATTTCATTCCAGAATTCAGCACTCAGATTGCAGAACTGAATATATTCAGATGTCAGAATTCGCAATCCTGAACTCAGAACTCAGAATTCAGAATTCAGAAATTGGGACTCAGAACTCAGAATTTTGAACTCAGAACTCAGAATACAGGACTCACAATGCAGAACTCAGAATGCAGAACTCAGTGTTCAGAACTCAGAAGTTCCAACCCTGAAATCAGAACTCTGATTTCAGAACTGAGAATTCATAATCAGAACTTAGGACTTAAATTTAAGTTCTCCCAATGCAGAACTCAGAATTCAGAGCCCAGGATTCAGAACTCAAAATTCAGAATTCAGAACTAAGAACTCAGAACTCCCAAATCCAAATGAAGATTCCCAAACTCAGTATTCAGAATTCAGACTTTGCAACACTGAGTTTAGAACTCTGATTTGGCATCTCAGAACTCAGAACTCAGAACTCAGAAGATAGATCTAAGAACTCAGAATTCAGAAATCACAGATTCAATCTTTGAATTCAGCACTCAGAACTCAAACTCAGGACTCCAATTTCAGAATTCAGAATTCAGAGATTCGGACTGAGAACTGAGAATTCCAATTTCAGAATTCAGAACTCAGAACTCAGAACTCAGAACTCAGGACTCACAAATCATACAGAGATGTCAGAACTCTGAAATCAGAGTTCAAAATACAGAACTGTGAACTCAGATTTCACAACTCAGATCTCAGAATTCAGAAATAAGAGATTCAAATTTTGAATTCAGCACTCGCAACTCACTACTTAGCACTCAGAACTGATGTCAAAATTCAGAATTCCGAATTGCGTTTCATTTCAGAATTCAGAACTCAGATTGCACAACCGAATCTATTCAAAACTCAGAGTTACCAATCCTGAAATCAGAACTCAGATTCAGAATTCAGAACTTGGAACCCAGAAGTCAGAATACGGGACTCAGATTGCAGAACTCAGTGTTCAAAACTCAGAATTTCCAACCCTGAAATCAGAACTCAGAACTGATAATCCATAACTCAGAAGTAAGAACTGAAATTTCAGAACTCACAATTCAGAACTCAGAATTCAGAGCTCAGATTCCTGGACTCATAATTCAGAATTCAGAACTCAGATCTCAGAACTCAGAATTCAGTTTCATTTCAGAATTTAGAAATCAGATTGCAAAACTGAATATGTTCAATAGTCATAGTTACCAATCACTAATTCAGAACTCAGATTCAGATTTCAGAAATTGGAACTCAGAACTCGCAATTTTGAACTCAGAACTCAGAATTTTGAACTCAGAACTCAGAATGCAGAACGCAGTGTACAGAACTCAGAGCTCAGAACTCAAAGTCAGATTTCAGATTTCAGCATTCAGAACTCGGGAATCAGAGCTCAAAATACAGAACTGTAAACTCAGAACATAAATGTCAGCATTCACCACTCAGAACTCAGCTTTTTGAAATCGGAATTCACAACTCGGAATTCACAATTTCAGAATTCAGAACTCGGAATTCAGAAATCAGAAGTCAGGAAACATACCTAAGATCTCAGAATTCTGAACGCAGAACTCAGATTTCCGTTCTCAGAATGCAGAACGCAGAACTCAGAATTCTGAACTCAGAATTCAGAAGTCAGAATTCAGATGTCAGAATTCTGAATTCAATTTCATTTCAGAATTCAGCACTCAGATTGCAGAACTGAATATATTCAGATGTCAGAATTCGCAATCCTGAACTCAGAACTCAGAATTCAGAATTCAGAAATTGGGACTCAGAACTCAGAATTTTGAACTCAGAACTCAGAATACAGGACTCACAATGCAGAACTCAGAATGCAGAACTCAGTGTTCAGAACTCAGAATTTCCAACCCTGAAATCAGAACTCTGATTTCAGAACTGAGAATTCATAATCAGAACTTAGGACTTAAATTTAAGTTCTCCCAATGCAGAACTCAGAATTCAGAGCCCAGGATTCAGAACTCAAAATTCAGAATTCAGAACTAAGAACTCAGAACTCCCAAATCCAAATGAAGATTCCCAAACTCAGTATTCAGAATTCAGACTTTGCAACACTGAGTTTAGAACTCTGATTTTGCATCTCAGAACTCAGAACTCAGAACTCAGAAGATAGATCTAAGAACTCAGAATTCAGAAATCACAGATTCAATCTTTGAATTCAGCACTCAGAACTCAAACTCAGGACTCCAATTTCAGAATTCAGAATTCAGAGATTCGGACTGAGAACTGAGAATTCCAATTTCAGAATTCAGAACTCAGAACTCAGAACTCAGGACTCACAAATCATACAGAGATGTCAGAACTCTGAAATCAGAGTTCAAAATACAGAACTGTGAACTCAGATTTCACAACTCAGATCTCAGAATTCAGAAATAAGAGATTCAAATTTTGAATTCAGCACTCGCAACTCACTACTTACACTCAGAACTGATATCAAAATTCAGAATTCCGAATTGCGTTTCATTTCAGAATTCAGAACTCAGATTGCACAACCAAATCTATTCAAAACTCAGAGTTACCAATCCTGAAATCAGAACTCAGATTCAGAATTCAGAACTTGGAACCCAGAAGTCAGAATACGGGACTCAGATTGCAGAACTCAGTGTTCAAAACTCAGAATTTCCAACCCTGAAATCAGAACTCAGAACTGATAATTCATAACTCAGAACTAAGGACTGAAATTTCAGAACTCACAATTCAGAACTCAGAATTCAGAGCTCAGATTCCTGGACTCATAATTCAGAATTCAGAACTCAGATCTCAGAACTCAGAATTCAGTTTCATTTCAGAATTCAGAACTCAGATTGCAAAACTGAATATGTTCAATAGTCATAGTTACCAATCACTAATTCAGAACTCAGATTCAGATTTCAGAAATTGGAACTCAGAACTCGCAATTTTGAACTCAGAACTCAGAATTTTGAACTCAGAACTCAGAATGCAGAACGCAGTGTACAGAACTCAGAGCTCAGAACTCAAAGTCAGATTTCAGATTTCAGCATTCAGAACTCGGGAATCAGAGTTCAAAATACAGAACTGTAAACTCAGAACATAAATGTCAGCATTCACCACTCAGAACTCAGCTTTTCGAAATCGGAATTCACAACTCGGAATTCACAATTTCAGAATTCAGAACTCGGAATTCAGAAATCAGAAGTCAGGAAACATACCTAAGATCTCAGAATTCTGAACTCAGATTTCAGAAGTCAGAATTCAGATGTCAGAATTCTGAATTCAATTTCATTCCAGAATTCAGCACTCAGATTGCAGAACTGAATATATTCAGATGTCAGAATTCGCAATCCTGAACTCAGAACTCAGAATTCAGAATTCAGAAATTGGGACTCAGAACTCAGAATTTTGAACTCAGAACTCAGAATACAGGACTCACAATGCAGAACTCAGAATGCAGAACTCAGTGTTCAGAACTCAGAAGTTCCAACCCTGAAATCAGAACTCTGATTTCAGAACTGAGAATTCATAATCAGAACTTAGGACTTAAATTTAAGTTCTCCCAATGCAGAACTCAGAATTCAGAGCCCAGGATTCAGAACTCAAAATTCAGAATTCAGAACTAAGAACTCAGAACTCCCAAATCCAAATGAAGATTTCCAAACTCAGTATTCAGAATTCAGACTTTGCAACACTGAGTTTAGAACTCTGATTTGGCATCTCAGAACTCAGAACTCAGAACTCAGAAGATAGATCTAAGAACTCAGAATTCAGAAATCACAGATTCAATCTTTGAATTCAGCACTCAGAACTCAAACTCAGGACTCCAATTTCAGAATTCAGAATTCAGAGATTCGGACTGAGAACTGAGAATTCCAATTTCAGAATTCAGAACTCAGAACTCAGAACTCAGAACTCAGGACTCACAAATCATACAGAGATGTCAGAACTCTGAAATCAGAGTTCAAAATACAGAACTGTGAACTCAGATTTCACAACTCAGATCTCAGAATTCAGAAATAAGAGATTCAAATTTTGAATTCAGCACTCGCAACTCACTACTTAGCACTCAGAACTGATGTCAAAATTCAGAATTCCGAATTGCGTTTCATTTCAGAATTCAGAACTCAGATTGCACAACCGAATCTATTCAAAACTCAGAGTTACCAATCCTGAAATCAGAACTCAGATTCAGAATTCAGAACTTGGAACCCAGAAGTCAGAATACGGGACTCAGATTGCAGAACTCAGTGTTCAAAACTCAGAATTTCCAACCCTGAAATCAGAACTCAGAACTGATAATCCATAACTCAGAAGTAAGAACTGAAATTTCAGAACTCACAATTCAGAACTCAGAATTCAGAGCTCAGATTCCTGGACTCAGAATTCAGAATTCAGAACTCAGATCTCAGAACTCAGAATTCAGTTTCATTTCAGAATTTAGAAATCAGATTGCAAAACTGAATATGTTCAATAGTCATAGTTACCAATCACTAATTCAGAACTCAGATTCAGATTTCAGAAATTGGAACTCAGAACTCGCAATTTTGAACTCAGAACTCAGAATTTTGAACTCAGAACTCAGAATGCAGAACGCAGTGTACAGAACTCAGAGCTCAGAACTCAAAGTCAGATTTCAGATTTCAGCATTCAGAACTCGGGAATCAGAGCTCAAAATACAGAACTGTAAACTCAGAACATAAATGTCAGCATTCACCACTCAGAACTCAGCTTTTCGAAATCGGAATTCACAACTCGGAATTCACAATTTCAGAATTCAGAACTCGGAATTCAGAAATCAGAAGTCAGGAAACATAGCTAAGATCTCAGAATTCTGAACGCAGAACTCAGATTTCAGTTCTCAGAATGCAGAACGCAGAACTCAGAATTCTGAACTCAGAATTCAGAAGTCAGAATTCAGATGTCAGAATTCTGAATTCAATTTCATTTCAGAATTCAGCACTCAGATTGCAGAACTGAATATATTCAGATGTCAGAATTCGCAATCCTGAACTCAGAACTCAGAATTCAGAATTCAGAAATTGGGACTCAGAACTCACAATTTTGAACTCAGAACTCAGAATACAGGACTCACAATGCAGAACTCAGAATGCAGAACTCAGTGTTCAGAACTCAGAAGTTCCAACCCTGAAATCAGAACTCTGATTTCAGAACTGAGAATTCATAATCAGAACTTAGGACTTAAATTTAAGTTCTCCCAATGCAGAACTCAGAATTCAGAGCCCAGGATTCAGAACTCAAAATTCAGAATTCAGAACTAAGAACTCAGAACTCCCAAATCCAAATGAAGATTTCCAAACTCAGTATTCAGAATTCAGACTTTGCAACACTGAGTTTAGAACTCTGATTTGGCATCTCAGAACTCAGAACTCAGAACTCAGAAGACAGATCTAACAACTCAGAATTCAGAAACCATAGATTCAATCTTTGAATTCAGCACTCAGGACTCAAACTCAGGACTCCAATTTCAGAATTCAGAATTCAAAGATCCGGACTGAGAACTGAAAACTGGAATTTCAGAATTCAGAACTCAGAACCCAGAACTCAGGACTCACAAATCATACAGAGATGTCAGAACTCTGAAATCAGAACAAAGAATTCAGAACTCAGAATTCAGATTTCACAACTCAGAACTCAGAAATAAGAGATTCAAATTTTGAATTCAGCACTCGCAACTCACTACTTAGCACTCAGAACTGATGTCAAAATTCAGAATTCCGAATTGCGTTTCATTTCAGAATTCAGAACTCAGATTGCACAACCGAATCTATTCAAAACTCAGAGTTACCAATCCTGAAATCAGAACTCAGATTCAGAATTCAGAACTTGGAACCCAGAAGTCAGAATACGGGACTCAGATTGCAGAACTCAGTGTTCAAAACTCAGAATTTCCAACCCTGAAATCAGAACTCAGAACTGATAATTCATAACTCAGAAGTAAGAACTGAAATTTCAGAACTCACAATTCAGAACTCAGAATTCAGAGCTCAGATTCCTGGACTCATAATTCAGAATTCAGAACTCAGATCTCAGAACTCAGAATTCAGTTTCATTTCAGAATTCAGAACTCAGATTGCAAAACTGAATATGTTCAATAGTCATAGTTACCAATCACTAATTCAGAACTCAGATTCAGATTTCAGAAATTGGAACTCAGAACTCGCAATTTTGAACTCAGAACTCAGAATTTTGAACTCAGAACTCAGAATGCAGAACGCAGTGTACAGAACTCAGAGCTCAGAACTCAAAGTCAGATTTCAGATTTCAGCATTCAGAACTCGGGAATCAGAGCTCAAAATACAGAACTGTAAACTCAGAACATAAATGTCAGCATTCACCACTCAGAACTCAGCTTTTCGAAATCGAAATTCACAACTCGGAATTCACAATTTCAGAATTCAGAACTCAGAATTCAGAAATCAGAAGTCAGGAAACATACCTAAGATCTCAGAATTCTGAACACAGAACTCAGATTTCAGTTCTCAGAATGCAGAACGCAGAACTCAGAATTCTGAACTCAGAATTCAGAAGTCAGAATTCTGAATTCAATTTCATTTCAGAATTCAGCACTCAGATTGCAGAACTGAATATATTCAGATGTCAGAATTCGCAATCCTGAACTCAGAACTCAGAATTCAGAATTCAGAAATTGGGACTCAGAACTCACAATTTTGAACTCAGAACTCAGAATACAGGACTCACAATGCAGAACTCAGAATGCAGAACTCAGTGTTCAGAACTCAGAATTTCCAACCCTGAAATCAGAACTCTGATTTCAGAACTGAGAATTCATAATCAGAACTTAGGACTTAAATTTAAGTTCTCCCAATGCAGAACTCAGAATTCAGAGCCCAGGATTCAGAACTCAAAATTCAGAATTCAGAACTAAGAACTCAGAACTCCCAAATCCAAATGAAGATTTCCAAACTCAGTATTCAGAATTCAGACTTTGCAACACTGAGTTTAGAACTCTGATTTGGCATCTCAGAACTCAGAACTCAGAAGATAGATCTAAGAACTCAGAATTCAGAAATCACAGATTCAATCTTTGAATTCAGCACTCAGAACTCAAACTCAGGACTCCAATTTCAGAATTCAGAATTCAGAGATTCGGACTGAGAACTGAGAATTCCAATTTCAGAATTCAGAACTCAGAACTCAGAACTCAGGACTCACAAATCATACAGAGATGTCAGAACTCTGAAATCAGAGTTCAAAATACAGAACTGTGAACTCAGATTTCACAACTCAGATCTCAGAATTCAGAAATAAGAGATTCAAATTTTGAATTCAGCACTCGCAACTCACTACTTAGCACTCAGAACTGATGTCAAAATTCAGAATTCCGAATTGCGTTTCATTTCAGAATTCAGAACTCAGATTGCACAACCGAATCTATTCAAAACTCAGAGTTACCAATCCTGAAATCAGAACTCAGATTCAGAATTCAGAACTTGGAA
Organism: Ochotona princeps; assembly: GCF_030435755.1. Classification (NCBI taxonomy): domain Eukaryota; kingdom Metazoa; phylum Chordata; class Mammalia; order Lagomorpha; family Ochotonidae; genus Ochotona; species Ochotona princeps. The sequence continues at coordinate 4,249,446 of NC_080866.1, read as the reverse complement.
CCCAGAAGTCAGAATACGGGACTCAGATTGCAGAACTCAGTGTTCAAAACTCAGAATTTCCAACCCTGAAATCAGAACTCAGAACTGATAATTCATAACTCAGAAGTAAGAACTGAAATTTCAGAACTCACAATTCAGAACTCAGAATTCAGAGCTCAGATTCCTGGACTCAGAATTCAGAATTCAGAACTCAGATCTCAGAACTCAGAATTCAGTTTCATTTCAGAATTTAGAACTCAGATTGCAAAACTGAATATGTTCAATAGTCATAGTTACCAATCACTAATTCAGAACTCAGATTCAGATTTCAGAAATTGGAACTCAGAACTCGCAATTTTGAACTCAGAACTCAGAATTTTGAACTCAGAACTCAGAATGCAGAACGCAGTGTACAGAACTCAGAGCTCAGAACTCAAAGTCAGATTTCAGATTTCAGCATTCAGAACTCGGGAATCAGAGCTCAAAATACAGAACTGTAAACTCAGAACATAAATGTCAGCATTCACCACTCAGAACTCAGCTTTTTGAAATCGAAATTCACAACTCGGAATTCACAATTTCAGAATTCAGAACTCAGAATTCAGAAATCAGAAGTCAGGAAACATACCTAAGATCTCAGAATTCTGAACACAGAACTCAGATTTCAGTTCTCAGAATGCAGAACGCAGAACTCAGAATTCTGAACTCAGAATTCAGAAGTCAGAATTCAGATGTCAGAATTCTGAATTCAATTTCATTTCAGAATTCAGCACTCAGATTGCAGAACTGAATATATTCAGATGTCAGAATTCGCAATCCTGAACTCAGAACTCAGAATTCAGAATTCAGAAATTGGGACTCAGAACTCAGAATTTTGAACTCAGAACTCAGAATACAGGACTCACAATGCAGAACTCAGAATGCAGAACTCAGTGTTCAGAACTCAGAATTTCCAACCCTGAAATCAGAACTCTGATTTCAGAACTGAGAATTCATAATCAGAACTTAGGACTTAAATTTAAGTTCTCCCAATGCAGAACTCAGAATTCAGAGCCCAGGATTCAGAACTCAAAATTCAGAATTCAGAACTAAGAACTCAGAACTCCCAAATCCAAATGAAGATTTCCAAACTCAGTATTCAGAATTCAGACTTTGCAACACTGAGTTTAGAACTCTGATTTGGCATCTCAGAACTCAGAACTCAGAAGATAGATCTAAGAACTCCAAATTCAGAAATCACAGATTCAATCTTTGAATTCAGCACTCAGAACTCAAACTCAGGACTCCAATTTCAGAATTCAGAATTCAGAGATTCGGACTGAGAACTGAGAATTCCAATTTCAGAATTCAGAACTCAGAACTCAGAACTCAGGACTCACAAATCATACAGAGATGTCAGAACTCTGAAATCAGAGTTCAAAATACAGAACTGTGAACTCAGATTTCACAACTCAGATCTCAGAATTCAGAAATAAGAGATTCAAATTTTGAATTCAGCACTCGCAACTCACTACTTAGCACTCAGAACTGATGTCAAAATTCAGAATTCCGAATTGCGTTTCATTTCAGAATTCAGAACTCAGATTGCACAACCGAATCTATTCAAAACTCAGAGTTACCAATCCTGAAATCAGAACTCAGATTCAGAATTCAGAACTTGGAACCCAGAAGTCAGAATACGGGACTCAGATTGCAGAACTCAGTGTTCAAAACTCAGAATTTCCAACCCTGAAATCAGAACTCAGAACTGATAATTCATAACTCAGAAGTAAGAACTGAAATTTCAGAACTCACAATTCAGAACTCAGAATTCAGAGCTCAGATTCCTGGACTCATAATTCAGAATTCAGAACTCAGATCTCAGAACTCAGAATTCAGTTTCATTTCAGAATTCAGAACTCAGATTGCAAAACTGAATATGTTCAATAGTCATAGTTACCAATCACTAATTCAGAACTCAGATTCAGATTTCAGAAATTGGAACTCAGAACTCGCAATTTTGAACTCAGAACTCAGAATTTTGAACTCAGAACTCAGAATGCAGAACGCAGTGTACAGAACTCAGAGCTCAGAACTCAAAGTCAGATTTCAGATTTCAGCATTCAGAACTCGGGAATCAGAGCTCAAAATACAGAACTGTAAACTCAGAACATAAATGTCAGCATTCACCACTCAGAACTCAGCTTTTCGAAATCGAAATTCACAACTCGGAATTCACAATTTCAGAATTCAGAACTCAGAATTCAGAAATCAGAAGTCAGGAAACATACCTAAGATCTCAGAATTCTGAACACAGAACTCAGATTTCAGTTCTCAGAATGCAGAACGCAGAACTCAGAATTCTGAACTCAGAATTCAGAAGTCAAAATTCTGAATTCAATTACATTTCAGAATTCAGCACTCAGATTGCAGAACTGAATATATTCAGATGTCAGAATTCGCAATCCTGAACTCAGAACTCAGAATTCAGAATTCAGAAATTGGGACTCAGAACTCACAATTTTGAACTCAGAACTCAGAATACAGGACTCACAATGCAGAACTCAGAATGCAGAACTCAGTGTTCAGAACTCAGAATTTCCAACCCTGAAATCAGAACTCTGATTTCAGAACTGAGAATTCATAATCAGAACTTAGGACTTAAATTTAAGTTCTCCCAATGCAGAACTCAGAATTCAGAGCCCAGGATTCAGAACTCAAAATTCAGAATTCAGAACTAAGAACTCAGAACTCCCAAATCCAAATGAAGATTTCCAAACTCAGTATTCAGAATTCAGACTTTGCAACACTGAGTTTAGAACTCTGATTTGGCATCTCAGAACTCAGAACTCAGAAGATAGATCTAAGAACTCAGAATTCAGAAATCACAGATTCAATCTTTGAATTCAGCACTCAGAACTCAAACTCAGGACTCCAATTTCAGAATTCAGAATTCAGAGATTCGGACTGAGAACTGAGAATTCCAATTTCAGAATTCAGAACTCAGAACTCAGAACTCAGGACTCACAAATCATACAGAGATGTCAGAACTCTGAAATCAGAGTTCAAAATACAGAACTGTGAACTCAGATTTCACAACTCAGATCTCAGAATTCAGAAATAAGAGATTCAAATTTTGAATTCAGCACTCGCAACTCACTACTTAGCACTCAGAACTGATGTCAAAATTCAGAATTCCGAATTGCGTTTCATTTCAGAATTCAGAACTCAGATTGCACAACCGAATCTATTCAAAACTCAGAGTTACCAATCCTGAAATCAGAACTCAGATTCAGAATTCAGAACTTGGAACCCAGAAGTCAGAATACGGGACTCAGATTGCAGAACTCAGTGTTCAAAACTCAGAATTTCCAACCCTGAAATCAGAACTCAGAACTGATAATTCATAACTCAGAAGTAAGAACTGAAATTTCAGAACTCACAATTCAGAACTCAGAATTCAGAGCTCAGATTCCTAAACTCATAATTCAGAATTCAGAACTCAGATCTCAGAACTCAGAATTCAGTTTCATTTCAGAATTTAGAACTCAGATTGCAAAACTGAATATGTTCAATAGTCATAGTTACCAATCACTAATTCAGAACTCAGATTCAGATTTCAGAAATTGGAACTCAGAACTCGCAATTTTGAACTCAGAACTCAGAATTTTGAACTCAGAACTCAGAATGCAGAACGCAGTGTACAGAACTCAGAGCTCAGAACTCAAAGTCAGATTTCAGATTTCAGCATTCAGAACTCGGGAATCAGAGCTCAAAATACAGAACTGTAAACTCAGAACATAAATGTCAGCATTCACCACTCAGAACTCAGCTTTTTGAAATCGAAATTCACAACTCGGAATTCACAATTTCAGAATTCAGAACTCAGAATTCAGAAATCAGAAGTCAGGAAACATACCTAAGATCTCAGAATTCTGAACACAGAACTCAGATTTCAGTTCTCAGAATGCAGAACGCAGAACTCAGAATTCTGAACTCAGAATTCAGAAGTCAGAATTCAGATGTCAGAATTCTGAATTCAATTTCATTTCAGAATTCAGCACTCAGATTGCAGAACTGAATATATTCAGATGTCAGAATTCGCAATCCTGAACTCAGAACTCAGAATTCAGAATTCAGAAATTGGGACTCAGAACTCAGAATTTTGAACTCAGAACTCAGAATACAGGACTCACAATGCAGAACTCAGAATGCAGAACTCAGTGTTCAGAACTCAGAATTTCCAACCCTGAAATCAGAACTCTGATTTCAGAACTGAGAATTCATAATCAGAACTGAGGACTTAAATTTAAGTTCTCCCAATGCAGAACTCAGAATTCAGAGCCCAGGATTCAGAACTCAAAATTCAGAATTCAGAACTAAGAACTCAGAACTCCCAAATCCAAATGAAGATTTCCAAACTCAGTATTCAGAATTCAGACTTTGCAACACTGAGTTTAGAACTCTGATTTGGCATCTCAGAACTCAGAACTCAGAAGATAGATCTAAGAACTCAGAATTCAGAAATCACAGATTCAATCTTTGAATTCAGCACTCAGAACTCAAACTCAGGACTCCAATTTCAGAATTCAGAATTCAGAGATTCGGACTGAGAACTGAGAATTCCAATTTCAGAATTCAGAACTCAGAACTCAGAACTCAGGACTCACAAATCATACAGAGATGTCAGAACTCTGAAATCAGAGTTCAAAATACAGAACTGTGAACTCAGATTTCACAACTCAGATCTCAGAATTCAGAAATAAGAGATTCAAATTTTGAATTCAGCACTCGCAACTCACTACTTAGCACTCAGAACTGATGTCAAAATTCAGAATTCCGAATTGCGTTTCATTTCAGAATTCAGAACTCAGATTGCACAACCGAATCTATTCAAAACTCAGAGTTACCAATCCTGAAATCAGAACTCAGATTCAGAATTCAGAACTTGGAACCCAGAAGTCAGAATACGGGACTCAGATTGCAGAACTCAGTGTTCAAAACTCAGAATTTCCAACCCTGAAATCAGAACTCAGAACTGATAATTCATAACTCAGAAGTAAGAACTGAAATTTCAGAACTCACAATTCAGAACTCAGAATTCAGAGCTCAGATTCCTAGACTCATAATTCAGAATTCAGAACTCAGATCTCAGAACTCAGAATTCAGTTTCATTTCAGAATTTAGAACTCAGATTGCAAAACTGAATATGTTCAATAGTCATAGTTACCAATCACTAATTCAGAACTCAGATTCAGATTTCAGAAATTGGAACTCAGAACTCGCAATTTTGAACTCAGAACTCAGAATTTTGAACTCAGAACTCAGAATGCAGAACGCAGTGTACAGAACTCAGAGCTCAGAACTCAAAGTCAGATTTCAGATTTCAGCATTCAGAACTCGGGAATCAGAGCTCAAAATACAGAACTGTAAACTCAGAACATAAATGTCAGCATTCACCACTCAGAACTCAGCTTTTTGAAATCGAAATTCACAACTCGGAATTCACAATTTCAGAATTCAGAACTCAGAATTCAGAAATCAGAAGTCAGGAAACATACCTAAGATCTCAGAATTCTGAACACAGAACTCAGATTTCAGTTCTCAGAATGCAGAACGCAGAACTCAGAATTCTGAACTCAGAATTCAGAAGTCAGAATTCAGATGTCAGAATTCTGAATTCAATTTCATTTCAGAATTCAGCACTCAGATTGCAGAACTGAATATATTCAGATGTCAGAATTCGCAATCCTGAACTCAGAACTCAGAATTCAGAATTCAGAAATTGGGACTCAGAACTCAGAATTTTGAACTCAGAACTCAGAATACAGGACTCACAATGCAGAACTCAGAATGCAGAACTCAGTGTTCAGAACTCAGAATTTCCAACCCTGAAATCAGAACTCTGATTTCAGAACTGAGAATTCATAATCAGAACTTAGGACTTAAATTTAAGTTCTCCCAATGCAGAACTCAGAATTCAGAGCCCAGGATTCAGAACTCAAAATTCAGAATTCAGAACTAAGAACTCAGAACTCCCAAATCCAAATGAAGATTTCCAAACTCAGTATTCAGAATTCAGACTTTGCAACACTGAGTTTAGAACTCTGATTTGGCATCTCAGAACTCAGAACTCAGAAGATAGATCTAAGAACTCAGAATTCAGAAATCACAGATTCAATCTTTGAATTCAGCACTCAGAACTCAAACTCAGGACTCCAATTTCAGAATTCAGAATTCAGAGATTCGGACTGAGAACTGAGAATTCCAATTTCAGAATTCAGAACTCAGAACTCAGAACTCAGGACTCACAAATCATACAGAGATGTCAGAACTCTGAAATCAGAGTTCAAAATACAGAACTGTGAACTCAGATTTCACAACTCAGATCTCAGAATTCAGAAATAAGAGATTCAAATTTTGAATTCAGCACTCGCAACTCACTACTTAGCACTCAGAACTGATGTCAAAATTCAGAATTCCGAATTGCGTTTCATTTCAGAATTCAGAACTCAGATTGCACAACCGAATCTATTCAAAACTCAGAGTTACCAATCCTGAAATCAGAACTCAGATTCAGAATTCAGAACTTGGAACCCAGAAGTCAGAATACGGGACTCAGATTGCAGAACTCAGTGTTCAAAACTCAGAATTTCCAACCCTGAAATCAGAACTCAGAACTGATAATTCATAACTCAGAAGTAAGAACTGAAATTTCAGAACTCACAATTCAGAACTCAGAATTCAGAGCTCAGATTCCTGGACTCAGAATTCAGAATTCAGAACTCAGATCTCAGAACTCAGAATTCAGTTTCATTTCAGAATTTAGAACTCAGATTGCAAAACTGAATATGTTCAATAGTCATAGTTACCAATCACTAATTCAGAACTCAGATTCAGATTTCAGAAATTGGAACTCAGAACTCGCAATTTTGAACTCAGAACTCAGAATTTTGAACTCAGAACTCAGAATGCAGAACGCAGTGTACAGAACTCAGAGCTCAGAACTCCAAGTCAGATTTCAGATTTCAGCATTCAGAACTCGGGAATCAGAGCTCAAAATACAGAACTGTAAACTCAGAACATAAATGTCAGCATTCACCACTCAGAACTCAGCTTTTCGAAATCGAAATTCACAACTCGGAATTCACAATTTCAGAATTCAGAACTCAGAATTCAGAAATCAGAAGTCAGGAAACATACCTAAGATTTCAGAATTCTGAACACAGAACTCAGATTTCAGTTCTCAGAATGAAGAACGCAGAACTCAGAATTCTGAACTCAGAATTCAGAAGTCAGAATTCAGATGTCAGAATTCTGAATTCAATTTCATTTCAGAATTCAGCACTCAGATTGCAGAACTGAATATATTCAGATGTCAGAATTCGCAATCCTGAACTCAGAACTCAGAATTCAGAATTCAGAAATTGGGACTCAGAACTCAGAATTTTGAACTCAGAACTCAGAATACAGGACTCACAATGCAGAACTCAGAATGCAGAACTCAGTGTTCAGAACTCAGAATTTCCAACCCTGAAATCAGAACTCTGATTTCAGAACTGAGAATTCATAATCAGAACTGAGGACTTAAATTTAAGTTCTCCCAATGCAGAACTCAGAATTCAGAGCCCAGGATTCAGAACTCAAAATTCAGAATTCAGAACTAAGAACTCAGAACTCCCAAATCCAAATGAAGATTTCCAAACTCAGTATTCAGAATTCAGACTTTGCAACACTGAGTTTAGAACTCTGATTTGGCATCTCAGAACTCAGAACTCAGAAGATAGATCTAAGAACTCAGAATTCAGAAATCACAGATTCAATCTTTGAATTCAGCACTCAGAACTCAAACTCAGGACTCCAATTTCAGAATTCAGAATTCAGAGATTCGGACTGAGAACTGAGAATTCCAATTTCAGAATTCAGAACTCAGAACTCAGAACTCAGGACTCACAAATCATACAGAGATGTCAGAACTCTGAAATCAGAGTTCAAAATACAGAACTGTGAACTCAGATTTCACAACTCAGATCTCAGAATTCAGAAATAAGAGATTCAAATTTTGAATTCAGCACTCGCAACTCACTACTTAGCACTCAGAACTGATGTCAAAATTCAGAATTCCGAATTGCGTTTCATTTCAGAATTCAGAACTCAGATTGCACAACCGAATCTATTCAAAACTCAGAGTTACCAATCCTGAAATCAGAACTCAGATTCAGAATTCAGAACTTGGAACCCAGAAGTCAGAATACGGGACTCAGATTGCAGAACTCAGTGTTCAAAACTCAGAATTTCCAACCCTGAAATCAGAACTCAGAACTGATAATTCATAACTCAGAAGTAAGAACTGAAATTTCAGAACTCACAATTCAGAACTCAGAATTCAGAGCTCAGATTCCTGGACTCAGAATTCAGAATTCAGAACTCAGATCTCAGAACTCAGAATTCAGTTTCATTTCAGAATTCAGAACTCAGATTGCAAAACTGAATATGTTCAATAGTCATAGTTACCAATCACTAATTCAGAACTCAGATTCAGATTTCAGAAATTGGAACTCAGAACTCGCAATTTTGAACTCAGAACTCAGAATTTTGAACTCAGAACTCAGAATGCAGAACGCAGTGTACAGAACTCAGAGCTCAGAACTCAAAGTCAGATTTCAGATTTCAGCATTCAGAACTCGGGAATCAGAGCTCAAAATACAGAACTGTAAACTCAGAACATAAATGTCAGCATTCACCACTCAGAACTCAGCTTTTCGAAATCGGAATTCACAACTCGGAATTCACAATTTCAGAATTCAGAACTCGGAATTCAGAAATCAGAAGTCAGGAAACATATCTAAGATCTCAGAATTCTGAACGCAGAACTCAGATTTCAGTTCTCAGAATGCAGAACGCAGAACTCGGAATTCTGAACTCAGAATTCAGAAGTCAGAATTCAGATGTCAGAATTCTGAATTCAATTTCATTTCAGAATTCAGCACTCAGATTGCAGAACTGAATATATTCAGATGTCAGAATTCGCAATCCTGAACTCAGAACTCAGAATTCAGAATTCAGAAATTGGGACTCAGAACTCACAATTTTGAACTCAGAACTCAGAATACAGGACTCACAATGCAGAACTCAGAATGCAGAACTCAGTGTTCAGAACTCAGAAGTTCCAACCCTGAAATCAGAACTCTGATTTCAGAACTGAGAATTCATAATCAGAACTTAGGACTTAAATTTAAGTTCTCCCAATGCAGAACTCAGAATTCAGAGCCCAGGATTCAGAACTCAAAATTCAGAATTCAGAACTAAGAACTCAGAACTCCCAAATCCAAATGAAGATTTCCAAACTCAGTATTCAGAAATCAGACTTTGCAACACTGAGTTTAGAACTCTGATTTGGCATCTCAGAACTCAGAACTCAGAACTCAGAAGATAGATCTAAGAACTCAGAATTCAGAAATCACAGATTCAATCTTTGAATTCAGCACTCAGAACTCAAACTCAGGACTCCAATTTCAGAATTCAGAATTCAGAGATTCGGACTGAGAACTGAGAATTCCAATTTCAGAATTCAGAACTCAGAACTCAGAACTCAGGACTCACAAATCATACAGAGATGTCAGAACTCTGAAATCAGAGTTCAAAATACAGAACTGTGAACTCAGATTTCACAACTCAGATCTCAGAATTCAGAAATAAGAGATTCAAATTTTGAATTCAGCACTCGCAACTCACTACTTAGCACTCAGAACTGATGTCAAAATTCAGAATTCCGAATTGCGTTTCATTTCAGAATTCAGAACTCAGATTGCACAACCGAATCTATTCAAAACTCAGAGTTACCAATCCTGAAATCAGAACTCAGATTCAGAATTCAGAACTTGGAACCCAGAAGTCAGAATACGGGACTCAGATTGCAGAACTCAGTGTTCAAAACTCAGAATTTCCAACCCTGAAATCAGAACTCAGAACTGATAATTCATAACTCAGAAGTAAGAACTGAAATTTCAGAACTCACAATTCAGAACTCAGAATTCAGAGCTCAGATTCCTGGACTCAGAATTCAGAATTCAGAACTCAGATCTCAGAACTCAGAATTCAGTTTCATTTCAGAATTCAGAACTCAGATTGCAAAACTGAATATGTTCAATAGTCATAGTTACCAATCACTAATTCAGAACTCAGATTCAGATTTCAGAAATTGGAACTCAGAACTCGCAATTTTGAACTCAGAACTCAGAATTTTGAACTCAGAACTCAGAATGCAGAACGCAGTGTACAGAACTCAGAGCTCAGAACTCAAAGTCAGATTTCAGATTTCAGCATTCAGAACTCGGGAATCAGAGCTCAAAATACAGAACTGTAAACTCAGAACATAAATGTCAGCATTCACCACTCAGAACTCAGCTTTTCGAAATCGGAATTCACAACTCGGAATTCACAATTTCAGAATTCAGAACTCGGAATTCAGAAATCAGAAGTCAGGAAACATATCTAAGATCTCAGAATTCTGAACGCAGAACTCAGATTTCAGTTCTCAGAATGCAGAACGCAGAACTCGGAATTCTGAACTCAGAATTCAGAAGTCAGAATTCAGATGTCAGAATTCTGAATTCAATTTCATTTCAGAATTCAGCACTCAGATTGCAGAACTGAATATATTCAGATGTCAGAATTCGCAATCCTGAACTCAGAACTCAGAATTCAGAATTCAGAAATTGGGACTCAGAACTCACAATTTTGAACTCAGAACTCAGAATACAGGACTCACAATGCAGAACTCAGAATGCAGAACTCAGTGTTCAGAACTCAGAATTTCCAACCCTGAAATCAGAACTCTGATTTCAGAACTGAGAATTCATAATCAGAACTTAGGACTTAAATTTAAGTTCTCCCAATGCAGAACTCAGAATTCAGAGCCCAGGATTCAGAACTCAAAATTCAGAATTCAGAACTAAGAACTCAGAACTCCCAAATCCAAATGAAGATTTCCAAACTCAGTATTCAGAATTCAGACTTTGCAACACTGAGTTTAGAACTCTGATTTGGCATCTCAGAACTCAGAACTCAGAACTCAGAAGATAGATCTAACAACTCCGAATTCAGAAATCACAGATTCAATCTTTGAATTCAGCACTCAGAACTCAAACTCAGGACTCCAATTTCAGAATTCAGAATTCAGAGATTCGGACTGAGAACTGAGAATTCCAATTTCAGAATTCAGAACTCAGAACTCAGAACTCAGGACTCACAAATCATACAGAGATGTCAGAACTCTGAAATCAGAGTTCAAAATACAGAACTGTGAACTCAGATTTCACAACTCAGATCTCAGAATTCAGAAATAAGAGATTCAAATTTTGAATTCAGCACTCGCAACTCACTACTTAGCACTCAGAACTGATGTCAAAATTCAGAATTCCGAATTGCGTTTCATTTCAGAATTCAGAACTCAGATTGCACAACCGAATCTATTCAAAACTCAGAGTTACCAATCCTGAAATCAGAACTCAGATTCAGAATTCAGAACTTGGAACCCAGAAGTCAGAATACGGGACTCAGATTGCAGAACTCAGTGTTCAAAACTCAGAATTTCCAACCCTGAAATCAGAACTCAGAACTGATAATTCATAACTCAGAAGTAAGAACTGAAATTTCAGAACTCACAATTCAGAACTCAGAATTCAGAGCTCAGATTCCTGGACTCAGAATTCAGAATTCAGAACTCAGATCTCAGAACTCAGAATTCAGTTTCATTTCAGAATTCAGAACTCAGATTGCAAAACTGAATATGTTCAATAGTCACAGTTACCAATCACTAATTCAGAACTCAGATTCAGATTTCAGAAATTGGAACTCAGAACTCGCAATTTTGAACTCAGAACTCAGAATTTTGAACTCAGAACTCAGAATGCAGAACGCAGTGTACAGAACTCAGAGCTCAGAACTCAAAGTCAGATTTCAGATTTCAGCATTCAGAACTCGGGAATCAGAGCTCAAAATACAGAACTGTAAACTCAGAACATAAATGTCAGCATTCACCACTCAGAACTCAGCTTTTCGAAATCGGAATTCACAACTCGGAATTCACAATTTCAGAATTCAGAACTCGGAATTCAGAAATCAGAAGTCAGGAAACATACCTAAGATTTCAGAATTCTGAACACAGAACTCAGATTTCAGTTCTCAGAATGAAGAACGCAGAACTCAGAATTCTGAACTCAGAATTCAGAAGTCAGAATTCAGATGTCAGAATTCTGAATTCAATTTCATTTCAGAATTCAGCACTCAGATTGCAGAACTGAATATATTCAGATGTCAGAATTCGCAATCCTGAACTCAGAACTCAGAATTCAGAATTCAGAAATTGGGACTCAGAACTCAGAATTTTGAACTCAGAACTCAGAATACAGGACTCACAATGCAGAACTCAGAATGCAGAACTCAGTGTTCAGAACTCAGAATTTCCAACCCTGAAATCAGAACTCTGATTTCAGAACTGAGAATTCATAATCAGAACTGAGGACTTAAATTTAAGTTCTCCCAATGCAGAACTCAGAATTCAGAGCCCAGGATTCAGAACTCAAAATTCAGAATTCAGAACTAAGAACTCAGAACTCCCAAATCCAAATGAAGATTTCCAAACTCAGTATTCAGAATTCAGACTTTGCAACACTGAGTTTAGAACTCTGATTTGGCATCTCAGAACTCAGAACTCAGAAGATAGATCTAAGAACTCAGAATTCAGAAATCACAGATTCAATCTTTGAATTCAGCACTCAGAACTCAAACTCAGGACTCCAATTTCAGAATTCAGAATTCAGAGATTCGGACTGAGAACTGAGAATTCCAATTTCAGAATTCAGAACTCAGAACTCAGAACTCAGGACTCACAAATCATACAGAGATGTCAGAACTCTGAAATCAGAGTTCAAAATACAGAACTGTGAACTCAGATTTCACAACTCAGATCTCAGAATTCAGAAATAAGAGATTCAAATTTTGAATTCAGCACTCGCAACTCACTACTTAGCACTCAGAACTGATGTCAAAATTCAGAATTCCGAATTGCGTTTCATTTCAGAATTCAGAACTCAGATTGCACAACCGAATCTATTCAAAACTCAGAGTTACCAATCCTGAAATCAGAACTCCGATTCAGAATTCAGAACTTGGAACCCAGAAGTCAGAATACGGGACTCAGATTGCAGAACTCAGTGTTCAAAACTCAGAATTTCCAACCCTGAAATCAGAACTCAGAACTGATAATTCATAACTCAGAAGTAAGAACTGAAATTTCAGAACTCACAATTCAGAACTCAGAATTCAGAGCTCAGATTCCTGGACTCAGAATTCAGAATTCAGAACTCAGATCTCAGAACTCAGAATTCAGTTTCATTTCAGAATTCAGAACTCAGATTGCAAAACTGAATATGTTCAATAGTCACAGTTACCAATCACTAATTCAGAACTCAGATTCAGATTTCAGAAATTGGAACTCAGAACTCGCAATTTTGAACTCAGAACTCAGAATTTTGAACTCAGAACTCAGAATGCAGAACGCAGTGTACAGAACTCAGAGCTCAGAACTCAAAGTCAGATTTCAGATTTCAGCATTCAGAACTCGGGAATCAGAGCTCAAAATACAGAACTGTAAACTCAGAACATAAATGTCAGCATTCACCACTCAGAACTCAGCTTTTCGAAATCGGAATTCACAACTCGGAATTCACAATTTCAGAATTCAGAACTCGGAATTCAGAAATCAGAAGTCAGGAAACATATCTAAGATCTCAGGATTCTGAACGCAGATTTCAGAAGTCAGAATTCAGATGTCAGAATTCTGAATTCAATTTCATTTCAGAATTCAGCACTCAGATTGCAGAACTGAATATATTCAGATGTCAGAATTCGCAATCCTGAACTCAGAACTCAGAATTCAGAATTCAGAAATTGGGACTCAGAACTCACAATTTTGAACTCAGAACTCAGAATACAGGACTCACAATGCAGAACTCAGAATGCAGAACTCAGTGTTCAGAACTCAGAATTTCCAACCCTGAAATCAGAACTCTGATTTCAGAACTGAGAATTCATAATCAGAACTTAGGACTTAAATTTAAGTTCTCCCAATGCAGAACTCAGAATTCAGAGCCCAGGATTCAGAACTCAAAATTCAGAATTCAGAACTAAGAACTCAGAACTCCCAAATCCAAATGAAGATTTCCAAACTCAGTATTCAGAATTCAGACTTTGCAACACTGAGTTTAGAACTCTGATTTGGCATCTCAGAACTCAGAACTCAGAACTCAGAAGATAGATCTAAGAACTCAGAATTCAGAAATCACAGATTCAATCTTTGAATTCAGCACTCAGAACTCAAACTCAGGACTCCAATTTCAGAATTCAGAATTCAGAGATTCGGACTGAGAACTGAGAATTCCAATTTCAGAATTCAGAACTCAGAACTCAGAACTCAGAACTCAGGACTCACAAATCATACAGAGATGTCAGAACTCTGAAATCAGAGTTCAAAATACAGAACTGTGAACTCAGATTTCACAACTCAGATCTCAGAATTCAGAAATAAGAGATTCAAATTTTGAATTCAGCACTCGCAACTCACTACTTAGCACTCAGAACTGATGTCAAAATTCAGAATTCCGAATTGCGTTTCATTTCAGAATTCAGAACTCAGATTGCACAACCGAATCTATTCAAAACTCAGAGTTACCAATCCTGAAATCAGAACTCAGATTCAGAATTCAGAACTTGGAACCCAGAAGTCAGAATACGGGACTCAGATTGCAGAACTCAGTGTTCAAAACTCAGAATTTCCAACCCTGAAATCAGAACTCAGAACTGATAATTCATAACTCAGAAGTAAGAACTGAAATTTCAGAACTCACAATTCAGAACTCAGAATTCAGAGCTCAGATTCCTGGACTCAGAATTCAGAATTCAGAACTCAGATCTCAGAACTCAGAATTCAGTTTCATTTCAGAATTCAGAACTCAGATTGCAAAACTGAATATGTTCAATAGTCATAGTTACCAATCACTAATTCAGAACTCAGATTCAGATTTCAGAAATTGGAACTCAGAACTCGCAAATTTGAACTCAGAACTCAGAATTTTGAACTCAGAACTCAGAATGCAGAACGCAGTGTACAGAACTCAGAGCTCAGAACTCCAAGTCAGATTTCAGATTTCAGCATTCAGAACTCGGGAATCAGAGCTCAAAATACAGAACTGTAAACTCAGAACATAAATGTCAGCATTCACCACTCAGAACTCAGCTTTTCGAAATCGGAATTCACAACTCGGAATTCACAATTTCAGAATTCAGAACTCGGAATTCAGAAATCAGAAGTCAGGAAACATACCTAAGATCTCAGAATTCTGAACGCAGAACTCAGATTTCAGTTCTCAGAATGCAGAACGCAGAACTCAGAATTCTGAACTCAGAATTCAGAAGTCAGAATTCAGATGTCAGAATTCTGAATTCAATTTCATTTCAGAATTCAGCACTCAGATTGCAGAACTGAATATATTCAGATGTCAGAATTCGCAATCCTGAACTCAGAACTCAGAATTCAGAATTCAGAAATTGGGACTCAGAACTCAGAATTTTGAACTCAGAACTCAGAATACAGGACTCACAATGCAGAACTCAGAATGCAGAACTCAGTGTTCAGAACTCAAAATTTCCAACCCTGAAATCAGAACTCTGATTTCAGAACTGAGAATTCATAATCAGAACTTAGGACTTAAATTTAAGTTCTCCCAATGCAGAACTCAGAATTCAGGGCCCAGGATTCAGAACTCAAAATTCAGAATTCAGAACTAAGAACTCAGAACTCCCAAATCCAAATGAAGATTTCCAAACTCAGTATTCAGAATTCAGACTTTGCAACACTGAGTTTAGAACTCTGATTTGGCATCTCAGAACTCAGAACTCAGAAGATAGATCTAAGAACTCCGAATTCAGAAATCACAGATTCAATCTTTGAATTCAGCACTCAGAACTCAAACTCAGGACTCCAATTTCAGAATTCAGAATTCAGAGATTCGGACTGAGAACTGAGAATTCCAATTTCAGAATTCAGAACTCAGAACTCAGAACTCAGGACTCACAAATCATACAGAGATGTCAGAACTCTGAAATCAGAGTTCAAAATACAGAACTGTGAACTCAGATTTCACAACTCAGATCTCAGAATTCAGAAATAAGAGATTCAAATTTTGAATTCAGCACTCGCAACTCACTACTTAGCACTCAGAACTGATGTCAAAATTCAGAATTCCGAATTGCGTTTCATTTCAGAATTCAGAACTCAGATTGCACAACCGAATCTATTCAAAACTCAGAGTTACCAATCCTGAAATCAGAACTCAGATTCAGAATTCAGAACTTGGAACCCAGAAGTCAGAATACAGGACTCAGATTGCAGAACTCAGTGTTCAAAACTCAGAATTTCCAACCCTGAAATCAGAACTCAGAACTGATAATTCATAACTCAGAAGTAAGAACTGAAATTTCAGAACTCACAATTCAGAACTCAGAATTCAGAGCTCAGATTCCTGGACTCAGAATTCAGAATTCAGAACTCAGATCTCAGAACTCAGAATTCAGTTTCATTTCAGAATTCAGAACTCAGATTGCAAAACTGAATATGTTCAATAGTCACAATTACCAATCACTAATTCAGAACTCAGATTCAGATTTCAGAAATTGGAACTCAGAACTCGCAATTTTGAACTCAGAACTCAGAATTTTGAACTCAGAACTCAGAATGCAGAACGCAGTGTACAGAACTCAGAGCTCAGAACTCAAAGTCAGATTTCAGATTTCAGCATTCAGAACTCGGGAATCAGAGCTCAAAATACAGAACTGTAAACTCAGAACATAAATGTCAGCATTCACCACTCAGAACTCAGCTTTTCGAAATCGGAATTCACAACTCGGAATTCACAATTTCAGAATTCAGAACTCGGAATTCAGAAATCAGAAGTCAGGAAACATATCTAAGATCTCAGAATTCTGAACGCAGATTTCAGAAGTCAGAATTCAGATGTCAGAATTCTGAATTCAATTTCATTTCAGAATTCAGCACTCAGATTGCAGAACTGAATATATTCAGATGTCAGAATTCGCAATCCTGAACTCAGAACTCAGAATTCAGAATTCAGAAATTGGGACTCAGAACTCAGAATTTTGAACTCAGAACTCAGAATACAGGACTCACAATGCAGAACTCAGAATGCAGAACTCAGTGTTCAGAACTCAGAATTTCCAACCCTGAAATCAGAACTCTGATTTCAGAACTGAGAATTCATAATCAGAACTTAGGACTTAAATTTAAGTTCTCCCAATGCAGAACTCAGAATTCAGAGCCCAGGATTCAGAACTCAAAATTCAGAATTCAGAACTAAGAACTCAGAACTCCCAAATCCAAATGAAGATTCCCAAACTTAGTATTCAGAATTCAGACTTTGCAACACTGAGTTTAGAACTCTGATTTGGCATCTCAGAACTCAGAACTCAGAAGATAGATCTAAGAACTCCGAATTCAGAAATCACAGATTCAATCTTTGAATTCAGCACTCAGAACTCAAACTCAGGACTCCAATTTCAGAATTCAGAATTCAGAGATTCGGACTGAGAACTGAGAATTCCAATTTCAGAATTCAGAACTCAGAACTCAGAACTCAGGACTCACAAATCATACAGAGATGTCAGAACTCTGAAATCAGAGTTCAAAATACAGAACTGTGAACTCAGATTTCACAACTCAGATCTCAGAATTCAGAAATAAGAGATTCAAATTTTGAATTCAGCACTCGCAACTCACTACTTAGCACTCAGAACTGATGTCAAAATTCAGAATTCCGAATTGCGTTTCATTTCAGAATTCAGAACTCAGATTGCACAACCGAATCTATTCAAAACTCAGAGTTACCAATCCTGAAATCAGAACTCAGATTCAGAATTCAGAACTTGGAACCCAGAAGTCAGAATACGGGACTCAGATTGCAGAACTCAGTGTTCAAAACTCAGAATTTCCAACCCTGAAATCAGAACTCAGAACTGATAATTCATAACTCAGAAGTAAGAACTGAAATTTCAGAACTCACAATTCAGAACTCAGAATTCAGAGCTCAGATTCCTGGACTCAGAATTCAGAATTCAGAACTCAGATCTCAGAACTCAGAATTCAGTTTCATTTCAGAATTCAGAACTCAGATTGCAAAACTGAATATGTTCAATAGTCACAGTTACCAATCACTAATTCAGAACTCAGATTCAGATTTCAGAAATTGGAACTCAGAACTCGCAATTTTGAACTCAGAACTCAGAATTTTGAACTCAGAACTCAGAATGCAGAACGCAGTGTACAGAACTCAGAGCTCAGAACTCAAAGTCAGATTTCAGATTTCAGCATTCAGAACTCGGGAATCAGAGCTCAAAATACAGAACTGTAAACTCAGAACATAAATGTCAGCATTCACCACTCAGAACTCAGCTTTTCGAAATCGGAATTCACAACTCGGAATTCACAATTTCAGAATTCAGAACTCGGAATTCAGAAATCAGAAGTCAGGAAACATACCTAAGATTTCAGAATTCTGAACACAGAACTCAGATTTCAGTTCTCAGAATGAAGAACGCAGAACTCAGAATTCTGAACTCAGAATTCAGAAGTCAGAATTCAGATGTCAGAATTCTGAATTCAATTTCATTTCAGAATTCAGCACTCAGATTGCAGAACTGAATATATTCAGATGTCAGAATTCGCAATCCTGAACTCAGAACTCAGAATTCAGAATTCAGAAATTGGGACTCAGAACTCAGAATTTTGAACTCAGAACTCAGAATACAGGACTCACAATGCAGAACTCAGAATGCAGAACTCAGTGTTCAGAACTCAGAATTTCCAACCCTGAAATCAGAACTCTGATTTCAGAACTGAGAATTCATAATCAGAACTGAGGACTTAAATTTAAGTTCTCCCAATGCAGAACTCAGAATTCAGAGCCCAGGATTCAGAACTCAAAATTCAGAATTCAGAACTAAGAACTCAGAACTCCCAAATCCAAATGAAGATTTCCAAACTCAGTATTCAGAATTCAGACTTTGCAACACTGAGTTTAGAACTCTGATTTGGCATCTCAGAACTCAGAACTCAGAAGATAGATCTAAGAACTCAGAATTCAGAAATCACAGATTCAATCTTTGAATTCAGCACTCAGAACTCAAACTCAGGACTCCAATTTCAGAATTCAGAATTCAGAGATTCGGACTGAGAACTGAGAATTCCAATTTCAGAATTCAGAACTCAGAACTCAGAACTCAGGACTCACAAATCATACAGAGATGTCAGAACTCTGAAATCAGAGTTCAAAATACAGAACTGTGAACTCAGATTTCACAACTCAGATCTCAGAATTCAGAAATAAGAGATTCAAATTTTGAATTCAGCACTCGCAACTCACTACTTAGCACTCAGAACTGATGTCAAAATTCAGAATTCCGAATTGCGTTTCATTTCAGAATTCAGAACTCAGATTGCACAACCGAATCTATTCAAAACTCAGAGTTACCAATCCTGAAATCAGAACTCCGATTCAGAATTCAGAACTTGGAACCCAGAAGTCAGAATACGGGACTCAGATTGCAGAACTCAGTGTTCAAAACTCAGAATTTCCAACCCTGAAATCAGAACTCAGAACTGATAATTCATAACTCAGAAGTAAGAACTGAAATTTCAGAACTCACAATTCAGAACTCAGAATTCAGAGCTCAGATTCCTGGACTCAGAATTCAGAATTCAGAACTCAGATCTCAGAACTCAGAATTCAGTTTCATTTCAGAATTCAGAACTCAGATTGCAAAACTGAATATGTTCAATAGTCACAGTTACCAATCACTAATTCAGAACTCAGATTCAGATTTCAGAAATTGGAACTCAGAACTCGCAATTTTGAACTCAGAACTCAGAATTTTGAACTCAGAACTCAGAATGCAGAACGCAGTGTACAGAACTCAGAGCTCAGAACTCAAAGTCAGATTTCAGATTTCAGCATTCAGAACTCGGGAATCAGAGCTCAAAATACAGAACTGTAAACTCAGAACATAAATGTCAGCATTCACCACTCAGAACTCAGCTTTTCGAAATCGGAATTCACAACTCGGAATTCACAATTTCAGAATTCAGAACTCGGAATTCAGAAATCAGAAGTCAGGAAACATATCTAAGATCTCAGGATTCTGAACGCAGATTTCAGAAGTCAGAATTCAGATGTCAGAATTCTGAATTCAATTTCATTTCAGAATTCAGCACTCAGATTGCAGAACTGAATATATTCAGATGTCAGAATTCGCAATCCTGAACTCAGAACTCAGAATTCAGAATTCAGAAATTGGGACTCAGAACTCACAATTTTGAACTCAGAACTCAGAATACAGGACTCACAATGCAGAACTCAGAATGCAGAACTCAGTGTTCAGAACTCAGAATTTCCAACCCTGAAATCAGAACTCTGATTTCAGAACTGAGAATTCATAATCAGAACTTAGGACTTAAATTTAAGTTCTCCCAATGCAGAACTCAGAATTCAGAGCCCAGGATTCAGAACTCAAAATTCAGAATTCAGAACTAAGAACTCAGAACTCCCAAATCCAAATGAAGATTTCCAAACTCAGTATTCAGAATTCAGACTTTGCAACACTGAGTTTAGAACTCTGATTTGGCATCTCAGAACTCAGAACTCAGAACTCAGAAGATAGATCTAAGAACTCAGAATTCAGAAATCACAGATTCAATCTTTGAATTCAGCACTCAGAACTCAAACTCAGGACTCCAATTTCAGAATTCAGAATTCAGAGATTCGGACTGAGAACTGAGAATTCCAATTTCAGAATTCAGAACTCAGAACTCAGAACTCAGAACTCAGGACTCACAAATCATACAGAGATGTCAGAACTCTGAAATCAGAGTTCAAAATACAGAACTGTGAACTCAGATTTCACAACTCAGATCTCAGAATTCAGAAATAAGAGATTCAAATTTTGAATTCAGCACTCGCAACTCACTACTTAGCACTCAGAACTGATGTCAAAATTCAGAATTCCGAATTGCGTTTCATTTCAGAATTCAGAACTCAGATTGCACAACCGAATCTATTCAAAACTCAGAGTTACCAATCCTGAAATCAGAACTCAGATTCAGAATTCAGAACTTGGAACCCAGAAGTCAGAATACGGGACTCAGATTGCAGAACTCAGTGTTCAAAACTCAGAATTTCCAACCCTGAAATCAGAACTCAGAACTGATAATTCATAACTCAGAAGTAAGAACTGAAATTTCAGAACTCACAATTCAGAACTCAGAATTCAGAGCTCAGATTCCTGGACTCAGAATTCAGAATTCAGAACTCAGATCTCAGAACTCAGAATTCAGTTTCATTTCAGAATTCAGAACTCAGATTGCAAAACTGAATATGTTCAATAGTCATAGTTACCAATCACTAATTCAGAACTCAGATTCAGATTTCAGAAATTGGAACTCAGAACTCGCAAATTTGAACTCAGAACTCAGAATTTTGAACTCAGAACTCAGAATGCAGAACGCAGTGTACAGAACTCAGAGCTCAGAACTCCAAGTCAGATTTCAGATTTCAGCATTCAGAACTCGGGAATCAGAGCTCAAAATACAGAACTGTAAACTCAGAACATAAATGTCAGCATTCACCACTCAGAACTCAGCTTTTCGAAATCGGAATTCACAACTCGGAATTCACAATTTCAGAATTCAGAACTCGGAATTCAGAAATCAGAAGTCAGGAAACATACCTAAGATCTCAGAATTCTGAACGCAGAACTCAGATTTCAGTTCTCAGAATGCAGAACGCAGAACTCAGAATTCTGAACTCAGAATTCAGAAGTCAGAATTCAGATGTCAGAATTCTGAATTCAATTTCATTTCAGAATTCAGCACTCAGATTGCAGAACTGAATATATTCAGATGTCAGAATTCGCAATCCTGAACTCAGAACTCAGAATTCAGAATTCAGAAATTGGGACTCAGAACTCAGAATTTTGAACTCAGAACTCAGAATACAGGACTCACAATGCAGAACTCAGAATGCAGAACTCAGTGTTCAGAACTCAAAATTTCCAACCCTGAAATCAGAACTCTGATTTCAGAACTGAGAATTCATAATCAGAACTTAGGACTTAAATTTAAGTTCTCCCAATGCAGAACTCAGAATTCAGGGCCCAGGATTCAGAACTCAAAATTCAGAATTCAGAACTAAGAACTCAGAACTCCCAAATCCAAATGAAGATTTCCAAACTCAGTATTCAGAATTCAGACTTTGCAACACTGAGTTTAGAACTCTGATTTGGCATCTCAGAACTCAGAACTCAGAAGATAGATCTAAGAACTCCGAATTCAGAAATCACAGATTCAATCTTTGAATTCAGCACTCAGAACTCAAACTCAGGACTCCAATTTCAGAATTCAGAATTCAGAGATTCGGACTGAGAACTGAGAATTCCAATTTCAGAATTCAGAACTCAGAACTCAGAACTCAGGACTCACAAATCATACAGAGATGTCAGAACTCTGAAATCAGAGTTCAAAATACAGAACTGTGAACTCAGATTTCACAACTCAGATCTCAGAATTCAGAAATAAGAGATTCAAATTTTGAATTCAGCACTCGCAACTCACTACTTAGCACTCAGAACTGATGTCAAAATTCAGAATTCCGAATTGCGTTTCATTTCAGAATTCAGAACTCAGATTGCACAACCGAATCTATTCAAAACTCAGAGTTACCAATCCTGAAA
The DNA here is from genome assembly GCF_030435755.1 of Ochotona princeps. Classification (NCBI taxonomy): domain Eukaryota; kingdom Metazoa; phylum Chordata; class Mammalia; order Lagomorpha; family Ochotonidae; genus Ochotona; species Ochotona princeps. The sequence goes on along the minus strand of NC_080866.1, from coordinate 4,226,631 downwards.
TCAGAACTCAGATTCAGAATTCAGAACTTGGAACCCAGAAGTCAGAATACAGGACTCAGATTGCAGAACTCAGTGTTCAAAACTCAGAATTTCCAACCCTGAAATCAGAACTCAGAACTGATAATTCATAACTCAGAAGTAAGAACTGAAATTTCAGAACTCACAATTCAGAACTCAGAATTCAGAGCTCAGATTCCTGGACTCAGAATTCAGAATTCAGAACTCAGATCTCAGAACTCAGAATTCAGTTTCATTTCAGAATTCAGAACTCAGATTGCAAAACTGAATATGTTCAATAGTCACAATTACCAATCACTAATTCAGAACTCAGATTCAGATTTCAGAAATTGGAACTCAGAACTCGCAATTTTGAACTCAGAACTCAGAATTTTGAACTCAGAACTCAGAATGCAGAACGCAGTGTACAGAACTCAGAGCTCAGAACTCAAAGTCAGATTTCAGATTTCAGCATTCAGAACTCGGGAATCAGAGCTCAAAATACAGAACTGTAAACTCAGAACATAAATGTCAGCATTCACCACTCAGAACTCAGCTTTTCGAAATCGGAATTCACAACTCGGAATTCACAATTTCAGAATTCAGAACTCGGAATTCAGAAATCAGAAGTCAGGAAACATATCTAAGATCTCAGAATTCTGAACGCAGATTTCAGAAGTCAGAATTCAGATGTCAGAATTCTGAATTCAATTTCATTTCAGAATTCAGCACTCAGATTGCAGAACTGAATATATTCAGATGTCAGAATTCGCAATCCTGAACTCAGAACTCAGAATTCAGAATTCAGAAATTGGGACTCAGAACTCAGAATTTTGAACTCAGAACTCAGAATACAGGACTCACAATGCAGAACTCAGAATGCAGAACTCAGTGTTCAGAACTCAGAATTTCCAACCCTGAAATCAGAACTCTGATTTCAGAACTGAGAATTCATAATCAGAACTTAGGACTTAAATTTAAGTTCTCCCAATGCAGAACTCAGAATTCAGAGCCCAGGATTCAGAACTCAAAATTCAGAATTCAGAACTAAGAACTCAGAACTCCCAAATCCAAATGAAGATTTCCAAACTCAGTATTCAGAATTCAGACTTTGCAACACTGAGTTTAGAACTCTGATTTGGCATCTCAGAACTCAGAACTCAGAACTCAGAAGATAGATCTAAGAACTCCAAATTCAGAAATCACAGATTCAATCTTTGAATTCAGCACTCAGAACTCAAACTCAGGACTCCAATTTCAGAATTCAGAATTCAGAGATTCGGACTGAGAACTGAGAATTCCAATTTCAGAATTCAGAACTCAGAACTCAGAACTCAGGACTCACAAATCATACAGAGATGTCAGAACTCTGAAATCAGAGTTCAAAATACAGAACTGTGAACTCAGATTTCACAACTCAGATCTCAGAATTCAGAAATAAGAGATTCAAATTTTGAATTCAGCACTCGCAACTCACTACTTAGCACTCAGAACTGATGTCAAAATTCAGAATTCCGAATTGCGTTTCATTTCAGAATTCAGAACTCAGATTGCACAACCGAATCTATTCAAAACTCAGAGTTACCAATCCTGAAATCAGAACTCAGATTCAGAATTCAGAACTTGGAACCCAGAAGTCAGAATACGGGACTCAGATTGCAGAACTCAGTGTTCAAAACTCAGAATTTCCAACCCTGAAATCAGAACTCAGGTCTGATAATTCATAACTCAGAAGTAAGAACTGAAATTTCAGAACTCACAATTCAGAACTCAGAATACAGAGCTCAGATTCCTGGACTCAGAATTCAGAATTCAGAACTCAGATCTCAGATCTCAGAATTCAGTTTCATTTCAGAATTCAGAACTCAGATTGCAAAACTGAATATGTTCAATAGTCATAGTTACCAATCACTAATTCAGAACTCAGATTCAGATTTCAGAAATTGGAACTCAGAACTCGCAATTTTGAACTCAGAACTCAGAATTTTGAACTCAGAACTCAGAATGCAGAACGCAGTGTACAGAACTCAGAGCTCAGAACTCAAAGTCAGATTTCAGATTTCAGCATTCAGAACTCGGGAATCAGAGCTCAAAATACAGAACTGTAAACTCAGAACATAAATGTCAGCATTCACCACTCAGAACTCAGCTTTTCCGAAATCGGAATTCACAACTCGGAATTCACAATTTCAGAATTCAGAACTCGGAATTCAGAAATCAGAAGTCAGGAAACATACCTAAGATCTCAGAATTCTGAACGCAGAACTCAGATTTCAGTTCTCAGAATGCAGAACGCAGAACTCAGAATTCTGAACTCAGATTTCAGAAGTCAGAATTCAGATGTCAGAATTCTGAATTCAATTTCATTTCAGAATTCAGCACTCAGATTGCAGAACTGAATATATTCAGATGTCAGAATTCACAATCCTGAACTCAGAACTCAGAATTCAGAATTCAGAAATTGGGACTCAGAACTCAGAATTTTGAACTCAGAACTCAGAATACAGGACTCACAATGCAGAACTCAGAATGCAGAACTCAGTGTTCAGAACTCAGAAGTTCCAACCCTGAAATCAGAACTCTGATTTCAGAACAGAGAATTCATAATCAGAACTTAGGACTTAAATTTAAGTTCTCCCAATGCAGAACTCAGAATTCAGAGCCCAGGATTCAGAACTCAAAATTCAGAATTCAGAACTAAGAACTCAGAACTCCCAAATCCAAATGAAGATTTCCAAACTCAGTATTCAGAATTCAGACTTTGCAACACTGAGTTTAGAACTCTGATTTGGCATCTCAGAACTCAGAACTGTGAACTCAGAAGATAGATCTAACAACTCCGAATTCAGAAATCACAGATTCAATCTTTGAATTCAGCACTCAGAACTCAAACTCAGGACTCCAATTTCAGAATTCAGAATTCAGAGATTCGGACTGAGAACTGAGAATTCCAATTTCAGAATTCAGAACTCAGAACTCAGAACTCAGGACTCACAAATCATACAGAGATGTCAGAACTCTGAAATCAGAGTTCAAAATACAGAACTGTGAACTCAGATTTCACAACTCAGATCTCAGAATTCAGAAATAAGAGATTCAAATTTTGAATTCAGCACTCGCAACTCACTACTTAGCACTCAGAACTGATGTCAAAATTCAGAATTCCGAATTGCGTTTCATTTCAGAATTCAGAACTCAGATTGCACAACCGAATCTATTCAAAACTCAGAGTTACCAATCCTGAAATCAGAACTCAGATTCAGAATTCAGAACTTGGAACCCAGAAGTCAGAATACGGGACTCAGATTGCAGAACTCAGTGTTCAAAACTCAGAATTTCCAACCCTGAAATCAGAACTCAGAACTGATAATTCATAACTCAGAAGTAAGAACTGAAATTTCAGAACTCACAATTCAGAACTCAGAATTCAGAGCTCAGATTCCTGGACTCAGAATTCAGAATTCAGAACTCAGATCTCAGAACTCAGAATTCAGTTTCATTTCAGAATTTAGAAATCAGATTGCAAAACTGAATATGTTCAATAGTCATAGTTACCAATCACTAATTCAGAACTCAGATTCAGATTTCAGAAATTGGAACTCAGAACTCGAAAATTTGAACTCAGAACTCAGAATTTTGAACTCAGAACTCAGAATGCAGAACGCAGTGTACAGAACTCAGAGCTCAGAACTCAAAGTCAGATTTCAGATTTCAGCATTCAGAACTCGGGAATCAGAGCTCAAAATACAGAACTGTAAACTCAGAACATAAATGTCAGCATTCACCACTCAGAACTCAGCTTTTCGAAATCGGAATTCACAACTCGGAATTCACAATTTCAGAATTCAGAACTCGGAATTCAGAAATCAGAAGTCAGGAAACATACCTAAGATCTCAGAATTCTGAACGCAGAACTCAGATTTCAGTTCCCTAGAATGCAGAACGCAGAACTCAGAATTCTGAACTCAGATTTCAGAAGTCAGAATTCAGATGTCAGAATTCTGAATTCAATTTCATTTCAGAATTCAGCACTCAGATTGCAGAACTGAATATATTCAGATGTCAGAATTCACAATCCTGAACTCAGAACTCAGAATTCAGAATTCAGAAATTGGGACTCAGAACTCAGAATTTTGAACTCAGAACTCAGAATACAGGACTCACAATGCAGAACTCAGAATGCAGAACTCAGTGTTCAGAACTCAGAATTTCCAACCCTGAAATCAGAACTCTGATTTCAGAACTGAGAATTCATAATCAAAACTTAGGACTTAAATTTAAGTTCTCCCAATGCAGAACTCAGAATTCAGAGCCCAGGATTCAGAACTCAAAATTCAGAATTCAGAACTAAGAACTCAGAACTCCCAAATCCAAATGAAGATTTCCAAACTCAGTATTCAGAATTCAGACTTTGCAACACTGAGTTTAGAACTCTGATTTGGCATCTCAGAACTCAGAACTCAGAACTCAGAAGATAGATCTAACAACTCAGAATTCAGAAATCACAGATTCAATCTTTGAATTCAGCACTCAGAACTCAAACTCAGGACTCCAATTTCAGAATTCAGAATTCAGAGATTCGGACTGAGAACTGAGAATTCCAATTTCAGAATTCAGAACTCAGAACTCAGAACTCAGGACTCACAAATCACACAGAGATGTCAGAACTCTGAAATCAGAGTTCAAAATACAGAACTGTGAACTCAGATTTCACAACTCAGATCTCAGAATTCAGAAATAAGAGATTCAAATTTTGAATTCAGCACTCGCAACTCACTACTTAGCACTCAGAACTGATGTCAAAATTCAGAATTCCGAATTGCGTTTCATTTCAGAATTCAGAACTCAGATTGCACAACCGAATCTATTCAAAACTCAGAGTTACCAATCCTGAAATCAGAACTCACATTCAGAATTCAGAACTTGGAACCCAGAAGTCAGAATACGGGACTCAGATTGCAGAACTCAGTGTTCAAAACTCAGAATTTCCAACCCTGAAATCAGAACTCAGAACTGATAATTCATAACTCAGAAGTAAGAACTGAAATTTCAGAACTCACAATTCAGAACTCAGAATTCAGAGCTCAGATTCCTGGACTCAGAATTCAGAATTCAGAACTCAGATCTCAGAACTCAGAATTCAGTTTCATTTCAGAATTCAGAACTCAGATTGCAAAACTGAATATGTTCAATAGTCATAGTTACCAATCACTAATTCAGAACTCAGATTCAGATTTCAGAAATTGGAACTCAGAACTCGCAATTTTGAACTCAGAACTCAGAATTTTGAACTCAGAACTCAGAATGCAGAACGCAGTGTACAGAACTCAGAGCTCAGAACTCAAAGTCAGATTTCAGATTTCAGCATTCAGAACTCGGGAATCAGAGTTCAAAATACAGAACTGTAAACTCAGAACATAAATGTCAGCATTCACCACTCAGAACTCAGCTTTTCGAAATCGGAATTCACAACTCGGAATTCACAATTTCAGAATTCAGAACTCGGAATTCAGAAATCAGAAGTCAGGAAACATACCTAAGATCTCAGAATTCTGAACTCAGATTTCAGAAGTCAGAATTCAGATGTCAGAATTCTGAATTCAATTTCATTCCAGAATTCAGCACTCAGATTGCAGAACTGAATATATTCAGATGTCAGAATTCGCAATCCTGAACTCAGAACTCAGAATTCAGAATTCAGAAATTGGGACTCAGAACTCAGAATTTTGAACTCAGAACTCAGAATACAGGACTCACAATGCAGAACTCAGAATGCAGAACTCAGTGTTCAGAACTCAGAAGTTCCAACCCTGAAATCAGAACTCTGATTTCAGAACTGAGAATTCATAATCAGAACTTAGGACTTAAATTTAAGTTCTCCCAATGCAGAACTCAGAATTCAGAGCCCAGGATTCAGAACTCAAAATTCAGAATTCAGAACTAAGAACTCAGAACTCCCAAATCCAAATGAAGATTCCCAAACTCAGTATTCAGAATTCAGACTTTGCAACACTGAGTTTAGAACTCTGATTTGGCATCTCAGAACTCAGAACTCAGAACTCAGAAGATAGATCTAAGAACTCAGAATTCAGAAATCACAGATTCAATCTTTGAATTCAGCACTCAGAACTCAAACTCAGGACTCCAATTTCAGAATTCAGAATTCAGAGATTCGGACTGAGAACTGAGAATTCCAATTTCAGAATTCAGAACTCAGAACTCAGAACTCAGAACTCAGGACTCACAAATCATACAGAGATGTCAGAACTCTGAAATCAGAGTTCAAAATACAGAACTGTGAACTCAGATTTCACAACTCAGATCTCAGAATTCAGAAATAAGAGATTCAAATTTTGAATTCAGCACTCGCAACTCACTACTTAGCACTCAGAACTGATGTCAAAATTCAGAATTCCGAATTGCGTTTCATTTCAGAATTCAGAACTCAGATTGCACAACCGAATCTATTCAAAACTCAGAGTTACCAATCCTGAAATCAGAACTCAGATTCAGAATTCAGAACTTGGAACCAGAAGTCAGAATACGGGACTCAGATTGCAGAACTCAGTGTTCAAAACTCAGAATTTCCAACCCTGAAATCAGAACTCAGAACTGATAATCCATAACTCAGAAGTAAGAACTGAAATTTCAGAACTCACAATTCAGAACTCAGAATTCAGAGCTCAGATTCCTGGACTCATAATTCAGAATTCAGAACTCAGATCTCAGAACTCAGAATTCAGTTTCATTTCAGAATTTAGAAATCAGATTGCAAAACTGAATATGTTCAATAGTCATAGTTACCAATCACTAATTCAGAACTCAGATTCAGATTTCAGAAATTGGAACTCAGAACTCGCAATTTTGAACTCAGAACTCAGAATTTTGAACTCAGAACTCAGAATGCAGAACGCAGTGTACAGAACTCAGAGCTCAGAACTCAAAGTCAGATTTCAGATTTCAGCATTCAGAACTCGGGAATCAGAGCTCAAAATACAGAACTGTAAACTCAGAACATAAATGTCAGCATTCACCACTCAGAACTCAGCTTTTCCGAAATCGGAATTCACAACTCGGAATTCACAATTTCAGAATTCAGAACTCGGAATTCAGAAATCAGAAGTCAGGAAACATACCTAAGATCTCAGAATTCTGAACGCAGAACTCAGATTTCAGTTCTCAGAATGCAGAACGCAGAACTCAGAATTCTGAACTCAGATTTCAGAAGTCAGAATTCAGATGTCAGAATTCTGAATTCAATTTCATTTCAGAATTCAGCACTCAGATTGCAGAACTGAATATATTCAGATGTCAGAATTCACAATCCTGAACTCAGAACTCAGAATTCAGAATTCAGAAATTGGGACTCAGAACTCAGAATTTTGAACTCAGAACTCAGAATACAGGACTCACAATGCAGAACTCAGAATGCAGAACTCAGTGTTCAGAACTCAGAATTTCCAACCCTGAAATCAGAACTCTGATTTCAGAACTGAGAATTCATAATCAGAACTTAGGACTTAAATTTAAGTTCTCCCAATGCAGAACTCAGAATTCAGAGCCCAGGATTCAGAACTCAAAATTCAGAATTCAGAACTAAGAACTCAGAACTCCCAAATCCAAATGAAGATTTCCAAACTCAGTATTCAGAATTCAGACTTTGCAACACTGAGTTTAGAACTCTGATTTGGCATCTCAGAACTCAGAACTGTGAACTCAGAAGATAGATCTAACAACTCCGAATTCAGAAATCACAGATTCAATCTTTGAATTCAGCACTCAGAACTCAAACTCAGGACTCCAATTTCAGAATTCAGAATTCAGAGATTCGGACTGAGAACTGAGAATTCCAATTTCAGAATTCAGAACTCAGAACTCAGAACTCAGGACTCACAAATCATACAGAGATGTCAGAACTCTGAAATCAGAGTTCAAAATACAGAACTGTGAACTCAGATTTCACAACTCAGATCTCAGAATTCAGAAATAAGAGATTCAAATTTTGAATTCAGCACTCGCAACTCACTACTTAGCACTCAGAACTGATGTCAAAATTCAGAATTCCGAATTGCGTTTCATTTCAGAATTCAGAACTCAGATTGCACAACCGAATCTATTCAAAACTCAGAGTTACCAATCCTGAAATCAGAACTCAGATTCAGAATTCAGAACTTGGAACCCAGAAGTCAGAATACGGGACTCAGATTGCAGAACTCAGTGTTCAAAACTCAGAATTTCCAACCCTGAAATCAGAACTCAGAACTGATAATTCATAACTCAGAAGTAAGAACTGAAATTTCAGAACTCACAATTCAGAACTCAGAATTCAGAGCTCAGATTCCTGGACTCAGAATTCAGAATTCAGAACTCAGATCTCAGAACTCAGAATTCAGTTTCATTTCAGAATTTAGAAATCAGATTGCAAAACTGAATATGTTCAATAGTCATAGTTACCAATCACTAATTCAGAACTCAGATTCAGATTTCAGAAATTGGAACTCAGAACTCGCAAATTTGAACTCAGAACTCAGAATTTTGAACTCAGAACTCAGAATGCAGAACGCAGTGTACAGAACTCAGAGCTCAGAACTCAAAGTCAGATTTCAGATTTCAGCATTCAGAACTCGGGAATCAGAGCTCAAAATACAGAACTGTAAACTCAGAACATAAATGTCAGCATTCACCACTCAGAACTCAGCTTTTCGAAATCGGAATTCACAACTCGGAATTCACAATTTCAGAATTCAGAACTCGGAATTCAGAAATCAGAAGTCAGGAAACATACCTAAGATCTCAGAATTCTGAACGCAGAACTCAGATTTCAGTTCCCTAGAATGCAGAACGCAGAACTCAGAATTCTGAACTCAGATTTCAGAAGTCAGAATTCAGATGTCAGAATTCTGAATTCAATTTCATTTCAGAATTCAGCACTCAGATTGCAGAACTGAATATATTCAGATGTCAGAATTCACAATCCTGAACTCAGAACTCAGAATTCAGAATTCAGAAATTGGGACTCAGAACTCAGAATTTTGAACTCAGAACTCAGAATACAGGACTCACAATGCAGAACTCAGAATGCAGAACTCAGTGTTCAGAACTCAGAATTTCCAACCCTGAAATCAGAACTCTGATTTCAGAACTGAGAATTCATAATCAGAACTTAGGACTTAAATTTAAGTTCTCCCAATGCAGAACTCAGAATTCAGAGCCCAGGATTCAGAACTCAAAATTCAGAATTCAGAACTAAGAACTCAGAACTCCCAAATCCAAATGAAGATTCCCAAACTCAGTATTCAGAATTCAGACTTTGCAACACTGAGTTTAGAACTCTGATTTGGCATCTCAGAACTCAGAACTCAGAACTCAGAAGATAGATCTAACAACTCAGAATTCAGAAATCACAGATTCAATCTTTGAATTCAGCACTCAGAACTCAAACTCAGGACTCCAATTTCAGAATTCAGAATTCAGAGATTCGGACTGAGAACTGAGAATTCCAATTTCAGAATTCAGAACTCAGAACTCAGAACTCAGGACTCACAAATCACACAGAGATGTCAGAACTCTGAAATCAGAGTTCAAAATACAGAACTGTGAACTCAGATTTCACAACTCAGATCTCAGAATTCAGAAATAAGAGATTCAAATTTTGAATTCAGCACTCGCAACTCACTACTTAGCACTCAGAACTGATGTCAAAATTCAGAATTCCGAATTGCGTTTCATTTCAGAATTCAGAACTCAGATTGCACAACCGAATCTATTCAAAACTCAGAGTTACCAATCCTGAAATCAGAACTCACATTCAGAATTCAGAACTTGGAACCCAGAAGTCAGAATACGGGACTCAGATTGCAGAACTCAGTGTTCAAAACTCAGAATTTCCAACCCTGAAATCAGAACTCAGGTCTGATAATTCATAACTCAGAAGTAAGAACTGAAATTTCAGAACTCACAATTCAGAACTCAGAATTCAGAGCTCAGATTCCTGGACTCAGAATTCAGAATTCAGAACTCAGATCTCAGAACTCAGAATTCAGTTTCATTTCAGAATTCAGAACTCAGATTGCAAAACTGAATATGTTCAATAGTCATAGTTACCAATCACTAATTCAGAACTCAGATTCAGATTTCAGAAATTGGAACTCAGAACTCGCAATTTTGAACTCAGAACTCAGAATTTTGAACTCAGAACTCAGAATGCAGAACGCAGTGTACAGAACTCAGAGCTCAGAACTCAAAGTCAGATTTCAGATTTCAGCATTCAGAACTCGGGAATCAGAGTTCAAAATACAGAACTGTAAACTCAGAACATAAATGTCAGCATTCACCACTCAGAACTCAGCTTTTCGAAATCGGAATTCACAACTCGGAATTCACAATTTCAGAATTCAGAACTCGGAATTCAGAAATCAGAAGTCAGGAAACATACCTAAGATCTCAGAATTCTGAACTCAGATTTCAGAAGTCAGAATTCAGATGTCAGAATTCTGAATTCAATTTCATTCCAGAATTCAGCACTCAGATTGCAGAACTGAATATATTCAGATGTCAGAATTCGCAATCCTGAACTCAGAACTCAGAATTCAGAATTCAGAAATTGGGACTCAGAACTCAGAATTTTGAACTCAGAACTCAGAATACAGGACTCACAATGCAGAACTCAGAATGCAGAACTCAGTGTTCAGAACTCAGAAGTTCCAACCCTGAAATCAGAACTCTGATTTCAGAACTGAGAATTCATAATCAGAACTTAGGACTTAAATTTAAGTTCTCCCAATGCAGAACTCAGAATTCAGAGCCCAGGATTCAGAACTCAAAATTCAGAATTCAGAACTAAGAACTCAGAACTCCCAAATCCAAATGAAGATTCCCAAACTCAGTATTCAGAATTCAGACTTTGCAACACTGAGTTTAGAACTCTGATTTGGCATCTCAGAACTCAGAACTCAGAACTCAGAAGATAGATCTAAGAACTCAGAATTCAGAAATCACAGATTCAATCTTTGAATTCAGCACTCAGAACTCAAACTCAGGACTCCAATTTCAGAATTCAGAATTCAGAGATTCGGACTGAGAACTGAGAATTCCAATTTCAGAATTCAGAACTCAGAACTCAGAACTCAGAACTCAGGACTCACAAATCACACAGAGATGTCAGAACTCTGAAATCAGAGTTCAAAATACAGAACTGTGAACTCAGATTTCACAACTCAGATCTCAGAATTCAGAAATAAGAGATTCAAATTTTGAATTCAGCACTCGCAACTCACTACTTAGCACTCAGAACTGATGTCAAAATTCAGAATTCCGAATTGCGTTTCATTTCAGAATTCAGAACTCAGATTGCACAACCGAATCTATTCAAAACTCAGAGTTACCAATCCTGAAATCAGAACTCAGATTCAGAATTCAGAACTTGGAACCCAGAAGTCAGAATACGGGACTCAGATTGCAGAACTCAGTGTTCAAAACTCAGAATTTCCAACCCTGAAATCAGAACTCAGAACTGATAATCCATAACTCAGAAGTAAGAACTGAAATTTCAGAACTCACAATTCAGAACTCAGAATTCAGAGCTCAGATTCCTGGACTCATAATTCAGAATTCAGAACTCAGATCTCAGAACTCAGAATTCAGTTTCATTTCAGAATTTAGAAATCAGATTGCAAAACTGAATATGTTCAATAGTCATAGTTACCAATCACTAATTCAGAACTCAGATTCAGATTTCAGAAATTGGAACTCAGAACTCGCAATTTTGAACTCAGAACTCAGAATTTTGAACTCAGAACTCAGAATGCAGAACGCAGTGTACAGAACTCAGAGCTCAGAACTCAAAGTCAGATTTCAGATTTCAGCATTCAGAACTCGGGAATCAGAGCTCAAAATACAGAACTGTAAACTCAGAACATAAATGTCAGCATTCACCACTCAGAACTCAGCTTTTCGAAATCGGAATTCACAACTCGGAATTCACAATTTCAGAATTCAGAACTCGGAATTCAGAAATCAGAAGTCAGGAAACATAGCTAAGATCTCAGAATTCTGAACGCAGAACTCAGATTTCCGTTCTCAGAATGCAGAACGCAGAACTCAGAATTCTGAACTCAGAATTCAGAAGTCAGAATTCAGATGTCAGAATTCTGAATTCAATTTCATTCCAGAATTCAGCACTCAGATTGCAGAACTGAATATATTCAGATGTCAGAATTCGCAATCCTGAACTCAGAACTCAGAATTCAGAATTCAGAAATTGGGACTCAGAACTCAGAATTTTGAACTCAGAACTCAGAATACAGGACTCACAATGCAGAACTCAGAATGCAGAACTCAGTGTTCAGAACTCAGAATTTCCAACCCTGAAATCAGAACTCTGATTTCAGAACAGAGAATTCATAATCAGAACTTAGGGCTTAAATTTAAGTTCTCCCAATGCAGAACTCAGAATTCAGAGCCCAGGATTCAGAACTCAAAATTCAGAATTCAGAACTAAGAACTCAGACCTCCCAAATCCAAATGAAGATTCCCAAACTCAGTATTCAGAATTCAGACTTTGCAACACTGAGTTTAGAACTCTGATTTGGCATCTCAGAACTCAGAACTCAGAACTCAGAAGATAGATCTAAGAACTCAGAATTCAGAAATCACAGATTCAATCTTTGAATTCAGCACTCAGAACTCAAACTCAGGACTCCAATTTCAGAATTCAGAATTCAGAGATTCGGACTGAGAACTGAGAATTCCAATTTCAGAATTCAGAACTCAGAACTCAGAACTCAGGACTCACAAATCACACAGAGATGTCAGAACTCTGAAATCAGAGTTCAAAATACAGAACTGTGAACTCAGATTTCACAACTCAGATCTCAGAATTCAGAAATAAGAGATTCAAATTTTGAATTCAGCACTCGCAACTCACTACTTAGCACTCAGAACTGATGTCAAAATTCAGAATTCCGAATTGCGTTTCATTTCAGAATTCAGAACTCAGATTGCACAACCGAATCTATTCAAAACTCAGAGTTACCAATCCTGAAATCAGAACTCACATTCAGAATTCAGAACTTGGAACCCAGAAGTCAGAATACGGGACTCAGATTGCAGAACTCAGTGTTCAAAACTCAGAATTTCCAACCCTGAAATCAGAACTCAGAACTGATAATTCATAACTCAGAAGTAAGAACTGAAATTTCAGAACTCACAATTCAGAACTCAGAATTCAGAGCTCAGATTCCTGGACTCATAATTCCGAATTCAGAACTCAGATCTCAGAACTCAGAATTCAGTTTCATTTCAGAATTCAGAACTCAGATTGCAAAACTGAATATGTTCAATAGTCATAGTTACCAATCACTAATTCAGAACTCAGATTCAGATTTCAGAAATTGGAACTCAGAACTCGCAATTTTGAACTCAGAACTCAGAATTTTGAACTCAGAACTCAGAATGCAGAACGCAGTGTACAGAACTCAGAGCTCAGAACTCAAAGTCAGATTTCAGATTTCAGCATTCAGAACTCGGGAATCAGAGTTCAAAATACAGAACTGTAAACTCAGAACATAAATGTCAGCATTCACCACTCAGAACTCAGCTTTTCGAAATCGGAATTCACAACTCGGAATTCACAATTTCAGAATTCAGAACTCGGAATTCAGAAATCAGAAGTCAGGAAACATACCTAAGATCTCAGAATTCTGAACTCAGATTTCAGAAGTCAGAATTCAGATGTCAGAATTCTGAATTCAATTTCATTCCAGAATTCAGCACTCAGATTGCAGAACTGAATATATTCAGATGTCAGAATTCGCAATCCTGAACTCAGAACTCAGAATTCAGAATTCAGAAATTGGGACTCAGAACTCAGAATTTTGAACTCAGAACTCAGAATACAGGACTCACAATGCAGAACTCAGAATGCAGAACTCAGTGTTCAGAACTCAGAAGTTCCAACCCTGAAATCAGAACTCTGATTTCAGAACTGAGAATTCATAATCAGAACTTAGGACTTAAATTTAAGTTCTCCCAATGCAGAACTCAGAATTCAGAGCCCAGGATTCAGAACTCAAAATTCAGAATTCAGAACTAAGAACTCAGAACTCCCAAATCCAAATGAAGATTCCCAAACTCAGTATTCAGAATTCAGACTTTGCAACACTGAGTTTAGAACTCTGATTTGGCATCTCAGAACTCAGAACTCAGAACTCAGAAGATAGATCTAAGAACTCAGAATTCAGAAATCACAGATTCAATCTTTGAATTCAGCACTCAGAACTCAAACTCAGGACTCCAATTTCAGAATTCAGAATTCAGAGATTCGGACTGAGAACTGAGAATTCCAATTTCAGAATTCAGAACTCAGAACTCAGAACTCAGAACTCAGGACTCACAAATCATACAGAGATGTCAGAACTCTGAAATCAGAGTTCAAAATACAGAACTGTGAACTCAGATTTCACAACTCAGATCTCAGAATTCAGAAATAAGAGATTCAAATTTTGAATTCAGCACTCGCAACTCACTACTTAGCACTCAGAACTGATGTCAAAATTCAGAATTCCGAATTGCGTTTCATTTCAGAATTCAGAACTCAGATTGCACAACCGAATCTATTCAAAACTCAGAGTTACCAATCCTGAAATCAGAACTCAGATTCAGAATTCAGAACTTGGAACCCAGAAGTCAGAATACGGGACTCAGATTGCAGAACTCAGTGTTCAAAACTCAGAATTTCCAACCCTGAAATCAGAACTCAGAACTGATAATCCATAACTCAGAAGTAAGAACTGAAATTTCAGAACTCACAATTCAGAACTCAGAATTCAGAGCTCAGATTCCTGGACTCATAATTCAGAATTCAGAACTCAGATCTCAGAACTCAGAATTCAGTTTCATTTCAGAATTTAGAAATCAGATTGCAAAACTGAATATGTTCAATAGTCATAGTTACCAATCACTAATTCAGAACTCAGATTCAGATTTCAGAAATTGGAACTCAGAACTCGCAATTTTGAACTCAGAACTCAGAATTTTGAACTCAGAACTCAGAATGCAGAACGCAGTGTACAGAACTCAGAGCTCAGAACTCAAAGTCAGATTTCAGATTTCAGCATTCAGAACTCGGGAATCAGAGCTCAAAATACAGAACTGTAAACTCAGAACATAAATGTCAGCATTCACCACTCAGAACTCAGCTTTTCGAAATCGGAATTCACAACTCGGAATTCACAATTTCAGAATTCAGAACTCGGAATTCAGAAATCAGAAGTCAGGAAACATAGCTAAGATCTCAGAATTCTGAACGCAGAACTCAGATTTCCGTTCTCAGAATGCAGAACGCAGAACTCAGAATTCTGAACTCAGAATTCAGAAGTCAGAATTCAGATGTCAGAATTCTGAATTCAATTTCATTTCAGAATTCAGCACTCAGATTGCAGAACTGAATATATTCAGATGTCAGAATTCGCAATCCTGAACTCAGAACTCAGAATTCAGAATTCAGAAATTGGGACTCAGAACTCACAATTTTGAACTCAGAACTCAGAATACAGGACTCACAATGCAGAACTCAGAATGCAGAACTCAGTGTTCAGAACTCAGAATTTCCAACCCTGAAATCAGAACTCTGATTTCAGAACTGAGAATTCATAATCAGAACTTAGGACTTAAATTTAAGTTCTCCCAATGCAGAACTCAGAATTCAGAGCCCAGGATTCAGAACTCAAAATTCAGAATTCAGAACTAAGAACTCAGAACTCCCAAATCCAAATGAAGATTCCCAAACTCAGTAT
Source organism: Ochotona princeps (assembly GCF_030435755.1). Lineage (NCBI taxonomy): Eukaryota > Metazoa > Chordata > Mammalia > Lagomorpha > Ochotonidae > Ochotona > Ochotona princeps. The sequence goes on along the minus strand of NC_080866.1, from coordinate 4,210,840 downwards.
TCAGAAATCAGACTTTGCAACACTGAGTTTAGAACTCTGATTTTGCATCTCAGAACTCAGAACTCAGAACTCAGAAGATAGATCTAAGAACTCAGAATTCAGAAATCACAGATTCAATCTTTGAATTCAGCACTCAGAACTCAAACTCAGGACTCCAATTTCAGAATTCAGAATTCAGAGATTCGGACTGAGAACTGAGAATTCCAATTTCAGAATTCAGAACTCAGAACTCAGAACTCAGGACTCACAAATCATACAGAGATGTCAGAACTCTGAAATCAGAGTTCAAAATACAGAACTGTGAACTCAGATTTCACAACTCAGATCTCAGAATTCAGAAATAAGAGATTCAAATTTTGAATTCAGCACTCGCAACTCACTACTTAGCACTCAGAACTGATATCAAAATTCAGAATTCCGAATTGCGTTTCATTTCAGAATTCAGAACTCAGATTGCACAACCAAATCTATTCAAAACTCAGAGTTACCAATCCTGAAATCAGAACTCAGATTCAGAATTCAGAACTTGGAACCCAGAAGTCAGAATACGGGACTCAGATTGCAGAACTCAGTGTTCAAAACTCAGAATTTCCAACCCTGAAATCAGAACTCAGAACTGATAATTCATAACTCAGAACTAAGGACTGAAATTTCAGAACTCACAATTCAGAACTCAGAATTCAGAGCTCAGATTCCTGGACTCATAATTCAGAATTCAGAACTCAGATCTCAGAACTCAGAATTCAGTTTCATTTCAGAATTCAGAACTCAGATTGCAAAACTGAATATGTTCAATAGTCATAGTTACCAATCACTAATTCAGAACTCAGATTCAGATTTCAGAAATTGGAACTCAGAACTCGCAATTTTGAACTCAGAACTCAGAATTTTGAACTCAGAACTCAGAATGCAGAACGCAGTGTACAGAACTCAGAGCTCAGAACTCAAAGTCAGATTTCAGATTTCAGCATTCAGAACTCGGGAATCAGAGCTCAAAATACAGAACTGTAAACTCAGAACATAAATGTCAGCATTCACCACTCAGAACTCAGCTTTTCGAAATCGGAATTCACAACTCGGAATTCACAATTTCAGAATTCAGAACTCGGAATTCAGAAATCAGAAGTCAGGAAACATACCTAAGATCTCAGAATTCTGAACTCAGATTTCAGAAGTCAGAATTCAGATGTCAGAATTCTGAATTCAATTTCATTCCAGAATTCAGCACTCAGATTGCAGAACTGAATATATTCAGATGTCAGAATTCGCAATCCTGAACTCAGAACTCAGAATTCAGAATTCAGAAATTGGGACTCAGAACTCAGAATTTTGAACTCAGAACTCAGAATACAGGACTCACAATGCAGAACTCAGAATGCAGAACTCAGTGTTCAGAACTCAGAATTTCCAACCCTGAAATCAGAACTCTGATTTCAGAACTGAGAATTCATAATCAGAACTTAGGACTTAAATTTAAGTTCTCCCAATGCAGAACTCAGAATTCAGAGCCCAGGATTCAGAACTCAAAATTCAGAATTCAGAACTAAGAACTCAGAACTCCCAAATCCAAATGAAGATTTCCAAACTCAGTATTCAGAATTCAGACTTTGCAACACTGAGTTTAGAACTCTGATTTGGCATCTCAGAACTCAGAACTCAGAACTCAGAAGATAGATCTAAGAACTCAGAATTCAGAAATCACAGATTCAATCTTTGAATTCAGCACTCAGAACTCAAACTCAGGACTCCAATTTCAGAATTCAGAATTCAGAGATTCGGACTGAGAACTGAGAATTCCAATTTCAGAATTCAGAACTCAGAACTCAGAACTCAGAACTCAGGACTCACAAATCATACAGAGATGTCAGAACTCTGAAATCAGAGTTCAAAATACAGAACTGTGAACTCAGATTTCACAACTCAGATCTCAGAATTCAGAAATAAGAGATTCAAATTTTGAATTCAGCACTCGCAACTCACTACTTAGCACTCAGAACTGATGTCAAAATTCAGAATTCCGAATTGCGTTTCATTTCAGAATTCAGAACTCAGATTGCACAACCGAATCTATTCAAAACTCAGAGTTACCAATCCTGAAATCAGAACTCAGATTCAGAATTCAGAACTTGGAACCCAGAAGTCAGAATACGGGACTCAGATTGCAGAACTCAGTGTTCAAAACTCAGAATTTCCAACCCTGAAATCAGAACTCAGAACTGATAATCCATAACTCAGAAGTAAGAACTGAAATTTCAGAACTCACAATTCAGAACTCAGAATTCAGAGCTCAGATTCCTGGACTCATAATTCAGAATTCAGAACTCAGATCTCAGAACTCAGAATTCAGTTTCATTTCAGAATTTAGAAATCAGATTGCAAAACTGAATATGTTCAATAGTCATAGTTACCAATCACTAATTCAGAACTCAGATTCAGATTTCAGAAATTGGAACTCAGAACTCGCAATTTTGAACTCAGAACTCAGAATTTTGAACTCAGAACTCAGAATGCAGAACGCAGTGTACAGAACTCAGAGCTCAGAACTCAAAGTCAGATTTCAGATTTCAGCATTCAGAACTCGGGAATCAGAGCTCAAAATACAGAACTGTAAACTCAGAACATAAATGTCAGCATTCACCACTCAGAACTCAGCTTTTCGAAATCGGAATTCACAACTCGGAATTCACAATTTCAGAATTCAGAACTCGGAATTCAGAAATCAGAAGTCAGGAAACATAGCTAAGATCTCAGAATTCTGAACGCAGAACTCAGATTTCCGTTCTCAGAATGCAGAACGCAGAACTCAGAATTCTGAACTCAGAATTCAGAAGTCAGAATTCAGATGTCAGAATTCTGAATTCAATTTCATTTCAGAATTCAGCACTCAGATTGCAGAACTGAATATATTCAGATGTCAGAATTCGCAATCCTGAACTCAGAACTCAGAATTCAGAATTCAGAAATTGGGACTCAGAACTCACAATTTTGAACTAAGAACTCAGAATACAGGACTCACAATGCAGAACTCAGAATGCAGAACTCAGTGTTCAGAACTCAGAATTTCCAACCCTGAAATCAGAACTCTGATTTCAGAACAGAGAATTCATAATCAGAACTTAGGGCTTAAATTTAAGTTCTCCCAATGCAGAACTCAGAATTCAGAGCCCAGGATTCAGAACTCAAAATTCAGAATTCAGAACTAAGAACTCAGAACTCCCAAATCCAAATGAAGATTCCCAAACTCAGTATTCAGAATTCAGACTTTGCAACACTGAGTTTAGAACTCTGATTTGGCATCTCAGAACTCAGAACTCAGAACTCAGAAGATAGATCTAAGAACTCAGAATTCAGAAATCACAGATTCAATCTTTGAATTCAGCACTCAGAACTCAAACTCAGGACTCCAATTTCAGAATTCAGAATTCAGAGATTCGGACTGAGAACTGAGAATTCCAATTTCAGAATTCAGAACTCAGAACTCAGAACTCAGAACTCAGGACTCACAAATCATACAGAGATGTCAGAACTCTGAAATCAGAGTTCAAAATACAGAACTGTGAACTCAGATTTCACAACTCAGATCTCAGAATTCAGAAATAAGAGATTCAAATTTTGAATTCAGCACTCGCAACTCACTACTTAGCACTCAGAACTGATGTCAAAATTCAGAATTCCGAATTGCGTTTCATTTCAGAATTCAGAACTCAGATTGCACAACCGAATCTATTCAAAACTCAGAGTTACCAATCCTGAAATCAGAACTCAGATTCAGAATTCAGAACTTGGAACCCAGAAGTCAGAATACGGGACTCAGATTGCAGAACTCAGTGTTCAAAACTCAGAATTTCCAACCCTGAAATCAGAACTCAGAACTGATAATCCATAACTCAGAAGTAAGAACTGAAATTTCAGAACTCACAATTCAGAACTCAGAATTCAGAGCTCAGATTCCTGGACTCATAATTCAGAATTCAGAACTCAGATCTCAGAACTCAGAATTCAGTTTCATTTCAGAATTTAGAAATCAGATTGCAAAACTGAATATGTTCAATAGTCATAGTTACCAATCACTAATTCAGAACTCAGATTCAGATTTCAGAAATTGGAACTCAGAACTCGCAATTTTGAACTCAGAACTCAGAATTTTGAACTCAGAACTCAGAATGCAGAACGCAGTGTACAGAACTCAGAGCTCAGAACTCAAAGTCAGATTTCAGATTTCAGCATTCAGAACTCGGGAATCAGAGCTCAAAATACAGAACTGTAAACTCAGAACATAAATGTCAGCATTCACCACTCAGAACTCAGCTTTTCGAAATCGGAATTCACAACTCGGAATTCACAATTTCAGAATTCAGAACTCGGAATTCAGAAATCAGAAGTCAGGAAACATACCTAAGATCTCAGAATTCTGAACGCAGAACTCAGATTTCCGTTCTCAGAATGCAGAACGCAGAACTCAGAATTCTGAACTCAGAATTCAGAAGTCAGAATTCAGATGTCAGAATTCTGAATTCAATTTCATTTCAGAATTCAGCACTCAGATTGCAGAACTGAATATATTCAGATGTCAGAATTCGCAATCCTGAACTCAGAACTCAGAATTCAGAATTCAGAAATTGGGACTCAGAACTCACAATTTTGAACTCAGAACTCAGAATACAGGACTCACAATGCAGAACTCAGAATGCAGAACTCAGTGTTCAGAACTCAGAATTTCCAACCCTGAAATCAGAACTCTGATTTCAGAACAGAGAATTCATAATCAGAACTTAGGGCTTAAATTTAAGTTCTCCCAATGCAGAACTCAGAATTCAGAGCCCAGGATTCAGAACTCAAAATTCAGAATTCAGAACTAAGAACTCAGAACTCCCAAATCCAAATGAAGATTCCCAAACTCAGTATTCAGAATTCAGACTTTGCAACACTGAGTTTAGAACTCTGATTTGGCATCTCAGAACTCAGAACTCAGAACTCAGAAGATAGATCTAAGAACTCAGAATTCAGAAATCACAGATTCAATCTTTGAATTCAGCACTCAGAACTCAAACTCAGGACTCCAATTTCAGAATTCAGAATTCAGAGATTCGGACTGAGAACTGAGAATTCCAATTTCAGAATTCAGAACTCAGAACTCAGAACTCAGAACTCAGGACTCACAAATCATACAGAGATGTCAGAACTCTGAAATCAGAGTTCAAAATACAGAACTGTGAACTCAGATTTCACAACTCAGATCTCAGAATTCAGAAATAAGAGATTCAAATTTTGAATTCAGCACTCGCAACTCACTACTTAGCACTCAGAACTGATGTCAAAATTCAGAATTCCGAATTGCGTTTCATTTCAGAATTCAGAACTCAGATTGCACAACCGAATCTATTCAAAACTCAGAGTTACCAATCCTGAAATCAGAACTCAGATTCAGAATTCAGAACTTGGAACCCAGAAGTCAGAATACGGGACTCAGATTGCAGAACTCAGTGTTCAAAACTCAGAATTTCCAACCCTGAAATCAGAACTCAGAACTGATAATCCATAACTCAGAAGTAAGAACTGAAATTTCAGAACTCACAATTCAGAACTCAGAATTCAGAGCTCAGATTCCTGGACTCATAATTCAGAATTCAGAACTCAGATCTCAGAACTCAGAATTCAGTTTCATTTCAGAATTTAGAAATCAGATTGCAAAACTGAATATGTTCAATAGTCATAGTTACCAATCACTAATTCAGAACTCAGATTCAGATTTCAGAAATTGGAACTCAGAACTCGCAATTTTGAACTCAGAACTCAGAATTTTGAACTCAGAACTCAGAATGCAGAACGCAGTGTACAGAACTCAGAGCTCAGAACTCAAAGTCAGATTTCAGATTTCAGCATTCAGAACTCGGGAATCAGAGCTCAAAATACAGAACTGTAAACTCAGAACATAAATGTCAGCATTCACCACTCAGAACTCAGCTTTTCGAAATCGGAATTCACAACTCGGAATTCACAATTTCAGAATTCAGAACTCGGAATTCAGAAATCAGAAGTCAGGAAACATACCTAAGATCTCAGAATTCTGAACGCAGAACTCAGATTTCCGTTCTCAGAATGCAGAACGCAGAACTCAGAATTCTGAACTCAGAATTCAGAAGTCAGAATTCAGATGTCAGAATTCTGAATTCAATTTCATTTCAGAATTCAGCACTCAGATTGCAGAACTGAATATATTCAGATGTCAGAATTCGCAATCCTGAACTCAGAACTCAGAATTCAGAATTCAGAAATTGGGACTCAGAACTCACAATTTTGAACTAAGAACTCAGAATACAGGACTCACAATGCAGAACTCAGAATGCAGAACTCAGTGTTCAGAACTCAGAATTTCCAACCCTGAAATCAGAACTCTGATTTCAGAACAGAGAATTCATAATCAGAACTTAGGGCTTAAATTTAAGTTCTCCCAATGCAGAACTCAGAATTCAGAGCCCAGGATTCAGAACTCAAAATTCAGAATTCAGAACTAAGAACTCAGACCTCCCAAATCCAAATGAAGATTCCCAAACTCAGTATTCAGAATTCAGACTTTGCAACACTGAGTTTAGAACTCTGATTTGGCATCTCAGAACTCAGAACTCAGAACTCAGAAGATAGATCTAAGAACTCAGAATTCAGAAATCACAGATTCAATCTTTGAATTCAGCACTCAGAACTCAAACTCAGGACTCCAATTTCAGAATTCAGAATTCAGAGATTCGGACTGAGAACTGAGAATTCCAATTTCAGAATTCAGAACTCAGAACTCAGAACTCAGGACTCACAAATCATACAGAGATGTCAGAACTCTGAAATCAGAGTTCAAAATACAGAACTGTGAACTCAGATTTCACAACTCAGATCTCAGAATTCAGAAATAAGAGATTCAAATTTTGAATTCAGCACTCGCAACTCACTACTTACACTCAGAACTGATATCAAAATTCAGAATTCCGAATTGCGTTTCATTTCAGAATTCAGAACTCAGATTGCACAACCGAATCTATTCAAAACTCAGAGTTACCAATCCTGAAATCAGAACTCAGATTCAGAATTCAGAACTTGGAACCCAGAAGTCAGAATACGGGACTCAGATTGCAGAACTCAGTGTTCAAAACTCAGAATTTCCAACCCTGAAATCAGAACTCAGAACTGATAATTCATAACTCAGAAGTAAGAACTGAAATTTCAGAACTCACAATTCAGAACTCAGAATTCAGAGCTCAGATTCCTGGACTCATAATTCAGAATTCAGAACTCAGATCTCAGAACTCAGAATTCAGTTTCATTTCAGAATTCAGAACTCAGATTGCAAAACTGAATATTTTCAATAGTCATAGTTACCAATCACTAATTCAGAACTCAGATTCAGATTTCAGAAATTGGAACTCAGAACTCGCAATTTTGAACTCAGAACTCAGAATTTTGAACTCAGAACTCAGAATGCAGAACGCAGTGTACAGAATTCAGAGCTCAGAACTCAAAGTCAGATTTCAGATTTCAGCATTCAGAACTCGGGAATCAGAGCTCAAAATACAGAACTGTAAACTCAGAACATAAATGTCAGCATTCACCACTCAGAACTCAGCTTTTCGAAATCGGAATTCACAACTCGGAATTCACAATTTCAGAATTCAGAACTCGGAATTCAGAAATCAGAAGTCAGGAAACATAGCTAAGATCTCAGAATTCTGAACGCAGAACTCAGATTTCCGTTCTCAGAATGCAGAACGCAGAACTCAGAATTCTGAACTCAGAATTCAGAAGTCAGAATTCAGATGTCAGAATTCTGAATTCAATTTCATTTCAGAATTCAGCACTCAGATTGCAGAACTGAATATATTCAGATGTCAGAATTCGCAATCCTGAACTCAGAACTCAGAATTCAGAATTCAGAAATTGGGACTCAGAACTCACAATTTTGAACTAAGAACTCAGAATACAGGACTCACAATGCAGAACTCAGAATGCAGAACTCAGTGTTCAGAACTCAGAATTTCCAACCCTGAAATCAGAACTCTGATTTCAGAACAGAGAATTCATAATCAGAACTTAGGGCTTAAATTTAAGTTCTCCCAATGCAGAACTCAGAATTCAGAGCCCAGGATTCAGAACTCAAAATTCAGAATTCAGAACTAAGAACTCAGACCTCCCAAATCCAAATGAAGATTCCCAAACTCAGTATTCAGAATTCAGACTTTGCAACACTGAGTTTAGAACTCTGATTTGGCATCTCAGAACTCAGAACTCAGAACTCAGAAGATAGATCTAAGAACTCAGAATTCAGAAATCACAGATTCAATCTTTGAATTCAGCACTCAGAACTCAAACTCAGGACTCCAATTTCAGAATTCAGAATTCAGAGATTCGGACTGAGAACTGAGAATTCCAATTTCAGAATTCAGAACTCAGAACTCAGAACTCAGAACTCACAAATCATACAGAGATGTCAGAACTCTGAAATCAGAGTTCAAAATACAGAACTGTGAACTCAGATTTCACAACTCAGATCTCAGAATTCAGAAATAAGAGATTCAAATTTTGAATTCAGCACTCGCAACTCACTACTTACACTCAGAACTGATATCAAAATTCAGAATTCCGAATTGCGTTTCATTTCAGAATTCAGAACTCAGATTGCACAACCGAATCTATTCAAAACTCAGAGTTACCAATCCTGAAATCAGAACTCAGATTCAGAATTCAGAACTTGGAACCCAGAAGTCAGAATACGGGACTCAGATTGCAGAACTCAGTGTTCAAAACTCAGAATTTCCAACCCTGAAATCAGAACTCAGAACTGATAATTCATAACTCAGAAGTAAGAACTGAAATTTCAGAACTCACAATTCAGAACTCAGAATTCAGAGCTCAGATTCCTGGACTCATAATTCAGAATTCAGAACTCAGATCTCAGAACTCAGAATTCAGTTTCATTTCAGAATTCAGAACTCAGATTGCAAAACTGAATATTTTCAATAGTCATAGTTACCAATCACTAATTCAGAACTCAGATTCAGATTTCAGAAATTGGAACTCAGAACTCGCAATTTTGAACTCAGAACTCAGAATTTTGAACTCAGAACTCAGAATGCAGAACGCAGTGTACAGAATTCAGAGCTCAGAACTCAAAGTCAGATTTCAGATTTCAGCATTCAGAACTCGGGAATCAGAGCTCAAAATACAGAACTGTAAACTCAGAACATAAATGTCAGCATTCACCACTCAGAACTCAGCTTTTCGAAATCGGAATTCACAACTCGGAATTCACAATTTCAGAATTCAGAACTCGGAATTCAGAAATCAGAAGTCAGGAAACATAGCTAAGATCTCAGAATTCTGAACGCAGAACTCAGATTTCCGTTCTCAGAATGCAGAACGCAGAACTCAGAATTCTGAACTCAGAATTCAGAAGTCAGAATTCAGATGTCAGAATTCTGAATTCAATTTCATTTCAGAATTCAGCACTCAGATTGCAGAACTGAATATATTCAGATGTCAGAATTCGCAATCCTGAACTCAGAACTCAGAATTCAGAATTCAGAAATTGGGACTCAGAACTCAGAATTTTGAACTCAGAACTCAGAATACAGGACTCACAATGCAGAACTCAGAATGCAGAACTCAGTGTTCAGAACTCAGAATTTCCAACCCTGAAATCAGAACTCTGATTTCAGAACTGAGAATTCATAATCAGAACTTAGGACTTAAATTTAAGTTCTCCCAATGCAGAACTCAGAATTCAGAGCCCAGGATTCAGAACTCAAAATTCAGAATTCAGAACTAAGAACTCAGAACTCCCAAATCCAAATGAAGATTCCCAAACTCAGTATTCAGAAATCAGACTTTGCAACACTGAGTTTAGAACTCTGATTTTGCATCTCAGAACTCAGAACTCAGAACTCAGAAGATAGATCTAAGAACTCAGAATTCAGAAATCACAGATTCAATCTTTGAATTCAGCACTCAGAACTCAAACTCAGGACTCCAATTTCAGAATTCAGAATTCAGAGATTCGGACTGAGAACTGAGAATTCCAATTTCAGAATTCAGAACTCAGAACTCAGAACTCAGGACTCACAAATCATACAGAGATGTCAGAACTCTGAAATCAGAGTTCAAAATACAGAACTGTGAACTCAGATTTCACAACTCAGATCTCAGAATTCAGAAATAAGAGATTCAAATTTTGAATTCAGCACTCGCAACTCACTACTTAGCACTCAGAACTGATATCAAAATTCAGAATTCCGAATTGCGTTTCATTTCAGAATTCAGAACTCAGATTGCACAACCAAATCTATTCAAAACTCAGAGTTACCAATCCTGAAATCAGAACTCAGATTCAGAATTCAGAACTTGGAACCCAGAAGTCAGAATACGGGACTCAGATTGCAGAACTCAGTGTTCAAAACTCAGAATTTCCAACCCTGAAATCAGAACTCAGAACTGATAATTCATAACTCAGAACTAAGGACTGAAATTTCAGAACTCACAATTCAGAACTCAGAATTCAGAGCTCAGATTCCTGGACTCATAATTCAGAATTCAGAACTCAGATCTCAGAACTCAGAATTCAGTTTCATTTCAGAATTCAGAACTCAGATTGCAAAACTGAATATGTTCAATAGTCATAGTTACCAATCACTAATTCAGAACTCAGATTCAGATTTCAGAAATTGGAACTCAGAACTCGCAATTTTGAACTCAGAACTCAGAATTTTGAACTCAGAACTCAGAATGCAGAACGCAGTGTACAGAACTCAGAGCTCAGAACTCAAAGTCAGATTTCAGATTTCAGCATTCAGAACTCGGGAATCAGAGCTCAAAATACAGAACTGTAAACTCAGAACATAAATGTCAGCATTCACCACTCAGAACTCAGCTTTTCGAAATCGGAATTCACAACTCGGAATTCACAATTTCAGAATTCAGAACTCGGAATTCAGAAATCAGAAGTCAGGAAACATACCTAAGATCTCAGAATTCTGAACTCAGATTTCAGAAGTCAGAATTCAGATGTCAGAATTCTGAATTCAATTTCATTCCAGAATTCAGCACTCAGATTGCAGAACTGAATATATTCAGATGTCAGAATTCGCAATCCTGAACTCAGAACTCAGAATTCAGAATTCAGAAATTGGGACTCAGAACTCAGAATTTTGAACTCAGAACTCAGAATACAGGACTCACAATGCAGAACTCAGAATGCAGAACTCAGTGTTCAGAACTCAGAATTTCCAACCCTGAAATCAGAACTCTGATTTCAGAACTGAGAATTCATAATCAGAACTTAGGACTTAAATTTAAGTTCTCCCAATGCAGAACTCAGAATTCAGAGCCCAGGATTCAGAACTCAAAATTCAGAATTCAGAACTAAGAACTCAGAACTCCCAAATCCAAATGAAGATTTCCAAACTCAGTATTCAGAATTCAGACTTTGCAACACTGAGTTTAGAACTCTGATTTGGCATCTCAGAACTCAGAACTCAGAACTCAGAAGATAGATCTAAGAACTCAGAATTCAGAAATCACAGATTCAATCTTTGAATTCAGCACTCAGAACTCAAACTCAGGACTCCAATTTCAGAATTCAGAATTCAGAGATTCGGACTGAGAACTGAGAATTCCAATTTCAGAATTCAGAACTCAGAACTCAGAACTCAGAACTCAGGACTCACAAATCATACAGAGATGTCAGAACTCTGAAATCAGAGTTCAAAATACAGAACTGTGAACTCAGATTTCACAACTCAGATCTCAGAATTCAGAAATAAGAGATTCAAATTTTGAATTCAGCACTCGCAACTCACTACTTAGCACTCAGAACTGATGTCAAAATTCAGAATTCCGAATTGCGTTTCATTTCAGAATTCAGAACTCAGATTGCACAACCGAATCTATTCAAAACTCAGAGTTACCAATCCTGAAATCAGAACTCAGATTCAGAATTCAGAACTTGGAACCCAGAAGTCAGAATACGGGACTCAGATTGCAGAACTCAGTGTTCAAAACTCAGAATTTCCAACCCTGAAATCAGAACTCAGAACTGATAATCCATAACTCAGAAGTAAGAACTGAAATTTCAGAACTCACAATTCAGAACTCAGAATTCAGAGCTCAGATTCCTGGACTCATAATTCAGAATTCAGAACTCAGATCTCAGAACTCAGAATTCAGTTTCATTTCAGAATTTAGAAATCAGATTGCAAAACTGAATATGTTCAATAGTCATAGTTACCAATCACTAATTCAGAACTCAGATTCAGATTTCAGAAATTGGAACTCAGAACTCGCAATTTTGAACTCAGAACTCAGAATTTTGAACTCAGAACTCAGAATGCAGAACGCAGTGTACAGAACTCAGAGCTCAGAACTCAAAGTCAGATTTCAGATTTCAGCATTCAGAACTCGGGAATCAGAGCTCAAAATACAGAACTGTAAACTCAGAACATAAATGTCAGCATTCACCACTCAGAACTCAGCTTTTCGAAATCGGAATTCACAACTCGGAATTCACAATTTCAGAATTCAGAACTCGGAATTCAGAAATCAGAAGTCAGGAAACATAGCTAAGATCTCAGAATTCTGAACGCAGAACTCAGATTTCCGTTCTCAGAATGCAGAACGCAGAACTCAGAATTCTGAACTCAGAATTCAGAAGTCAGAATTCAGATGTCAGAATTCTGAATTCAATTTCATTTCAGAATTCAGCACTCAGATTGCAGAACTGAATATATTCAGATGTCAGAATTCGCAATCCTGAACTCAGAACTCAGAATTCAGAATTCAGAAATTGGGACTCAGAACTCACAATTTTGAACTAAGAACTCAGAATACAGGACTCACAATGCAGAACTCAGAATGCAGAACTCAGTGTTCAGAACTCAGAATTTCCAACCCTGAAATCAGAACTCTGATTTCAGAACAGAGAATTCATAATCAGAACTTAGGGCTTAAATTTAAGTTCTCCCAATGCAGAACTCAGAATTCAGAGCCCAGGATTCAGAACTCAAAATTCAGAATTCAGAACTAAGAACTCAGAACTCCCAAATCCAAATGAAGATTCCCAAACTCAGTATTCAGAATTCAGACTTTGCAACACTGAGTTTAGAACTCTGATTTGGCATCTCAGAACTCAGAACTCAGAACTCAGAAGATAGATCTAAGAACTCAGAATTCAGAAATCACAGATTCAATCTTTGAATTCAGCACTCAGAACTCAAACTCAGGACTCCAATTTCAGAATTCAGAATTCAGAGATTCGGACTGAGAACTGAGAATTCCAATTTCAGAATTCAGAACTCAGAACTCAGAACTCAGAACTCAGGACTCACAAATCATACAGAGATGTCAGAACTCTGAAATCAGAGTTCAAAATACAGAACTGTGAACTCAGATTTCACAACTCAGATCTCAGAATTCAGAAATAAGAGATTCAAATTTTGAATTCAGCACTCGCAACTCACTACTTAGCACTCAGAACTGATGTCAAAATTCAGAATTCCGAATTGCGTTTCATTTCAGAATTCAGAACTCAGATTGCACAACCGAATCTATTCAAAACTCAGAGTTACCAATCCTGAAATCAGAACTCAGATTCAGAATTCAGAACTTGGAACCCAGAAGTCAGAATACGGGACTCAGATTGCAGAACTCAGTGTTCAAAACTCAGAATTTCCAACCCTGAAATCAGAACTCAGAACTGATAATCCATAACTCAGAAGTAAGAACTGAAATTTCAGAACTCACAATTCAGAACTCAGAATTCAGAGCTCAGATTCCTGGACTCATAATTCAGAATTCAGAACTCAGATCTCAGAACTCAGAATTCAGTTTCATTTCAGAATTTAGAAATCAGATTGCAAAACTGAATATGTTCAATAGTCATAGTTACCAATCACTAATTCAGAACTCAGATTCAGATTTCAGAAATTGGAACTCAGAACTCGCAATTTTGAACTCAGAACTCAGAATTTTGAACTCAGAACTCAGAATGCAGAACGCAGTGTACAGAACTCAGAGCTCAGAACTCAAAGTCAGATTTCAGATTTCAGCATTCAGAACTCGGGAATCAGAGCTCAAAATACAGAACTGTAAACTCAGAACATAAATGTCAGCATTCACCACTCAGAACTCAGCTTTTCGAAATCGGAATTCACAACTCGGAATTCACAATTTCAGAATTCAGAACTCGGAATTCAGAAATCAGAAGTCAGGAAACATAGCTAAGATCTCAGAATTCTGAACGCAGAACTCAGATTTCCGTTCTCAGAATGCAGAACGCAGAACTCAGAATTCTGAACTCAGAATTCAGAAGTCAGAATTCAGATGTCAGAATTCTGAATTCAATTTCATTTCAGAATTCAGCACTCAGATTGCAGAACTGAATATATTCAGATGTCAGAATTCGCAATCCTGAACTCAGAACTCAGAATTCAGAATTCAGAAATTGGGACTCAGAACTCACAATTTTGAACTAAGAACTCAGAATACAGGACTCACAATGCAGAACTCAGAATGCAGAACTCAGTGTTCAGAACTCAGAATTTCCAACCCTGAAATCAGAACTCTGATTTCAGAACAGAGAATTCATAATCAGAACTTAGGGCTTAAATTTAAGTTCTCCCAATGCAGAACTCAGAATTCAGAGCCCAGGATTCAGAACTCAAAATTCAGAATTCAGAACTAAGAACTCAGACCTCCCAAATCCAAATGAAGATTCCCAAACTCAGTATTCAGAAATCAGACTTTGCAACACTGAGTTTAGAACTCTGATTTGGCATCTCAGAACTCAGAACTCAGAACTCAGAAGATAGATCTAAGAACTCAGAATTCAGAAATCACAGATTCAATCTTTGAATTCAGCACTCAGAACTCAAACTCAGGACTCCAATTTCAGAATTCAGAATTCAGAGATTCGGACTGAGAACTGAGAATTCCAATTTCAGAATTCAGAACTCAGAACTCAGAACTCAGGACTCACAAATCATACAGAGATGTCAGAACTCTGAAATCAGAGTTCAAAATACAGAACTGTGAACTCAGATTTCACAACTCAGATCTCAGAATTCAGAAATAAGAGATTCAAATTTTGAATTCAGCACTCGCAACTCACTACTTACACTCAGAACTGATATCAAAATTCAGAATTCCGAATTGCGTTTCATTTCAGAATTCAGAACTCAGATTGCACAACCGAATCTATTCAAAACTCAGAGTTACCAATCCTGAAATCAGAACTCAGATTCAGAATTCAGAACTTGGAACCCAGAAGTCAGAATACGGGACTCAGATTGCAGAACTCAGTGTTCAAAACTCAGAATTTCCAACCCTGAAATCAGAACTCAGAACTGATAATTCATAACTCAGAAGTAAGAACTGAAATTTCAGAACTCACAATTCAGAACTCAGAATTCAGAGCTCAGATTCCTGGACTCAGAATTCAGAATTCAGAACTCAGATCTCAGAACTCAGAATTCAGTTTCATTTCAGAATTCAGAACTCAGATTGCAAAACTGAATATGTTCAATAGTCATAGTTACCAATCACTAATTCAGAACTCAGATTCAGATTTCAGAAATTGGAACTCAGAACTCGCAATTTTGAACTCAGAACTCAGAATTTTGAACTCAGAACTCAGAATGCAGAACGCAGTGTACAGAATTCAGAGCTCAGAACTCAAAGTCAGATTTCAGATTTCAGCATTCAGAACTCGGGAATCAGAGCTCAAAATACAGAACTGTAAACTCAGAACATAAATGTCAGCATTCACCACTCAGAACTCAGCTTTTCGAAATCGGAATTCACAACTCGGAATTCACAATTTCAGAATTCAGAACTCGGAATTCAGAAATCAGAAGTCAGGAAACATAGCTAAGATCTCAGAATTCTGAACGCAGAACTCAGATTTCCGTTCTCAGAATGCAGAACGCAGAACTCAGAATTCTGAACTCAGAATTCAGAAGTCAGAATTCAGATGTCAGAATTCTGAATTCAATTTCATTTCAGAATTCAGCACTCAGATTGCAGAACTGAATATATTCAGATGTCAGAATTCGCAATCCTGAACTCAGAACTCAGAATTCAGAATTCAGAAATTGGGACTCAGAACTCAGAATTTTGAACTCAGAACTCAGAATACAGGACTCACAATGCAGAACTCAGAATGCAGAACTCAGTGTTCAGAACTCAGAATTTCCAACCCTGAAATCAGAACTCTGATTTCAGAACTGAGAATTCATAATCAGAACTTAGGACTTAAATTTAAGTTCTCCCAATGCAGAACTCAGAATTCAGAGCCCAGGATTCAGAACTCAAAATTCAGAATTCAGAACTAAGAACTCAGAACTCCCAAATCCAAATGAAGATTCCCAAACTCAGTATTCAGAAATCAGACTTTGCAACACTGAGTTTAGAACTCTGATTTGGCATCTCAGAACTCAGAACTCAGAACTCAGAAGATAGATCTAAGAACTCAGAATTCAGAAATCACAGATTCAATCTTTGAATTCAGCACTCAGAACTCAAACTCAGGACTCCAATTTCAGAATTCAGAATTCAGAGATTCGGACTGAGAACTGAGAATTCCAATTTCAGAATTCAGAACTCAGAACTCAGAACTCAGGACTCACAAATCATACAGAGATGTCAGAACTCTGAAATCAGAGTTCAAAATACAGAACTGTGAACTCAGATTTCACAACTCAGATCTCAGAATTCAGAAATAAGAGATTCAAATTTTGAATTCAGCACTCGCAACTCACTACTTACACTCAGAACTGATATCAAAATTCAGAATTCCGAATTGCGTTTCATTTCAGAATTCAGAACTCAGATTGCACAACCAAATCTATTCAAAACTCAGAGTTACCAATCCTGAAATCAGAACTCAGATTCAGAATTCAGAACTTGGAACCCAGAAGTCAGAATACGGGACTCAGATTGCAGAACTCAGTGTTCAAAACTCAGAATTTCCAACCCTGAAATCAGAACTCAGAACTGATAATTCATAACTCAGAACTAAGGACTGAAATTTCAGAACTCACAATTCAGAACTCAGAATTCAGAGCTCAGATTCCTGGACTCATAATTCAGAATTCAGAACTCAGATCTCAGAACTCAGAATTCAGTTTCATTTCAGAATTCAGAACTCAGATTGCAAAACTGAATATGTTCAATAGTCATAGTTACCAATCACTAATTCAGAACTCAGATTCAGATTTCAGAAATTGGAACTCAGAACTCGCAAATTTGAACTCAGAACTCAGAATTTTGAACTCAGAACTCAGAATGCAGAACGCAGTGTACAGAATTCAGAGCTCAGAACTCAAAGTCAGATTTCAGATTTCAGCATTCAGAACTCGGGAATCAGAGCTCAAAATACAGAACTGTAAACTCAGAACATAAATGTCAGCATTCACCACTCAGAACTCAGCTTTTCGAAATCGGAATTCACAACTCGGAATTCACAATTTCAGAATTCAGAACTCGGAATTCAGAAATCAGAAGTCAGGAAACATAGCTAAGATCTCAGAATTCTGAACGCAGAACTCAGATTTCCGTTCTCAGAATGCAGAACGCAGAACTCGGAATTCTGAACTCAGAATTCAGAAGTCAGAATTCAGATGTCAGAATTCTGAATTCAATTTCATTTCAGAATTCAGCACTCAGATTGCAGAACTGAATATATTCAGATGTCAGAATTCGCAATCCTGAACTCAGAACTCAGAATTCAGAATTCAGAAATTGGGACTCAGAACTCACAATTTTGAACTAAGAACTCAGAATACAGGACTCACAATGCAGAACTCAGAATGCAGAACTCAGTGTTCAGAACTCAGAATTTCCAACCCTGAAATCAGAACTCTGATTTCAGAACTGAGAATTCATAATCAGAACTTAGGACTTAAATTTAAGTTCTCCCAATGCAGAACTCAGAATTCAGAGCCCAGGATTCAGAACTCAAAATTCAGAATTCAGAACTAAGAACTCAGAACTCCCAAATCCAAATGAAGATTTCCAAACTCAGTATTCAGAATTCAGACTTTGCAACACTGAGTTTAGAACTCTGATTTGGCATCTCAGAACTCAGAACTCAGAACTCAGAAGATAGATCTAACAACTCAGAATTCAGAAATCACAGATTCAATCTTTGAATTCAGCACTCAGAACTCAAACTCAGGACTCCAATTTCAGAATTCAGAATTCAGAGATTCGGACTGAGAACTGAGAATTCCAATTTCAGAATTCAGAACTCAGAACTCAGAACTCAGGACTCACAAATCATACAGAGATGTCAGAACTCTGAAATCAGAGTTCAAAATACAGAACTGTGAACTCAGATTTCACAACTCAGATCTCAGAATTCAGAAATAAGAGATTCAAATTTTGAATTCAGCACTCGCAACTCACTACTTAGCACTCAGAACTGATATCAAAATTCAGAATTCCGAATTGCGTTTCATTTCAGAATTCAGAACTCAGATTGCACAACCAAATCTATTCAAAACTCAGAGTTACCAATCCTGAAATCAGAACTCAGATTCAGAATTCAGAACTTGGAACCCAGAAGTCAGAATACGGGACTCAGATTGCAGAACTCAGTGTTCAAAACTCAGAATTTCCAACCCTGAAATCAGAACTCAGAACTGATAATTCATAACTCAGAACTAAGGACTGAAATTTCAGAACTCACAATTCAGAACTCAGAATTCAGAGCTCAGATTCCTGGACTCATAATTCAGAATTCAGAACTCAGATCTCAGAACTCAGAATTCAGTTTCATTTCAGAATTCAGAACTCAGATTGCAAAACTGAATATGTTCAATAGTCATAGTTACCAATCACTAATTCAGAACTCAGATTCAGATTTCAGAAATTGGAACTCAGAACTCGCAATTTTGAACTCAGAACTCAGAATTTTGAACTCAGAACTCAGAATGCAGAACGCAGTGTACAGAACTCAGAGCTCAGAACTCAAAGTCAGATTTCAGATTTCAGCATTCAGAACTCGGGAATCAGAGCTCAAAATACAGAACTGTAAACTCAGAACATAAATGTCAGCATTCACCACTCAGAACTCAGCTTTTCGAAATCGGAATTCACAACTCGGAATTCACAATTTC
Organism: Ochotona princeps; assembly: GCF_030435755.1. Taxonomy (NCBI): domain Eukaryota; kingdom Metazoa; phylum Chordata; class Mammalia; order Lagomorpha; family Ochotonidae; genus Ochotona; species Ochotona princeps. The sequence continues at coordinate 4,191,689 of NC_080866.1, read as the reverse complement.
AGAATTCAGAACTCGGAATTCAGAAATCAGAAGTCAGGAAACATACCTAAGATCTCAGAATTCTGAACTCAGATTTCAGAAGTCAGAATTCAGATGTCAGAATTCTGAATTCAATTTCATTCCAGAATTCAGCACTCAGATTGCAGAACTGAATATATTCAGATGTCAGAATTCGCAATCCTGAACTCAGAACTCAGAATTCAGAATTCAGAAATTGGGACTCAGAACTCAGAATTTTGAACTCAGAACTCAGAATACAGGACTCACAATGCAGAACTCAGAATGCAGAACTCAGTGTTCAGAACTCAGAAGTTCCAACCCTGAAATCAGAACTCTGATTTCAGAACTGAGAATTCATAATCAGAACTTAGGACTTAAATTTAAGTTCTCCCAATGCAGAACTCAGAATTCAGAGCCCAGGATTCAGAACTCAAAATTCAGAATTCAGAACTAAGAACTCAGAACTCCCAAATCCAAATGAAGATTTCCAAACTCAGTATTCAGAATTCAGACTTTGCAACACTGAGTTTAGAACTCTGATTTGGCATCTCAGAACTCAGAACTCAGAACTCAGAAGATAGATCTAAGAACTCAGAATTCAGAAATCACAGATTCAATCTTTGAATTCAGCACTCAGAACTCAAACTCAGGACTCCAATTTCAGAATTCAGAATTCAGAGATTCGGACTGAGAACTGAGAATTCCAATTTCAGAATTCAGAACTCAGAACTCAGAACTCAGAACTCAGGACTCACAAATCATACAGAGATGTCAGAACTCTGAAATCAGAGTTCAAAATACAGAACTGTGAACTCAGATTTCACAACTCAGATCTCAGAATTCAGAAATAAGAGATTCAAATTTTGAATTCAGCACTCGCAACTCACTACTTAGCACTCAGAACTGATGTCAAAATTCAGAATTCCGAATTGCGTTTCATTTCAGAATTCAGAACTCAGATTGCACAACCGAATCTATTCAAAACTCAGAGTTACCAATCCTGAAATCAGAACTCAGATTCAGAATTCAGAACTTGGAACCCAGAAGTCAGAATACGGGACTCAGATTGCAGAACTCAGTGTTCAAAACTCAGAATTTCCAACCCTGAAATCAGAACTCAGAACTGATAATCCATAACTCAGAAGTAAGAACTGAAATTTCAGAACTCACAATTCAGAACTCAGAATTCAGAGCTCAGATTCCTGGACTCATAATTCAGAATTCAGAACTCAGATCTCAGAACTCAGAATTCAGTTTCATTTCAGAATTTAGAAATCAGATTGCAAAACTGAATATGTTCAATAGTCATAGTTACCAATCACTAATTCAGAACTCAGATTCAGATTTCAGAAATTGGAACTCAGAACTCGCAATTTTGAACTCAGAACTCAGAATTTTGAACTCAGAACTCAGAATGCAGAACGCAGTGTACAGAACTCAGAGCTCAGAACTCAAAGTCAGATTTCAGATTTCAGCATTCAGAACTCGGGAATCAGAGCTCAAAATACAGAACTGTAAACTCAGAACATAAATGTCAGCATTCACCACTCAGAACTCAGCTTTTCGAAATCGGAATTCACAACTCGGAATTCACAATTTCAGAATTCAGAACTCGGAATTCAGAAATCAGAAGTCAGGAAACATACCTAAGATCTCAGAATTCTGAACGCAGAACTCAGATTTCCGTTCTCAGAATGCAGAACGCAGAACTCAGAATTCTGAACTCAGAATTCAGAAGTCAGAATTCAGATGTCAGAATTCTGAATTCAATTTCATTTCAGAATTCAGCACTCAGATTGCAGAACTGAATATATTCAGATGTCAGAATTCGCAATCCTGAACTCAGAACTCAGAATTCAGAATTCAGAAATTGGGACTCAGAACTCACAATTTTGAACTAAGAACTCAGAATACAGGACTCACAATGCAGAACTCAGAATGCAGAACTCAGTGTTCAGAACTCAGAATTTCCAACCCTGAAATCAGAACTCTGATTTCAGAACAGAGAATTCATAATCAGAACTTAGGGCTTAAATTTAAGTTCTCCCAATGCAGAACTCAGAATTCAGAGCCCAGGATTCAGAACTCAAAATTCAGAATTCAGAACTAAGAACTCAGACCTCCCAAATCCAAATGAAGATTCCCAAACTCAGTATTCAGAATTCAGACTTTGCAACACTGAGTTTAGAACTCTGATTTGGCATCTCAGAACTCAGAACTCAGAACTCAGAAGATAGATCTAAGAACTCAGAATTCAGAAATCACAGATTCAATCTTTGAATTCAGCACTCAGAACTCAAACTCAGGACTCCAATTTCAGAATTCAGAATTCAGAGATTCGGACTGAGAACTGAGAATTCCAATTTCAGAATTCAGAACTCAGAACTCAGAACTCAGGACTCACAAATCATACAGAGATGTCAGAACTCTGAAATCAGAGTTCAAAATACAGAACTGTGAACTCAGATTTCACAACTCAGATCTCAGAATTCAGAAATAAGAGATTCAAATTTTGAATTCAGCACTCGCAACTCACTACTTAGCACTCAGAACTGATGTCAAAATTCAGAATTCCGAATTGCGTTTCATTTCAGAATTCAGAACTCAGATTGCACAACCGAATCTATTCAAAACTCAGAGTTACCAATCCTGAAATCAGAACTCAGATTCAGAATTCAGAACTTGGAACGCAGAAGTCAGAATACGGGACTCAGATTGCAGAACTCAGTGTTCAAAACTCAGAATTTCCAACCCTGAAATCAGAACTCAGAACTGATAATCCATAACTCAGAAGTAAGAACTGAAATTTCAGAACTCACAATTCAGAACTCAGAATTCAGAGCTCAGATTCCTGGACTCATAATTCAGAATTCAGAACTCAGATCTCAGAACTCAGAATTCAGTTTCATTTCAGAATTTAGAAATCAGATTGCAAAACTGAATATGTTCAATAGTCATAGTTACCAATCACTAATTCAGAACTCAGATTCAGATTTCAGAAATTGGAACTCAGAACTCGCAATTTTGAACTCAGAACTCAGAATTTTGAACTCAGAACTCAGAATGCAGAACGCAGTGTACAGAACTCAGAGCTCAGAACTCAAAGTCAGATTTCAGATTTCAGCATTCAGAACTCGGGAATCAGAGCTCAAAATACAGAACTGTAAACTCAGAACATAAATGTCAGCATTCACCACTCAGAACTCAGCTTTTCGAAATCGGAATTCACAACTCGGAATTCACAATTTCAGAATTCAGAACTCGGAATTCAGAAATCAGAAGTCAGGAAACATAGCTAAGATCTCAGAATTCTGAACGCAGAACTCAGATTTCCGTTCTCAGAATGCAGAACGCAGAACTCAGAATTCTGAACTCAGAATTCAGAAGTCAGAATTCAGATGTCAGAATTCTGAATTCAATTTCATTTCAGAATTCAGCACTCAGATTGCAGAACTGAATATATTCAGATGTCAGAATTCGCAATCCTGAACTCAGAACTCAGAATTCAGAATTCAGAAATTGGGACTCAGAACTCACAATTTTGAACTAAGAACTCAGAATACAGGACTCACAATGCAGAACTCAGAATGCAGAACTCAGTGTTCAGAACTCAGAATTTCCAACCCTGAAATCAGAACTCTGATTTCAGAACAGAGAATTCATAATCAGAACTTAGGGCTTAAATTTAAGTTCTCCCAATGCAGAACTCAGAATTCAGAGCCCAGGATTCAGAACTCAAAATTCAGAATTCAGAACTAAGAACTCAGACCTCCCAAATCCAAATGAAGATTCCCAAACTCAGTATTCAGAATTCAGACTTTGCAACACTGAGTTTAGAACTCTGATTTGGCATCTCAGAACTCAGAACTCAGAACTCAGAAGATAGATCTAAGAACTCAGAATTCAGAAATCACAGATTCAATCTTTGAATTCAGCACTCAGAACTCAAACTCAGGACTCCAATTTCAGAATTCAGAATTCAGAGATTCGGACTGAGAACTGAGAATTCCAATTTCAGAATTCAGAACTCAGAACTCAGAACTCAGGACTCACAAATCATACAGAGATGTCAGAACTCTGAAATCAGAGTTCAAAATACAGAACTGTGAACTCAGATTTCACAACTCAGATCTCAGAATTCAGAAATAAGAGATTCAAATTTTGAATTCAGCACTCGCAACTCACTACTTACACTCAGAACTGATATCAAAATTCAGAATTCCGAATTGCGTTTCATTTCAGAATTCAGAACTCAGATTGCACAACCGAATCTATTCAAAACTCAGAGTTACCAATCCTGAAATCAGAACTCAGATTCAGAATTCAGAACTTGGAACCCAGAAGTCAGAATACGGGACTCAGATTGCAGAACTCAGTGTTCAAAACTCAGAATTTCCAACCCTGAAATCAGAACTCAGAACTGATAATTCATAACTCAGAAGTAAGAACTGAAATTTCAGAACTCACAATTCAGAACTCAGAATTCAGAGCTCAGATTCCTGGACTCATAATTCAGAATTCAGAACTCAGATCTCAGAACTCAGAATTCAGTTTCATTTCAGAATTCAGAACTCAGATTGCAAAACTGAATATTTTCAATAGTCATAGTTACCAATCACTAATTCAGAACTCAGATTCAGATTTCAGAAATTGGAACTCAGAACTCGCAATTTTGAACTCAGAACTCAGAATTTTGAACTCAGAACTCAGAATGCAGAGCGCAGTGTACAGAATTCAGAGCTCAGAACTCAAAGTCAGATTTCAGATTTCAGCATTCAGAACTCGGGAATCAGAGCTCAAAATACAGAACTGTAAACTCAGAACATAAATGTCAGCATTCACCACTCAGAACTCAGCTTTTCGAAATCGGAATTCACAACTCGGAATTCACAATTTCAGAATTCAGAACTCGGAATTCAGAAATCAGAAGTCAGGAAACATAGCTAAGATCTCAGAATTCTGAACGCAGAACTCAGATTTCCGTTCTCAGAATGCAGAACGCAGAACTCAGAATTCTGAACTCAGAATTCAGAAGTCAGAATTCAGATGTCAGAATTCTGAATTCAATTTCATTTCAGAATTCAGCACTCAGATTGCAGAACTGAATATATTCAGATGTCAGAATTCGCAATCCTGAACTCAGAACTCAGAATTCAGAATTCAGAAATTGGGACTCAGAACTCAGAATTTTGAACTCAGAACTCAGAATACAGGACTCACAATGCAGAACTCAGAATGCAGAACTCAGTGTTCAGAACTCAGAATTTCCAACCCTGAAATCAGAACTCTGATTTCAGAACTGAGAATTCATAATCAGAACTTAGGACTTAAATTTAAGTTCTCCCAATGCAGAACTCAGAATTCAGAGCCCAGGATTCAGAACTCAAAATTCAGAATTCAGAACTAAGAACTCAGAACTCCCAAATCCAAATGAAGATTCCCAAACTCAGTATTCAGAAATCAGACTTTGCAACACTGAGTTTAGAACTCTGATTTTGCATCTCAGAACTCAGAACTCAGAACTCAGAAGATAGATCTAAGAACTCAGAATTCAGAAATCACAGATTCAATCTTTGAATTCAGCACTCAGAACTCAAACTCAGGACTCCAATTTCAGAATTCAGAATTCAGAGATTCGGACTGAGAACTGAGAATTCCAATTTCAGAATTCAGAACTCAGAACTCAGAACTCAGGACTCACAAATCATACAGAGATGTCAGAACTCTGAAATCAGAGTTCAAAATACAGAACTGTGAACTCAGATTTCACAACTCAGATCTCAGAATTCAGAAATAAGAGATTCAAATTTTGAATTCAGCACTCGCAACTCACTACTTACACTCAGAACTGATATCAAAATTCAGAATTCCGAATTGCGTTTCATTTCAGAATTCAGAACTCAGATTGCACAACCAAATCTATTCAAAACTCAGAGTTACCAATCCTGAAATCAGAACTCAGATTCAGAATTCAGAACTTGGAACCCAGAAGTCAGAATACGGGACTCAGATTGCAGAACTCAGTGTTCAAAACTCAGAATTTCCAACCCTGAAATCAGAACTCAGAACTGATAATTCATAACTCAGAACTAAGGACTGAAATTTCAGAACTCACAATTCAGAACTCAGAATTCAGAGCTCAGATTCCTGGACTCATAATTCAGAATTCAGAACTCAGATCTCAGAACTCAGAATTCAGTTTCATTTCAGAATTCAGAACTCAGATTGCAAAACTGAATATGTTCAATAGTCATAGTTACCAATCACTAATTCAGAACTCAGATTCAGATTTCAGAAATTGGAACTCAGAACTCGCAAATTTGAACTCAGAACTCAGAATTTTGAACTCAGAACTCAGAATGCAGAACGCAGTGTACAGAATTCAGAGCTCAGAACTCAAAGTCAGATTTCAGATTTCAGCATTCAGAACTCGGGAATCAGAGCTCAAAATACAGAACTGTAAACTCAGAACATAAATGTCAGCATTCACCACTCAGAACTCAGCTTTTCGAAATCGGAATTCACAACTCGGAATTCACAATTTCAGAATTCAGAACTCGGAATTCAGAAATCAGAAGTCAGGAAACATAGCTAAGATCTCAGAATTCTGAACGCAGAACTCAGATTTCCGTTCTCAGAATGCAGAACGCAGAACTCAGAATTCTGAACTCAGAATTCAGAAGTCAGAATTCAGATGTCAGAATTCTGAATTCAATTTCATTTCAGAATTCAGCACTCAGATTGCAGAACTGAATATATTCAGATGTCAGAATTCGCAATCCTGAACTCAGAACTCAGAATTCAGAATTCAGAAATTGGGACTCAGAACTCACAATTTTGAACTCAGAACTCAGAATACAGGACTCACAATGCAGAACTCAGAATGCAGAACTCAGTGTTCAGAACTCAGAATTTCCAACCCTGAAATCAGAACTCTGATTTCAGAACTGAGAATTCATAATCAGAACTTAGGACTTAAATTTAAGTTCTCCCAATGCAGAACTCAGAATTCAGAGCCCAGGATTCAGAACTCAAAATTCAGAATTCAGAACTAAGAACTCAGAACTCCCAAATCCAAATGAAGATTCCCAAACTCAGTATTCAGAAATCAGACTTTGCAACACTGAGTTTAGAACTCTGATTTGGCATCTCAGAACTCAGAACTCAGAACTCAGAAGATAGATCTAAGAACTCAGAATTCAGAAATCACAGATTCAATCTTTGAATTCAGCACTCAGAACTCAAACTCAGGACTCCAATTTCAGAATTCAGAATTCAGAGATTCGGACTGAGAACTGAGAATTCCAATTTCAGAATTCAGAACTCAGAACTCAGAACTCAGGACTCACAAATCATACAGAGATGTCAGAACTCTGAAATCAGAGTTCAAAATACAGAACTGTGAACTCAGATTTCACAACTCAGATCTCAGAATTCAGAAATAAGAGATTCAAATTTTGAATTCAGCACTCGCAACTCACTACTTAGCACTCAGAACTGATATCAAAATTCAGAATTCCGAATTGCGTTTCATTTCAGAATTCAGAACTCAAATTGCACAACCAAATCTATTCAAAACTCAGAGTTACCAATCCTGAAATCAGAACTCAGATTCAGAATTCAGAACTTGGAACCCAGAAGTCAGAATACGGGACTCAGATTGCAGAACTCAGTGTTCAAAACTCAGAATTTCCAACCCTGAAATCAGAACTCAGAACTGGTAATTCATAACTTAGAACTAAGGACTGAAATTTCAGAACTCACAATTCAGAACTCAGAATTCAGAGCTCAGATTCCTGGACTCAGAATTCAGAATTCAGAACTCAGATCTCAGAACTCAGAATTCAGTTTCATTTCAGAATTCAGAACTCAGATTGCAAAACTGAATATGTTCAATAGTCATAGTTACCAATCACTAATTCAGAACTCAGATTCAGATTTCAGAAATTGGAACTCAGAACTCGCAAATTTGAACTCAGAACTCAGAATTTTGAACTCAGAACTCAGAATGCAGAACGCAGTGTACAGAACTCAGAGCTCAGAACTCAAAGTCAGATTTCAGATTTCAGCATTCAGAACTCGGGAATCAGAGCTCAAAATACAGAACTGTAAACTCAGAACATAAATGTCAGCATTCACCACTCAGAACTCAGCTTTTCGAAATCGGAATTCACAACTCGGAATTCACAATTTCAGAATTCAGAACTCGGAATTCAGAAATCAGAAGTCAGGAAACATACCTAAGATCTCAGAATTCTGAACGCAGAACTCAGATTTCAGTTCTCAGAATGCAGAACGCAGAACTCGGAATTCTGAACTCAGAATTCAGAAGTCAGAATTCAGATGTCAGAATTCTGAATTCAATTTCATTTCAGAATTCAGCACTCAGATTGCAGAACTGAATATATTCAGATGTCAGAATTCGCAATCCTGAACTCAGAACTCAGAATTCAGAATTCAGAAATTGGGACTCAGAACTCACAATTTTGAACTCAGAACTCAGAATACAGGACTCACAATGCAGAACTCAGAATGCAGAACTCAGTGTTCAGAACTCAGAATTTCCAACCCTGAAATCAGAACTCTGATTTCAGAACTGAGAATTCATAATCAGAACTTAGGACTTAAATTTAAGTTCTCCCAATGCAGAACTCAGAATTCAGAGCCCAGGATTCAGAACTCAAAATTCAGAATTCAGAACTAAGAACTCAGAACTCCCAAATCCAAATGAAGATTTCCAAACTCAGTATTCAGAATTCAGACTTTGCAACACTGAGTTTAGAACTCTGATTTGGCATCTCAGAACTCAGAACTCAGAAGATAGATCTAAGAACTCAGAATTCAGAAATCACAGATTCAATCTTTGAATTCAGCACTCAGAACTCAAACTCAGGACTCCAATTTCAGAATTCAGAATTCAGAGATTCGGACTGAGAACTGAGAATTCCAATTTCAGAATTCAGAACTCAGAACTCAGAACTCAGGACTCACAAATCATACAGAGATGTCAGAACTCTGAAATCAGAGTTCAAAATACAGAACTGTGAACTCAGATTTCACAACTCAGATCTCAGAATTCAGAAATAAGAGATTCAAATTTTGAATTCAGCACTCGCAACTCACTACTTAGCACTCAGAACTGATGTCAAAATTCAGAATTCCGAATTGCGTTTCATTTCAGAATTCAGAACTCAGATTGCACAACCGAATCTATTCAAAACTCAGAGTTACCAATCCTGAAATCAGAACTCAGATTCAGAATTCAGAACTTGGAACCCAGAAGTCAGAATACGGGACTCAGATTGCAGAACTCAGTGTTCAAAACTCAGAATTTCCAACCCTGAAATCAGAACTCAGAACTGATAATTCATAACTCAGAAGTAAGAACTGAAATTTCAGAACTCACAATTCAGAACTCAGAATTCAGAGCTCAGATTCCTGGACTCATAATTCAGAATTCAGAACTCAGATCTCAGAACTCAGAATTCAGTTTCATTTCAGAATTCAGAACTCAGATTGCAAAACTGAATATGTTCAATAGTCATAGTTACCAATCACTAATTCAGAACTCAGATTCAGATTTCAGAAATTGGAACTCAGAACTCGCAAATTTGAACTCAGAACTCAGAATGCAGAACGCAGTGTACAGAACTCAGAGCTCAGAACTCAAAGTCAGATTTCGGATTTCAGCATTCAGAACTCGGGAATCAGAGCTCAAAATACAGAACTGTAAACTCAGAACATAAATGTCAGCATTCACCACTCAGAACTCAGCTTTTCGAAATCGGAATTCACAACTCGGAATTCACAATTTCAGAATTCAGAACTCAGAATTCAGAAATCAGAAGTCAGGAAACATACCTAAGATCTCAGAATTCTGAACACAGAACTCAGATTTCAGTTCTCAGAATGCAGAACGCAGAACTCAGAATTCTGAACTCAGAATTCAGAAGTCAGAATTCAGATGTCAGAATTCTGAATTCAATTTCATTTCAGAATTCAGCACTCAGATTGCAGAACTGAATATATTCAGATGTCAGAATTCGCAATCCTGAACTCAGAACTCAGAATTCAGAATTCAGAAATTGGGACTCAGAACTCAGAATTTTGAACTCAGAACTCAGAATACAGGACTCACAATGCAGAACTCAGAATGCAGAACTCAGTGTTCAGAACTCAGAATTTCCAACCCTGAAATCAGAACTCTGATTTCAGAACTGAGAATTCATAATCAGAACTTAGGACTTAAATTTAAGTTCTCCCAATGCAGAACTCAGAATTCAGAGCCCAGGATTCAGAACTCAAAATTCAGAATTCAGAACTAAGAACTCAGAACTCCCAAATCCAAATGAAGATTTCCAAACTCAGTATTCAGAATTCAGACTTTGCAACACTGAGTTTAGAACTCTGATTTGGCATCTCAGAACTCAGAACTCAGAAGATAGATCTAAGAACTCAGAATTCAGAAATCACAGATTCAATCTTTGAATTCAGCACTCAGAACTCAAACTCAGGACTCCAATTTCAGAATTCAGAATTCAGAGATTCGGACTGAGAACTGAGAATTCCAATTTCAGAATTCAGAACTCAGAACTCAGAACTCAGGACTCACAAATCATACAGAGATGTCAGAACTCTGAAATCAGAGTTCAAAATACAGAACTGTGAACTCAGATTTCACAACTCAGATCTCAGAATTCAGAAATAAGAGATTCAAATTTTGAATTCAGCACTCGCAACTCACTACTTAGCACTCAGAACTGATGTCAAAATTCAGAATTCCGAATTGCGTTTCATTTCAGAATTCAGAACTCAGATTGCACAACCGAATCTATTCAAAACTCAGAGTTACCAATCCTGAAATCAGAACTCAGATTCAGAATTCAGAACTTGGAACCCAGAAGTCAGAATACGGGACTCAGATTGCAGAACTCAGTGTTCAAAACTCAGAATTTCCAACCCTGAAATCAGAACTCAGAACTGATAATTCATAACTCAGAAGTAAGAACTGAAATTTCAGAACTCACAATTCAGAACTCAGAATTCAGAGCTCAGATTCCTAGACTCATAATTCAGAATTCAGAACTCAGATCTCAGAACTCAGAATTCAGTTTCATTTCAGAATTTAGAACTCAGATTGCAAAACTGAATATGTTCAATAGTCATAGTTACCAATCACTAATTCAGAACTCAGATTCAGATTTCAGAAATTGGAACTCAGAACTCGCAATTTTGAACTCAGAACTCAGAACTCAGAATGCAGAACGCAGTGTACAGAACTCAGAGCTCAGAACTCAAAGTCAGATTTCAGATTTCAGCATTCAGAACTCGGGAATCAGAGCTCAAAATACAGAACTGTAAACTCAGAACATAAATGTCAGCATTCACCACTCAGAACTCAGCTTTTCGAAATCGAAATTCACAACTCGGAATTCACAATTTCAGAATTCAGAACTCAGAATTCAGAAATCAGAAGTCAGGAAACATACCTAAGATCTCAGAATTCTGAACACAGAACTCAGATTTCAGTTCTCAGAATGCAGAACGCAGAACTCAGAATTCTGAACTCAGAATTCAGAAGTCAGAATTCAGATGTCAGAATTCTGAATTCAATTTCATTTCAGAATTCAGCACTCAGATTGCAGAACTGAATATATTCAGATGTCAGAATTCGCAATCCTGAACTCAGAACTCAGAATTCAGAATTCAGAAATTGGGACTCAGAACTCAGAATTTTGAACTCAGAACTCAGAATACAGGACTCACAATGCAGAACTCAGAATGCAGAACTCAGTGTTCAGAACTCAGAATTTCCAACCCTGAAATCAGAACTCTGATTTCAGAACTGAGAATTCATAATCAGAACTTAGGACTTAAATTTAAGTTCTCCCAATGCAGAACTCAGAATTCAGAGCCCAGGATTCAGAACTCAAAATTCAGAATTCAGAACTAAGAACTCAGAACTCCCAAATCCAAATGAAGATTTCCAAACTCAGTATTCAGAATTCAGACTTTGCAACACTGAGTTTAGAACTCTGATTTGGCATCTCAGAACTCAGAACTCAGAAGATAGATCTAAGAACTCAGAATTCAGAAATCACAGATTCAATCTTTGAATTCAGCACTCAGAACTCAAACTCAGGACTCCAATTTCAGAATTCAGAATTCAGAGATTCGGACTGAGAACTGAGAATTCCAATTTCAGAATTCAGAACTCAGAACTCAGAACTCAGGACTCACAAATCATACAGAGATGTCAGAACTCTGAAATCAGAGTTCAAAATACAGAACTGTGAACTCAGATTTCACAACTCAGATCTCAGAATTCAGAAATAAGAGATTCAAATTTTGAATTCAGCACTCGCAACTCACTACTTAGCACTCAGAACTGATGTCAAAATTCAGAATTCCGAATTGCGTTTCATTTCAGAATTCAGAACTCAGATTGCACAACCGAATCTATTCAAAACTCAGAGTTACCAATCCTGAAATCAGAACTCAGATTCAGAATTCAGAACTTGGAACCCAGAAGTCAGAATACGGGACTCAGATTGCAGAACTCAGTGTTCAAAACTCAGAATTTCCAACCCTGAAATCAGAACTCAGAACTGATAATTCATAACTCAGAAGTAAGAACTGAAATTTCAGAACTCACAATTCAGAACTCAGAATTCAGAGCTCAGATTCCTGGACTCAGAATTCAGAATTCAGAACTCAGATCTCAGAACTCAGAATTCAGTTTCATTTCAGAATTCAGAACTCAGATTGCAAAACTGAATATGTTCAATAGTCATAGTTACCAATCACTAATTCAGAACTCAGATTCAGATTTCAGAAATTGGAACTCAGAACTCGCAATTTTGAACTCAGAACTCAGAATTTTGAACTCAGAACTCAGAATGCAGAACGCAGTGTACAGAACTCAGAGCTCAGAACTCTAAGTCAGATTTCGGATTTCAGCATTCAGAACTCGGGAATCAGAGCTCAAAATACAGAACTGTAAACTCAGAACATAAATGTCAGCATTCACCACTCAGAACTCAGCTTTTCGAAATCGGAATTCACAACTCGGAATTCACAATTTCAGAATTCAGAACTCAGAATTCAGAAATCAGAAGTCAGGAAACATACCTAAGATCTCAGAATTCTGAACACAGAACTCAGATTTCAGTTCTCAGAATGCAGAACGCAGAACTCAGAATTCTGAACTCAGAATTCAGAAGTCAGAATTCAGATGTCAGAATTCTGAATTCAATTTCATTTCAGAATTCAGCACTCAGATTGCAGAACTGAATATATTCAGATGTCAGAATTCGCAATCCTGAACTCAGAACTCAGAATTCAGAATTCAGAAATTGGGACTCAGAACTCACAATTTTGAACTCAGAACTCAGAATACAGGACTCACAATGCAGAACTCAGAATGCAGAACTCAGTGTTCAGAACTCAGAAGTTCCAACCCTGAAATCAGAACTCTGATTTCAGAACTGAGAATTCATAATCAGAACTTAGGACTTAAATTTAAGTTCTCCCAATGCAGAACTCAGAATTCAGAGCCCAGGATTCAGAACTCAAAATTCAGAATTCAGAACTAAGAACTCAGAACTCCCAAATCCAAATGAAGATTTCCAAACTCAGTATTCAGAATTCAGACTTTGCAACACTGAGTTTAGAACTCTGATTTGGCATCTCAGAACTCAGAACTCAGAAGATAGATCTAAGAACTCAGAATTCAGAAATCACAGATTCAATCTTTGAATTCAGCACTCAGAACTCAAACTCAGGACTCCAATTTCAGAATTCAGAATTCAGAGATTCGGACTGAGAACTGAGAATTCCAATTTCAGAATTCAGAACTCAGAACTCAGAACTCAGGACTCACAAATCATACAGAGATGTCAGAACTCTGAAATCAGAGTTCAAAATACAGAACTGTGAACTCAGATTTCACAACTCAGATCTCAGAATTCAGAAATAAGAGATTCAAATTTTGAATTCAGCACTCGCAACTCACTACTTAGCACTCAGAACTGATGTCAAAATTCAGAATTCCGAATTGCGTTTCATTTCAGAATTCAGAACTCAGATTGCACAACCGAATCTATTCAAAACTCAGAGTTACCAATCCTGAAATCAGAACTCAGATTCAGAATTCAGAACTTGGAACCCAGAAGTCAGAATACGGGACTCAGATTGCAGAACTCAGTGTTCAAAACTCAGAATTTCCAACCCTGAAATCAGAACTCAGAACTGATAATTCATAACTCAGAAGTAAGAACTGAAATTTCAGAACTCACAATTCAGAACTCAGAATTCAGAGCTCAGATTCCTGGACTCATAATTCAGAATTCAGAACTCAGATCTCAGAACTCAGAATTCAGTTTCATTTCAGAATTTAGAACTCAGATTGCAAAACTGAATATGTTCAATAGTCATAGTTACCAATCACTAATTCAGAACTCAGATTCAGATTTCAGAAATTGGAACTCAGAACTCGCAATTTTGAACTCAGAACTCAGAATTTTGAACTCAGAACTCAGAATGCAGAACGCAGTGTACAGAACTCAGAGCTCAGAACTCCAAGTCAGATTTCAGATTTCAGCATTCAGAACTCGGGAATCAGAGCTCAAAATACAGAACTGTAAACTCAGAACATAAATGTCAGCATTCACCACTCAGAACTCAGCTTTTCGAAATCGAAATTCACAACTCGGAATTCACAATTTCAGAATTCAGAACTCAGAATTCAGAAATCAGAAGTCAGGAAACATACCTAAGATTTCAGAATTCTGAACGCAGAACTCAGATTTCAGTTCTCAGAATGAAGAACGCAGAACTCAGAATTCTGAACTCAGAATTCAGAAGTCAGAATTCAGATGTCAGAATTCTGAATTCAATTTCATTTCAGAATTCAGCACTCAGATTGCAGAACTGAATATATTCAGATGTCAGAATTCGCAATCCTGAACTCAGAACTCAGAATTCAGAATTCAGAAATTGGGACTCAGAACTCACAATTTTGAACTCAGAACTCAGAATACAGGACTCACAATGCAGAACTCAGAATGCAGAACTCAGTGTTCAGAACTCAGAATTTCCAACCCTGAAATCAGAACTCTGATTTCAGAACAGAGAATTCATAATCAGAACTTAGGACTTAAATTTAAGTTCTCCCAATGCAGAACTCAGAATTCAGAGCCCAGGATTCAGAACTCAAAATTCAGAATTCAGAACTAAGAACTCAGAACTCCCAAATCCAAATGAAGATTCCCAAACTCAGTATTCAGAAATCAGACTTTGCAACACTGAGTTTAGAACTCTGATTTTGCATCTCAGAACTCAGAACTCAGAACTCAGAAGATAGATCTAAGAACTCAGAATTCAGAAATCACAGATTCAATCTTTGAATTCAGCACTCAGAACTCAAACTCAGGACTCCAATTTCAGAATTCAGAATTCAGAGATTCGGACTGAGAACTGAGAATTCCAATTTCAGAATTCAGAACTCAGAACTCAGAACTCAGGACTCACAAATCATACAGAGATGTCAGAACTCTGAAATCAGAGTTCAAAATACAGAACTGTGAACTCAGATTTCACAACTCAGATCTCAGAATTCAGAAATAAGAGATTCAAATTTTGAATTCAGCACTCGCAACTCACTACTTAGCACTCAGAACTGATATCAAAATTCAGAATTCCGAATTGCGTTTCATTTCAGAATTCAGAACTCAAATTGCACAACCAAATCTATTCAAAACTCAGAGTTACCAATCCTGAAATCAGAACTCAGATTCAGAATTCAGAACTTGGAACCCAGAAGTCAGAATACGGGACTCAGATTGCAGAACTCAGTGTTCAAAACTCAGAATTTCCAACCCTGAAATCAGAACTCAGAACTGGTAATTCATAACTTAGAACTAAGGACTGAAATTTCAGAACTCACAATTCAGAACTCAGAATTCAGAGCTCAGATTCCTGGACTCAGAATTCAGAATTCAGAACTCAGATCTCAGAACTCAGAATTCAGTTTCATTTCAGAATTCAGAACTCAGATTGCAAAACTGAATATGTTCAATAGTCATAGTTACCAATCACTAATTCAGAACTCAGATTCAGATTTCAGAAATTGGAACTCAGAACTCGCAAATTTGAACTCAGAACTCAGAATTTTGAACTCAGAACTCAGAATGCAGAACGCAGTGTACAGAACTCAGAGCTCAGAACTCAAAGTCAGATTTCAGATTTCAGCATTCAGAACTCGGGAATCAGAGCTCAAAATACAGAACTGTAAACTCAGAACATAAATGTCAGCATTCACCACTCAGAACTCAGCTTTTCGAAATCGGAATTCACAACTCGGAATTCACAATTTCAGAATTCAGAACTCGGAATTCAGAAATCAGAAGTCAGGAAACATACCTAAGATCTCAGAATTCTGAACGCAGAACTCAGATTTCAGTTCTCAGAATGCAGAACGCAGAACTCGGAATTCTGAACTCAGAATTCAGAAGTCAGAATTCAGATGTCAGAATTCTGAATTCAATTTCATTTCAGAATTCAGCACTCAGATTGCAGAACTGAATATATTCAGATGTCAGAATTCGCAATCCTGAACTCAGAACTCAGAATTCAGAATTCAGAAATTGGGACTCAGAACTCAGAATTTTGAACTCAGAACTCAGAATACAGGACTCACAATGCAGAACTCAGAATGCAGAACTCAGTGTTCAGAACTCAGAAGTTCCAACCCTGAAATCAGAACTCTGATTTCAGAACTGAGAATTCATAATCAGAACTTAGGACTTAAATTTAAGTTCTCCCAATGCAGAACTCAGAATTCAGAGCCCAGGATTCAGAACTCAAAATTCAGAATTCAGAACTAAGAACTCAGAACTCCCAAATCCAAATGAAGATTTCCAAACTCAGTATTCAGAATTCAGACTTTGCAACACTGAGTTTAGAACTCTGATTTGGCATCTCAGAACTCAGAACTCAGAAGATAGATCTAAGAACTCAGAATTCAGAAATCACAGATTCAATCTTTGAATTCAGCACTCAGAACTCAAACTCAGGACTCCAATTTCAGAATTCAGAATTCAGAGATTCGGACTGAGAACTGAGAATTCCAATTTCAGAATTCAGAACTCAGAACTCAGAACTCAGGACTCACAAATCATACAGAGATGTCAGAACTCTGAAATCAGAGTTCAAAATACAGAACTGTGAACTCAGATTTCACAACTCAGATCTCAGAATTCAGAAATAAGAGATTCAAATTTTGAATTCAGCACTCGCAACTCACTACTTAGCACTCAGAACTGATGTCAAAATTCAGAATTCCGAATTGCGTTTCATTTCAGAATTCAGAACTCAGATTGCACAACCGAATCTATTCAAAACTCAGAGTTACCAATCCTGAAATCAGAACTCAGATTCAGAATTCAGAACTTGGAACCCAGAAGTCAGAATACGGGACTCAGATTGCAGAACTCAGTGTTCAAAACTCAGAATTTCCAACCCTGAAATCAGAACTCAGAACTGATAATTCATAACTCAGAAGTAAGAACTGAAATTTCAGAACTCACAATTCAGAACTCAGAATTCAGAGCTCAGATTCCTGGACTCATAATTCAGAATTCAGAACTCAGATCTCAGAACTCAGAATTCAGTTTCATTTCAGAATTCAGAACTCAGATTGCAAAACTGAATATGTTCAATAGTCATAGTTACCAATCACTAATTCAGAACTCAGATTCAGATTTCAGAAATTGGAACTCAGAACTCGCAAATTTGAACTCAGAACTCAGAATGCAGAACGCAGTGTACAGAACTCAGAGCTCAGAACTCAAAGTCAGATTTCGGATTTCAGCATTCAGAACTCGGGAATCAGAGCTCAAAATACAGAACTGTAAACTCAGAACATAAATGTCAGCATTCACCACTCAGAACTCAGCTTTTCGAAATCGGAATTCACAACTCGGAATTCACAATTTCAGAATTCAGAACTCAGAATTCAGAAATCAGAAGTCAGGAAACATACCTAAGATCTCAGAATTCTGAACACAGAACTCAGATTTCAGTTCTCAGAATGCAGAACGCAGAACTCAGAATTCTGAACTCAGAATTCAGAAGTCAGAATTCAGATGTCAGAATTCTGAATTCAATTTCATTTCAGAATTCAGCACTCAGATTGCAGAACTGAATATATTCAGATGTCAGAATTCGCAATCCTGAACTCAGAACTCAGAATTCAGAATTCAGAAATTGGGACTCAGAACTCAGAATTTTGAACTCAGAACTCAGAATACAGGACTCACAATGCAGAACTCAGAATGCAGAACTCAGTGTTCAGAACTCAGAATTTCCAACCCTGAAATCAGAACTCTGATTTCAGAACTGAGAATTCATAATCAGAACTTAGGACTTAAATTTAAGTTCTCCCAATGCAGAACTCAGAATTCAGAGCCCAGGATTCAGAACTCAAAATTCAGAATTCAGAACTAAGAACTCAGAACTCCCAAATCCAAATGAAGATTTCCAAACTCAGTATTCAGAATTCAGACTTTGCAACACTGAGTTTAGAACTCTGATTTGGCATCTCAGAACTCAGAACTCAGAAGATAGATCTAAGAACTCAGAATTCAGAAATCACAGATTCAATCTTTGAATTCAGCACTCAGAACTCAAACTCAGGACTCCAATTTCAGAATTCAGAATTCAGAGATTCGGACTGAGAACTGAGAATTCCAATTTCAGAATTCAGAACTCAGAACTCAGAACTCAGGACTCACAAATCATACAGAGATGTCAGAACTCTGAAATCAGAGTTCAAAATACAGAACTGTGAACTCAGATTTCACAACTCAGATCTCAGAATTCAGAAATAAGAGATTCAAATTTTGAATTCAGCACTCGCAACTCACTACTTAGCACTCAGAACTGATGTCAAAATTCAGAATTCCGAATTGCGTTTCATTTCAGAATTCAGAACTCAGATTGCACAACCGAATCTATTCAAAACTCAGAGTTACCAATCCTGAAATCAGAACTCAGATTCAGAATTCAGAACTTGGAACCCAGAAGTCAGAATACGGGACTCAGATTGCAGAACTCAGTGTTCAAAACTCAGAATTTCCAACCCTGAAATCAGAACTCAGAACTGATAATTCATAACTCAGAAGTAAGAACTGAAATTTCAGAACTCACAATTCAGAACTCAGAATTCAGAGCTCAGATTCCTAGACTCATAATTCAGAATTCAGAACTCAGATCTCAGAACTCAGAATTCAGTTTCATTTCAGAATTTAGAACTCAGATTGCAAAACTGAATATGTTCAATAGTCATAGTTACCAATCACTAATTCAGAACTCAGATTCAGATTTCAGAAATTGGAACTCAGAACTCGCAATTTTGAACTCAGAACTCAGAACTCAGAATGCAGAACGCAGTGTACAGAACTCAGAGCTCAGAACTCAAAGTCAGATTTCAGATTTCAGCATTCAGAACTCGGGAATCAGAGCTCAAAATACAGAACTGTAAACTCAGAACATAAATGTCAGCATTCACCACTCAGAACTCAGCTTTTCGAAATCGAAATTCACAACTCGGAATTCACAATTTCAGAATTCAGAACTCAGAATTCAGAAATCAGAAGTCAGGAAACATACCTAAGATCTCAGAATTCTGAACACAGAACTCAGATTTCAGTTCTCAGAATGCAGAACGCAGAACTCAGAATTCTGAACTCAGAATTCAGAAGTCAGAATTCAGATGTCAGAATTCTGAATTCAATTTCATTTCAGAATTCAGCACTCAGATTGCAGAACTGAATATATTCAGATGTCAGAATTCGCAATCCTGAACTCAGAACTCAGAATTCAGAATTCAGAAATTGGGACTCAGAACTCAGAATTTTGAACTCAGAACTCAGAATACAGGACTCACAATGCAGAACTCAGAATGCAGAACTCAGTGTTCAGAACTCAGAATTTCCAACCCTGAAATCAGAACTCTGATTTCAGAACTGAGAATTCATAATCAGAACTTAGGACTTAAATTTAAGTTCTCCCAATGCAGAACTCAGAATTCAGAGCCCAGGATTCAGAACTCAAAATTCAGAATTCAGAACTAAGAACTCAGAACTCCCAAATCCAAATGAAGATTTCCAAACTCAGTATTCAGAATTCAGACTTTGCAACACTGAGTTTAGAACTCTGATTTGGCATCTCAGAACTCAGAACTCAGAAGATAGATCTAAGAACTCAGAATTCAGAAATCACAGATTCAATCTTTGAATTCAGCACTCAGAACTCAAACTCAGGACTCCAATTTCAGAATTCAGAATTCAGAGATTCGGACTGAGAACTGAGAATTCCAATTTCAGAATTCAGAACTCAGAACTCAGAACTCAGGACTCACAAATCATACAGAGATGTCAGAACTCTGAAATCAGAGTTCAAAATACAGAACTGTGAACTCAGATTTCACAACTCAGATCTCAGAATTCAGAAATAAGAGATTCAAATTTTGAATTCAGCACTCGCAACTCACTACTTAGCACTCAGAACTGATGTCAAAATTCAGAATTCCGAATTGCGTTTCATTTCAGAATTCAGAACTCAGATTGCACAACCGAATCTATTCAAAACTCAGAGTTACCAATCCTGAAATCAGAACTCAGATTCAGAATTCAGAACTTGGAACCCAGAAGTCAGAATACGGGACTCAGATTGCAGAACTCAGTGTTCAAAACTCAGAATTTCCAACCCTGAAATCAGAACTCAGAACTGATAATTCATAACTCAGAAGTAAGAACTGAAATTTCAGAACTCACAATTCAGAACTCAGAATTCAGAGCTCAGATTCCTGGACTCAGAATTCAGAATTCAGAACTCAGATCTCAGAACTCAGAATTCAGTTTCATTTCAGAATTCAGAACTCAGATTGCAAAACTGAATATGTTCAATAGTCATAGTTACCAATCACTAATTCAGAACTCAGATTCAGATTTCAGAAATTGGAACTCAGAACTCGCAATTTTGAACTCAGAACTCAGAATTTTGAACTCAGAACTCAGAATGCAGAACGCAGTGTACAGAACTCAGAGCTCAGAACTCAAAGTCAGATTTCGGATTTCAGCATTCAGAACTCGGGAATCAGAGCTCAAAATACAGAACTGTAAACTCAGAACATAAATGTCAGCATTCACCACTCAGAACTCAGCTTTTCGAAATCGGAATTCACAACTCGGAATTCACAATTTCAGAATTCAGAACTCGGAATTCAGAAATCAGAAGTCAGGAAACATACCTAAGATCTCAGAATTCTGAACGCAGAACTCAGATTTCAGTTCTCAGAATGCAGAACGCAGAACTCGGAATTCTGAACTCAGAATTCAGAAGTCAGAATTCAGATGTCAGAATTCTGAATTCAATTTCATTTCAGAATTCAGCACTCAGATTGCAGAACTGAATATATTCAGATGTCAGAATTCGCAATCCTGAACTCAGAACTCAGAATTCAGAATTCAGAAATTGGGACTCAGAACTCAGAATTTTGAACTCAGAACTCAGAATACAGGACTCACAATGCAGAACTCAGAATGCAGAACTCAGTGTTCAGAACTCAGAATTTCCAACCCTGAAATCAGAACTCTGATTTCAGAACTGAGAATTCATAATCAGAACTTAGGACTTAAATTTAAGTTCTCCCAATGCAGAACTCAGAATTCAGAGCCCAGGATTCAGAACTCAAAATTCAGAATTCAGAACTAAGAACTCAGAACTCCCAAATCCAAATGAAGATTTCCAAACTCAGTATTCAGAATTCAGACTTTGCAACACTGAGTTTAGAACTCTGATTTGGCATCTCAGAACTCAGAACTCAGAAGATAGATCTAAGAACTCAGAATTCAGAAATCACAGATTCAATCTTTGAATTCAGCACTCAGAACTCAAACTCAGGACTCCAATTTCAGAATTCAGAATTCAGAGATTCGGACTGAGAACTGAGAATTCCAATTTCAGAATTCAGAACTCAGAACTCAGAACTCAGGACTCACAAATCATACAGAGATGTCAGAACTCTGAAATCAGAGTTCAAAATACAGAACTGTGAACTCAGATTTCACAACTCAGATCTCAGAATTCAGAAATAAGAGATTCAAATTTTGAATTCAGCACTCGCAACTCACTACTTAGCACTCAGAACTGATGTCAAAATTCAGAATTCCGAATTGCGTTTCATTTCAGAATTCAGAACTCAGATTGCACAACCGAATCTATTCAAAACTCAGAGTTACCAATCCTGAAATCAGAACTCAGATTCAGAATTCAGAACTTGGAACCCAGAAGTCAGAATACGGGACTCAGATTGCAGAACTCAGTGTTCAAAACTCAGAATTTCCAACCCTGAAATCAGAACTCAGAACTGATAATTCATAACTCAGAAGTAAGAACTGAAATTTCAGAACTCACAATTCAGAACTCAGAATTCAGAGCTCAGATTCCTGGACTCATAATTCAGAATTCAGAACTCAGATCTCAGAACTCAGAATTCAGTTTCATTTCAGAATTTAGAACTCAGATTGCAAAACTGAATATGTTCAATAGTCATAGTTACCAATCACTAATTCAGAACTCAGATTCAGATTTCAGAAATTGGAACTCAGAACTCGCAATTTTGAACTCAGAACTCAGAATTTTGAACTCAGAACTCAGAATGCAGAACGCAGTGTACAGAACTCAGAGCTCAGAACTCCAAGTCAGATTTCAGATTTCAGCATTCAGAACTCGGGAATCAGAGCTCAAAATACAGAACTGTAAACTCAGAACATAAATGTCAGCATTCACCACTCAGAACTCAGCTTTTCGAAATCGAAATTCACAACTCGGAATTCACAATTTCAGAATTCAGAACTCAGAATTCAGAAATCAGAAGTCAGGAAACATACCTAAGATTTCAGAATTCTGAACACAGAACTCAGATTTCAGTTCTCAGAATGAAGAACGCAGAACTCAGAATTCTGAACTCAGAATTCAGAAGTCAGAATTCAGATGTCAGAATTCTGAATTCAATTTCATTTCAGAATTCAGCACTCAGATTGCAGAACTGAATATATTCAGATGTCAGAATTCGCAATCCTGAACTCAGAACTCAGAATTCAGAATTCAGAAATTGGGACTCAGAACTCACAATTTTGAACTCAGAACTCAGAATACAGGACTCACAATGCAGAACTCAGAATGCAGAACTCAGTGTTCAGAACTCAGAATTTCCAACCCTGAAATCAGAACTCTGATTTCAGAACAGAGAATTCATAATCAGAACTTAGGACTTAAATTTAAGTTCTCCCAATGCAGAACTCAGAATTCAGAGCCCAGGATTCAGAACTCAAAATTCAGAATTCAGAACTAAGAACTCAGAACTCCCAAATCCAAATGAAGATTTCCAAACTCAGTATTCAGAATTCAGACTTTGCAACACTGAGTTTAGAACTCTGATTTGGCATCTCAGAACTCAGAACTCAGAAGATAGATCTAAGAACTCAGAATTCAGAAATCACAGATTCAATCATTGAATTCAGCACTCAGAACTCAAACTCAGGACTCCAATTTCAGAATTCAGAATTCAGAGATTCGGACTGAGAACTGAGAATTCCAATTTCAGAATTCAGAACTCAGAACTCAGAACTCAGGACTCACAAATCATACAGAGATGTCAGAACTCTGAAATCAGAGTTCAAAATACAGAACTGTGAACTCAGATTTCACAACTCAGATCTCAGAATTCAGAAATAAGAGATTCAAATTTTGAATTCAGCACTCGCAACTCACTACTTAGCACTCAGAACTGATGTCAAAATTCAGAATTCCGAATTGCGTTTCATTTCAGAATTCAGAACTCAGATTGCACAACCGAATCTATTCAAAACTCAGAGTTACCAATCCTGAAATCAGAACTCAGATTCAGAATTCAGAACTTGGAACCCAGAAGTCAGAATACGGGACTCAGATTGCAGAACTCAGTGCTCAAAACTCAGAATTTCCAACCCTGAAATCAGAACTCAGAACTGATAATTCATAACTCAGAAGTAAGAACTGAAATTTCAGAACTCACAATTCAGAACTCAGAATTCAGAGCTCAGATTCCTGGACTCAGAATTCAGAATTCAGAACTCAGATCTCAGAACTCAGAATTCAGTTTCATTTCAGAATTCAGAACTCAGATTGCAAAACTGAATATGTTCAATAGTCATAGTTACCAATCACTAATTCAGAACTCAGATTCAGATTTCAGAAATTGGAACTCAGAACTCGCAATTTTGAACTCAGAACTCAGAATTTTGAACTCAGAACTCAGAATGCAGAACGCAGTGTACAGAACTCAGAGCTCAGAACTCAAAGTCAGATTTCAGATTTCAGCATTCAGAACTCGGGAATCAGAGCTCAAAATACAGAACTGTAAACTCAGAACATAAATGTCAGCATTCACCACTCAGAACTCAGCTTTTCGAAATCGGAATTCACAACTCGGAATTCACAATTTCAGAATTCAGAACTCGGAATTCAGAAATCAGAAGTCAGGAAACATATCTAAGATCTCAGAATTCTGAACGCAGAACTCAGATTTCAGTTCTCAGAATGCAGAACGCAGAACTCGGAATTCTGAACTCAGAATTCAGAAGTCAGAATTCAGATGTCAGAATTCTGAATTCAATTTCATTTCAGAATTCAGCACTCAGATTGCAGAACTGAATATATTCAGATGTCAGAATTCGCAATCCTGAACTCAGAACTCAGAATTCAGAATTCAGAAATTGGGACTCAGAACTCACAATTTTGAACTCAGAACTCAGAATACAGGACTCACAATGCAGAACTCAGAATGCAGAACTCAGTGTTCAGAACTCAGAAGTTCCAACCCTGAAATCAGAACTCTGATTTCAGAACTGAGAATTCATAATCAGAACTTAGGACTTAAATTTAAGTTCTCCCAATGCAGAACTCAGAATTCAGAGCCCAGGATTCAGAACTCAAAATTCAGAATTCAGAACTAAGAACTCAGAACTCCCAAATCCAAATGAAGATTTCCAAACTCAGTATTCAGAATTCAGACTTTGCAACACTGAGTTTAGAACTCTGATTTTGCATCTCAGAACTCAGAACTCAGAACTCAGAAGATAGATCTAAGAACTCAGAATTCAGAAATCACAGATTCAATCTTTGAATTCAGCACTCAGAACTCAAACTCAGGACTCCAATTTCAGAATTCAGAATTCAGAGATTCGGACTGAGAACTGAGAATTCCAATTTCAGAATTCAGAACTCAGAACTCAGAACTCAGGACTCACAAATCATACAGAGATGTCAGAACTCTGAAATCAGAGTTCAAAATACAGAACTGTGAACTCAGATTTCACAACTCAGATCTCAGAATTCAGAAATAAGAGATTCAAATTTTGAATTCAGCACTCGCAACTCACTACTTAGCACTCAGAACTGATGTCAAAATTCAGAATTCCGAATTGCGTTTCATTTCAGAATTCAGAACTCAGATTGCACAACCGAATCTATTCAAAACTCAGAGTTACCAATCCTGAAATCAGAACTCAGATTCAGAATTCAGAACTTGGAACCCAGAAGTCAGAATACGGGACTCAGATTGCAGAACTCAGTGTTCAAAACTCAGAATTTCCAACCCTGAAATCAGAACTCAGAACTGATAATTCATAACTCAGAAGTAAGAACTGAAATTTCAGAACTCACAATTCAGAACTCAGAATTCAGAGCTCAGATTCCTGGACTCAGAATTCAGAATTCAGAACTCAGATCTCAGAACTCAGAATTCAGTTTCATTTCAGAATTCAGAACTCAGATTGCAAAACTGAATATGTTCAATAGTCATAGTTACCAATCACTAATTCAGAACTCAGATTCAGATTTCAGAAATTGGAACTCAGAACTCGCAATTTTGAACTCAGAACTCAGAATTTTGAACTCAGAACTCAGAATGCAGAACGCAGTGTACAGAACTCAGAGCTCAGAACTCAAAGTCAGATTTCAGATTTCAGCATTCAGAACTCGGGAATCAGAGCTCAAAATACAGAACTGTAAACTCAGAACATAAATGTCAGCATTCACCACTCAGAACTCAGCTTTTCGAAATCGGAATTCACAACTCAGAATTCACAATTTCAGAATTCAGAACTCGGAATTCAGAAATCAGAAGTCAGGAAACATATCTAAGATCTCAGAATTCTGAACGCAGAACTCAGATTTCAGTTCTCAGAATGCAGAACGCAGAACTCGGAATTCTGAACTCAGAATTCAGAAGTCAGAATTCAGATGTCAGAATTCTGAATTCAATTTCATTTCAGAATTCAGCACTCAGATTGCAGAACTGAATATATTCAGATGTCAGAATTCGCAATCCTGAACTCAGAACTCAGAATTCAGAATTCAGAAATTGGGACTCAGAACTCACAATTTTGAACTCAGAACTCAGAATACAGGACTCACAATGCAGAACTCAGAATGCAGAACTCAGTGTTCAGAACTCAGAAGTTCCAACCCTGAAATCAGAACTCTGATTTCAGAACTGAGAATTCATAATCAGAACTTAGGACTTAAATTTAAGTTCTCCCAATGCAGAACTCAGAATTCAGAGCCCAGGATTCAGAACTCAAAATTCAGAATTCAGAACTAAGAACTCAGAACTCCCAAATCCAAATGAAGATTTCCAAACTCAGTATTCAGAATTCAGACTTTGCAACACTGAGTTTAGAACTCTGATTTGGCATCTCAGAACTCAGAACTCAGAACTCAGAAGATAGATCTAAGAACTCAGAATTCAGAAATCACAGATTCAATCTTTGAATTCAGCACTCAGAACTCAAACTCAGGACTCCAATTTCAGAATTCAGAATTCAGAGATTCGGACTGAGAACTGAGAATTCCAATTTCAGAATTCAGAACTCAGAACTCAGAACTCAGGACTCACAAATCATACAGAGATGTCAGAACTCTGAAATCAGAGTTCAAAATACAGAACTGTGAACTCAGATTTCACAACTCAGATCTCAGAATTCAGAAATAAGAGATTCAAATTTTGAATTCAGCACTCGCAACTCACTACTTAGCACTCAGAACTGATGTCAAAATTCAGAATTCCGAATTGCGTTTCATTTCAGAATTCAGAACTCAGATTGCACAACCGAATCTATTCAAAACTCAGAGTTACCAATCCTGAAATCAGAACTCAGATTCAGAATTCAGAACTTGGAACCCAGAAGTCAGAATACGGGACTCAGATTGCAGAACTCAGTGTTCAAAACTCAGAATTTCCAACCCTGAAATCAGAACTCAGAACTGATAATTCATAACTCAGAAGTAAGAACTGAAATTTCAGAACTCACAATTCAGAACTCAGAATTCAGAGCTCAGATTCCTGGACTCAGAATTCAGAATTCAGAACTCAGATCTCAGAACTCAGAATTCAGTTTCATTTCAGAATTCAGAACTCAGATTGCAAAACTGAATATGTTCAATAGTCATAGTTACCAATCACTAATTCAGAACTCAGATTCAGATTTCAGAAATTGGAACTCAGAACTCGCAATTTTGAACTCAGAACTCAGAATTTTGAACTCAGAACTCAGAATGCAGAACGCAGTGTACAGAACTCAGAGCTCAGAACTCAAAGTCAGATTTCAGATTTCAGCATTCAGAACTCGGGAATCAGAGCTCAAAATACAGAACTGTAAACTCAGAACATAAATGTCAGCATTCACCACTCAGAACTCAGCTTTTCGAAATCGGAATTCACAACTCGGAATTCACAATTTCAGAATTCAGAACTCGGAATTCAGAAATCAGAAGTCAGGAAACATATCTAAGATCTCAGAATTCTGAACGCAGAACTCAGATTTCAGTTCTCAGAATGCAGAACGCAGAACTCGGAATTCTGAACTCAGAATTCAGAAGTCAGAATTCAGATGTCAGAATTCTGAATTCAATTTCATTTCAGAATTCAGCACTCAGATTGCAGAACTGAATATATTCAGATGTCAGAATTCGCAATCCTGAACTCAGAACTCAGAATTCAGAATTCAGAAATTGGGACTCAGAACTCACAATTTTGAACTCAGAACTCAGAATACAGGACTCACAATGCAGAACTCAGAATGCAGAACTCAGTGTTCAGAACTCAGAAGTTCCAACCCTGAAATCAGAACTCTGATTTCAGAACTGAGAATTCATAATCAGAACTTAGGACTTAAATTTAAGTTCTCCCAATGCAGAACTCAGAATTCAGGGCCCAGGATTCAGAACTCAAAATTCAGAATTCAGAACTAAGAACTCAGAACTCCCAAATCCAAATGAAGATTTCCAAACTCAGTATTCAGAATTCAGACTTTGCAACACTGAGTTTAGAACTCTGATTTTGCATCTCAGAACTCAGAACTCAGAACTCAGAAGATAGATCTAAGAACTCAGAATTCAGAAGTTACAGATTCAATCTTTGAATTCAGCACTCAGAACTCAAACTCAGGACTCCAATTTCAGAATTCAGAATTCAGAGATTCGGACTGAGAACTGAGAATTCCAATTTCAGAATTCAGAACTCAGAACTCAGAACTCAGAACTCACAAATCATACAGAGATGTCAGAACTCTGAAATCAGAGTTCAAAATACAGAACTGTGAACTCAGATTTCACAACTCAGATCTCAGAATTCAGAAATAAGAGATTCAAATTTTGAATTCAGCACTCGCAACTCACTACTTACACTCAGAACTGATATCAAAATTCAGAATTCCGAATTGCGTTTCATTTCAGAATTCAGAACTCAGATTGCACAACCGAATCTATTCAAAACTCAGAGTTACCAATCCTGAAATCAGAACTCAGATTCAGAATTCAGAACTTGGAACCCAGAAGTCAGAATACGGGACTCAGATTGCAGAACTCAGTGTTCAAAACTCAGAATTTCCAACCCTGAAATCAGAACTCAGAACTGATAATTCATAACTCAGAAGTAAGAACTGAAATTTCAGAACTCACAATTCAGAACTCAGAATTCAGAGCTCAGATTCCTGGACTCAGAATTCAGAATTCAGAACTCAGATCTCAGAACTCAGAATTCAGTTTCATTTCAGAATTCAGAACTCAGATTGCAAAACTGAATATGTTCAATAGTCACAGTTACCAATCACTAATTCAGAACTCAGATTCAGATTTCAGAAATTGGAACTCAGAACTCGCAATTTTGAACTCAGAACTCAGAATTTTGAACTCAGAACTCAGAATGCAGAACGCAGTGTACAGAACTCAGAGCTCAGAACTCAAAGTCAGATTTCAGATTTCAGCATTCAGAACTCGGGAATCAGAGCTCAAAATACAGAACTGTAAACTCAGAACATAAATGTCAGCATTCACCACTCAGAACTCAGCTTTTCGAAATCGGAATTCACAACTCGGAATTCACAATTTCAGAATTCAGAACTCGGAATTCAGAAATCAGAAGTCAGGAAACATATCTAAGATCTCAGAATTCTGAACGCAGATTTCAGAAGTCAGAATTCAGATGTCAGAATTCTGAATTCAATTTCATTTCAGAATTCAGCACTCAGATTGCAGAACTGAATATATTCAGATGTCAGAATTCGCAATCCTGAACTCAGAACTCAGAATTCAGAATTCAGAAATTGGGACTCAGAACTCACAATTTTGAACTCAGAACTCAGAATACAGGACTCACAATGCAGAACTCAGAATGCAGAACTCAGTGTTCAGAACTCAGAATTTCCAACCCTGAAATCAGAACTCTGATTTCAGAACTGAGAATTCATAATCAGAACTTAGGACTTAAATTTAAGTTCTCCCAATGCAGAACTCAGAATTCAGAGCCCAGGATTCAGAACTCAAAATTCAGAATTCAGAACTAAGAACTCAGAACTCCCAAATCCAAATGAAGATTTCCAAACTCAGTATTCAGAATTCAGACTTTGCAACACTGAGTTTAGAACTCTGATTTGGCATCTCAGAACTCAGAACTCAGAACTCAGAAGATAGATCTAAGAACTCAGAATTCAGAAATCACAGATTCAATCTTTGAATTCAGCACTCAGAACTCAAACTCAGGACTCCAATTTCAGAATTCAGAATTCAGAGATTCGGACTGAGAACTGAGAATTCCAATTTCAGAATTCAGAACTCAGAACTCAGAACTCAGGACTCACAAATCATACAGAGATGTCAGAACTCTGAAATCAGAGTTCAAAATACAGAACTGTGAACTCAGATTTCACAACTCAGATCTCAGAATTCAGAAATAAGAGATTCAAATTTTGAATTCAGCACTCGCAACTCACTACTTAGCACTCAGAACTGATGTCAAAATTCAGAATTCCGAATTGCGTTTCATTTCAGAATTCAGAACTCAGATTGCACAACCGAATCTATTCAAAACTCAGAGTTACCAATCCTGAAATCAGAACTCAGATTCAGAATTCAGAACTTGGAACCCAGAAGTCAGAATACGGGACTCAGATTGCAGAACTCAGTGTTCAAAACTCAGAATTTCCAACCCTGAAATCAGAACTCAGAACTGATAATTCATAACTCAGAAGTAAGAACTGAAATTTCAGAACTCACAATTCAGAACTCAGAATTCAGAGCTCAGATTCCTGGACTCAGAATTCAGAATTCAGAACTCAGATCTCAGAACTCAGAATTCAGTTTCATTTCAGAATTCAGAACTCAGATTGCAAAACTGAATATGTTCAATAGTCATAGTTACCAATCACTAATTCAGAACTCAGATTCAGATTTCAGAAATTGGAACTCAGAACTCG
Organism: Ochotona princeps; assembly: GCF_030435755.1. Taxonomy (NCBI): domain Eukaryota; kingdom Metazoa; phylum Chordata; class Mammalia; order Lagomorpha; family Ochotonidae; genus Ochotona; species Ochotona princeps. Next base: position 4,160,829 of record NC_080866.1, on the reverse strand, counting down.
CAATTTTGAACTCAGAACTCAGAATTTTGAACTCAGAACTCAGAATGCAGAACGCAGTGTACAGAATTCAGAGCTCAGAACTCAAAGTCAGATTTCAGATTTCAGCATTCAGAACTCGGGAATCAGAGCTCAAAATACAGAACTGTAAACTCAGAACATAAATGTCAGCATTCACCACTCAGAACTCAGCTTTTCAAAATCGGAATTCACAACTCGGAATTCACAATTTCAGAATTCAGAACTCGGAATTCAGAAATCAGAAGTCAGGAAACATACCTAAGATCTCAGAATTCTGAACGCAGAACTCAGATTTCCGTTCTCAGAATGCAGAACGCAGAACTCAGAATTCTGAACTCAGAATTCAGAAGTCAGAATTCAGATGTCAGAATTCTGAATTCAATTTCATTTCAGAATTCAGCACTCAGATTGCAGAACTGAATATATTCAGATGTCAGAATTCGCAATCCTGAACTCAGAACTCAGAATTCAGAATTCAGAAACTGGGACTCAGAACTCAGAATTTTGAACTCAGAACTCAGAATTTTGAACTCAGAACTCAGAATACAGGACTCACAATGCAGAACTCAGAATGCAGAACTCAGTGTTCAGAACTCAAAATTTCCAACCCTGAAATCAGAACTCTGATTTCAGAACTGAGAATTCATAATCAGAACTTAGGACTTAAATTTAAGCTCTCCCAATGCAGAACTCAGAATTCAGAACCCAGGATTCAGAACTCAAAATTCAGAATTCAGAACTAAGAACTCAGAACTCCCAAATCCAAATGAAGATTTCCAAACTCAGTATTCAGAATTCAGACTTTGCAACACTGAGTTTAGAACTCTGATTTGGCATCTCAGAACTCAGAACTCAGAACTCACAAGACAGATCTAAGAACTCAGAATTCAGAAATCACAGATTCAATCTTTGAATTCAGCACTCAGAACTCAAACTCAGGACTCCAATTTCAGAATTCAGAATTCAGAGATTCGGACTGAGAACTGAGAATTCCAATTTCAGAATTCAGAACTCAGAACTCAGAACTCAGGACTCACAAATCATACTCAGATGTCAGAACTCTGAAATCAGAGTTCAAAATACAGAACTTTGAACTCAGATTTCACAACTCAGATCTCAGAATTCAGAAATAAGAGATTCAAATTTTGAATTCAGCACTCGCAACTCACTACTTAGCACTCAGAACTGATGTCAAAATTCAGAATTCCGAATTGCGTTTCATTTCAGAATTCAGAACTCAGATTGCACAACCGAATCTATTCAAAACTCAGAGTTACCAATCCTGAAATCAGAACTCAGATTCAGAATTCAGAACTTGGAACCCAGAAGTCAGAATACGGGACTCAGATTGCAGAACTCAGTGTTCAAAACTCAGAATTTCCAACCCTGAAATCAGAACTCAGAACTGATAATTCATAACTCAGAAGTAAGAACTGAAATTTCAGAACTCACAATTCAGAACTCAGAATTCAGAGCTCAGATTCCTGGACTCAGAATTCAGAATTCAGAACTCAGATCTCAGAACTCAGAATTCAGTTTCATTTCAGAATTCAGAACTCAGATTGCAAAACTGAATATGTTCAATAGTCATAGTTACCAATCACTAATTCAGAACTCAGATTCAGATTTCAGAAATTGGAACTCAGAACTCGCAATTTTGAACTCAGAACTCAGAATTTTGAACTCAGAACTCAGAATGCAGAACGCAGTGTACAGAACTCAGAGCTCAGAACTCAAAGTCAGATTTCAGATTTCAGCATTCAGAACTCGGGAATCAGAGCTCAAAATACAGAACTGTAAACTCAGAACATAAATGTCAGCATTCACCACTCAGAACTCAGCTTTTCGAAATCGGAATTCACAACTCGGAATTCACAATTTCAGAATTCAGAACTCGGAATTCAGAAATCAGAAGTCAGGAAACATATCTAAGATCTCAGAATTCTGAACGCAGAACTCAGATTTCAGTTCTCAGAATGCAGAACGCAGAACTCAGAATTCTGAACTCAGAATTCAGAAGTCAGAATTCAGATGTCAGAATTCTGAATTCAATTTCATTTCAGAATTCAGCACTCAGATTGCAGAACTGAATATATTCAGATGTCAGAATTCGCAATCCTGAACTCAGAACTCAGAATTCAGAATTCAGAAATTGGGACTCAGAACTCACAATTTTGAACTCAGAACTCAGAATACAGGACTCACAATGCAGAACTCAGAATGCAGAACTCAGTGTTCAGAACTCAGAATTTCCAACCCTGAAATCAGAACTCTGATTTCAGAACTGAGAATTCATAATCAGAACTTAGGACTTAAATTTAAGTTCTCCCAATGCAGAACTCAGAATTCAGAGCCCAGGATTCAGAACTCAAAATTCAGAATTCAGAACTAAGAACTCAGAACTCCCAAATCCAAATGAAGATTTCCAAACTCAGTATTCAGAATTCAGACTTTGCAACACTGAGTTTAGAACTCTGATTTGGCATCTCAGAACTCAGAACTCAGAACTCAGAAGATAGGTCTAACAACTCAGAATTCAGAAATCACAGATTCAATCTTTGAATTCAGCACTCAGAACTCAAACTCAGGACTCCAATTTCAGAATTCAGAATTCAGAGATTCGGACTGAGAACTGAGAATTCCAATTTCAGAATTCAGAACTCAGAACTCAGAACTCAGGACTCACAAATCATACAGAGATGTCAGAACTCTGAAATCAGAGTTCAAAATACAGAACTTTGAACTCAGATTTCACAACTCAGATCTCAGAATTCAGAAATAAGAGATTCAAATTTTGAATTCAGCACTCGCAACTCACTACTTACACTCAGAACTGATGTCAAAATTCAGAATTCCGAATTGCGTTTCATTTCAGAATTCAGAACTCAGATTGCACAACCGAATCTATTCAAAACTCAGAGTTACCAATCCTGAAATCAGAACTCAGATTCAGAATTCAGAACTTGGAACCCAGAAGTCAGAATACGGGACTCAGATTGCAGAACTCAGTGTTCAAAACTCAGAATTTCCAACCCTGAAATCAGAACTCAGAACTGATAATTCATAACTCAGAAGTAAGAACTGAAATTTCAGAACTCACAATTCAGAACTCAGAATTCAGAGCTCAGATTCCTGGACTCAGAATTCAGAATTCAGAACTCAGATCTCAGAACTCAGAATTCAGTTTCATTTCAGAATTCAGAACTCAGATTGCAAAACTGAATATGTTCAATAGTCATAGTTACCAATCACTAATTCAGAACTCAGATTCAGATTTCAGAAATTGGAACTCAGAACTCGCAATTTTGAACTCAGAACTCAGAATTTTGAACTCAGAACTCAGAATGCAGAACGCAGTGTACAGAACTCAGAGCTCAGAACTCAAAGTCAGATTTCAGATTTCAGCATTCAGAACTCGGGAATCAGAGCTCAAAATACAGAACTGTAAACTCAGAACATAAATGTCAGCATTCACCACTCAGAACTCAGCTTTTCGAAATCGGAATTCACAACTCGGAATTCACAATTTCAGAATTCAGAACTCGGAATTCAGAAATCAGAAGTCAGGAAACATATTTAAGATCTCAGAATTCTGAACGCAGAACTCATATTTCCGTTCTCAGAATGCAGAACGCAGAACTCGGAATCCTGAACTCGGAATTCAGAAGTCAGAATTCAGATGTCAGAATTCTGAATTCAATTTCATTTCAGAATTCAGCACTCAGATTGCAGAACTGAATATATTCAGATGTCAGAATTCGCAATCCCGAACTCAGAACTCAGAATTCAGAATTTAGAAATTGGGACTCAGAACTCAGAATACATGACTCACAATGCAGAACTCAGAATGCAGAACTCAGTGTTCAGAACTCAGAATTTCCAACCCTGAAATCAGAACTCTGATTTCAGAACTGAGAATTCATAATCAGAACTTAGGACTTAAATTTAAGTTCTCCCAATGCAGAACTCAGAATTCAGAGCCCAGGATTCAGAACTCAAAATTCAGAATTCAGAACTAAGAACTCAGAACTCCAAAACCCGAATGAAGATTTCCAAACTCAGTATTCATAATTTAGACTTCACAACACTGAGTTTAGAACTCTGATTTTGCATCTCAAAACTCAGAACTCAGAACTCAGAAGACAGATCTAACAACTCAGAATTCAGAAATCATAGATTCAATCTTTGAATTCAGCACTCAGGACTCAAACTCAGGACTCAAATTTCAGAATTCAGAGCTTCGGACTGAGAACTGAGAATTCCAAGTTCAGAATTCAGAACTCAGAACTCAGAACTCAGGACTCACAAATCACACGCAGATGTCAGAACTCAGAACTCAGAACAAAGAATTCAGAACTCAAAATTCATAATTCAGAACTGAGATTTCAAAACTCAAAACTCTGAAATAAGAGATTCAAACGTTGAATTTAACACTCGCAACTCACTTCTTAGCACTCAGAACTGACCTCAAAAGTCAGAATTCCGAATTGCGTTTCATTTCAGAATTCAGAACTCAGATTGCACAACCGAATCTATTCCAAACTCAGAGTTACCAATCCTGAAATCAGAACTCAGATTCAGAATTCAGAAATTGGGACTCAGAAGTCAGAATACGGGACTCAGAATGCAGAACTCAGTGTTCAGGACTCAGAATTTCCGAACTCTGATTTCAGAACTGGAAATTCATAACTCAGAACTAAGAACTGAAATTTCAGAACTCACAATTCAGAACTTAGAATTCAGAGCTCAGATTTCTGGACTCAAAATTCAGAATTCAGAACTCAGATTGCAGAACTGAATATGTTCAAAAGTCATAGTTACCAATCACTAATTCAGAACTCAGATTCAGAGTTCAGAATTTTGAACTCAGACCCCAGAACACAGGAATCAGAATGCAGAACACAATATACAGAACTCAGAGCTTGAACTCAAAGTCAGATTTCAGATTTCAGCATTCAGAACTCAGAAATCAGAGCTCAAAATACAGAACTGTGAACTCAGAACGTAAATGTCAGCATTCACCACTCAGAACTCAGCTTTTCGGAATCGGAATTCACAACTCGGAATTCACAATTCAGAATTCAGAACTCGGAATTCAGAACTCAGAAGTCAGAAAAAATACTTAAGAACTCAGAATGCAGAACTCAGATCTCAGTTCTCAGAATGCAGAACTCAGAACTGAGAATTATGAAATCGGAGATTCAAACTTAGACTGCAGCACTCAGGATGCAGAAATTAGAACTCAGAATTCAGAACTCAGAACTCAGAACTCAGAATTCAGATGTCAGAATTCAGATGTCAGAATTCTGAATTCAATTTCATTTCAGAATTCAGCACTCAGATTGCAGAACTGAATATATTCAGATGTCAGAATTCAGAAATCCCGAACTCAGAACTCAGAATTCAGAATTCAGAAATTTGGATTCAGAACTCACAATTTTGAACACAGAACTCAGAATACGGGACTCAGAATTCAGAACTCAGAATGCAGAACTCAGTGTTCAGAACTCAGAATTTCCAACCCTGAAATCAGAACTCTGATTTCAGAACTGAGAATTCATAATCAGAACTTAGGACTTAAATTTAAGTTCTCCCAATGTAGAACTCAGAATTCAGAGGCCAGGATTCAGAACTCAAAATTCAGAATTCAGAACTTAGGACTCAGAACTCCAAAACCCGAATGAAGATTTCCAAACTCAGTATTCAGAATTCAGACTTGGCAACACTGACTTTAGAACTCTGATTTTGCATCTCAAAACTCAGAACTCAGAACTCAGAAGACAGATCTAACAACTCAGAATTCAGAAATCATAGATTCAATCTTTGAATTCAGCACTCAGAACTCAAACTCAGGACTCCAATTTCAGAATTCAGAATTCAGAGATCCGGATTGAGAACTGAGAACTCCAATTTCAGAATTCAGAACTCAGAACTCAGGACTCACAAATCACACGCAGATGTCAGAACTCAGAACTCAGATGTCAGAACTCAGAACTCAAAATTCATAATTCAGAACTGAGATTTCAAAACTAAAAACTTTGAAATAAGAGATTCAAACGTTGAATTTAGCACTCGCAATTCACTTCTTAACACTCAGAACTGACCTCAAAAGTCAGAATTCCGAATTGCATTTCATTTCAGAATTCAGAACTCAGATTGCACAACCGAATCTATTCAAAACTCAGAGTTACCAATCCTGAAATCAGAACTCAGATTCAGAATTCAGAAATTGGGACTCAGAAGTCAGAATACGGGACTCAGAATGCAGAACTCAGTGTTCAGGACTCAGAATTTCCAACCCTGAAATCAGAACTCTGATTTCAGAACTGGAAATTCATAACTCAGAACTAAGAGCTGAAATTTCAGAACTCACAATTCAGAACTTAGAATTCAGAGCTCAGATTTCTGGACTCAAAATTCAGAATTCAGAACTCAGAACTCAGAATTTAGAATTCAGTTTCATTTCAGAATTCAGAACTCAGATTGCAGAACTGAATATGTTCAAAAGTCATTGTTACCAATCACTAATTCAGAACTCAGATTCAGAGTTCAGAATTTTGAACTCAGACCCCAGAACACAGGAATCAGAATGCAGAACACAATATACAGAACTCAGAGCTCTGAACTCAAAGTCAGATTTCAGATTTCAGCATTCAGAACTCAGAAATCAGAGCTCAAAATACAGAACTGTGAACTCAGAACGTAAATGTCAGCATTCACCACTCAGAACTCAGCTTTTCGAAATCGGAATTCACAACTCGGAATTCACAATTCAGAATTCAGAACTCGGAATTCAGAACTCAGAAGTCAGAAAAAATACTTAAGAACTCAGAATTCAGAACTCAGATCTCAGTTCTCAGAATGCAGAACTCAGAACTGAGAATTATGAAATCGGAGATTCAAACTTAGACTGCAGCACTCAGGATGCAGAACTTAGAACTCCGAATTCAGAACTCAGAATTCAGAACTCAGAACTCAGAACTCAGAATTCAGATGTCAGAATTCAGATGTCAGAATTCTGAATTCAATTTCATTTCAGAATTCAGCACTCAGAACGCAGAACTCAGGACTCACAAATCAGACTAAGATGTCAGAACTCTGAAATCAGAACTCAGAGTTCAGAAGTCAGAATTCAGATGTCAGAATTCTGAATTCAATTTCATTTCAGAATTCTGCAATCAGATTGCAGAACTGAATATATTCAGATGACAGAATTTGCAATCCCGGACACAGAACTCAGAATTCAGAACTCAGAAATTGGGACTCAGAACTCACAATTTTGAACTCAGAGCTCAGAATACAGGACTCAGAATGCAGGACTCAGAATGCAGAACTCAGTGTTCAGAACTCAGAAGTTCCAACCCTGAAATCAGAACTCTGATTTCAGAACTGAGAATTCATAATCAGAACTTAGGACTTAAATTTAAGTTCTCCCAATGCAGAACTCAGGATTCAGAGCCCAGGATTCAGAACTCAAAATTCAGAATTCAGAACTAAGAACTCAGAACTCCCAAATCCGAATGAAGATTTCCAAACTCAGTATTCAGAATTCACACTTCACAATACTGAGTTTAGAACTCTGATTTTGCATCTCAAAACTCAGAACTGAGAATACAGATCTAACAATTCAGAATTCAGAAATCATAGATTCAATCTTTGAATTCAACACTCAGAACTCAAACTCAGGACTCCAATTTCAGAATTCAGAATTCAGAGCTTCGGAGTGAGAACTGAGAATTCCAAGTTCAGAATTCAGAACTCAGAACGCAGAACTCAGGACTCACAAATCATACTCAGATATCAGAACTCTGAAATCAGAACAGAGAATTCAGAAGTCAGAATTTGGATGTCAGAATTCTGAATTCAATTTGATTTCAGAATTCAGCACTCAGATTGCAGGACTGAATATATTCAGATATCAGAATTTGCAATCCCGGATTCAGAACTCAGAATTCAGAACTCAGAAATTGGGACTCAGAACTCACAATTTTGAACTCAGAACTCAGAATGCAGAACTCAGAATGCAGAACTCAGTGTTCAGGACTCAGAATTTCCAACCCAGAAATCAGAACTCTGATTTCAGAACTGGAAATTCATAACTCAGAACTAAGAACTGAAATTTCAGAACTCAGAATTCAGAACTTAGAATTCAGAGCTCAGATTTCTGGACTCAAAATTCAGAATTCAGAACTCAGAACTCAGAATTCAGAATTCAGTTTCATTTCAGAATTCAGAGCTCAGATTGCAGAACTGAATATGTTCAAAAGTCATAGTTACCAATCACTAATTCAGAACTCAGATTCAGAGTTCAGAATTTTGAACTCAGACCCCGAACACAGGAATCAGAATGCAGAACACAATATACAGAACTCAGAGCTCTGAACTCAAAGTCAGATTTCAGATTTCAGTATTCAGAACTCAGAAATCAGAGCTCAAAATACAGAACTGTGAACTCAGAATGTAAATGTCAGCATTCACCACTCAGAACTCAGCTTTTCGAAATCGGAATTCACAATTCGGAATTCACAATTCAGAATTCAGAACTCGGAATTCAGAACTCAGAAGGCAAAAAAAAAAATACTTAAGAACTCAGAATTCAGAACTCAGATCTCAGTTCTCAGAATGCAGAACACAGAATTCAGAACTCAGAACTCAGAACTCCGAATTCAGATGTCATTTTTCTGAATTCAATTTCATTTCAGAATTCAGTACTCAGATTACAGAACTGAATATATTCAGATGTCAGAAGTAGCTATCCCGAACTCAGAACTCAGAATTCAGAATTCAGAAATTGGAACTCAGAACTCACAATTTTGATTTCAGAATGCAGAACTCAGTGTTCAGAACTCAGTGTTTCCAACCCTGAAATCAGAACTCTGATTTTAGAACTGAGAATACATAATCAGAACTTAGGACTTAAATTTAATTCTCCCTATTCAGAACTCAGAATTCAGAGCACAGAATTCAGAATTCAAAATTCAAAATTCAGAACTAAGTACTCAGAACTCCCAAATCCGAATATAGATTTCCAAACTCAGTATTCAGAATTCAGACTTTGCAACACTGAATTTTGAACTCTGATTTCGCATCACAAAACTCAGAACTCAGAACTCAAAATCAGAATTCAGAAATTGGGACTCAGAAGTCAGAATACGGGACTCAGAATGCCGAACTCAGTGTACAGGACTCAGATATTCCAACCCTGAAATCAGAACTCCAAATTCAGAACTGAAAATTCTTAACTCAGAACTAAGTACTGAAGTTTCAGAACTCACATTTCAGAACTCAGAATTCAGAGCTCAGAATTCAGAGCTCAGAATCCGGGACTTAAAATTCAGAACGCAGAACTCAGAACTCAGAATTCAGAATTCAGAATGCAGAACTGTATATGTTCAAAAGTCATAGTAACCAATCAATAATTCAGAACTTCGATTCAGATTTGAGAAATTTGAACAAAGAACTCGCAATTTTGAACTCAGAACTCAGAATTTTGAATGCAGTACGCAGTATACAGAACTTAGAGCTCAGAACCAAAGTCAAATTTCACATTTCAGCATTCAGAACTCGGAAATCACAGCTCAAAATACAGAACTGTGAACTCAGAACATAAATGTCAGCATTCACCACTCAGAACTCAGCTTTTCAAAATCGGAATTCACAACTCAGAAGTCACAATTCAGAATTCAGAACTCAGAGTTCAGAACTCAGAAGTCAGAAAACATACTTAAGAACTCAGAATGCAGAACTCAGAAATCACATCTCAGATCTCAGAACTCAGAATTCAGAACTAAGAACTCAGAACTCACAAATCGGAACTCAGATGTCAGAACCCTGAAATCAGAACCAAGAATTCAGAACTCAGAACTCAGAATTCAGAAATAAGAGATTCAAACTTTGAGTTCAGCACTCGCAACTCACTACTTAGCACTCAGAACTGATCTCAAAATTCAGAATTCCAAATTGCGTTTCATTTCAGAATTCAGAACTCTAATTGCACAACCGAATCTATTCAAAACTCAGAGTTACCAATCCTGATCTCAGAACTCAGATTCGGAATTCAGAAATTGGGACTCAGAAGTCAGAATACGGAACTCAGAATGCCGAACTCAGTGTTCAGGATTCAGAAATTCCAACCCTGAAATCAGAACTCTGATTTCAGAACTGAAAAATATTAACTCAGAACTAAGGACTGAAATTTCAGAACTCACAATTCAGAACTCCGAATTCAGAGGTCAGATGTCCGACCTCACATTTCTGGACTCAAAATTCAGAAATCAGAACTCAGAATTCAGAATTCAGTTTCATTTCAGAATACAGAACTCAGATTGCAGAACTGAATATGTTCAAAACTCATAGTTACCAATCACTAATTCAAAACTCAGATTCAGATTTCAGAATTTTGAACACATAACTCGCAATTTTGAGCTTAGAACTCAGAATTTTGAACTCAGAACTCAGGTTGCAGAACGCAGTATGCAGAACTCAGAGCTAGGAACTCAAAGTCAGATTTCACAATTCAGCATTCAGAACTCGGAAATCAGAGTTCAAAATACAGAACTGTGAATTGACAACTTAGAAATCAGAACACACAATACAGTGAGCAGTATTCAGGATTCAGCACGCAGAACTCAGAATGCAGACCTCAGGAACCAGAACTCAGAGTTTACAACCCTGAATTCAGAATTCTAATTTCAGAAGTGAAATTCATAACTCAGAACACAAGACTCAGATGTCAGAACTCAGAAGTCAGAACTCAAAACTAGAACTCAGAACTCGATATTTAGACTCAGAATATAGAACTCAGATATTCGGACTCCTAACTCAGACAAAGAACTCAGAGTTGAAATTGCAGAACTCAGAAGTCACAATTCACAACACAGAATTCATGACTAGGAATTCATAAATGAGATTCGGTTCTCAAATTCACAAATCAGAATTCAGAAATCCGAATTCAGAGCCCAGGACACAGAATTCGGAACACAGAACTCAAAATTCAATACTCAGAATTCAGAACTCAGAACTCACAACTCTGAATTCTGATCTCAGAATCCACAACTCTGAATTCAGAATACAGACTTCAGTTTAGAACACCGAACTCAGATCTCAGAACTAAGAGTTGAGAATTCATGACTCAGAACTCAGAATTCAGAAACGATGAATCAGAACTTGGAATTCAGAACTCTGAAATCACAACTCAGTATTCAGAACCCAGAATTCATAACCCAGAATTCTCACCTTCGAATTCTGAACTCAGAATTCAAACTTGAATATCAGAACTGGGAAATGAGTACTTGGAACTCAGAATACGGACTTCAAAACTTAGTATTCAGAACAAAGAACTCAGTTCTCAGCACTCAGAAATCAGAACTCAGAACTCAGAATTCACACCTTAGAATTCGGAACTCAGAATCCTAAGTCAGAATTCAAAACTTAGAAATCAGAATTTGGAACTCAGAATACAGAATTCAGAATTCAGAACTCAGTTCTCAGTTCTAGGAACTCAGAACACAGTGTGGAGCACTCATGTTTCAGAACTCAGAATTCACACCTTAGAATTCTGAACTCAGAATTCAGAACACACAATTCAGAACTCAAAACGCAGAAATCAGAACTGTAACTCAGAATTGTGAAATCAGAACTCAGAATTTAGAACGCAATTGAGAACTTTGAAGTCAGAATTCAGAATAAATGACTCAGGGTACGTAACTCAGAATCCGCGACTCAGAAATCAGAACTGAGATACAGATCTCAGAATTCAAAATTCAGAATTCAGAAGTCCGAATTCAGAACCGGAACACAGAATTCAGAACTCAGAACTTAAGATTCAGTACTCAGAATTCAGAACTCAGAAATCTCAACTCTGAATTCTGATCACAGAATTCACAACTCTGAAATCAGAATACAGACTGTAGAATTTAGAACTCCGAACTCAGATCCAAGAGCTAAGAGTTGAGAATTCATAACTCAGGATTCAGAACTGGGAAATGAGAACTCAGAACTCAGATTTCACAGCTAAGAATTCAGAACTCAGTTATCAGAACTCAGTTATCAGAACTCAGAACACAAAATTCAGGACTCAGTAGTCAGAACTAGAAACTGCGAACTCAGAATTCTGAACTCAGAACTCAGAATTCAGAACGCAATTGAAAAATTTGAACTCAGAACTCAGAATAGAGTACACAAGATACAGACCTCAAAATTCAGAACTCGGCACTCATAAAACATAATGCACAACAAAATCTCAAATCTCAGAATTTAAAACTCAGAAAATAGAACTAACAACTCAGAATTCAAACTCAGATCTCAGAGTGTAGCACTTTGGATTGAGAACTCATTCCTCAGAGCTCATTCATCAGAACGCAGAACTCAGAACTCAGAATTCAGAAATTAGGATTCATATCTCAGAACTCAGAACTCAGAATTCAGAACTCACAGTTCAGAACTCAGCATGACAATTCAGTATTCAGATCTCGCAGTTCAGCACACAGAATTGACAACTTAGAAATCAGAACACACAATACAATGAGCAGTATTCAGAATTCAGCTCGCAGAACTCAGAATGCAGTCCTCAGGAACCAGAACTCAGAGTTTACAACCCTGAACTCAGAATTCTAATTTCAGAAGTGAAATTCATAACTCAGAACACAAGACTCAGATATCAGAACTCAGAAGTCAGAACTCAAAACTCAGAACTCAGAACTCAATAGTTAGACTTCAGAATATAGAACTCAGATATTCGGACTCCTAACGCAGACAAAGAACTCAGAGTTGAAATTTCAGAACTCAGAAGTCACAATTCGCAACATAGAATTCTTGACTAGGAATTCATAAATGAGACTCAGTTCTCACATTCACAAATCACAATTCAGAAATCCGAATTAAGAGCCCAGGACACAGAATTCGGAACTCAGAACTCAAAATTCAGTACTCAGAATTCAGAACTCAGAACTCACAACTCTGAATTCTGATCTCAGAATCCACAACTCTGAATTCAGAATACAGGCTTCAGTTTCGAACTCCGAACTCAGATCTCAGAACTAAGAGTTGAGAATTCATGACTCAGAACTCAGAATTCAGAAATGATGACTCAGAACTTGGAATTCAGAACTCAGAAATCACAACTCAGTATTCAGAAGCCAGAATTCATAACCCAGAATTCTCACCTTCGAATTCTGAACTCAGAATTCAAACTCGAATATCAGAACTGGGAAATGAGTACTTGGAACTCAGAATACGGACTTCATAACTTAGAATTCAGAACAAAGAACTCAGTTCTCAGCACTCAGAAATCAGAACTCAAAACTCAGAATTCACACCTCAGAATTCGGAACTCAGAATCCTAAGTCAGAATTCAAAACTTGGAACTCAGAATACAGAATTCAGAACACAGAACTCAGAATTCAGAACTCAGTTCTCAGTTCTCAGAACTCAGAACACAGTGTGGAGTACTCATGATTCAGAACTCAGAATTCACACCTTAGAATTCTGAACTCAGAATTCAGAACACACAATTCAGAACTCAAAACGCAGAAATCAGAACTGTAACTCAGAATTGTGAAATCAGAACTCAGAATTCAGAACGCAATTGAGAACTTTGAAGTCAGAACTCAGAATAAATGACTCAGGGTACGTAACTCAGAATCCGCGACTCAGAAATCAGAACTGAGATACAGATCTCAGAATTCAAAATTCAGAATTCAGAAGTCCGAATTCAGAACCGGAACACAGAATTCGGAACTCAGAACTTAAGATTCAGTACTCAGAATTCAGAACTCAGAAATCTCAACTCTGAATTCTGATCACAGAATTCACAACTCTGAAATCACAATACAGACTGTAGAATTTAGAACACCGAACTCAGATCCAAGAGCTAAGAGTTGAGAATTCAAAACTCAGGATTCAGAACTGGGAAATGAGAACTCAGAACTCAGATTTCACAGCTAAGAATTCAGAACTCAGTTATCAGAACTCAGTTATCAGAACTCAGAACACAAAATTCAGGACTCAGCAGTCAGAACTAGAAACTGCAAACTCAGAATTTGTAACTCAGAATTCTGAACTCAGAACTCAGAATTCAGAACGCAAGTGAAAAATTTGAACTCAGAACTCAGAATACAGTACTCAAGATTCAGACATCAAAATTCAGAACTCGGCACTCATAAAACATAATGCACAACAAAATCTCAAATCTCAGAATTTAAATCTCAGAAAATAGAACTAACAACTCAGAATTCAAACTCAGATCTCAGAGTGTAGCACTTTGGATTGAGAACTCATTCCACCGAGCTCATTCATCAGAACGCAGAACTCAGAAATTAGGACTAACATCTCAGAACTCAGAACTCAGAATTCAGAACTCACAGTTCAGAACTCAGCATGAAAACTCAGTATTCAGATCTCACAGTTCAGTTCACACAGAATTGACAACTTAGAAATCAGAACACACAATACAGTGAGCAGTATTCAGAATTCAGCACGCAGAACTCAGAATGCAGACCTCAGGAACCAGAACTCAGAGTTTACAACCCTGAATTCAGAATTCTAATTTCAGAACTGAAATTCATAACTCAGAACACAAGACTCAGATGTCAGTACTCAGAAGTCAGAACTCAAAACTAGAACTCAGAACTCGATATTTAGACTTCAGAATATAGAACTCAGATATTAGGACTCCTAACTCAGACAAAGAACTCAGAGTTGAAATTGCAGAACTCAGAAGTCACAATTCACAACACAGAATTCGTGACTAGGAATTCATAAATGAGACTCGGTTCTCAAAATTCACAAATCCGAATTCAGAAATCCGAATTCAGAGCCCTGGACACAGAATTCGGAACTCAGAACTCAAAATTCAGTACTCAGAATTCAGAACTCAGAACTCACAACTCTGAATTCTGATCTCAGAATCCACAACTCTGAATTCAGAATACAGGCTTCAGTTTAGAACTCCGGACTCAGATCTCAGACTAAGAGTTGAGAATTCATAACTCAGAACTCAGAATTCAGAAATGATGACTCAGAACTCAGAATTCAGAACTCAGAAATCACAACTCAGTATTCAGAACCCAGAATTCATAACCCAGAATTCTCACCTTCGAATTCTGAACTCAGAATTCAAACTCGAATATCAGAACTGGGAAATGAGTATTTGGAACTCAGAATACGGAGTTCATAACTTAGAATTCAGAACAAAGAACTCAGTTCTCAGCACTCAGAAATCAGCACTCAGAATTCACACCTTAGAATTCGGAACTCAGAATCCTAAGTCAGAATTCAAAACTTGGAACTCAGAATACAGAATTCAGAACACAGAACTCAGAATTCAGAACTCAGTTCTCAGTTCTCAGAACTCAGAACACAGTGTGGAGTACTCATGATTCAGAACTCAGAATTCACACCTTAGAATTCTGAACTCAGAATTCAGAACACACAATTCAGAACTCAAAACGCAGAAATCAGAACTGTAACTCAGAATTGTGAAATCAGAACTCAGAATACAGAACGCAATTGAGAACTTTGAAGTCAGAACTCAGAATAAATGACTCAGGGTACGTAACTCAGAATCCACAACTCAGAAATCAGAACTGAGATACAGATCTCAGAATTCAAAATTCAGAATTCAGAAGTCCGAATTCAGAACCGGAACACAGAATTCGGAACTCAGAACTTAAGATTCAGTACTCAGAATTCAGAACTCAGAAATCTCAACTCTGAATTCAGATCACAGAATTCACAACTCTGAAATCAGAATACAGACTGTAGAATTTAGAACTCCGAACTCAGATCCAAGAGCTAAGAGTTGAGAATTCATAACTCAGGATTCAAACTGGGAAATGAGAACTCAGAACTCAGATTTCACAGCTAAGAATTCAGAACTCAGTTATCAGAACTCAGAACACAAAATTCAGGACTCAGTAGTCAGAGCTAGAAACTGCAAACTCAGAATTTGTAACTCAGAATTCTGAACTCAGAACTCAGAATTCAGAACGCAATTGAAAAATTTGAACTCAGAACTCAGAATACAGTACGCAAGATTCAGATCTCAAAATTCAGAACTCGGCACTCATAAAACATAATGCACAACAAAATCTCAAATCTCAGAATTTAAATCTCAGAAAATAGAACTAACAACTCAGAATTCAAACTCAGATCTCAGAGTGTAGCACTTTGGATTGAGAACTCATTCCACCGAGCTCATTCATCAGAACGCAGAACTCAGAAATTAGGACTAACATCTCAGAACTCAGAACTCAGAATTCAGAACTCACAGTTCAGAACTCAGCATGAAAACTCAGTATTCAGATCTCACAGTTCAGTTCACACAGAATTGACAACTTAGAAATCAGAACACACAATACAGTGAGCAGTATTCAGAATTCAGCACGCAGAACTCAGAATGCAGACCTCAGGAACCAGAACTCAGAGTTTACAACCCTGAATTCAGAATTCTAATTTCAGAACTGAAATTCATAACTCAGAACACAAGACTCAGATGTCAGTACTCAGAAGTCAGAACTCAAAACTAGAACTCAGAACTCGATATTTAGACTTCAGAATATAGAACTCAGATATTCGGACTCCTAACTCAGACAAAGAACTCAGAGTTGAAATTGCAGAACTCAGAAGTCACAATTCACAACACAGAATTCGTGACTAGGAATTCATAAATGAGACTCGGTTCTCAAAATTCACAAATCCGAATTCAGAAATCCGAATTCAGAGCCCTGGACACAGAATTCGGAACTCAGAACTCAAAATTCAGTACTCAGAATTCAGAACTCAGAACTCACAACTCTGAATTCTGATCTCAGAATCCACAACTCTGAATTCAGAATACAGGCTTTAGTTTAGAACACCGAACTCAGATCTCAGAACTAAGAGTTGAGAATTCATGACTCAGAACTCAGAATTCAGAAATGATGACTCAGAACTTGGAATTCAGAACGCAGAAATCACAACTCAGTATTCAGAACCCAGAATTCATAACCCAGAATTCTCACCTTCGAATTCTGAACTCAGAATTCAAACTCGAATATCAGAACTGGGAAATGAGTATTTGGAACTCAGAATACGGAGTTCATAACTTAGAATTCAGAACAAAGAACTCAGTTCTCAGCACTCAGAAATCAGAACTCAGAACTCAGAATTCACACCTTAGAATTCAGAACTCAGAATCCTAAGTCAGAATTCAAAACTTGGAACTCAGAATACAGAACTCAGAACACAGAACTCAGAATTCAGAACTCAGTTCTCAGTTCTCAGAACTCAGAACACAGTGTGGAGTACTCATGATTCAGAACTCAGAATTCACACCTTAGAATTCTGAGCTCAGAATTCAGAACACACAATTCAGAACTCAAAACGCAGAAATCAGAACTGTAACTCAGAATTGTGAAATCAGAACTCAGAATACAGAACGCAATTGAGAACTTTGAAGTCAGAACTCAGAATAAATGACTCAGGGTACGTAACTCAGAATCCACAACTCAGAAATCAGAACTGAGATACAGATCTCAGAATTCAAAATTCAGAATTCAGAAGTCCGAATTCAGAACCGGAACACAGAATTCGGAACTCAGAACTTAAGATTCAGTACTCAGAATTCAGTACTCAGAAATCTCAACTCTGAATTCAGATCACAGAATTCACAACTCTGAAATCACAATACAGACTGTAGAATTTAGAACTCCGAACTCAGATCCAAGAGCTAAGAGTTGAGAATTCATAACTCAGGATTCAAACTGGGAAATGAGAACTCAGAACTCAGATTTCACAGCTAAGAATTCAGAACTCAGTTATCAGAACTCAGAACACAAAATTCAGGACTCAGTAGTCAGAACTAGAAACTGCAAACTCAGAATTTGTAACTCAGAATTCTGAACTCAGAACTCAGAATTCAGAACGCAATTGAAAAATTTGAACTCAGAACTCAGAATACAGTACGCAAGATTCAGATCTCAAAATTCAGAACTCGGCACTCATAAAACATAATGCACAACAAAATCTCAAATCTCAGAATTTAAATCTCAGAAAATAGAACTAACAACTCAGAATTCAAACTCAGATCTCAGAGTGTAGCACTTTGGATTGAGAACTCATTCCACCGAGCTCATTCATCAGAACGCAGAACTCAGAAATTAGGACTAACATCTCAGAACTCAGAACTCAGAATTCAGAACTCACAGTTCAGAACTCAGCATGAAAACTCAGTATTCAGATCTCACAGTTCAGTTCACACAGAATTGACAACTTAGAAATCAGAACACACAATACAGTGAGCAGTATTCAGAATTCAGCACGCAGAACTCAGAATGCAGACCTCAGGAACCAGAACTCAGAGTTTACAACCCTGAATTCAGAATTCTAATTTCAGAACTGAAATTCATAACTCAGAACACAAGACTCAGATGTCAGTACTCAGAAGTCAGAACTCAAAACTAGAACTCAGAACTCGATATTTAGACTTCAGAATATAGAACTCAGATATTCGGACTCCTAACTCAGACAAAGAACTCAGAGTTGAAATTGCAGAACTCAGAAGTCACAATTCACAACACAGAATTCGTGACTAGGAATTCATAAATGAGACTCGGTTCTCAAAATTCACAAATCCGAATTCAGAAATCCGAATTCAGAGCCCTGGACACAGAATTCGGAACTCAGAACTCAAAATTCAGTACTCAGAATTCAGAACTCAGAACTCACAACTCTGAATTCTGATCTCAGAATCCACAACTCTGAATTCAGAATACAGGCTTTAGTTTAGAACACCGAACTCAGATCTCAGAACTAAGAGTTGAGAATTCATGACTCAGAACTCAGAATTCAGAAATGATGACTCAGAACTCAGAATTCAGAACGCAGAAATCACAACTCAGTATTCAGAACCCAGAATTCATAACCCAGAATTCTCACCTTCGAATTCTGAACTCAAAATTCAAACTCGAATATCAGAACTGGGAAATGAGTATTTGGAACTCAGAATACGGAGTTCATAACTTAGAATTCAGAACAAAGAACTCAGTTCTCAGCACTCAGAACTCAGAACTCAGAACTCAGAATTCACACCTTAGAATTCGGAACTCAGAATCCTAAATCAGAATTCAAAACTTGGAACTCAGAATACAGAATTCAGAACACAGAACTCAGAATTCAGAACTCAGTTCTCAGTTCTCAGAACTCAGAACACAGTGTGGAGTACTCATGATTCAGAACTCAGAATTCACACCTTAGAATTCTGAACTCAGAATTCAGAACACACAATTCAGAACTCAAAACGCAGAAATCAGAACTGTAACTCAGAATTGTGAAATCAGAACTCAGAATACAGAACGCAATTGAGAACTTTGAAGTCAGAACTCAGAATAAATGACTCAGGGTACGTAACTCAGAATCCACAACTCAGAAATCAGAACTGAGATACAGATCTCAGAATTCAAAATTCAGAATTCAGAAGTCCGAATTCAGAACCGGAACACAGAATTCGGAACTCAGAACTTAAGATTCAGTACTCAGAATTCAGAACTCAGAAATCTCAACTCTGAATTCAGATCACAGAATTCACAACTCTGAAATCAGAATACAGACTGTAGAATTTAGAACTCCGAACTCAGATCCAAGAGCTAAGAGTTGAGAATTCATAACTCAGGATTCAAACTGGGAAATGAGAACTCAGAACTCAGATTTCACAGCTAAGAATTCAGAACTCAGTTATCAGAACTCAGAACACAAAATTCAGGACTCAGTAGTCAGAGCTAGAAACTGCAAACTCAGAATTTGTAACTCAGAATTCTGAACTCAGAACTCAGAATTCAGAACGCAATTGAAAAATTTGAACTCAGAACTCAGAATACAGTACGCAAGATTCAGATCTCAAAATTCAGAACTCGGCACTCATAAAACATAATGCACAACAAAATCTCAAATCTCAGAATTTAAATCTCAGAAAATAGAACTAACAACTCAGAATTCAAACTCAGATCTCAGAGTGTAGCACTTTGGATTGAGAACTCATTCCACCGAGCTCATTCATCAGAACGCAGAACTCAGAAATTAGGACTAACATCTCAGAACTCAGAACTCAGAATTCAGAACTCACAGTTCAGAACTCAGCATGAAAACTCAGTATTCAGATCTCACAGTTCAGTTCACACAGAATTGACAACTTAGAAATCAGAACACACAATACAGTGAGCAGTATTCAGAATTCAGCACGCAGAACTCAGAATGCAGACCTCAGGAACCAGAACTCAGAGTTTACAACCCTGAATTCAGAATTCTAATTTCAGAACTGAAATTCATAACTCAGAACACAAGACTCAGATGTCAGTACTCAGAAGTCAGAACTCAAAACTAGAACTCAGAACTCGATATTTAGACTTCAGAATATAGAACTCAGATATTCGGACTCCTAACTCAGACAAAGAACTCAGAGTTGAAATTGCAGAACTCAGAAGTCACAATTCACAACACAGAATTCGTGACTAGGAATTCATAAATGAGACTCGGTTCTCAAAATTCACAAATCCGAATTCAGAAATCCGAATTCAGAGCCCTGGACACAGAATTCGGAACTCAGAACTCAAAATTCAGTACTCAGAATTCAGAACTCAGAACTCACAACTCTGAATTCTGATCTCAGAATCCACAACTCTGAATTCAGAATACAGGCTTTAGTTTAGAACACCGAACTCAGATCTCAGAACTAAGAGTTGAGAATTCATGACTCAGAACTCAGAATTCAGAAATGATGACTCAGAACTTGGAATTCAGAACGCAGAAATCACAACTCAGTATTCAGAACCCAGAATTCATAACCCAGAATTCTCACCTTCGAATTCTGAACTCAGAATTCAAACTCGAATATCAGAACTGGGAAATGAGTATTTGGAACTCAGAATACGGAGTTCATAACTTAGAATTCAGAACAAAGAACTCAGTTCTCAGCACTCAGAAATCAGAACTCAGAACTCAGAATTCACACCTTAGAATTCAGAACTCAGAATCCTAAGTCAGAATTCAAAACTTGGAACTCAGAATACAGAACTCAGAACACAGAACTCAGAATTCAGAACTCAGTTCTCAGTTCTCAGAACTCAGAACACAGTGTGGAGTACTCATGATTCAGAACTCAGAATTCACACCTTAGAATTCTGAGCTCAGAATTCAGAACACACAATTCAGAACTCAAAACGCAGAAATCAGAACTGTAACTCAGAATTGTGAAATCAGAACTCAGAATACAGAACGCAATTGAGAACTTTGAAGTCAGAACTCAGAATAAATGACTCAGGGTACGTAACTCAGAATCCACAACTCAGAAATCAGAACTGAGATACAGATCTCAGAATTCAAAATTCAGAATTCAGAAGTCCGAATTCAGAACCGGAACACAGAATTCGGAACTCAGAACTTAAGATTCAGTACTCAGAATTCAGTACTCAGAAATCTCAACTCTGAATTCAGATCACAGAATTCACAACTCTGAAATCACAATACAGACTGTAGAATTTAGAACTCCGAACTCAGATCCAAGAGCTAAGAGTTGAGAATTCATAACTCAGGATTCAAACTGGGAAATGAGAACTCAGAACTCAGATTTCACAGCTAAGAATTCAGAACTCAGTTATCAGAACTCAGAACACAAAATTCAGGACTCAGTAGTCAGAACTAGAAACTGCAAACTCAGAATTTGTAACTCAGAATTCTGAACTCAGAACTCAGAATTCAGAACGCAATTGAAAAATTTGAACTCAGAACTCAGAATACAGTACGCAAGATTCAGATCTCAAAATTCAGAACTCGGCACTCATAAAACATAATGCACAACAAAATCTCAAATCTCAGAATTTAAATCTCAGAAAATAGAACTAACAACTCAGAATTCAAACTCAGATCTCAGAGTGTAGCACTTTGGATTGAGAACTCATTCCACCGAGCTCATTCATCAGAACGCAGAACTCAGAAATTAGGACTAACATCTCAGAACTCAGAACTCAGAATTCAGAACTCACAGTTCAGAACTCAGCATGAAAACTCAGTATTCAGATCTCACAGTTCAGTTCACACAGAATTGACAACTTAGAAATCAGAACACACAATACAGTGAGCAGTATTCAGAATTCAGCACGCAGAACTCAGAATGCAGACCTCAGGAACCAGAACTCAGAGTTTACAACCCTGAATTCAGAATTCTAATTTCAGAACTGAAATTCATAACTCAGAACACAAGACTCAGATGTCAGTACTCAGAAGTCAGAACTCAAAACTAGAACTCAGAACTCGATATTTAGACTTCAGAATATAGAACTCAGATATTCGGACTCCTAACTCAGACAAAGAACTCAGAGTTGAAATTGCAGAACTCAGAAGTCACAATTCACAACACAGAATTCGTGACTAGGAATTCATAAATGAGACTCGGTTCTCAAAATTCACAAATCCGAATTCAGAAATCCGAATTCAGAGCCCTGGACACAGAATTCGGAACTCAGAACTCAAAATTCAGTACTCAGAATTCAGAACTCAGAACTCACAACTCTGAATTCTGATCTCAGAATCCACAACTCTGAATTCAGAATACAGGCTTTAGTTTAGAACACCGAACTCAGATCTCAGAACTAAGAGTTGAGAATTCATGACTCAGAACTCAGAATTCAGAAATGATGACTCAGAACTCAGAATTCAGAACGCAGAAATCACAACTCAGTATTCAGAACCCAGAATTCATAACCCAGAATTCTCACCTTCGAATTCTGAACTCAAAATTCAAACTCGAATATCAGAACTGGGAAATGAGTATTTGGAACTCAGAATACGGAGTTCATAACTTAGAATTCAGAACAAAGAACTCAGTTCTCAGCACTCAGAAATCAGAACTCAGAACTCAGAATTCACACCTTAGAATTCGGAACTCAGAATCCTAAATCAGAATTCAAAACTTGGAACTCAGAATACAGAATTCAGAACACAGAACTCAGAATTCAGAACTCAGTTCTCAGTTCTCAGAACTCAGAACACAGTGTGGAGTACTCATGATTCAGAACTCAGAATTCACACCTTAGAATTCTGAACTCAGAATTCAGAACACACAATTCAGAACTCAAAACGCAGAAATCAGAACTGTAACTCAGAATTGTGAAATCAGAACTCAGAATACAGAACGCAATTGAGAACTTTGAAGTCAGAACTCAGAATAAATGACTCAGGGTACGTAACTCAGAATCCACAACTCAGAAATCAGAACTGAGATACAGATCTCAGAATTCAAAATTCAGAATTCAGAAGTCCGAATTCAGAACCGGAACACAGAATTCGGAACTCAGAACTTAAGATTCAGTACTCAGAATTCAGAACTCAGAAATCTCAACTCTGAATTCAGATCACAGAATTCACAACTCTGAAATCAGAATACAGACTGTAGAATTTAGAACTCCGAACTCAGATCCAAGAGCTAAGAGTTGAGAATTCATAACTCAGGATTCAAACTGGGAAATGAGAACTCAGAACTCAGATTTCACAGCTAAGAATTCAGAACTCAGTTATCAGAACTCAGAACACAAAATTCAGGACTCAGTAGTCAGAGCTAGAAACTGCAAACTCAGAATTTGTAACTCAGAATTCTGAACTCAGAACTCAGAATTCAGAACGCAATTGAAAAATTTGAACTCAGAACTCAGAATACAGTACGCAAGATTCAGATCTCAAAATTCAGAACTCGGCACTCATAAAACATAATGCACAACAAAATCTCAAATCTCAGAATTTAAATCTCAGAAAATAGAACTAACAACTCAGAATTCAAACTCAGATCTCAGAGTGTAGCACTTTGGATTGAGAACTCATTCCACCGAGCTCATTCATCAGAACGCAGAACTCAGAAATTAGGACTAACATCTCAGAACTCAGAACTCAGAATTCAGAACTCACAGTTCAGAACTCAGCATGAAAACTCAGTATTCAGATCTCACAGTTCAGTTCACACAGAATTGACAACTTAGAAATCAGAACACACAATACAGTGAGCAGTATTCAGAATTCAGCACGCAGAACTCAGAATGCAGACCTCAGGAACCAGAACTCAGAGTTTACAACCCTGAATTCAGAATTCTAATTTCAGAACTGAAATTCATAACTCAGAACACAAGACTCAGATGTCAGTACTCAGAAGTCAGAACTCAAAACTAGAACTCAGAACTCGATATTTAGACTTCAGAATATAGAACTCAGATATTCGGACTCCTAACTCAGACAAAGAACTCAGAGTTGAAATTGCAGAACTCAGAAGTCACAATTCACAACACAGAATTCGTGACTAGGAATTCATAAATGAGACTCGGTTCTCAAAATTCACAAATCCGAATTCAGAAATCCGAATTCAGAGCCCTGGACACAGAATTCGGAACTCAGAACTCAAAATTCAGTACTCAGAATTCAGAACTCAGAACTCACAACTCTGAATTCTGATCTCAGAATCCACAACTCTGAATTCAGAATACAGGCTTTAGTTTAGAACACCGAACTCAGATCTCAGAACTAAGAGTTGAGAATTCATGACTCAGAACTCAGAATTCAGAAATGATGACTCAGAACTTGGAATTCAGAACGCAGAAATCACAACTCAGTATTCAGAACCCAGAATTCATAACCCAGAATTCTCACCTTCGAATTCTGAACTCAGAATTCAAACTCGAATATCAGAACTGGGAAATGAGTATTTGGAACTCAGAATACGGAGTTCATAACTTAGAATTCAGAACAAAGAACTCAGTTCTCAGCACTCAGAAATCAGAACTCAGAACTCAGAATTCACACCTTAGAATTCAGAACTCAGAATCCTAAGTCAGAATTCAAAACTTGGAACTCAGAATACAGAACTCAGAACACAGAACTCAGAATTCAGAACTCAGTTCTCAGTTCTCAGAACTCAGAACACAGTGTGGAGTACTCATGATTCAGAACTCAGAATTCACACCTTAGAATTCTGAGCTCAGAATTCAGAACACACAATTCAGAACTCAAAACGCAGAAATCAGAACTGTAACTCAGAATTGTGAAATCAGAACTCAGAATACAGAACGCAATTGAGAACTTTGAAGTCAGAACTCAGAATAAATGACTCAGGGTACGTAACTCAGAATCCACAACTCAGAAATCAGAACTGAGATACAGATCTCAGAATTCAAAATTCAGAATTCAGAAGTCCGAATTCAGAACCGGAACACAGAATTCGGAACTCAGAACTTAAGATTCAGTACTCAGAATTCAGTACTCAGAAATCTCAACTCTGAATTCAGATCACAGAATTCACAACTCTGAAATCACAATACAGACTGTAGAATTTAGAACTCCGAACTCAGATCCAAGAGCTAAGAGTTGAGAATTCATAACTCAGGATTCAAACTGGGAAATGAGAACTCAGAACTCAGATTTCACAGCTAAGAATTCAGAACTCAGTTATCAGAACTCAGAACACAAAATTCAGGACTCAGTAGTCAGAACTAGAAACTGCAAACTCAGAATTTGTAACTCAGAATTCTGAACTCAGAACTCAGAATTCAGAACGCAATTGAAAAATTTGAACTCAGAACTCAGAATACAGTACGCAAGATTCAGATCTCAAAATTCAGAACTCGGCACTCATAAAACATAATGCACAACAAAATCTCAAATCTCAGAATTTAAATCTCAGAAAATAGAACTAACAACTCAGAATTCAAACTCAGATCTCAGAGTGTAGCACTTTGGATTGAGAACTCATTCCACCGAGCTCATTCATCAGAACGCAGAACTCAGAAATTAGGACTAACATCTCAGAACTCAGAACTCAGAATTCAGAACTCACAGTTCAGAACTCAGCATGAAAACTCAGTATTCAGATCTCACAGTTCAGTTCACACAGAATTGACAACTTAGAAATCAGAACACACAATACAGTGAGCAGTATTCAGAATTCAGCACGCAGAACTCAGAATGCAGACCTCAGGAACCAGAACTCAGAGTTTACAACCCTGAATTCAGAATTCTAATTTCAGAACTGAAATTCATAACTCAGAACACAAGACTCAGATGTCAGTACTCAGAAGTCAGAACTCAAAACTAGAACTCAGAACTCGATATTTAGACTTCAGAATATAGAACTCAGATATTCGGACTCCTAACTCAGACAAAGAACTCAGAGTTGAAATTGCAGAACTCAGAAGTCACAATTCACAACACAGAATTCGTGACTAGGAATTCATAAATGAGACTCGGTTCTCAAAATTCACAAATCCGAATTCAGAAATCCGAATTCAGAGCCCTGGACACAGAATTCGGAACTCAGAACTCAAAATTCAGTACTCAGAATTCAGAACTCAGAACTCACAACTCTGAATTCTGATCTCAGAATCCACAACTCTGAATTCAGAATACAGGCTTTAGTTTAGAACACCGAACTCAGATCTCAGAACTAAGAGTTGAGAATTCATGACTCAGAACTCAGAATTCAGAAATGATGACTCAGAACTCAGAATTCAGAACGCAGAAATCACAACTCAGTATTCAGAACCCAGAATTCATAACCCAGAATTCTCACCTTCGAATTCTGAACTCAAAATTCAAACTCGAATATCAGAACTGGGAAATGAGTATTTGGAACTCAGAATACGGAGTTCATAACTTAGAATTCAGAACAAAGAACTCAGTTCTCAGCACTCAGAAATCAGAACTCAGAACTCAGAATTCACACCTTAGAATTCGGAACTCAGAATCCTAAATCAGAATTCAAAACTTGGAACTCAGAATACAGAATTCAGAACACAGAACTCAGAATTCAGAACTCAGTTCTCAGTTCTCAGAACTCAGAACACAGTGTGGAGTACTCATGATTCAGAACTCAGAATTCACACCTTAGAATTCTGAACTCAGAATTCAGAACACACAATTCAGAACTCAAAACGCAGAAATCAGAACTGTAACTCAGAATTGTGAAATCAGAACTCAGAATACAGAACGCAATTGAGAACTTTGAAGTCAGAACTCAGAATAAATGACTCAGGGTACGTAACTCAGAATCCACAACTCAGAAATCAGAACTGAGATACAGATCTCAGAATTCAAAATTCAGAATTCAGAAGTCCGAATTCAGAACCGGAACACAGAATTCGGAACTCAGAACTTAAGATTCAGTACTCAGAATTCAGAACTCAGAAATCTCAACTCTGAATTCAGATCACAGAATTCACAACTCTGAAATCAGAATACAGACTGTAGAATTTAGAACTCCGAACTCAGATCCAAGAGCTAAGAGTTGAGAATTCATAACTCAGGATTCAAACTGGGAAATGAGAACTCAGAACTCAGATTTCACAGCTAAGAATTCAGAACTCAGTTATCAGAACTCAGAACACAAAATTCAGGACTCAGTAGTCAGAGCTAGAAACTGCAAACTCAGAATTTGTAACTCAGAATTCTGAACTCAGAACTCAGAATTCAGAACGCAATTGAAAAATTTGAACTCAGAACTCAGAATACAGTACGCAAGATTCAGATCTCAAAATTCAGAACTCGGCACTCATAAAACATAATGCACAACAAAATCTCAAATCTCAGAATTTAAATCTCAGAAAATAGAACTAACAACTCAGAATTCAAACTCAGATCTCAGAGTGTAGCACTTTGGATTGAGAACTCATTCCACCGAGCTCATTCATCAGAACGCAGAACTCAGAAATTAGGACTAACATCTCAGAACTCAGAACTCAGAATTCAGAACTCACAGTTCAGAACTCAGCATGAAAACTCAGTATTCAGATCTCACAGTTCAGTTCACACAGAATTGACAACTTAGAAATCAGAACACACAATACAGTGAGCAGTATTCAGAATTCAGCACGCAGAACTCAGAATGCAGACCTCAGGAACCAGAACTCAGAGTTTACAACCCTGAATTCAGAATTCTAATTTCAGAACTGAAATTCATAACTCAGAACACAAGACTCAGATGTCAGTACTCAGAAGTCAGAACTCAAAACTAGAACTCAGAACTCGATATTTAGACTTCAGAATATAGAACTCAGATATTCGGACTCCTAACTCAGACAAAGAACTCAGAGTTGAAATTGCAGAACTCAGAAGTCACAATTCACAACACAGAATTCGTGACTAGGAATTCATAAATGAGACTCGGTTCTCAAAATTCACAAATCCGAATTCAGAAATCCGAATTCAGAGCCCTGGACACAGAATTCGGAACTCAGAACTCAAAATTCAGTACTCAGAATTCAGAACTCAGAACTCACAACTCTGAATTCTGATCTCAGAATCCACAACTCTGAATTCAGAATACAGGCTTCAGTGTAGAACTCCGGACTCAGATCTCAGACTAAGAGTTGAGAATTCATAACTCAGAACTCAGAATTCAGAAATGATGACTCAGAACTCAGAATTCAGAACTCAGAAATCACAACTCAGTATTCGGAACCCAGAATTCATAACCCAGAATTTTCACCTTCGAATTCTGAACTCAGAATTCAAACTCGAATATCAGAACTGGGAAATGAGTATTTGAAACTCAGAATACGGACTTCATAACTTAGAATTCAGAACAAAGAACTCAGTTCTCAGCACTCAGAAATCAGAACTCAGAACTCAAAATTCACACCTCAGAATTCAGAGCTCAGAATCCTAAGGCAGAATTCAAAACTTGGAACTCAGAATACAGAATTCAGAACACAGAACTCAGAATTCAGAACTCAGTTCTCAGTTCTCAGAACTCAGAACACAGTGTGGAGTACTCATGATTCAGAACTCAGAATTCACACCTTAGAATTCTGAACTCAGAATTCAGAACACACAATTCAGAACTCAAAACGCAGAAATCAGAACTGTAACTCAGAATTGTGAAATCAGAACTCAGAATTCAGAACGCAATTGAGAACTTTGAAGTCAGAACTCAGAATAAATGACTCAGGGTACGTAACTCAGAATCCGCGACTCAGAAATCAGAACTGAGATACAGATCTCAGAATTCAAAATTCAGAATTCAGAAGTCCGAATTCAGAACCGGAACACAGAATTCAGAACTCAGAACTTAAGATTCAGTACTCAGAATTCAGAACTCAGAAATCTCAACTCTGAAATCAGATCACAGAATTCACAACTCTGAAATCAGAATACAGACTTCAGTTTAGAACTCCGAACTCAGATCCAAAAGCTAAGAGTTGAGAATTCATAACTCAGGATTCAAACTGGGAAATGAGAACTCAGAACTCAGATTTCACAGCTAAGAATTCAGAACTCAGTTATCAGAACTCAGAACACAAAATTCAGGACTCAGGAGTCAGAACTAGACACTGCGAACTCAGAATTTGTAACTCAGAATTCTGAACTCAGAACTCAGAATTCAGAACGCAATTGAAAAATTTGAACTCAGCACTCAGAATACAGTACGCAAGATTCAGACCTCAAAATTCAGAACTCGGCACTCATAAAACATAATGCACAACAAAATCTCAAATCTCAGAATTTAAATCTCAAAAAATAGAACTAACAACTCAGAATTCAAACGCAGATCTCAGAGTGTAGCACTTTGGATTGAGAACTCATTCCTCAGAACGCAGAACTCAGAACTCAGAATTCAGAAATTAGAACTCACATCTCAGAACTCTGAACTCACAATTCAGAACTCACAGTTCAGAACTCAGCATGACAACTCAGTATTCAGATCTCGCAGTTCAGCACACAGAATTGACAACTTAGAAATCAGAACACACAATACAGTGAGCAGTATTCAGATTTCAGCACGCAGAACTCAGAATGCAGACCTCAGGAACCAGAACTCAGAGTTTACAACCCTGAATTCTGAATTCTAATTTCAGAACTGAAATTCATAACTCAGAACACAAGACTCAGATGTCAGTACTCAGAAGTCAGAACTCAAAACTAGAACTCAGAACTCGATATTTAGACTTCAGAATATAGAACTCAGATATTCGGACTCCTAACTCAGACAAAGAACTCAGAGTTGAAATTGCAGAACTCAGAAGTCACAATTCACAACACAGAATTCGTGACTAGGAATTCATAAATGAGACTCGGTTCTCAAAATTCACAAATCCGAATTCAGAAATCCGAATTCAGAGCACTGGACACAGAATTCGGAACTCAGAACTCAAAATTCAGTACTCAGAATTCAGAACTCAGAACTCACAACTCTGAATTCTGATCTCAGAATCCACAACTCTGAATTCAGAATACAGGCTTTAGTTTAGAACACCGAACTCAGATCTCAGAACTAAGAGTTGAGAATTCATGACTCAGAACTCAGAATTCAGAAATGATGACTCAGAACTTGGAATTCAGAACTCAGAAATCACAACTCAGTATTCAGAACCCAGAATTCATAACCCAGAATTCTCACCTTCGAATTCTGAACTCAGAATTCAAACTCGAATATCAGAACTGGGAAATGAGTATTTGGAACTCAGAATACGGAGTTCATAACTTAGAATTCAGAACAAAGAACTCAGTTCTCAGCACTCAGAAATCAGAACTCAGAACTCAGAATTCACACCTTAGAATTCGGAACTCAGAATCCTAAGTCAGAATTCAAAACTTGGAACTCAGAATACAGAATTCAGAACACAGAACTCAGAATTCAGAACTCAGTTCTCAGTTCTCAGAACTCAGAACACAGTGTGGAGTACTCATGATTCAGAACTCAGAATTCACACCTTAGAATTCTGAACTCAGAATTCAGAACACACAATTCAGAACTCAAAAC
Organism: Ochotona princeps; assembly: GCF_030435755.1. Classification (NCBI taxonomy): domain Eukaryota; kingdom Metazoa; phylum Chordata; class Mammalia; order Lagomorpha; family Ochotonidae; genus Ochotona; species Ochotona princeps. The sequence goes on along the minus strand of NC_080866.1, from coordinate 4,130,048 downwards.
GCAGAAATCAGAACTGTAACTCAGAATTGTGAAATGAGAACTCAGAATTCAGAACGCAATTGAGAACTTTGAAGTCAGAACTCAGAATAAAGGACTCAGGGTACGTAACTCAGAATCCGCGACTCAGAAATCAGAACTGAGATACAGATCTCAGAATTCAAAATTCAGAATTCAGAAGTCCGAATTCAGAACCGGAACACAGAATTCGGAACTCAGAACTTAAGATTCAGTACTCAGAATTCAGAACTCAGAAATCTCAACTCTGAATTCAGATCACAGAATTCACAACTCTGAAATCAGAATACAGACTGTAGAATTTAGAACTCCGAACTCAGATCCAAGAGCTAAGAGTTGAGAATTCATAACTCAGGATTCAAACTGGGAAATGAGAACTCAGAACTCAGATTTCACAGCTAAGAATTCAGAACTCAGTTATCAGAACTCAGAACACAAAATTCAGGACTCAGTAGTCAGAGCTAGAAACTGCAAACTCAGAATTTGTAACTCAGAATTCTGAACTCAGAACTCAGAATTCAGAACGCAATTGAAAAATTTGAACTCAGAACTCAGAATACAGTACGCAAGATTCAGATCTCAAAATTCAGAACTCGGCACTCATAAAACATAATGCACAACAAAATCTCAAATCTCAGAATTTAAATCTCAGAAAATAGAACTAACAACTCAGAATTCAAACTCAGATCTCAGAGTGTAGCACTTTGGATTGAGAACTCATTCCACCGAGCTCATTCATCAGAACGCAGAACTCAGAAATTAGGACTAACATCTCAGAACTCAGAACTCAGAATTCAGAACTCACAGTTCAGAACTCAGCATGAAAACTCAGTATTCAGATCTCACAGTTCAGTTCACACAGAATTGACAACTTAGAAATCAGAACACACAATACAGTGAGCAGTATTCAGAATTCAGCACGCAGAACTCAGAATGCAGACCTCAGGAACCAGAACTCAGAGTTTACAACCCTGAATTCAGAATTCTAATTTCAGAACTGAAATTCATAACTCAGAACACAAGACTCAGATGTCAGTACTCAGAAGTCAGAACTCAAAACTAGAACTCAGAACTCGATATTTAGACTTCAGAATATAGAACTCAGATATTCGGACTCCTAACTCAGACAAAGAACTCAGAGTTGAAATTGCAGAACTCAGAAGTCACAATTCACAACACAGAATTCGTGACTAGGAATTCATAAATGAGACTCGGTTCTCAAAATTCACAAATCCGAATTCAGAAATCCGAATTCAGAGCCCTGGACACAGAATTCGGAACTCAGAACTCAAAATTCAGTACTCAGAATTCAGAACTCAGAACTCACAACTCTGAATTCTGATCTCAGAATCCACAACTCTGAATTCAGAATACAGGCTTCAGTGTAGAACTCCGGACTCAGATCTCAGACTAAGAGTTGAGAATTCATAACTCAGAACTCAGAATTCAGAAATGATGACTCAGAACTCAGAATTCAGAACTCAGAAATCACAACTCAGTATTCGGAACCCAGAATTCATAACCCAGAATTTTCACCTTCGAATTCTGAACTCAGAATTCAAACTCGAATATCAGAACTGGGAAATGAGTATTTGAAACTCAGAATACGGACTTCATAACTTAGAATTCAGAACAAAGAACTCAGTTCTCAGCACTCAGAAATCAGAACTCAGAACTCAAAATTCACACCTCAGAATTCAGAGCTCAGAATCCTAAGGCAGAATTCAAAACTTGGAACTCAGAATACAGAATTCAGAACACAGAACTCAGAATTCAGAACTCAGTTCTCAGTTCTCAGAACTCAGAACACAGTGTGGAGTACTCATGATTCAGAACTCAGAATTCACACCTTAGAATTCTGAACTCAGAATTCAGAACACACAATTCAGAACTCAAAACGCAGAAATCAGAACTGTAACTCAGAATTGTGAAATCAGAACTCAGAATTCAGAACGCAATTGAGAACTTTGAAGTCAGAACTCAGAATAAATGACTCAGGGTACGTAACTCAGAATCCGCGACTCAGAAATCAGAACTGAGATACAGATCTCAGAATTCAAAATTCAGAATTCAGAAGTCCGAATTCAGAACCGGAACACAGAATTCAGAACTCAGAACTTAAGATTCAGTACTCAGAATTCAGAACTCAGAAATCTCAACTCTGAAATCAGATCACAGAATTCACAACTCTGAAATCAGAATACAGACTTCAGTTTAGAACTCCGAACTCAGATCCAAAAGCTAAGAGTTGAGAATTCATAACTCAGGATTCAAACTGGGAAATGAGAACTCAGAACTCAGATTTCACAGCTAAGAATTCAGAACTCAGTTATCAGAACTCAGAACACAAAATTCAGGACTCAGGAGTCAGAACTAGACACTGCGAACTCAGAATTTGTAACTCAGAATTCTGAACTCAGAACTCAGAATTCAGAACGCAATTGAAAAATTTGAACTCAGCACTCAGAATACAGTACGCAAGATTCAGACCTCAAAATTCAGAACTCGGCACTCATAAAACATAATGCACAACAAAATCTCAAATCTCAGAATTTAAATCTCAAAAAATAGAACTAACAACTCAGAATTCAAACGCAGATCTCAGAGTGTAGCACTTTGGATTGAGAACTCATTCCTCAGAACGCAGAACTCAGAACTCAGAATTCAGAAATTAGAACTCACATCTCAGAACTCTGAACTCACAATTCAGAACTCACAGTTCAGAACTCAGCATGACAACTCAGTATTCAGATCTCGCAGTTCAGCACACAGAATTGACAACTTAGAAATCAGAACACACAATACAGTGAGCAGTATTCAGATTTCAGCACGCAGAACTCAGAATGCAGACCTCAGGAACCAGAACTCAGAGTTTACAACCCTGAATTCTGAATTCTAATTTCAGAACTGAAATTCATAACTCAGAACACAAGACTCAGATGTCAGTACTCAGAAGTCAGAACTCAAAACTAGAACTCAGAACTCGATATTTAGACTTCAGAATATAGAACTCAGATATTCGGACTCCTAACTCAGACAAAGAACTCAGAGTTGAAATTGCAGAACTCAGAAGTCACAATTCACAACACAGAATTCGTGACTAGGAATTCATAAATGAGACTCGGTTCTCAAAATTCACAAATCCGAATTCAGAAATCCGAATTCAGAGCCCTGGACACAGAATTCGGAACTCAGAACTCAAAATTCAGTACTCAGAATTCAGAACTCAGAACTCACAACTCTGAATTCTGATCTCAGAATCCACAACTCTGAATTCAGAATACAGGCTTTAGTTTAGAACACCGAACTCAGATCTCAGAACTAAGAGTTGAGAATTCATGACTCAGAACTCAGAATTCAGAAATGATGACTCAGAACTTGGAATTCAGAACTCAGAAATCACAACTCAGTATTCAGAACCCAGAATTCATAACCCAGAATTCTCACCTTCGAATTCTGAACTCAGAATTCAAACTCGAATATCAGAACTGGGAAATGAGTATTTGGAACTCAGAATACGGAGTTCATAACTTAGAATTCAGAACAAAGAACTCAGTTCTCAGCACTCAGAAATCAGAACTCAGAACTCAGAATTCACACCTTAGAATTCGGAACTCAGAATCCTAAGTCAGAATTCAAAACTTGGAACTCAGAATACAGAATTCAGAACACAGAACTCAGAATTCAGAACTCAGTTCTCAGTTCTCAGAACTCAGAACACAGTGTGGAGTACTCATGATTCAGAACTCAGAATTCACACCTTAGAATTCTGAACTCAGAATTCAGAACACACAATTCAGAACTCAAAACGCAGAAATCAGAACTGTAACTCAGAATTGTGAAATCAGAACTCAGAATTCAGAACGCAATTGAGAACTTTGAAGTCAGAACTCAGAATAAAGGACTCAGGGTACGTAACTCAGAATCCGCGACTCAGAAATCAGAACTGAGATACAGATCTCAGAATTCAAAATTCAGAATTCAGAAGTCCGAATTCAGAACCGGAACACAGAATTCGGAACTCAGAACTTAAGATTCAGTACTCAGAATTCAGAACTCAGAAATCTCAACTCTGAATTCTGATCACAGAATTCACAACTCTGAAATCAGAATACAGACTGTAGAATTTAGAACTCCGAACTCAGATCCAAGAGCTAAGAGTTGCAAATTCATAACTCAGGATTCAGAACTGGGAAATGAGAACTCAGAACTCAGATTTCACAGCTAAGAATTCAGAACTCAGTTATCAGAACTCAGAACACAAAATTCAGGACTCAGGAGTCAGAACTAGAAACTGCAAACTCAGAATTTGTAACTCAGAATTCTGAACTCAGAACTCAGAATTCAGAACGCAATTGAAAAATTTGAACTCAGAACTCAGAATAGAGTACACAAGATTCAGACCTCTAAATTCAGAAATCGGCACTCATAAAACATAATGCACAACAAAATATCAAATCTCAGAATTTAAATCTCAAAAAATAGAACTAACAACTCAGAATTCAAACGCAGATCTCAGAGTGTAGCACTTTGGATTGAGAACTCATTCCTCAGAGCTCATTCGTCAGAACACAGAACTCAGAACTCAGAATTCAGAACGCAAGTGAAAAATTTGAACTCAGAACTCAGAATACAGTACGCAAGATTCAGACCTCAAAATTCAGAACTCGGCACTCATAAAACATAATGCACAACAAAATCTCAAATCTCAGAATTTAAATCTCAGAAAATAGAACTAACAACTCAGAATTCAAACTCAGATCTCAGAGTGTAGCACTTTGGATTGAGAACTCATTCCTCAGAACGCAGAACTCAGAACGCAGAACTCAGAAATTAGGACTCACATCTCAGAACTCAGAACTCAGAACTCAGAATTCAGAACTCACAGTTCAGAACTCAGCATGACAACTCAGTATTCAGATCTCACAGTTCAGCACACAGCATTGACAACTTAGAAATCAGAACACACAATACAGTGAGCAGTATTCAGAATTCAGCACGCAGAACTCAGAATGCTGACCTCAGGAACCAGAACTCAGAGTTTACAACCCTGAATTCAGAATTCTAATTTCAGAGCTGAAATTCATAACTTAGAACACAAGACTCAGATGTCAGTACTCAGAAGTCAGAACTCAAAACTAGAACTCAGAACTCTATATTTAGACTTCAGAATATAGAACTCAGATATTCGGACTCCTAACTCAGACAAAGAACTCAGAGTTGAAATTGCAGAATTCAGAAGTCACAATTCACAACACAGAATTCGTGACTAGGAATTCATAAATGAGACTCGGTTCTCAAAATTCACAAATCCGAATTCAGAAATCCGAATTCAGAGCCCTGGACACAGAATTCGGAACTCAGAACTCAAAATTCAGTACTCAGAATTCAGAACTCAGAACTCACAACTCTGAATTCTGATCTCAGAATCCACAACTCTGAATTCAGAATACAGGCTTCAGTTTAGAACTCCGGACTCAGATCTCAAAACTAAGAGTTGAGAATTCATGACTCAGAACTCAGAATTCAGAAATGATGACTCAGAACTTGGAATTCAGAACTCAGAAATCACAACTCAGTATTCGGAACCCAGAATTCATAACCCAGAATTTTCACCTTCGAATTCTGAACTCAGAATTCAAACTCGAATATCAGAACTGGGAAATGAGTATTTGGAACTCAGAATACGGAGTTCATAACTTAGAATTCAGAACAAAGAACTCAGTTCTCAGCACTCAGAAATCAGAACTCAGAACTCAGAATTCACACCTTAGAATTCGGAACTCAGAATCCTAAGTCAGAATGCAAAACTTGGAACTCAGAATACAGAATTCAGAACACAGAACTCAGAATTCAGAACTCAGTTCTCAGTTCTCAGAACTCAGAACACAGTGTGGAGTACTCATGATTCAGAACTCAGAATTCACACCTTAGAATTCTGAACTCAGAATTCAGAACACACAATTCAGAACTCAAAACGCAGAAATCAGAACTGTAACTCAGAATTGTGAAATCAGAACTCAGAATTCAGAACGCAATTGAGAACTTTGAAGTCAGAACTCAGAATAAATGACTCAGGGTACGTAACTCAGAATCCGCGACTCAGAAATCAGAACTGAGATACAGATCTCAGAATTCAAAATTCAGAATTCAGAAGTCCGAATTCAGAATCGCAACACAGAATTCAGAACTCAGAACTTAAGATTCAGTACTCAGAATTCAGAACTCAGAAATCTCAACTCTGAATTCAGATCACAGAATTCACAACTCTGAAATCAGAATGCAGACTTCAGTTTAGAACTCCGAACTCAGATCCAAGAGCTAAGAGTTGAGAATTCATAACTCAGGATTCAGAACTGGGAAATGAGAACTCAGAACTCAGATTTCACAGCTAAGAATTCAGAACTCAGTTATCAGAACTCAGAACACAAAATTCAGGACTCAGGAGTCAGAACTAGAAACTGCAAACTCAGAATTTGTAACTCAGAATTCTGAACTCAGAACTCAGAATTCAGAACGCAAGTGAAAAATTTGAACTCAGAACTCAGAATACAGTACGCAAGATTCAGACCTCAAAATTCAGAACTCGGCACTCATAAAACATAATGCACAACAAAATATCAAATCTCAGAATTTAAAACTCAGAAGATAGAACTAACAACTCACAATTCAAACTCAGATCTCAGAGTGTAGCAATTTGGATTGAGAACTCATTCCTCAGAGCTCATTCCTCAGAACGCAGAACTCAGAACTCAGAATTCAGAACGCAAGTGAAAAATTTGAACTCAGAACTCAGAATACAGTACGCAAGATTCAGACCTCAAAATTCAGAACTCGGCACTCATAAAACATAATGCACAACAAAATCTCAAATCTCAGAATTTAAATCTCAGAAAATAGAACTAACAACTCAGAATTCAAACTCAGATCTCAGAGTGTAGCACTTTGGATTGAGAACTCATTCCTCAGAACGCAGAACTCAGAACTCAGAATTCAGAAATTAGGACTCACACCTCAGAACTCAGAACTCAGAATTCAGAACTCACAGTTCAGAACTCAGCATGACAACTCAGTATTCAGATCTCACAGTTCAGCACACAGAATTGACAACTTAGAAATCAGAACACACAATACAGTGAGCAGTATTCAGAATTCAGCACGCAGAACTCAGAATGCAGACCTCAGGAACCAGAACTCAGAGTTTACAACCCTGAATTCTGAATTCTAATTTCAGAACTGAAATTCATAACTCAGAACACAAGACTCAGATGTCAGTACTCAGAAGTCAGAACTCAAAACTAGAACTCAGAACTCGATATTTAGACTTCAGAATATAGAACTCAGATATTCGGACTCCTAACTCAGACAAAGAACTCAGAGTTGAAATTGCAGAACTCAGAAGTCACAATTCACAACACAGAATTCGTGACCAGGACTTCATAAATGAGACTCAGTTCTCAAAATTCACAAATCAGAATTCAGAAATCCGAATTCAGAGCCCAGGACACAGAATTCGGAACTCAGAACTCAAAATTCAGTACTCAGAATTCAGAACTCAGAACTTACAACTCTGAATTCTGATCTCAGAATCCACAACTCTGAATTCAGAATACAGGCTTCAGTTTAGAACATCGAACTCAGATCTCAGAACTAAGAGTTGAGAATTCATAACTCAGAACTCAGAATTCAGAAATGATGACTCAGAACTTGGAATTCAGAACTCAGAAATCACAACTCAGTATTCGGAACCCAGAATTCATAACCCAGAATTTTCACCTTCGAATTCTGAACTCAGAATTCAAACTCGAATATCAGAACTGGGAAATGAGTATTTGAAACTCAGAATACGGACTTCATAACTTAGAATTCAGAACAAAGAACTCAGTTCTCAGCACTCAGAAATCAGAACTCAGCACTCAGAATTCACACCTTAGAATTCGGAACTCAGAATCCTAAGTCAGAATGCAAAACTTGGAACTCAGAATACAGAATTCAGAACACAGAACTCAGAATTCAGAACTCAGTTCTCAGTTCTCAGGACTCAGAACACAGTGTGGAGTACTCATGATTCAGAACTCAGAATTCACACCTTAGAATTCTGAACTCAGAATTCAGAACACACAATTCAGAACTCAAAACGCAGAAATCAGAACTGTAACTCAGAATTGTGAAATCAGAACTCAGAATTCAGAACGCAATTGAGAACTTTGAAGTCAGAACTCAGAATAAATGACTCAGGGTACGTAACTCAGAATCCGCGACTCAGAAATCAGAACTGAGATACAGATCTCAGAATTCAAAATTCAGAATTCAGAAGTCCGAATTCAGAACCGGAACACAGAATTCAGAACTCAGAACTTAAGATTCAGTACTCAGAATTCAGAACTCAGAAATCTCAACTCTGAATTCTGATCACAGAATTCACAACTCTGAAATCAGAATACAGACTGTAGAATTTAGAACTCCGAACTCAGACCCAAGAGCTAAGAGTTGAGAATTCATAACTCAGTATTCAGAACTGGGAAATGAGAACTCAGAACTCAGATTTCACAGCTAAGAATTCAGAACTCAGTTATCAGAACTCAGAACACAAAATTCAGGACTCAGGAGTCAGAACTAGAAACTGCAAACTCAGAATTTGTAACTCAGAATTCTGAACTCAGAACTCAGAATTCAGAACGCAAGTGAAAAATTTGAACTCAGAACTCAGAATAGAGTACACAAGATTCAGACCCCTAAATTCAGAACTCGGCACTCATAAAACATAATGCACAACAAAATATCAAATCTCAGAATTTAAATCTCAAAAAATAGAACTAACAACTCAGAATTCAAACGCAGATCTCAGAGTGTAGCACTTTGGATTGAGAACTCATTCCTCAGAGCTCATTCCTCAGAACGCAGAACTCAGAACTCAGAATTCAGAACGCAAGTGAAAAATTTGAACTCAGAACTCAGAATACAGTACGCAAGATTCAGACCTCAAAATTCAGAACTCGGCACTCATAAAACATAATGCACAACAAAATCTCAAATCTCAGAATTTAAATCTCAGAAAATAGAACTAACAACTCAGAATTCAAACTCAGATCTCAGAGTGTAGCACTTTGGATTGAGAACTCATTCCTCAGAACGCAGAACTCAGAACGCAGAACTCAGAAATTAGGACTCACATCTCAGAACTCAGAACTCAGAACTCAGAATTCAGAACTCACAGTTCAGAACTCAGCATGACAACTCAGTATTCAGATCTCACAGTTCAGTTCACACAGAATTGACAACTTAGAAATCAGAACACACAATACAGTGAGCAGTATTCAGAATTCAGCACGCAAAACTCAGAATGCAGACCTCAGGAACCAGAACTCAGAGTTTACAACCCTGAATTCTGAATTCTAATTTCAGAACTGAAATTCATAACTCAGAACACAAGACTCAGATGTCAGTACTCAGAAGTCAGAACTCAAAACTAGAACTCAGAACTCGATATTTAGACTTCAGAATATAGAACTCAGATATTCGGACTCCTAACTCAGACAAAGAACTCAGAGTTGAAATTGCAGAACTCAGAAGTCACAATTCACAACACAGAATTCGTGACCAGGACTTCATAAATGAGACTCAGTTCTCAAAATTCACAAATCAGAATTCAGAAATCCGAAATCAGAGCCCTGGACACAGAATTCGGAACTCAGAACTCAAAATTCAGTACTCAGAATTCAGAACTCAGAACTTACAACTCTGAATTCTGATCTCAGAATCCACAACTCTGAATTCAGAATACAGGCTTCAGTTTAGAACATCGAACTCAGATCTCAGAACTAAGAGTTGAGAATTCATAACTCAGAACTCAGAATTCAGAAATGATGACTCAGAACTTGGAATTCAGAACTCAGAAATCACAACTCAGTATTCAGAACCCAGAATTCATAACCCAGAATTTTCACCTTCGAATTCTGAACTCAGAATTCAAACTCGAATATCAGAACTGGGAAATGAGTATTTGGAACTCAGAATACGGACTTCATAACTTAGAATTCAGAACAAAGAACTCAGTTCTCAGCACTCAGAAATCAGAACTCAAAACTCAGAATTCACACCTCAGAATTCAGAACTCAGAATCCTAAATCAGAATTCAAAACTTGGAACTCAGAATACAGAATTCAGAACACAGAACTCAGAATTCAGAACTCAGTTCTCAGTTCTCAGAACTCAGAACACAGTGTGGAGTACTCATGATTCAGAACTCAGAATTCACACCTTAGAATTCTGAACTCAGAATTCAGAACACACAATTCAGAACTCAAAACGCAGAAATCAGAACTGTAACTCAGAATTGTGAAATCAGAACTCAGAATTCAGAACGCAATTGAGAACTTTGAAGTCAGAACTCAGAATAAATGACTCAGGGTACGTAACTCAGAATCCGCGACTCAGAAATCAGAACTGAGATACAGATCTCAGAATTCAAAATTCAGAATTCAGAAGTCCGAATTCAGAACCGGAACACAGAATTCGGAACTCAGAACTTAAGATTCAGTACTCAGAATTCAGAACTCAGAAATCTCAACTCTGAATTCAGATCACAGAATTCACAACTCTGAAATCAGAATACAGACTGTAGAATTTAGAACTCCGAACTCAGATCCAAGAGCTAAGAGTTGAGAATTCATAACTCAGGATTCAGAACTGGGAAATGAGAACTCAGAACTCAGATTTCACAGCTAAGAATTCAGAACTCAGTTATCAGAACTCAGAACACAAAATTCAGGACTCAGGAGTCAGAACTAGAAACTGCAAACTCAGAATTTGTAACTCAGAATTCTGAACTCAGAACTCAGAATTCAGAACGCAAGTGAAAAATTTGAACTCAGAACTCAGAATAGAGTACACAAGATTCAGACCTCTAAATTCAGAACTCGGCACTCATAAAACATAATGCACAACAAAATATCAAATCTCAGAATTTAAATCTCAAAAAATAGAACTAACAACTCAGAATTCAAACGCAGATCTCAGAGTGTAGCACTTTGGATTGAGAACTCATTCCTCAGAGCTCATTCCTCAGAACGCAGAACTCAGAACTCAGAATTCAGAACGCAAGTGAAAAATTTGAACTCAGAACTCAGAATACAGTACGCAAGATTCAGACCTCAAAATTCAGAACTCGGCACTCATAAAACATAATGCACAACAAAATCTCAAATCTCAGAATTTAAAACTCAGAAAATAGAACTAACAACTCAGAATTCAAACTCAGATCTCAGAGTGTAGCACTTTGGATTGAGAACTCATTCCTCAGAACGCAGAACTCAGAACTCAGAATTCAGAAATTAGGACTCACATCTCAGAACTCAGAACTCAGAACTCAGAATTCAGAACTCACAGTTCAGAACTCAGTATGACAACTCAGTATTCAGATCTCACAGTTCAGCACACAGAATTGACAACTTAGAAATCAGAACACACAATACAGTGAGCAGTATTCAGAATTCAGCACGCAGAACTCAGAATGCAGACCTCAGGAACCAGAACTCAGAGTTTACAACCCTGAATTCAGAATTCTAATTTCAGAACTGAAATTCATAACTCAGAACACAAGACTCAGATGTCAGTACTCAGAAGTCAGAACTCAAAACTAGAACTCAGAACTCGATATTTAGACTTCAGAATATAGAACTCAGATATTCGGACTCCTAACTCAGACAAAGAACTCAGAGTTGAAATTGCAGAATTCAGAAGTCACAATTCACAACACAGAATTCGTGACTAGGAATTCATAAATGAGACTCAGTTCTCAAAATTCACAAATCAGAATTCAGAAATCCGAAATCAGAGCCCAGGACACAGAATTCGGAACTCAGAACTCAAAATTCAGTACTCAGAATTCAGAACTCAGAACTCACAACTCTGAATTCTGATCTCAGAATCCACAACTCTGAATTCAGAATATAGGCTTTAGTTTACAACACCGAACTCAGATCTCATAACTAAGAGTTGAGAATTCATGACTCAGAACTCAGAATTCAGAAATGATGACTCAGAACTTGGAATTCAGAACTCAGAAATCACAACTCAGTATTCGGAACCCAGAATTCATAACCCAGTATTTTCACCTTCGAATTCTGAACTCAGAATTCAAACTCGAATATCAGAACTGGGAAATGAGTATTTGAAACTCAGAATACGGACTTCATAACTTAGAATTCAGAACAAAGAACTCAGTTCTCAGCACTCAGAAATCAGAACTCAGCACTCAGAATTCACACCTTAGAATTCGGAACTCAGAATCCTAAGTCAGAATGCAAAACTTGGAACTCAGAATACAGAATTCAGAACACAGAACTCAGAATTCAGAACTCAGTTCTCAGTTCTCAGGACTCAGAACACAGTGTGGAGTACTCATGATTCAGAACTCAGAATTCACACCTTAGAATTCTGAACTCAGAATTCAGAACACACAATTCAGAACTCAAAACGCAGAAATCAGAACTGTAACTCAGAATTGTGAAATCAGAACTCAGAATTCAGAACGCAATTGAGAACTTTGAAGTCAGAACTCAGAATAAATGACTCAGGGTACGTAACTCAGAATCCGCGACTCAGAAATCAGAACTGAGATACAGATCTCAGAATTCAAAATTCAGAATTCAGAAGTCCGAATTCAGAACCGGAACACAGAATTCGGAACTCAGAACTTAAGATTCAGTACTCAGAATTCAGAACTCAGAAATCTCAACTCTGAATTCTGATCACAGAATTCACAACTCTGAAATCAGAATACAGACTGTAGAATTTAGAACTCCGAACTCAGATCCAAGAGCTAAGAGTTGAGAATTCATAACTCAGTATTCAGAACTGGGAAATGAGAACTCAGAACTCAGATTTCACAGCTAAGAATTCAGAACTCAGTTATCAGAACTCAGAACACAAAATTCAGGACTCATTAGTCAGAACTAAAAACTGCGAACTCAGAATTTGTAACTCAGAATTCTGAACTCAGAACTCAGAATTCAGAACGCAAGTGAAAAATTTGAACTCAGAACTCAGAATAGAGTACACAAGATTCAGACCTCTAAATTCAGAACTCGGCACTCATAAAACATAATGCACAACAAAATATCAAATCTCAGAATTTAAATCTCAAAAAATAGAACTAACAACTCAGAATTCAAACGCAGATCTCAGAGTGTAGCACTTTGGATTGAGAACTCATTCCTCAGAGCTCATTCCTCAGAACGCAGAACTCAGAACTCAGAATTCAGAAATTAGGATTCATATCTCACAACTCAGAACTCAGAATTCAGAACTCGGAGTTTAGAACTCAGCATGACAACTCAGTATTCAGATCTCGCAGTTCAGCACACAGAATTGACAACTTAGAAATCAGAACACACAATACAGTGAGCAGTATTCAGAATTCAGCACGCAGAACTCAGAATGCAGACCTCAGGAACCAGAACTCAGAGTTTACAACCCTGAATTCAGAATTCTAATTTCAGAACTGAAATTCATAACTCAGAACACAAGACTCAGATGTCAGTACTCAGAAGTCAGAACTCAAAACTAGAACTCAGAACTCTATATTTAGACTTCAGAATATAGAACTCAGATATTCGGACTCCTAACTCAGACAAAGAACTCAGAGTTGAAATTGCAGAACTCAGAAGTCACAATTCACAACACAGAATTCGTGACTAGAAATTCATAAATGAGACTCAGTTCTCAAAATTCACAAATCAGAATTCAGAAATCTGAATTCAGAGCCCAGGACACAGAATTCGGAACTCAGAACTCAAAATTCAGTACTCAGAATTCAGAACTCAGAACTCACAACTCTGAATTCTGATCTCAGAATCCACAACTCTGAATTCAGAATACAGGCTTCAGTTTAGAACACCGAACTCAGATCTCATAACTAAGAGTTGAGAATTCATGACTCAGAACTCAGAATTCAGAAATGATGACTCAGAACTTGGAATTCAGAACTCAGAAATCACAACTCAGTATTCAGAACCCAGAATTCATAACCCAGAATTTTCACCTTCGAATTCTGAACTCAGAATTCAAACTCGAATATCAGAACTGGGAAATGAGTATTTGGAACTCAGAATACGGACTTCATAACTTAGAATTCAGAACAAAGAACTCAGTTCTCAGCACTCAGAAATCAGAACTCAAAACTCAGAATTCACACCTTAGAATTCGGAACTCAGAATCCTAAGTCAGAATGCAAAACTTGGAACTCAGAATACAGAATTCAGAACACAGAACTCAGAATTCAGAACTCAGTTCTCAGTTCTCAGGACTCAGAACACAGTGTGGAGTACTCATGATTCAGAACTCAGAATTCAAACCTTAGAATTCTGAACTCAGAATTCAGAACACACAATTCAGAACTCAAAACGCAGAAATCAGAACTGTAACTCAGAATTGTGAAATCAGAACTCAGAATTCAGAACGCAATTGAGAACTTTGAAGTCAGAACTCAGAATAAATGACTCAGGGTACGTAACTCAGAATCCGCGACTCAGAAATCAGAACTGAGATACAGATCTCAGAATTCAAAATTCAGAATTCAGAAGTCCGAATTCAGAACCGGAACACAGAATTCAGAACTCAGAACTTAAGATTCAGTACTCAGAATTCAGAACTCAGAAATCTCAACTCTGAATTCTGATCACAGAATTCACAACTCTGAAATCAGAATACAGACTGTAGAATTTAGAACTCCGAACTCAGATCCAAGAGCTAAGAGTTGAGAATTCATAACTCAGTATTCAGAACTGGGAAATGAGAACTCAGAACTCAGATTTCACAGCTAAGAATTCAGAACTCAGTTATCAGAACTCAGAACACAAAATTCAGGACTCAGTAGTCAGAACTAAAAACTGCGAACTCAGAATTTGTAACTCAGAATTCTGAACTCAGAACTCAGAATTCAGAACGCAAGTGAAAAATTTGAACTCAGAACTCAGAATACAGTACTCAAGATTCAGACCTCAAAATTCAGAACTCGGCACTCATAAAACATAATGCACAACAAAATCTCAAATCTCAGAATTTAAAACTCAGAAGATAGAACTAACAACTCAGAATTCAAACTCAGATCTCAGAGTGTAGCACTTTGGATTGAGAACTCATTCCTCAGAGCTCATTCCTCAGAACGCAGAACTCAGAACTCAGAATTCAGAAATTAGGATTCATATCTCACAACTCAGAACTCAGAATTCAGAACTCGGAGTTTAGAACTCAGCATGACAACTCAGTATTCAGATCTCACAGTTCAGTTCACACAGAATTGACAACTTAGAAATCAGAACACACAATACAGTGAGCAGTATTCAGAATTCAGCACGCAGAACTCAGAATGCAGACCTCAGGAACCAGAACTCAGAGTTTACAACCCTGAATTCAGAATTCTAATTTCAGAACTGAAATTCATAACTCAGAACACAAGACTCAGATGTCAGTACTCAGAAGTCAGAACTCAAAACTAGAACTCAGAACTCTATATTTAGACTTCAGAATATAGAACTCAGATATTCGGACTCCTAACTCAGACAAAGAACTCAGAGTTGAAATTGCAGAACTCAGAAGTCACAATTCACAACACAGAATTCGTGACTAGAAATTCATAAATGAGACTCAGTTCTCAAAATTCACAAATCAGAATTCAGAAATCCGAATTCAGAGCCCAGGACACAGAATTCGGAACTCAGAACTCAAAATTCAGTACTCAGAATTCAGAACTCAGAACTCACAACTCTGAATTCTGATCTCAGAATCCACAACTCTGAATTCAGAATACAGGCTTCAGTTTAGAACATCGAACTCAGATCTCATAACTAAGAGTTGAGAATTCATGACTCAGAACTCAGAATTCAGAAATGATGACTCAGAACTTGGAATTCAGAACTCAGAAATCACAACTCAGTATTCCGAACCCAGAATTCATAACCCAGAATTTTCACCTTCGAATTCTGAACTCAGAATTCAAACTCGAATATCAGAACTGGGAAATGAGTATTTGGAACTCAGAATACGGACTTCATAACTTAGAATTCAGAACAAAGAACTCAGTTCTCAGCACTCAGAAATCAGAACTCAAAACTCAGAATTCACACCTTAGAATTCGGAACTCAGAATCCTAAGTCAGAATGCAAAACTTGGAACTCAGAATACAGAATTCAGAACACAGAACTCAGAATTCAGAACTCAGTTCTCAGTTCTCAGAACTCAGAACACAGTGTGGAGTACTCATGATTCAGAACTCAGAATTCACACCTTAGAATTCTGAACTCAGAATTCAGAACACACAATTCAGAACTCAAAACACAGAAATCAGAACTGTAACTCAGAATTGTGAAATCAGAACTCAGAATTCAGAACGCAATTGAGAACTTTGAAGTCAGAACTCAGAATAAATGACTCAGGGTACGTAACTCAGAATCCGCGACTCAGAAATCAGAACTGAGATACAGATCTCAGAATTCAAAATTCAGAATTCAGAAGTCCGAATTCAGAACCGGAACACAGAATTCGGAACTCAGAACTTAAGATTCAGTACTCAGAATTCAGAACTCAGAAATCTCAACTCTGAATTCTGATCACAGAATTCACAACTCTGAAATCAGAATACAGACTTTAGTTTAGAACTCCGAACTCAGATCCAAGAGCTAAGAGTTGAGAATTCATAACTCAGGATTCAGAACTGGGAAATGAGAACTCAGAACTCAGATTTCACAGCTAAGAATTCAGAACTCAGTTATCAGAACTCAGAACAAAAAATTCAGGACTCAGTAGTCAGAACTAGAAACTGCGAACTCAGAATTTGTAACTCAGAATTCTGAACTCAGAACTCAGAATTCACAACGCGATTGAAAAATTTGAACTCAGAACTCAGAATACAGTACGCAAGATTCAGACCTCAAAATTCAGAACTCGGCACTCATAAAACATAATGCACAACAAAATCTCAAATCTCAGAATTTAAATCTCAGAAAATAGAACTAACAACTCAGAATTCAAACTCAGATCTCAGAGTGTAGCACTTTGGATTGAGAACTCATTCCTCAGAGCTCATTCCTCAGAACGCAGAACTCAGAACTCAGAATTCAGAACGCAAGTGAAAAATTTGAACTCAGAACTCAGAATACAGTACGCAAGATTCAGACCTCAAAATTCAGAACTCGGCACTCATAAAACATAATGCACAACAAAATCTCAAATCTCAGAATTTAAAACTCAGGAAATAGAACTAACAACTCAGAATTCAAATTCAGATCTCAGAGTGTAGCACTTTGGATTGAGAACTCATTCCTCAGAACGCAGAACTCAGAACTCAGAATTCAGAAATTAGGACTCACATCTCAGAACTCAGAACTCAGAACTCAGAATTCAGAACTCACAGTTCAGAACTCAGCATGACAACTCAGTATTCAGATCTCACAGTTCAGTTCACAGAATTGACAACTTAGAAATCAGAACACACAATACAGTGAACAGTATTCAGAATTCAGCACGCAGAACTCAGAATGCAGACCTCAGGAACCAGAACTCAGAGTTTACAACCCTGAATTCAGAATTCTAATTTCAGAGCTGAAATTCATAACTTAGAACACAAGACTCAGATGTCAGTACTCAGAAGTCAGAACTCAAAACTAGAACTCAGAACTCGATATTTAGACTTCAGAATATAGAACTCAGATATTCGGACTCCTAACTCAGACAAAGAACTCAGAGTTGAAATTGCAGAATTCAGAAGTCACAATTCACAACACAGAATTCGTGACTAGGAATTCATAAATGAGACTCAGTTCTCAAAATTCACAAATCAGAATTCAGAAATCCGAAATCAGAGCCCAGGACACAGAATTCGGAACTCAGAACTCAAAATTCAGTACTCAGAATTCAGAACTCAGAACTCACAACTCTGAATTCTGATCTCAGAATCCACAACTCTGAATTCAGAATATAGGCTTTAGTTTACAACACCGAACTCAGATCTCATAACTAAGAGTTGAGAATTAATGACTCAGAACTCAGAATTCAGAAATGATGACTCAGAACTTGGAATTCAGAACTCAGAAATCACAACTCAGTATTCGGAACCCAGAATTCATAACCCAGAATTTTCACCTTCGAATTCTGAACTCAGAATTCAGAACACACAATTCAGAACTCAAAACGCAGAAATCAGAACTGTAACTCAGAATTGTGAAATCAGAACTCAGAATTCAGAACGCAATTGAGAACTTTGAAGTCAGAACTCAGAATAAATGACTCAGGGTACGTAACTCAGAATCCGCGACTCAGAAATCAGAACTGAGATACAGATCTCAGAATTCAAAATTCAGAATTCAGAAGTCCGAATTCAGAACCGGAACACAGAATTCGGAACTCAGAACTTAAGATTCAGTACTCAGAATTCAGAACTCAGAAATCTCAACTCTGAATTCTGATCACAGAATTCACAACTCTGAAATCAGAATACAGACTTTAGTTTAGAACTCCGAACTCAGATCCAAGAGCTAAGAGTTGAGAATTCATAACTCAGGATTCAGAACTGGGAAATGAGAACTCAGAACTCAGATTTCACAGCTAAGAATTCAGAACTCAGTTATCAGAACTCAGAACAAAAAATTCAGGACTCAGTAGTCAGAACTAGAAACTGCGAACTCAGAATTTGTAACTCAGAATTCTGAACTCAGAACTCAGAATTCATAACGCGATTGAAAAATTTGAACTCAGAACTCAGAATACAGTACGCAAGATTCAGACCTCAAAATTCAGAACTCGGCACTCATAAAACATAATGCACAACAAAATCTCAAATCTCAGAATTTAAATCTCAGAAAATAGAACTAACAACTCAGAATTCAAACTCAGATCTCAGAGTGTAGCACTTTGGATTGAGAACTCATTCCTCAGAGCTCATTCATCAGAACGCAGAACTCAGAACTCAGAATTCAGAACGCAAGTGAAAAATTTGAACTCAGAACTCAGAATACAGTACGCAAGATTCAGACCTCAAAATTCAGAACTCGGCACTCATAAAACATAATGCACAACAAAATCTCAAATCTCAGAATTTAAAACTCAGGAAATAGAACTAACAACTCAGAATTCAAATTCAGATCTCAGAGTGTAGCACTTTGGATTGAGAACTCATTCCTCAGAACGCAGAACTCAGAACTCAGAATTCAGAAATTAGGACTCACATCTCAGAACTCAGAACTCAGAACTCAGAATTCAGAACTCACAGTTCAGAACTCAGCATGACAACTCAGTATTCAGATCTCACAGTTCAGTTCACAGAATTGACAACTTAGAAATCAGAACACACAATACAGTGAACAGTATTCAGAATTCAGCACGCAGAACTCAGAATGCAGACCTCAGGAACCAGAACTCAGAGTTTACAACCCTGAATTCAGAATTCTAATTTCAGAGCTGAAATTCATAACTTAGAACACAAGACTCAGATGTCAGTACTCAGAAGTCAGAACTCAAAACTAGAACTCAGAACTCGATATTTAGACTTCAGAATATAGAACTCAGATATTCGGACTCCTAACTCAGACAAAGAACTCAGAGTTGAAATTGCAGAATTCAGAAGTCACAATTCACAACACAGAATTCGTGACTAGGAATTCATAAATGAGACTCAGTTCTCAAAATTCACAAATCAGAATTCAGAAATCCGAAATCAGAGCCCAGGACACAGAATTCGGAACTCAGAACTCAAAATTCAGTACTCAGAATTCAGAACTCAGAACTCACAACTCTGAATTCTGATCTCAGAATCCACAACTCTGAATTCAGAATATAGGCTTTAGTTTACAACACCGAACTCAGATCTCATAACTAAGAGTTGAGAATTCATGACTCAGAACTCAGAATTCAGAAATGATGACTCAGAACTTGGAATTCAGAACTCAGAAATCACAACTCAGTATTCGGAACCCAGAATTCATAACCCAGAATTCACACCTTCGAATTCTGAACTCAGAATTCAGAACACACAATTCAGAACTCAAAACGCAGAAATCAGAACTGTAACTCAGAATTGTGAAATCAGAACTCAGAATTCAGAACGCAATTGAGAACTTTGAAGTCAGAACTCAGAATAAATGACTCAGGGTACGTAACTCAGAATCCGCGACTCAGAAATCAGAACTGAGATACAGATCTCAGAATTCAAAATTCAGAAGTCAGAAGTCCGAATTCAGAACCGGAACACAGAATTCGGAACTCAGAACTTAAGATTCAGTACTCAGAATTCAGAACTCAGAAATCTCAACTCTGAATTCTGATCACAGAATTCACAACTCTGAAATCAGAATACAGACTTTAGTTTAGAACTCCGAACTCAGATCCAAGAGCTAAGAGTTGAGAATTCATAACTCAGGATTCAGAACTGGGAAATGAGAACTCAGAACTCAGATTTCACAGCTAAGAATTCAGAACTCAGTTATCAGAACTCAGAACAAAAAATTCAGGACTCAGTAGTCAGAACTAGAAACTGCGAACTCAGAATTTGTAACTCAGAATTCTGAACTCAGAACTCAGAATTCATAACGCGATTGAAAAATTTGAACTCAGAACTCAGAATACAGTACGCAAGATTCAGACCTCAAAATTCAGAACTCGGCACTCATAAAACATAATGCACAACAAAATCTCAAATCTCAGAATTTAAATCTCAGAAAATAGAACTAACAACTCAGAATTCAAACTCAGATCTCAGAGTGTAGCACTTTGGATTGAGAACTCATTCCTCAGAGCTCATTCATCAGAACGCAGAACTCAGAACTCAGAATTCAGAACGCAAGTGAAAAATTTGAACTCAGAACTCAGAATACAGTACGCAAGATTCAGACCTCAAAATTCAGAACTCGGCACTCATAAAACATAATGCACAACAAAATCTCAAATCTCAGAATTTAAAACTCAGGAAATAGAACTAACAACTCAGAATTCAAATTCAGATCTCAGAGTGTAGCACTTTGGATTGAGAACTCATTCCTCAGAACGCAGAACTCAGAACTCAGAATTCAGAAATTAGGACTCACATCTCAGAACTCAGAACTCAGAACTCAGAATTCAGAACTCACAGTTCAGAACTCAGCATGACAACTCAGTATTCAGATCTCACAGTTCAGTTCACAGAATTGACAACTTAGAAATCAGAACACACAATACAGTGAACAGTATTCAGAATTCAGCACGCAGAACTCAGAATGCAGACCTCAGGAACCAGAACTCAGAGTTTACAACCCTGAATTCAGAATTCTAATTTCAGAGCTGAAATTCATAACTTAGAACACAAGACTCAGATGTCAGTACTCAGAAGTCAGAACTCAAAACTAGAACTCAGAACTCGATATTTAGACTTCAGAATATAGAACTCAGATATTCGGACTCCTAACTCAGACAAAGAACTCAGAGTTGAAATTGCAGAATTCAGAAGTCACAATTCACAACACAGAATTCGTGACTAGGAATTCATAAATGAGACTCAGTTCTCAAAATTCACAAATCAGAATTCAGAAATCCGAAATCAGAGCCCAGGACACAGAATTCGGAACTCAGAACTCAAAATTCAGTACTCAGAATTCAGAACTCAGAACTCACAACTCTGAATTCTGATCTCAGAATCCACAACTCTGAATTCAGAATATAGGCTTTAGTTTACAACACCGAACTCAGATCTCAGAACTAAGAGTTGAGAATTCATGACTCAGAACTCAGAATTCAGAAATGATGACTCAGAACTTGGAATTCAGAACTCAGAAATCACAACTCAGTATTCGGAACCCAGAATTCATAACCCAGAATTTTCACCTTCGAATTCTGAACTCAGAATTCAAACTCGAATATCAGAACTGGGAAATGAGTACTTGGAACTCAGAATACGGACTTCATAACTTAGAATTCAGAACAAAGAACTCAGTTCTCAGCACTCAGAAATCAGAACTCAGAACTCAGAATTCACACCTTAGAATTCGGAACTCAGAATCCTAAGTCAGAATGCAAAACTTGGAACTCAGAATACAGAATTCAGAACACAGAACTCAGAATTCAGAACTCAGTTCTCAGTTCTCAGAACTCAGAACACAGTGTGGAGTACTCATGATTCAGAACTCAGAATTCACACCTTAGAATTCTGAACTCAGAATTCAGAACACACAATTCAGAACTCAAAACGCAGAAATCAGAACTGTAACTCAGAATTGTGAAATCAGAACTCAGAATTCAGAACGCAATTGAGAACTTTGAAGTCAGAACTCAGAATAAATGACTCAGGGTACGTAACTCAGAATCCGCGACTCAGAAATCAGAACTGAGATACAGATCTCAGAATTCAAAATTCAGAATTCAGAAGTCCGAATTCAGAATCGCAACACAGAATTCGGAACTCAGAACTTAAGATTCAGTACTCAGAATTCAGAACTCAGAAATCTCAACTCTGAATTCAGATCACAGAATTCACAACTCTGAAATCAGAATGCAGACTTCAGTTTAGAACTCCGAACTCAGATCCAAGAGCTAAGAGTTGAGAATTCATAACTCAGGATTCAGAACTGGGAAATGAGAACTCAGAACTCAGATTTCACAGCTAAGAATTCAGAACTCAGTTATCAGAACTCAGAACACAAAATTCAGGACTCAGGAGTCAGAACTAGAAACTGCAAACTCAGAATTTGTAACTCAGAATTCTGAACTCAGAACTCAGAATTCATAACGCGATTGAAAAATTTGAACTCAGAACTCAGAATACACTACTCAAGATTCAGACCTCAAAATTCAGAACTCGGCACTCATAAAACATAATGCACAACAAAATCTCAAATCTCAGAATTTAAAACTCAGAAGATAGAACTAACAACTCACAATTCAAACTCAGATCTCAGAGTGTAGCACTTTGGATTGAGAACTCATTCCTCAGAGCTCATTCCTCAGAACGCAGAACTCAGAACTCAGAATTCAGAACGCAAGTGAAAAATTTGAACTCAGAACTCAGAATACAGTACGCAAGATTCAGACCTCAAAATTCAGAACTCGGCACTCATAAAACATAATGCACAACAAAATCTCAAATCTCAGAATTTAAAACTCAGAAAATAGAACTAACAACTCAGAATTCAAATTCAGATCTCAGAGTGTAGCACTTTGGATTGAGAACTCATTCCTCAGAACGCAGAATTCAGAACTCAGAATTCAGAAATTAGGACTCACACCTCAGAACTCAGAACTCAGAATTCAGAACTCACAGTTCAGAACTCAGCATGACAACTCAGTATTCAGATCTCACAGTTCAGTTCACAGAATTGACAACTTAGAAATCAGAACACACAATACAGTGAGCAGTATTCAGAATTCAGCACGCAGAACTCAGAATGCAGACCTCAGGAACCAGAACTCAGAGTTTACAACCCTGAATTCAGAATTCTAATTTCAGAACTGAAATTCATAACTCAGAACACAAGACTCAGATGTCAGAACTCAGAAGTCAGAACTCAAAACTAGAACTCAGAACTCGATATTTAGACTTCAGAATATAGAACTCAGATATTCGGACTCCTAACTCAGACAAAGAACTCAGAGTTGAAATTGCAGAACTCAGAAGTCACAATTCACAACACAGAATTCGTGACCAGGACTTCATAAATGAGACTCAGTTCTCAAAATTCACAAATCAGAATTCAGAAATCCGAATTCAGAGCCCAGGACACAGAATTCGGAACTCAGAACTCAAAATTCAGTACTCAGAATTCAGAACTCAGAACTTACAACTCTGAATTCTGATCTCAGAATCCACAACTCTGAATTCAGAATACAGGCTTCAGTTTAGAACATCGAACTCAGATCTCAGAACTAAGAGTTGAGAATTCATAACTCAGAACTCAGAATTCAGAAATGATGACTCAGAACTTGGAATTCAGAACTCAGAAATCACAACTCAGTATTCAGAACCCAGAATTCATAACCCAGAATTTTCACCTTCGAATTCTGAACTCAGAATTCAAACTCGAATATCAGAACTGGGAAATGAGTACTTGGAACTCAGAATACGGACTTCATAACTTAGAATTCAGAACAAAGAACTCAGTTCTCAGCACTCAGAAATCAGAACTCAAAACTCAGAATTCACACCTCAGAATTCAGAACTCAGAATCCTAAATCAGAATTCAAAACTTGGAACTCAGAATACAGAATTCAGAACACAGAACTCAGAATTCAGAACTCAGTTCTCAGTTCTCAGGACTCAGAACACAGTGTGGAGTACTCATGATTCAGAACTCAGAATTCACACCTTAGAATTCTGAACTCAGAATTCAGAACACACAATTCAGAACTCAAAACGCAGAAATCAGAACTGTAACTCAGAATTGTGAAATCAGAACTCAGAATTCAGAACGCAATTGAGAACTTTGAAGTCAGAACTCAGAATAAATGACTCAGGGTACGTAACTCAGAATCCGCGACTCAGAAATCAGAACTGAGATACAGATCTCAGAATTCAAAATTCAGAATTCAGAAGTCCGAATTCAGAACCGGAACACAGAATTCAGAACTCAGAACTTAAGATTCAGTACTCAGAATTCAGAACTCAGAAATCTCAACTCTGAATTCTGATCACAGAATTCACAACTCTGAAATCAGAATACAGACTTTAGTTTAGAACTCCGAACTCAGATCCAAGAGCTAAGAGTTGAGAATTCATAACTCAGGATTCAGAACTGGGAAATGAGAACTCAGAACTCAGATTTCACAGCTAAGAATTCAGAACTCAGTTATCAGAACTCAGAACACAAAATTCAGGACTCAGTAGTCAGAACTAGAAACTGCGAACTCAGAATTTGTAACTCAGAATTCTGAACTCAGAACTCAGAATTCATAACGCGATTGAAAAATTTGAACTCAGAACTCAGAATACAGTACGCAAGATTCAGACCTCAAAATTCAGAACTCGGCACTCATAAAACATAATGCACAACAAAATCTCAAATCTCAGAATTTAAATCTCAGAAAATAGAACTAACAACTCAGAATTCAAACTCAGATCTCAGAGTGTAGCACTTTGGATTGAGAACTCATTCCTCAGAGCTCATTCCTCAGAACGCAGAACTCAGAACTCAGAATTCAGAAATTAGGATTCATATCTCACAACTCAGAACTCAGA
This sequence comes from Ochotona princeps, assembly GCF_030435755.1. NCBI lineage: Eukaryota > Metazoa > Chordata > Mammalia > Lagomorpha > Ochotonidae > Ochotona > Ochotona princeps. The sequence continues at coordinate 4,104,841 of NC_080866.1, read as the reverse complement.
ATTCAGAACTCGGAGTTTAGAACTCAGCATGACAACTCAGTATTCAGATCTCGCAGTTCAGCACACAGAATTGACAACTTAGAAATCAGAACACACAATACAGTGAGCAGTATTCAGAATTCAGCACGCAGAACTCAGAATGCAGACCTCAGGAACCAGAACTCAGAGTTTACAACCCTGAATTCAGAATTCTAATTTCAGAACTGAAATTCATAACTCAGAACACAAGACTCAGATGTCAGTACTCAGAAGTCAGAACTCAAAACTAGAACTCAGAACTCTATATTTAGACTTCAGAATATAGAACTCAGATATTCGGACTCCTAACTTAGACAAAGAACTCAGAGTTGAAATTGCAGAACTCAGAAGTCACAATTCACAACACAGAATTCGTGACTAGAAATTCATAAATGAGATTCAGTTCTCAAAATTCACAAATCAGAATTCAGAAATCCGAATTCAGAGCCCAGGACACAGAATTCGGAACTCAGAACTCAAAATTCAGTACTCAGAATTCAGAACTCAGAACTCACAACTCTGAATTCTGATCTCAGAACCCACAACTCTGAATTCAGAATACAGGCTTCAGTTTAGAACACCGAACTCAGATCTCATAACTAAGAGTTGAGAATTCATGACTCAGAACTCAGAATTCAGAAATGATGACTCAGAACTTGGAATTCAGAACTCAGAAATCACAACTCAGTATTCAGAACCCAGAATTCATAACCCAGAATTTTCACCTTCGAATTCTGAACTCAGAATTCAAACTCGAATATCAGAACTGGGAAATGAGTATTTGGAACTCAGAATACGGACTTCATAACTTAGAATTCAGAACAAAGAACTCAGTTCTCAGCACTCAGAAATCAGAACTCAAAACTCAGAATTCACACCTTAGAATTCGGAACTCAGAATCCTAAGTCAGAATGCAAAACTTGGAACTCAGAATACAGAATTCAGAACACAGAACTCAGAATTCAGAACTCAGTTCTCAGTTCTCAGAACTCAGAACACAGTGTGGAGTACTCATGATTCAGAACTCAGAATTCACACCTTAGAATTCTGAACTCAGAATTCAGAACGCAATTGAGAACTTTGAAGTCAGAACTCAGAATAAATGACTCAGGGTACGTAACTCAGAATCCGCGACTCAGAAATCAGAACTGAGATACAGATCTCAGAATTCAAAATTCAGAATTCAGAAGTCCGAATTCAGAACCGGAACACAGAATTCAGAACTCAGAACTTAAGATTCAGTACTCAGAATTCAGAACTCAGAAATCTCAACTCTGAATTCTGATCACAGAATTCACAACTCTGAAATCAGAATACAGACTTTAGTTTAGAACTCCGAACTCAGATCCAAGAGCTAAGAGTTGAGAATTCATAACTCAGGATTCAGAACTGGGAAATGAGAACTCAGAACTCAGATTTCACAGCTAAGAATTCAGAACTCAGTTATCAGAACTCAGAACAAAAAATTCAGGACTCAGTAGTCAGAACTAGAAACTGCGAACTCAGAATTTGTAACTCAGAATTCTGAACTCAGAACTCAGAATTCATAACGCGATTGAAAAATTTGAACTCAGAACTCAGAATACAGTACGCAAGATTCAGACCTCAAAATTCAGAACTCGGCACTCATAAAACATAATGCACAACAAAATATCAAATCTCAGAATTTAAATCTCAGAAAATAGAACTAACAACTCAGAATTCAAACTCAGATCTCAGAGTGTAGCACTTTGGATTGAGAACTCATTCCTCAGAGCTCATTCATCAGAACGCAGAACTCAGAACTCAGAATTCAGAACGCAAGTGAAAAATTTGAACTCAGAACTCAGAATACAGTACGCAAGATTCAGACCTCAAAATTCAGAACTCGACACTCATAAAACATAATGCACAACAAAATCTCAAATCTCAGAATTTAAAACTCAGAAAATAGAACTAACAACTCAGAATTCAAATTCAGATCTCAGAGTGTAGCACTTTGGATTGAGAACTCATTCCTCAGAACGCAGAACTCAGAACTCAGAATTCAGAAATTAGGACTCACATCTCAGAACTCAGAACTCAGAACTCAGAATTCAGAACTCACAGTTCAGAACTCAGCATGACAACTCAGTATTCAGATCTCACAGTTCAGTTCACAGAATTGACAACTTAGAAATCAGAACACACAATACAGTGAGCAGTATTCAGAATTCAGCACGCAGAACTCAGAATGCAGACCTCAGGAACCAGAACTCAGAGTTTACAACCCTGAATTCAGAATTCTAATTTCAGAGCTGAAATTCATAACTTAGAACACAAGACTCAGATGTCAGTACTCAGAAGTCAGAACTCAAAACTAGAACTCAGAACTCGATATTTAGACTTCAGAATATAGAACTCAGATATTCGGACTCCTAACTCAGACAAAGAACTCAGAGTTGAAATTGCAGAATTCAGAAGTCACAATTCACAACACAGAATTCGTGACTAGGAATTCATAAATGAGACTCAGTTCTCAAAATTCACAAATCAGAATTCAGAAATCCGAAATCAGAGCCCAGGACACAGAATTCGGAACTCAGAACTCAAAATTCAGTACTCAGAATTCAGAACTCAGAACTCACAACTCTGAATTCTGATCTCAGAATCCACAACTCTGAATTCAGAATATAGGCTTTAGTTTACAACACCGAACTCAGATCTCAGAACTAAGAGTTGAGAATTCATGACTCAGAACTCAGAATTCAGAAATGATGACTCAGAACTTGGAATTCAGAACTCAGAAATCACAACTCAGTATTCAGAACCCAGAATTCATAACCCAGAATTTTCACCTTCGAATTCTGAACTCAGAATTCAAACTCGAATATCAGAACTGGGAAATGAGTATTTGAAACTCAGAATACGGACTTCATAACTTAGAATTCAGAAGAAAGAACTCAGTTCTCAGCACTCAGAAATCAGAACTCAGCACTCAGAATTCACACCTTAGATTTCGGAACTCAGAATCCTAAGTCAGAATGCAAAACTTGGAACTCAGAATACAGAATTCAGAACACAGAACTCAAATTCAGAACTCAGTTCTCAGTTCTCAGGACTCAGAACACAGTGTGGAGTACTCATGATTCAGAACTCAGAATTCACACCTTAGAATTCTGAACTCAGAATTCAGAACACACAATTCAGAACTCAAAACGCAGAAATCAGAACTGTAACTCAGAATTGTGAAATCAGAACTCAGAATTCAGAACGCAATTGAGAACTTTGAAGTCAGAACTCAGAATAAATGACTCAGGGTACGTAACTCAGAATCCGCGACTCAGAAATCAGAACTGAGATACAGATCTCAGAATTCAAAATTCAGAATTCAGAAGTCCGAATTCAGAACCGGAACACAGAATTCGGAACTCAGAACTTAAGATTCAGTACTCAGAATTCAGAACTCAGAAATCTCAACTCTGAATTCTGATCACAGAATTCACAACTCTGAAATCAGAATACAGACTTCAGTTTAGAACTCCGAACTCAGATCCAAGAGCTAAGAGTTGAGAATTCATAACTCAGGATTCAGAACTGGGAAATGAGAACTCAGAACTCAGATTTCACAGCTAAGAATTCAGAACTCAGTTATCAGAACTCAGAACAAAAAATTCAGGACTCAGTAGTCAGAACTAGAAACTGCGAACTCAGAATTTGTAACTCAGAATTCTGAACTCAGAACTCAGAATTCATAACGCGATTGAAAAATTTGAACTCAGAACTCAGAATACAGTACGCAAGATTCAGACCTCAAAATTCAGAACTCGGCACTCATAAAACATAATGCACAACAAAGTCTCAAATCTCAGAATTTAAAACTCAGAATATAGAACTAACAACTCAGAATTCAAACTCAGATCTCAGAGTGTAGCACTTTGGATTGAGAACTCATTCCTCAGAGCTCATTCATCAGAACGCAGAACTCAGAACTCAGAATTCAGAACGCAAGTGAAAAATTTGAACTCAGAACTCAGAATACAGTACGCAAGATTCAGACCTCAAAATTCAGAACTCGGCACTCATAAAACATTATGCACAACAAAATCTCAAATCTCAGAATTTAAAACTCAGAAAATAGAACTAACAACTCAGAATTCAAATTCAGATCTCAGAGTGTAGCACTTTGGATTGAGAACTCATTCCTCAGAACGCAGAACTCAGAACTCAGAATTCAGAAATTAGGACTCACATCTCAGAACTCAGAACTCAGAACTCAGAATTCAGAACTCACAGTTCAGTACTCAGCATGACAACTCAGTATTCAGATCTCGCAGTTCAGCACACAGAATTGACAACTTAGAAATCAGAACACACAATACAGTGAGCAGTATTCAGAATTCAGCACGCAGAACTCAGAATGCAGTCCTCAGGGACCAGAACTCAGAGTTTACAACCCTGAATTCAGAATTCTAATTTCAGGACTGAGATTCATAACTCAAAACACAAGACTCAGATGTCAGAACTCAGAAGTCAGAACTCAAAACTAGAACTCAGAACTCGATATTTAGACTTCAGAATATAGAACTCAGATATTCGGACTCCTAACTCAGACAAAGAACTCAGAGTTGAAATTGCAGAACTCAGAAGTCACAATTCACAACACAGAATTCGTGACTAGGAATTCATAAATGAGACTCAGTTCTCAAAATTCACAAATCAGAATTCAGAAATCCGAATTCAGAGCCCAGGACACAGAATTCGGAACTCAGAACTCAAAATTCAGTACTCAGAATTCAGAACTCAGAACTCACAACTCTGAATTCTGATCTCAGAATCCACAACTCTGAATTCAGAATACAGGCTTCAGTTTAGAACTCCGAACTCAGATCTCAGAACTAAGAGTTGAGAACTCATGACTCAGAACTCAGAATTCAGAAATGATGACTCAGAACTTGGAATTCAGAACTCAGAAATCACAACTCAGTATTCGGAACCCAGAATTCATAACCCAGAATTTTCACCTTCGAATTCTGAACTCAGAATTCAAACTCGAATATCAGAACTGGGAAATGAGTATTTGGAACTCAGAATACGGACTTCATAACTTAGAATTCAGAACAAAGAACTCAGTTCTCAGCACTCAGAAATCAGAACTCAGAACTCAGAATTCACACCTTAGAATTCAGAACTCAGAATCCTAAGTCAGAATTCAAAACTTGGAACTCAGAATACAGAATTCAGAACACAGAACTCAGAATTCAGAACTCAGTTCTCAGTTCTCAGGACTCAGAACACAGTGTGGAGTACTCTTGATTCAGAACTCAGAATTCACACCTTAGAATTCTGAACTCAGAATTCAGAACACACAATTCAGAACTCAAAATGCAGAAATCAGAACTGTAACTCAGAATTGTGAAATCAGAACTCAGAATTCAGAACGCAATTGAGAACTTTGAAGTCAGAACTCAGAATAAATGACTCAGGGTACGTAACTCAGAATCCGCGACTCAGAAATCAGAACTGAGATACAGATCTCAGAATTCAAAATTCAGAATTCAGAAGTCCGAATTCAGAACCGGAACACAGAATTCGGAACTCAGAACTTAAGATTCAGTACTCAGAATTCAGAACTCAGAAATCTCAACTCTGAATTCTGATCACAGAATTCACAACTCTGAAATCAGAATACAGACTGTAGAATTTAGAACTCCGAACTCAGATCCAAGAGCTAAGAGTTGAGAATTCATAACTCAGGATTCAGAACTGGGAAATGAGGACTCAGAACTCAGATTTCACAGCTAAGAATTCAGAACTCAGTTATCAGAACTCAGAACAAAAAATTCAGGACTCAGTAGTCAGAACTAGAAACTGCGAACTCAGAATTTGTAACTCAGAATTCTGAACTCAGAACTCAGAATTCATAACGCGATTGAAAAATTTGAACTCAGAACTCAGAATACAGTACGCAAGATTCAGACCTCAAAATTCAGAACTCGGCACTCATAAAACATAATGCACAACAAAATCTCAAATCTCAGAATTTAAAACTCAGGAAATAGAACTAACAACTCAGAATTCAAATTCAGATCTCAGAGTGTAGCACTTTGGATTGAAAACTCATTCCTCAGAACGCAGAACTCAGAACTCAGAATTCAGAAATTAGGACTCACATCTCAGAACTCAGAACTCAGAACTCAGAATTCAGAACTCACAGTTCAGAACTCAGCATGACAACTCAGTATTCAGATCTCACAGTTCAGTTCACAGAATTGACAACTTAGAAATCAGAACACACAATACAGTGAGCAGTATTCAGAATTCAGCACGCAGAACTCAGAATGCAGACCTCAGGAACCAGAACTCAGAGTTTACAACCCTGAATTCAGAATTCTAATTTCAGAACTGAAATTCATAACTTAGAACACAAGACTCAGATGTCAGTATTCAGAAGTCAGAACTCAAAACTAGAACTCAGAACTCGATATTTAGACTTCAGAATATAGAACTCAGATATTCGGACTCCTAACTCAGACAAAGAACTCAGAGTTGAAATTGCAGAATTCAGAAGTCACAATTCACAACACAGAATTCGTGACTAGGAATTCATATATGAGACTCAGTTCTCAAAATTCACAAATCAGAATTCAGAAATCCGAAATCAGAGCCCAGGACACAGAATTCGGAACTCAGAACTCAAAATTCAGTACTCAGAATTCAGAACTCAGAACTCACAACTCTGAATTCTGATCTCAGAATCCACAACTCTGAATTCAGAATATAGGCTTTAGTTTACAACACCGAACTCAGATCGCAGAACTAAGAGTTGAGAATTCATGACTCAGAACTCAGAATTCAGAAATGATGACTCAGAACTTGGAATTCAGAACTCAGAAATCACAACTCAGTATTCGGAACCCAGAATTCATAACCCAGAATTTTCACCTTCGAATTCTGAACTCAGAATTCAAACTCGAATATCAGAACTGGGAAATGAGTATTTGAAACTCAGAATACGGACTTCATAACTTAGAATTCAGAACAAAGAACCCAGTTCTCAGCACTCAGAAATCAGAACTCAAAACTCAGAATTCACACCTTAGAATTCGGAACTCAGAATCCTAAGTCAGAATGCAAAACTTGGAACTCAGAATACAGAATTCAGAACACAGAACTCAGAATTCAGAACTCAGTTCTCAGTTCTCAGGACTCAGAACACAGTGTGGAGTACTCATGATTCAGAACTCAGAATTCACACCTTAGAATTCTGAACTCAGAATTCAGAACACACAATTCAGAACTCAAAACGCAGAAATCAGAACTGTAACTCAGAATTGTGAAATCAGAACTCAGAATTCAGAACGCAATTGAGAACTTTGAAGTCAGAACTCAGAATAAATGACTCAGGGTACGTAACTCAGAATCCGCGACTCAGAAATCAGAACTGAGATACAGATCTCAGAATTCAAAATTCAGAATTCAGAAGTCCGAATTCAGAATCGCAACACAGAATTCGGAACTCAGAACTTAAGATTCAGTACTCAGAATTCAGAACTCAGAAATCTCAACTCTGAATTCAGATCACAGAATTCACAACTCTGAAATCAGAATGCAGACTTCAGTTTAGAACTCCGAACTCAGATCCAAGAGCTAAGAGTTGAGAATTCATAACTCAGGATTCAGAACTGGGAAATGAGAACTCAGAACTCAGATTTCACAGCTAAGAATTCAGAACTCAGTTATCAGAACTCAGAACACAAAATTCAGGACTCAGGAGTCAGAACTAGAAACTGCAAACTCAGAATTTGTAACTCAGAATTCTGAACTCAGAACTCAGAATTCATAACGCGATTGAAAAATTTGAACTCAGAACTCAGAATACACTACTCAAGATTCAGACCTCAAAATTCAGAACTCGGCACTCATAAAACATAATGCACAACAAAATCTCAAATCTCAGAATTTAAAACTCAGAAGATAGAACTAACAACTCACAATTCAAACTCAGATCTCAGAGTGTAGCACTTTGGATTGAGAACTCATTCCTCAGAGCTCATTCCTCAGAACGCAGAACTCAGAACTCAGAATTCAGAACGCAAGTGAAAAATTTGAACTCAGAACTCAGAATACAGTACGCAAGATTCAGACCTCAAAATTCAGAACTCGGCACTCATAAAACATAATGCACAACAAAATCTCAAATCTCAGAATTTAAAACTCAGAAAATAGAACTAACAACTCAGAATTCAAACTCAGATCTCAGAGTGTAGCACTTTGGATTGAGAACTCATTCCTCAGAACGCAGAATTCAGAACTCAGAATTCAGAAATTAGGACTCACACCTCAGAACTCAGAACTCAGAATTCAGAACTCACAGTTCAGAACTCAGCATGACAACTCAGTATTCAGATCTCACAGTTCAGTTCACAGAATTGACAACTTAGAAATCAGAACACACAATACAGTGAGCAGTATTCAGAATTCAGCACGCAGAACTCAGAATGCAGACCTCAGGAACCAGAACTCAGAGTTTACAACCCTGAATTCAGAATTCTAATTTCAGAACTGAAATTCATAACTCAGAACACAAGACTCAGATGTCAGAACTCAGAAGTCAGAACTCAAAACTAGAACTCAGAACTCGATATTTAGACTTCAGAATATAGAACTCAGATATTCGGACTCCTAACTCAGACAAAGAACTCAGAGTTGAAATTGCAGAACTCAGAAGTCACAATTCACAACACAGAATTCGTGACCAGGACTTCATAAATGAGACTCAGTTCTCAAAATTCACAAATCAGAATTCAGAAATCCGAATTCAGAGCCCAGGACACAGAATTCTGAACTCAGAACTCAAAATTCAGTACTCAGAATTCAGAACTCAGAACTTACAACTCTGAATTCTGATCTCAGAATCCACAACTCTGAATTCAGAATACAGGCTTCAGTTTAGAACATCGAACTCAGATCTCAGAACTAAGAGTTGAGAATTCATAACTCAGAACTCAGAACTCAGAAATGATGACTCAGAACTTGGAATTCAGAACTCAGAAATCACAACTCAGTATTCAGAACCCAGAATTCATAACCCAGAATTTTCACCTTCGAATTCTGAACTCAGAATTCAAACTCGAATATCAGAACTGGGAAATGAGTACTTGGAACTCAGAATACGGACTTCATAACTTAGAATTCAGAACAAAGAACTCAGTTCTCAGCACTCAGAAATCAGAACTCAAAACTCAGAATTCACACCTCAGAATTCAGAACTCAGAATCCTAAATCAGAATTCAAAACTTGGAACTCAGAATACAGAATTCAGAACACAGAACTCAGAATTCAGAACTCAGTTCTCAGTTCTCAGGACTCAGAACACAGTGTGGAGTACTCATGATTCAGAACTCAGAATTCACACCTTAGAATTCTGAACTCAGAATTCAGAACACACAATTCAGAACTCAAAACGCAGAAATCAGAACTGTAACTCAGAATTGTGAAATCAGAACTCAGAATTCAGAACGCAATTGAGAACTTTGAAGTCAGAACTCAGAATAAATGACTCAGGGTACGTAACTCAGAATCCGCGACTCAGAAATCAGAACTGAGATACAGATCTCAGAATTCAAAATTCAGAATTCAGAAGTCCGAATTCAGAACCGGAACACAGAATTCAGAACTCAGAACTTAAGATTCAGTACTCAGAATTCAGAACTCAGAAATCTCAACTCTGAATTCTGATCACAGAATTCACAACTCTGAAATCAGAATACAGACTTTAGTTTAGAACTCCGAACTCAGATCCAAGAGCTAAGAGTTGAGAATTCATAACTCAGGATTCAGAACTGGGAAATGAGAACTCAGAACTCAGATTTCACAGCTAAGAATTCAGAACTCAGTTATCAGAACTCAGAACAAAAAATTCAGGACTCAGTAGTCAGAACTAGAAACTGCGAACTCAGAATTTGTAACTCAGAATTCTGAACTCAGAACTCAGAATTCATAACGCGATTGAAAAATTTGAACTCAGAACTCAGAATACAGTACGCAAGATTCAGACCTCAAAATTCAGAACTCGGCACTCATAAAACATAATGCACAACAAAATCTCAAATCTCAGAATTTAAATCTCAGAAAATAGAACTAACAACTCAGAATTCAAACTCAGATCTCAGAGTGTAGCACTTTGGATTGAGAACTCATTCCTCAGAGCTCATTCCTCAGAACGCAGAACTCAGAACTCAGAATTCAGAAATTAGGATTCATATCTCACAACTCAGAACTCAGAATTCAGAACTCGGAGTTTAGAACTCAGCATGACAACTCAGTATTCAGATCTCGCAGTTCAGCACACAGAATTGACAACTTAGAAATCAGAACACACAATACAGTGAGCAGTATTCAGAATTCAGCACGCAGAACTCAGAATGCAGACCTCAGGAACCAGAACTCAGAGTTTACAACCCTGAATTCAGAATTCTAATTTCAGAACTGAAATTCATAACTCAGAACACAAGACTCAGATGTCAGTACTCAGAAGTCAGAACTCAAAACTAGAACTCAGAACTCTATATTTAGACTTCAGAATATAGAACTCAGATATTCGGACTCCTAACTTAGACAAAGAACTCAGAGTTGAAATTGCAGAACTCAGAAGTCACAATTCACAACACAGAATTCGTGACTAGAAATTCATAAATGAGACTCAGTTCTCAAAATTCACAAATCAGAATTCAGAAATCCGAATTCAGAGCCCAGGACACAGAATTCGGAACTCAGAACTCAAAATTCAGTACTCAGAATTCAGAACTCAGAACTCACAACTCTGAATTCTGATCTCAGAACCCACAACTCTGAATTCAGAATACAGGCTTCAGTTTAGAACACCGAACTCAGATCTCATAACTAAGAGTTGAGAATTCATGACTCAGAACTCAGAATTCAGAAATGATGACTCAGAACTTGGAATTCAGAACTCAGAAATCACAACTCAGTATTCAGAACCCAGAATTCATAACCCAGAATTTTCACCTTCGAATTCTGAACTCAGAATTCAAACTCGAATATCAGAACTGGGAAATGAGTATTTGGAACTCAGAATACGGACTTCATAACTTAGAATTCAGAACAAAGAACTCAGTTCTCAGCACTCAGAAATCAGAACTCAAAACTCAGAATTCACACCTTAGAATTCGGAACTCAGAATCCTAAGTCAGAATGCAAAACTTGGAACTCAGAATACAGAATTCAGAACACAGAACTCAGAATTCAGAACTCAGTTCTCAGTTCTCAGAACTCAGAACACAGTGTGGAGTACTCATGATTCAGAACTCAGAATTCACACCTTAGAATTCTGAACTCAGAATTCAGAACGCAATTGAGAACTTTGAAGTCAGAACTCAGAATAAATGACTCAGGGTACGTAACTCAGAATCCGCGACTCAGAAATCAGAACTGAGATACAGATCTCAGAATTCAAAATTCAGAATTCAGAAGTCCGAATTCAGAACCGGAACACAGAATTCAGAACTCAGAACTTAAGATTCAGTACTCAGAATTCAGAACTCAGAAATCTCAACTCTGAATTCTGATCACAGAATTCACAACTCTGAAATCAGAATACAGACTTTAGTTTAGAACTCCGAACTCAGATCCAAGAGCTAAGAGTTGAGAATTCATAACTCAGGATTCAGAACTGGGAAATGAGAACTCAGAACTCAGATTTCACAGCTAAGAATTCAGAACTCAGTTATCAGAACTCAGAACAAAAAATTCAGGACTCAGTAGTCAGAACTAGAAACTGCGAACTCAGAATTTGTAACTCAGAATTCTGAACTCAGAACTCAGAATTCATAACGCGATTGAAAAATTTGAACTCAGAACTCAGAATACAGTACGCAAGATTCAGACCTCAAAATTCAGAACTCGGCACTCATAAAACATAATGCACAACAAAATATCAAATCTCAGAATTTAAATCTCAGAAAATAGAACTAACAACTCAGAATTCAAACTCAGATCTCAGAGTGTAGCACTTTGGATTGAGAACTCATTCCTCAGAGCTCATTCCTCAGAACGCAGAACTCAGAACTCAGAATTCAGAACGCAAGTGAAAAATTTGAACTCAGAACTCAGAATACAGTACGCAAGATTCAGACCTCAAAATTCAGAACTCGACACTCATAAAACATAATGCACAACAAAATCTCAAATCTCAGAATTTAAAACTCAGAAAATAGAACTAACAACTCAGAATTCAAATTCAGATCTCAGAGTGTAGCACTTTGGATTGAGAACTCATTCCTCAGAACGCAGAACTCAGAACTCAGAATTCAGAAATTAGGACTCACATCTCAGAACTCAGAACTCAGAACTCAGAATTCAGAACTCACAGTTCAGAACTCAGCATGACAACTCAGTATTCAGATCTCACAGTTCAGTTCACAGAATTGACAACTTAGAAATCAGAACACACAATACAGTGAGCAGTATTCAGAATTCAGCACGCAGAACTCAGAATGCAGACCTCAGGAACCAGAACTCAGAGTTTACAACCCTGAATTCAGAATTCTAATTTCAGAGCTGAAATTCATAACTTAGAACACAAGACTCAGATGTCAGTACTCAGAAGTCAGAACTCAAAACTAGAACTCAGAACTCGATATTTAGACTTCAGAATATAGAACTCAGATATTCGGACTCCTAACTCAGACAAAGAACTCAGAGTTGAAATTGCAGAATTCAGAAGTCACAATTCACAACACAGAATTCGTGACTAGGAATTCATAAATGAGACTCAGTTCTCAAAATTCACAAATCAGAATTCAGAAATCCGAAATCAGAGCCCAGGACACAGAATTCGGAACTCAGAACTCAAAATTCAGTACTCAGAATTCAGAACTCAGAACTCACAACTCTGAATTCTGATCTCAGAATCCACAACTCTGAATTCAGAATATAGGCTTTAGTTTACAACACCGAACTCAGATCTCAGAACTAAGAGTTGAGAATTCATGACTCAGAACTCAGAATTCAGAAATGATGACTCAGAACTTGGAATTCAGAACTCAGAAATCACAACTCAGTATTCAGAACCCAGAATTCATAACCCAGAATTTTCACCTTCGAATTCTGAACTCAGAATTCAAACTCGAATATCAGAACTGGGAAATGAGTATTTGAAACTCAGAATACGGACTTCATAACTTAGAATTCAGAAGAAAGAACTCAGTTCTCAGCACTCAGAAATCAGAACTCAGCACTCAGAATTCACACCTTAGATTTTGGAACTCAGAATCCTAAGTCAGAATGCAAAACTTGGAACTCAGAATACAGAATTCAGAACACAGAACTCAAATTCAGAACTCAGTTCTCAGTTCTCAGGACTCAGAACACAGTGTGGAGTACTCATGATTCAGAACTCAGAATTCACACCTTAGAATTCTGAACTCAGAATTCAGAACACACAATTCAGAACTCAAAACGCAGAAATCAGAACTGTAACTCAGAATTGTGAAATCAGAACTCAGAATTCAGAACGCAATTGAGAACTTTGAAGTCAGAACTCAGAATAAATGACTCAGGGTACGTAACTCAGAATCCGCGACTCAGAAATCAGAACTGAGATACAGATCTCAGAATTCAAAATTCAGAATTCAGAAGTCCGAATTCAGAACCGGAACACAGAATTCGGAACTCAGAACTTAAGATTCAGTACTCAGAATTCAGAACTCAGAAATCTCAACTCTGAATTCTGATCACAGAATTCACAACTCTGAAATCAGAATACAGACTTCAGTTTAGAACTCCGAACTCAGATCCAAGAGCTAAGAGTTGAGAATTCATAACTCAGGATTCAGAACTGGGAAATGAGAACTCAGAACTCAGATTTCACAGCTAAGAATTCAGAACTCAGTTATCAGAACTCAGAACAAAAAATTCAGGACTCAGTAGTCAGAACTAGAAACTGCGAACTCAGAATTTGTAACTCAGAATTCTGAACTCAGAACTCAGAATTCATAACGCGATTGAAAAATTTGAACTCAGAACTCAGAATACAGTACGCAAGATTCAGACCTCAAAATTCAGAACTCGGCACTCATAAAACATAATGCACAACAAAGTCTCAAATCTCAGAATTTAAAACTCAGAATATAGAACTAACAACTCAGAATTCAAACTCAGATCTCAGAGTGTAGCACTTTGGATTGAGAACTCATTCCTCAGAGCTCATTCATCAGAACGCAGAACTCAGAACTCAGAATTCAGAACGCAAGTGAAAAATTTGAACTCAGAACTCAGAATACAGTACGCAAGATTCAGACCTCAAAATTCAGAACTCGGCACTCATAAAACATTATGCACAACAAAATCTCAAATCTCAGAATTTAAAACTCAGAAAATAGAACTAACAACTCAGAATTCAAATTCAGATCTCAGAGTGTAGCACTTTGGATTGAGAACTCATTCCTCAGAACGCAGAACTCAGAACTCAGAATTCAGAAATTAGGACTCACATCTCAGAACTCAGAACTCAGAACTCAGAATTCAGAACTCACAGTTCAGTACTCAGCATGACAACTCAGTATTCAGATCTCGCAGTTCAGCACACAGAATTGACAACTTAGAAATCAGAACACACAATACAGTGAGCAGTATTCAGAATTCAGCACGCAGAACTCAGAATGCAGTCCTCAGGGACCAGAACTCAGAGTTTACAACCCTGAATTCAGAATTCTAATTTCAGGACTGAGATTCATAACTCAAAACACAAGACTCAGATGTCAGAACTCAGAAGTCAGAACTCAAAACTAGAACTCAGAACTCGATATTTAGACTTCAGAATATAGAACTCAGATATTCGGACTCCTAACTCAGACAAAGAACTCAGAGTTGAAATTGCAGAACTCAGAAGTCACAATTCACAACACAGAATTCGTGACTAGGAATTCATAAATGAGACTCAGTTCTCAAAATTCACAAATCAGAATTCAGAAATCCGAATTCAGAGCCCAGGACACAGAATTCGGAACTCAGAACTCAAAATTCAGTACTCAGAATTCAGAACTCAGAACTCACAACTCTGAATTCTGATCTCAGAATCCACAACTCTGAATTCAGAATACAGGCTTCAGTTTAGAACTCCGAACTCAGATCTCAGAACTAAGAGTTGAGAACTCATGACTCAGAACTCAGAATTCAGAAATGATGACTCAGAACTTGGAATTCAGAACTCAGAAATCACAACTCAGTATTCGGAACCCAGAATTCATAACCCAGAATTTTCACCTTCGAATTCTGAACTCAGAATTCAAACTCGAATATCAGAACTGGGAAATGAGTATTTGGAACTCAGAATACGGACTTCATAACTTAGAATTCAGAACAAAGAACTCAGTTCTCAGCACTCAGAAATCAGAACTCAGAACTCAGAATTCACACCTTAGAATTCAGAACTCAGAATCCTAAGTCAGAATTCAAAACTTGGAACTCAGAATACAGAATTCAGAACACAGAACTCAGAATTCAGAACTCAGTTCTCAGTTCTCAGGACTCAGAACACAGTGTGGAGTACTCTTGATTCAGAACTCAGAATTCACACCTTAGAATTCTGAACTCAGAATTCAGAACACACAATTCAGAACTCAAAATGCAGAAATCAGAACTGTAACTCAGAATTGTGAAATCAGAACTCAGAATTCAGAACGCAATTGAGAACTTTGAAGTCAGAACTCAGAATAAATGACTCAGGGTACGTAACTCAGAATCCGCGACTCAGAAATCAGAACTGAGATACAGATCTCAGAATTCAAAATTCAGAATTCAGAAGTCCGAATTCAGAACCGGAACACAGAATTCGGAACTCAGAACTTAAGATTCAGTACTCAGAATTCAGAACTCAGAAATCTCAACTCTGAATTCTGATCACAGAATTCACAACTCTGAAATCAGAATACAGACTGTAGAATTTAGAACTCCGAACTCAGATCCAAGAGCTAAGAGTTGAGAATTCATAACTCAGGATTCAGAACTGGGAAATGAGGACTCAGAACTCAGATTTCACAGCTAAGAATTCAGAACTCAGTTATCAGAACTCAGAACAAAAAATTCAGGACTCAGTAGTCAGAACTAGAAACTGCGAACTCAGAATTTGTAACTCAGAATTCTGAACTCAGAACTCAGAATTCATAACGCGATTGAAAAATTTGAACTCAGAACTCAGAATACAGTACGCAAGATTCAGACCTCAAAATTCAGAACTCGGCACTCATAAAACATAATGCACAACAAAATCTCAAATCTCAGAATTTAAAACTCAGGAAATAGAACTAACAACTCAGAATTCAAATTCAGATCTCAGAGTGTAGCACTTTGGATTGAAAACTCATTCCTCAGAACGCAGAACTCAGAACTCAGAATTCAGAAATTAGGACTCACATCTCAGAACTCAGAACTCAGAACTCAGAATTCAGAACTCACAGTTCAGAACTCAGCATGACAACTCAGTATTCAGATCTCACAGTTCAGTTCACAGAATTGACAACTTAGAAATCAGAACACACAATACAGTGAGCAGTATTCAGAATTCAGCACGCAGAACTCAGAATGCAGACCTCAGGAACCAGAACTCAGAGTTTACAACCCTGAATTCAGAATTCTAATTTCAGAGCTGAAATTCATAACTTAGAACACAAGACTCAGATGTCAGTATTCAGAAGTCAGAACTCAAAACTAGAACTCAGAACTCGATATTTAGACTTCAGAATATAGAACTCAGATATTCGGACTCCTAACTCAGACAAAGAACTCAGAGTTGAAATTGCAGAATTCAGAAGTCACAATTCACAACACAGAATTCGTGACTAGGAATTCATATATGAGACTCAGTTCTCAAAATTCACAAATCAGAATTCAGAAATCCGAAATCAGAGCCCAGGACACAGAATTCGGAACTCAGAACTCAAAATTCAGTACTCAGAATTCAGAACTCAGAACTCACAACTCTGAATTCTGATCTCAGAATCCACAACTCTGAATTCAGAATATAGGCTTTAGTTTACAACACCGAACTCAGATCGCAGAACTAAGAGTTGAGAATTCATGACTCAGAACTCAGAATTCAGAAATGATGACTCAGAACTTGGAATTCAGAACTCAGAAATCACAACTCAGTATTCGGAACCCAGAATTCATAACCCAGAATTTTCACCTTCGAATTCTGAACTCAGAATTCAAACTCGAATATCAGAACTGGGAAATGAGTATTTGAAACTCAGAATACGGACTTCATAACTTAGAATTCAGAACAAAGAACCCAGTTCTCAGCACTCAGAAATCAGAACTCAAAACTCAGAATTCACACCTTAGAATTCGGAACTCAGAATCCTAAGTCAGAATGCAAAACTTGGAACTCAGAATACAGAATTCAGAACACAGAACTCAGAATTCAGAACTCAGTTCTCAGTTCTCAGGACTCAGAACACAGTGTGGAGTACTCATGATTCAGAACTCAGAATTCACACCTTAGAATTCTGAACTCAGAATTCAGAACACACAATTCAGAACTCAAAACGCAGAAATCAGAACTGTAACTCAGAATTGTGAAATCAGAACTCAGAATTCAGAACGCAATTGAGAACTTTGAAGTCAGAACTCAGAATAAATGACTCAGGGTACGTAACTCAGAATCCGCGACTCAGAAATCAGAACTGAGATACAGATCTCAGAATTCAAAATTCAGAATTCAGAAGTCCGAATTCAGAATCGGAACACAGAATTCAGAACTCAGAACTTAAGATTCAGTACTCAGAATTCAGAACTCAGAAATCTCAACTCTGAATTCTGATCACAGAATTCACAACTCTGAAATCAGAATACAGACTTCAGTTTAGAACTCCGAACTCAGATCCAAGAGCTAAGAGTTGAGAATTCATAACTCAGGATTCAGAACTGGGAAATGAGAACTCAGAACTCAGATTTCACAGCTAAGAATTCAGAACTCAGTTATCAGAACTCAGAACACAAAATTCAGGACTCAGTAGTCAGAAAGAGAAACTGCGAACTCAGAATTTGTAACTCAGAATTCTGAACTCAGAACTCAGAATTCATAACGCGATTGAAAAATTTGAACTCAGAACTCAGAATACAGTACGCAAGATTCAGACCTCTAAATTCAGAACTCGGCACTCATAAAACATAATGCACAACAAAGTCTCAAATCTCAGAATTTAAAACTCAGAAAATAGAACT
Source organism: Ochotona princeps (assembly GCF_030435755.1). Lineage (NCBI taxonomy): Eukaryota > Metazoa > Chordata > Mammalia > Lagomorpha > Ochotonidae > Ochotona > Ochotona princeps. The sequence goes on along the minus strand of NC_080866.1, from coordinate 4,086,616 downwards.
AACAACTCAGAATTCAAACTCAGATCTCAGAGTGTAGCACTTTGGATTGAGAACTCATTCCTCAGAGCTCATTCCTCAGAACGCAGAACTCAGAACTCAGAATTCAGAAATTAGGATTCATATCTCACAACTCAGAACTCAAAATTCAGAACTCAGAGTTCGGAACTCAGCATGACAACTCAGTATTCAGATCTCGCAGTTCAGCACACAGAATTGACAACTTAGAAATCAGAATACACAATACAGTGAGCAGTATTCAGAATTCAGCACGCAGAACTCAGAATGCAGTCCTCAGGAACCAGAACTCAGAGTTTACAACCCTGAATTCAGAATTCTAATTTCAGGACTGAGATTCATAACTCACAACACAAGACTCAGATGTCAGAACTCAGAAGTCAGAACTCAAAACCCAGAACTCGATAGTTAGACTTCAGAATATAGAACTCAGATATTCGGACTCCTAACTTAGACAAAGAACTCAGAGTTGAAATTGCAGAACTCAGAAGTCACAATTCACAACACAGAATTTGTGACTAGGAATTCATAAATGAGACTCGGTTCTCAAAATTCACAAATCAGAATTCAGAAATCTGAATTCAGAGCCCAGGACACAGAATTCGGAACTCAGAACTCAAAATTCAGTACTCAGAATTCAGAACTCAGAACTCACAACTCTGAATTCTGATCTCAGAATCCACAACTCTGAATTCAGAATATAGGCTTTAGTTTACAACACCGAACTCAGATCGCAGAACTAAGAGTTGAGAATTCATGACTCAGAACTCAGAATTCAGAAATGATGACTCAGAACTTGGAATTCAGAACTCAGAAATCACAACTCAGTATTCGGAACCCAGAATTCATAACCCAGAATTTTCACCTTCGAATTCTGAACTCAGAATTCAAACTCGAATATCAGAACTGGGAAATGAGTATTTGAAACTCAGAATACGGACTTCATAACTTAGAATTCAGAAAAAAGAACTCAGTTCTCAGCACTCAGAAATCAGAACTCAGCACTCAGAATTCACACCTTAGAATTCGGAACTCAGAATCCTAAGTCAGAATGCAAAACTTGGAACTCAGAATACAGAATTCAGAACACAGAACTCAGAATTCAGAACTCAGTTCTCAGTTCTCAGGACTCAGAACACAGTGTGGAGTACTCATGATTCAGAACTCAGAATTCACACCTTAGAATTCTGAACTCAGAATTCAGAACACACAATTCAGAACTCAAAACGCAGAAATCAGAACTGTAACTCAGAATTGTGAAATCAGAACTCAGAATTCAGAACGCAATTGAGAACTTTGAAGTCAGAACTCAGAATAAATGACTCAGGGTACGTAACTCAGAATCCGCGACTCAGAAATCAGAACTGAGATACAGATCTCAGAATTCAAAATTCAGAATTCAGAAGTCCGAATTCAGAATCGGAACACAGAATTCAGAACTCAGAACTTAAGATTCAGTACTCAGAATTCAGAACTCAGAAATCTCAACTCTGAATTCTGATCACAGAATTCACAACTCTGAAATCAGAATACAGACTTCAGTTTAGAACTCCGAACTCAGATCCAAGAGCTAAGAGTTGAGAATTCATAACTCAGGATTCAGAACTGGGAAATGAGGACTCAGAACTCAGATTTCACAGCTAAGAATTCAGAACTCAGTTATCAGAACTCAGAACACAAAATTCAGGACTCAGTAGTCAGAAAGAGAAACTGCGAACTCAGAATTTGTAACTCAGAATTCTGAACTCAGAACTCAGAATTCATAACGCGATTGAAAAATTTGAACTCAGAACTCAGAATACAGTACGCAAGATTCAGACCTCTAAATTCAGAACTCGGCACTCATAAAACATAATGCACAACAAAGTCTCAAATCTCAGAATTTAAAACTCAGAAAATAGAACTAACAACTCAGAATTCAAACTCAGATCTCAGAGTGTAGCACTTTGGATTGAGAACTCATTCCTCAGAGCTCATTCCTCAGAACGCAGAACTCAGAACTCAGAATTCAGAAATTAGGATTCATATCTCACAACTCAGAACTCAAAATTCAGAACTCAGAGTTCAGAACTCAGCATGACAACTCAGTATTCAGATCTCGCAGTTCAGCACACAGAATTGACAACTTAGAAATCAGAACACACAATACAGTGAGCAGTATTCAGAATTCAGCACGCAGAACTCAGAATGCAGACCTCAGGAACCAGAACTCAGAGTTTACAACCCTGAATTCAGAATTCTAATTTCAGGACTGAGATTCATAACTCACAACACAAGACTCAGATGTCAGAACTCAGAAGTCAGAACTCAAAACCCAGAACTCGATAGTTAGACTTCAGAATATAGAACTCAGATATTCGGACTCCTAACTTAGACAAAGAACTCAGAGTTGAAATTGCAGAACTCAGAAGTCACAATTCACAACACAGAATTTGTGACTAGGAATTCATAAATGAGACTCGGTTCTCAAAATTCACAAATCAGAATTCAGAAATCTGAATTCAGAGCCCAGGACACAGAATTCGGAACTCAGAACTCAAAATTCAGTACTCAGAATTCAGAACTCAGAACTCACAACTCTGAATTCTGATCTCAGAATCCACAACTCTGAATTCAGAATATAGGCTTTAGTTTACAACACCGAACTCAGATCGCAGAACTAAGAGTTGAGAATTCATGACTCAGAACTCAGAATTCAGAAATGATGACTCAGAACTTGGAATTCAGAACTCAGAAATCACAACTCAGTATTCGGAACCCAGAATTCATAACCCAGAATTTTCACCTTCGAATTCTGAACTCAGAATTCAAACTCGAATATCAGAACTGGGAAATGAGTATTTGAAACTCAGAATACGGACTTCATAACTTAGAATTCAGAAAAAAGAACTCAGTTCTCAGCACTCAGAAATCAGAACTCAGCACTCAGAATTCACACCTTAGAATTCGGAACTCAGAATCCTAAGTCAGAATGCAAAACTTGGAACTCAGAATACAGAATTCAGAACACAGAACTCAGAATTCAGAACTCAGTTCTCAGTTCTCAGGACTCAGAACACAGTGTGGAGTACTCATGATTCAGAACTCAGAATTCACACCTTAGAATTCTGAACTCAGAATTCAGAACACACAATTCAGAACTCAAAACGCAGAAATCAGAACTGTAACTCAGAATTGTGAAATCAGAACTCAGAATTCAGAACGCAATTGAGAACTTTGAAGTCAGAACTCAGAATAAATGACTCAGGGTACGTAACTCAGAATCCGCGACTCAGAAATCAGAACTGAGATACAGATCTCAGAATTCAAAATTCAGAATTCAGAAGTCCGAATTCAGAACCGGAACACAGAATTCGGAACTCAGAACTTAAGATTCAGTACTCAGAATTCAGAACTCAGAAATCTCAACTCTGAATTCTGATCACAGAATTCACAACTCTGAAGTCAGAATACAGACTTCAGTTTAGAACTCCGAACTCAGATCCAAGAGCTAAGAGTTGAGAATTCATAACTCAGGATTCAGAACTGGGAAATGAGAACTCAGAACTCAGATTTCACAGCTAAGAATTCAGAACTCAGTTATCAGAACTCAGAACACAAAATTCAGGACTCAGTAGTCAGAAAGAGAAACTGCGAACTCAGAATTTGTAACTCAGAATTCTGAACTCAGAACTCAGAATTCATAACGCGATTGAAAAATTTGAACTCAGAACTCAGAATACAGTACGCAAGATTCAGACCTCTAAATTCAGAACTCGGCACTCATAAAACATAATGCACAACAAAGTCTCAAATCTCAGAATTTAAAACTCAGAAAATAGAACTAACAACTCAGAATTCAAACTCAGATCTCAGAGTGTAGCACTTTGGATTGAGAACTCATTCCTCAGAGCTCATTCCTCAGAACGCAGAACTCAGAACTCAGAATTCAGAAATTAGGATTCATATCTCACAACTCAGAACTCAAAATTCAGAACTCAGAGTTCAGAACTCAGCATGACAACTCAGTATTCAGATCTCGCAGTTCAGCACACAGAATTGACAACTTAGAAATCAGAACACACAATACAGTGAGCAGTTTCAGGATTCAGCACGCAGAACTCAGAATGCAGTCCTCAGGAACCAGAACTCAGAGTTTACAACCCTGAATTCAGAATTCTAATTTCAGGACTGAGATTCATAACTCACAACACAAGACTCAGATGTCAGAACTCAGAAGTCAGAACTCAAAACCCAGAACTCGATAGTTAGACTTCAGAATATAGAACTCAGATATTCGGACTCCTAACTCAGACAAAGAACTCAGAGTTGAAATTGCAGAACTCAGAAGTCACAATTCACAACACAGAATTCGTGACTAGGAATTCATAAATGAGACTCGGTTCTCAAAATTCACAAATCAGAATTCAGAAATCCGAATTCAGAGCCCAGGACACAGAATTCGGAACTCAGAACTCAAAATTCAGTACTCAGAATTCAGAACTCAGAACTCACAACTCTGAATTCTGATCTCAGAATCCACAACTCTGAATTCAGAATACAGGCTTCAGTTTAGAACACCGAACTCAGATCTCATAACTAAGAGTTGAGAATTCATGACTCAGAACTCAGAATTCAGAAATGATGACTCAGAACTTGGAATTCAGAACTCAGAAATCACAACTCAGTATTCGGAACCCAGAATTCATAACCCAGAATTTTCACCTTCGAATTCTGAACTCAGAATTCAAACTCGAATATCAGAACTGGGAAATGAGTATTTGGAACTCAGAATACGGACTTCATAACTTAGAATTCAGAACAAAGAACTCAGTTCTCAGCACTCAGCACTCAGAATTCACACCTTAGAATTCGGAACTCAGAATCCTAAGTCAGAATTCAAAACTTGGAAATCAGAATTTGGAACTCAGAATACGGAATTCAGAACACAGATCTCAGAATTCAGAACTCAGTTCTCAGAACTCAGAACACAGTGTGGAGTACTCATGATTCAGAACTCAGAATTCACACCTTAGAATTCTGAACTCAGAATTCAGAACACACAATTCAGAACTCAAAACACAGAAATCAGAACTGTCACTCAGGATTGTGAAATCAGGACTCAGAATTCAGAACGCAATTGAGAACTTTGATGTCAGAACTCAGAATAAATGACTCACAAAACGTAACTCAGAATCCACGACTCAGAAATCAGAACTGAGATACAGATCTCAGAATTCAAAATTCAGAATTAAGAAGTCCGAATTCAGAACCGGAACACAGAATTCGGGACTCAGAACTTAAAATTCAGTACTCAGAATTCAGAACTCAGAAATCTCAACTCTGAATTCTGGTCACAGAATTCACAACTCTGAAATCAGAATACAGACTGTAAAATTTAAAACTCCGAACTCAGTGCTAAGAGCTACGAGTTGAGAATTCATAACTCAGTATTCAGAACTGCAAAATGAGAACTCAGAACTCAGATGTCACAGCTAAGAATTCAGAACTCAGTTATCAGAACTGAGAACTCAGAACACAAAATTCAGGACTCAGTAGTCAGAACTAGAAACTGAGAACTCAGAATTTGTAACTCAGAATTCTGAACTCAGAACTCAGAATTCAGAACGCAAGTGAAAAATTTGAACTCGGAACTCAGAATACAGTACTCAAGATTCAGACCTCAAAATTCAGAACTCAGCACTCATAAAACTTAATGCACAACAAAATCTCAAATCTCAGAATTCAAAACTCAGAAAATAGAACTAATAACTCAGAATTCAAACTCAGATCTCAGAGTGTAGCACTTTGGATTGAGAACTCATTCCTCAGAACGCAGAACTCAGAACTCAGAATTCAGAAATTAGGATTCATGTCTCAGAACTCCGAACTCAGAATTCAGAACTCAGAGTTCAGAACTCAGCATGACAACTCAGTATTCAGATCTCGCAGTTCAGCACACAGAACTGACAACTTAGAAATCAGAACACACAATGCAGTGATCAGTATTCAGAATTCAGCACGCAGAACTCAGAATGCAGACCTCAGGAACCAGAACTCAGAGTTTACAACCCTGAATTCAGAATTCTAATTTCAGAGCTGAAACTCGTAACTCAGAGCATAAGGCACAGATGTCAGAACTCAGAAGTCAGAACACAAAACTCAGAACTCAGAACTCGATAGACTTCAGAATATAGAACTCAGATATTCGGACTCCTAACTCAGACAAAGAACTCAGAGTTGAAATTTCAAAACGCAGAAGTCACAATTCACAACATAGAATTCATGACTAGGAATTCACAAATGAGACTCAGCTCTCAAAATTCACAAATCAGAATTCAGAAATCCGAATTCAGAGCCCAGGACACAGAATTCGGAACTCAGAACTCAAAATTCAGTACTCAGAATTCAGAACTCAGAACTCACAACTCTGAATTCTGATCTCAGAATCCACAACTCTGAATTCAGAATACAGGCTTCAGTTTAGAACACCGAACTCAGATCTCAGAACTAAGAGTTGAGAATTCATAACTCAGAACTCAGAATTCAGAAATGATGACTCAGAACTTGGAATTCAGAACTCAGAAATCACAACTCAGTATTCAGAACCCAGAATTCATAACCCAGAATTGTCACCTTCGAATTCTGAACTCAGAATTCAAACTCGAACATCAGAACTGGGAAGTGAGTATTTGGAACTCAGAATACGGACTTCATAACTTAGAATTCAGAACAAAGAACTCAGTTCTCAGCACTCAGAAATCAGAACTCACACCTTAGAACTCAGAACTCAGAATCCTAAGTCAGAATTCAAAACTTGGAAATCAGAATTTGGAACTCAGAATACGGAATTCAGAACACAGAACTCAGAATTCAGAACTCAGTTCTCAGAACTCAGAACACAGTGTGGAGTACTCATGATTCAGAACTCAGAATTCACACGTTAGAATTCTGAACTCAGAATTCAGAACACACAATTCAGAACTCAAAACGCAGAAATCAGAACTGTAACTCAGAATTGTGAAATCAGAACTCAGAATTCAGAATGCAATTGAGAACTTTGAAGTCAGAACTCAGAATAAATGACTCACAAAACGTAACTCAGAATCCACAACTCAGAAATCAGAACTGAAATGGGTTAGCAGTTTTGGTCTTGGTATTGGAGGCACCCAGTGTCCTTTGTGGGTCTGGTTTTAACCCTGGCAGCTCCACGTTCCATCTGGCTCTCTGCATGTGGTCTGTGTAAGCAGTGGAGGAATGCTCAAAGCTCTGGGATTCTGCAGCCGTGTGGGAGACACAGAAGAACCACCTGTCTCCTGGCTATGGATTGACTCAGCTCCAGCTGTTGCACTCACTTGCGGAGTGAATCATTGGTCGGAAAATTTTCCTGTCTCCTCTCTTCCTCTGTATATCTGACTTTGTAACAAAAATAAATAAATCTTTATCAAAGAAATGAATTCAATGGGCCTGGCATGGTAGTCTAGCGTTCAGAATCATCATTTTTCATGCATCAAGAGCTCATAGGACACTAGTTCTAATACCCACGACCCGACTTACCCTAGACCTCCTGGTTTGTGGCCTTGGAACACAGTGAAGGATGGCCAAACCTTGCAATCCTGCACCCAGACTAGAGACCTAGAAGAGACTCCTGGTTATGCATTCGGATCAACTCAGCTCCTGCCATCATTGATGCTTGGGAAGTGAATCAACAGGCAGATTTTCCTCTGACTCTCCTGCTCTATATATTTGACTTTCCAATAAACATAAAATAAATCTATTTTAAACAACAAATTTGGGCCCGGCGATGTGGCCTAGTGGCTAAAGTCCTCGCCTTGAAAGCCCCTGGATCTCATATGGGTACCAGTTCTAATCCTGGCATCTCCACTTTCCATCCAAATCCCTGCTTGTGGCCTGGGAAAGCAGTCAAGGATGGCCCAACGCCTTGGGATCCTGCATCCGCATGGGAGACCTGGGAGAGGTTCTTGTTCCCCACAAATGATTGGCGTGCACCTGCGCGTTGCGGATCACTTGGGGAGTGATAAATCGGATGGAAGATCTTTCTCTCTATCTCTCCTCCACTCTGTATATCCGGCTTTCAAATAATAATAAATTTTTAAAAAATTCAATGAAATAACAAATGAGAAATTTCATAAACTGCAGAAAGAATGGACATTAACATGCAGGGAGGGCAAAGAATTCCCTACAGCTGTGTTGATCAAAAGTAATCTTGACCACAATGTAAGATAATCAAGCTCTAGTCGATGGAACACAAGGAATAAATCCTTCAATGCACTCAAGAAAAAAAACCAAAACAGATCAATTGACATATAGAGGAAGTACAACTAAATTCATAGCTGATCTCTCACAGGAGACTACAGGTCAGAAGAGAATGGTGTGATATATTCCAAATTCTCTGCCACCTGGCTCCATTGCAGCTTGTTGGTTAGGGGTTTTCTGTGCTGCGTAGCTGCGCCTCGACTCTGGGTCATGAGCCAATAATGGCAGGAACCTCTGCCAAGTCTTGCCTCCAGGGCTTGAGTCTAATACAGGAGGACCCTCTGCCGCCCAGAGCTTGAACTCCACAACCCCGGCCTTGGCTGGAAACTTCCGCAGGCCCCCGCACCAAGCTCCCATCCCTGGGATTCCCACTCAAAAGTGCTGCTCCACTGAGAGACAACACAGCCTCCAGCCACCAGTCAGGCAGGCTTTTCTGAGCAGGCTCCCACTGAGAGACTCTGCCCAGACAGGATTCTCCTGACCCAGTTCTGGTTTGGGGTCTCCAGCTGTGCCCAGCAGGGAGCACTGACTGAGGCACCAGCAGCTTGTTCTTCAGAGTTTGTAGTTCTCAGCCCTGAGCCTGGTTGGAAGACTTTGTGGGCTGGCCCTAGTGCCAGACACCTCTCCCTGTGGCTCCTACTCCAAGGCTTTGTCCCACTGCAATACACACTGTCTGTGTAACCATGCCTTGACACTGGGTCACGAGCCAATCCTGGTAGGGACCTCTGCTGAGTCTCACCTTCAGGGCTTGAGTCTAGTACAGGAGGACCCTCTTCTGCCTGCCCGGAGCTTGAACTCCACACCCCCTGGGCTGGGTTGGAAACTTTGACGGGCTCTTGTCAGCAGGATTCCCACTCAAAAGTGCTGCTCCGCTGAGAGACAACATGGCCTCCCGCCACCGGTCCAGCAAGCTTTTCTGAGTGGGCTCCCGCTGACAGACTCTGCCTGGATTCTGCTGAACCAGTTAGTTTGGGGTCTCCAGCCTTGCCCAGCAGGGTGTACTGGCAGCTGTTTTCTGCCTTAGAGTTCACAGCCCTGACTCCTATAGGAAGCTACTTTCTCTCTTGCACTCTCTCAATGGTAGGTTTGGAGCCATGAGGGGCGTGCCGCAGTGCCCCTGCTAGCTTGCTCTTCTGCCAAGGTCATGAGGTTTTACTGAGTGTTGCCCAGCCTCTGAAGCTCAGGCTGAAACTGGCAATAGGTTCCACGGGATTCTCTAGCAGCCAGTCCACTGTTCAGAGCTGAGATGGGGATTTATGCACCACAGTCCCAGAGTGCCACACCAGATCCCTCTGCACTCTCTCAAAGTTGCTGAGCAGGTGGGAAAACTCCCCTGCTTGTCTTCTACTTCTGCATGAAATGATGTCCTTTATGTTCAATCCAGTAGCCTCCTTTCGGGGCTCCTGCACTCCAGTGGACTGTGCCCCTCTCTGTGTGGGCCCCTATCCTTCCAGCCACCTTTGTCTTCCCTGGAACACCTGAGACTCCGCCACCTTCCCCATGCCTGGGATCATGACTCACCATGTTTCTTGCTGTGTGCTGTATTTTCCCTCTTACTTTTTATGGTTGTCTTTCCACGCTGTGTAGATCTTCTTACTTCAGTGAACTCCAGTCACCTTCCCGCACATCTTTCTACAATTCTGTGTCTCCTGGCTTGTTTCTCTGCTGGATTGGCGCCCCTCTCTCTCTAATCCTCCCTATACCAGCTCTCTGCAGTCAGCCATCTTGCATAAATGCTTCCCCTAATAACTTAACCCTAATCTTCTTTGGCCATCAGCCTCTGTCTCCCACACCAAGATTCAAAAACTCTACAATTCCCCACCTACATAGCCCTTTGAGAATAGCTAGTAAGATGAATGTGTGTATTAAAGGAACTGCATGAGAAGAGAATATTGAAGAACAACATACAAAAAAAATGTAATGGATCCATGATAATGTGGTGATTGCCAAGAGAAATATTCCCTATTACATAGAAGACTGAATCCTACAGATGACACTGCTATTACATATAATTGTATTAAACGCTACAAAGGAAAAAGCTAAACTTTGATGAAAGTGTGAATGGATGGCTAGATGGGTCCAGAGGCAAGGTCCAAACCTCATCAATTTAAGAAAAAGTTCCCTAATGAAATATTTAAGCTGAACTTCAAAGGATCAATGAGGACCAGATGAATAACAGTTGCTCTAGTGGTTAAGACACTGGTGGAGGGGTCAGCACTGTGGTCACTACCTGTAACTTAACCTGTACTTTAAGCCATTACCTGTGATGCCCACATCACAGGTTGTGGGGACTTCTTTGAAGTATTTTTCCAAGAGTTGGTCTGAAACAACACTGTCCAGAAATGCATGAAATATGTTTTTAATGCAAGAAATATAGTTAGATATGCCATCTTAGAAAAATATGAATATAATTCTTCTAACCCTGCCCTGCAAATGATACCTAAAAATGCTCTCTTGATGGAGCAAAGGAACAGCACCCACCAAAAGTAAAACAAATGTGAAGGACATCCCAGTAAAATAACAACAGAAGAAATCAAACAATGAATAACACATTGCTAAAATGACAGGGCCAAATTATCACCTATTCGTATTAACCCTGAATATAAATGGCAAAACCCACCAATCAAATGCCATAGATTAGTAGACTGGATTAAAAAAAAAAACACACATCTATTTTTTCCTACGGAAGCCATATCTCACCAACAAAGATCAGCAGAAACTGCATCTCACAGATTCTGATGATTTTGTTTTGATTTTCATTTCTTCAAAATTTTTTTGCATAATCAATTCTTCACTCCCTCATAGATCATATTGTAATCTGCAAGAAGGCTTTGATTTTCTTTCATTCCTTCAGTGACACATTAGTCATTCAGTAGCATGTTATTTAACTTCATGGCATTGTAAATTTCCATTTTTCTTCGTGCTATTGATTTCATATTGTGACTTTTCATCTAAGGGGAAGCATAGTTACTGTGTAATGGAAACTATCATATCCAGACGGGAAGATCCAAAGCAGTACGCATCTTTGCTTCAGATCAAAGATGGACTCCCAACGAAGCTTTGAAATATATCATGAGAATACCATGCTGGACTTTCTGCTATTGTCTATCTATTCGTGCAAGAATGACCTTATCACTGCTTATGAAGAACTATGCTATCATAAGAATTTAGATGAAATCAGTTGACGGAGGGTTGGATTTGGGGAATGGGAAGGGAAATCCCAGAGCTCATGGAACTGTATCACAAAATAGCAACAATATTTAAAAAAAAATGTTAAAAACAAGAAACATTGCCTAAATAAAACGAGGTTGTAACTCAAGACATACTACAGAAAATGGACAAAAGTTATGCTGTCATAAGGGTCTCACGTCCACAAGAGGATATAATACCCATGAATGTAAAAATTTGCCCAAAACAAGAGCAGTGAGATAAATACAGCAAATATTATCAGACCTAAAGGGAGGCAGAGATTCTAATATAAAAAAACAGGAACTTCAGTATGACACAGAATGAATCATCCAGACAGAAAGCCAATAAACATAAATTTAAGTCAAATCATGCTACCCAGCAGATGGGCTTCACAGACAGTTTGCATAATATTTGACCTAATATCGACAAACTACACACTCTTCTCATCAGCATTTGGAACCCTTTCAGAATTAGACCACGTATCATGCCCCAAATCAAGTCTCAGCAGAAGTCAAAAGTACTTTCTCACCCTAACCATTGAAAAGCTGCCACATAATAGTGTCCAAAGCTTCTCTGGGTAGCCAAATGAGTACTGCTTCCCAAACCCTTGTGCGACCTGAGATACACTCCACCCAGACCTGGAACTGGCACCAACTAATCTGTAGTTCTGTGCAGCCCCTCCTGGGAGCCACAGGTGTCCCTGTATTGGGTGTAGCATCTGTGTAGATGGATTCATAATTGTAGTGTGTCTGCCCACGACTGGTCAGGCCCTGAAACTTAGGACTTTTTCTAACTGTTTCTCCCCAGCCCCATCAGACACAATAGGAGTTCTCTACTCAGACACATCCAGAAAATTTTATCCAGGTCCTTGCAGTCTCAGGAGCATCGGTTTCTCCTATAATTAGCATATAGGAGAGACACACACATGAATATGAGCTACTCATGATCACAGGCACATACAGACATATGTCATTACAATTCCCTGACACGCACACAGGTTCACATTTCCATGACACCCACATAGTCATGTAAACACCTACATGTAAGTGCACCATACATCTGTTGGTCTTCAACACTGAGGGTATATAGCCTGGAAACAGCAGGCAGAGGAACCAGATGATGCCATTCTTTGCAACAATATCAAAGCCAAAGTCAAAGAGAGGCCATCATGCTTCTCTGCAAATAAGATTCCTCTCCTAAACACAATGTGTATTTAACAACAGTTTTCTCTCCCACAGTCCGTGAACAGATCTGCCTTTCATATACCCAAAAGAAATACAGGTTTACAACTCCATGAAGTCTTAAGGAAACCTGATCTAGAACCTCTGTCCTAAACAGTAGTAGCAGAGGTGGCATGTAACTTGGTCTTCAGGTGTGTATGCAGACAACATTTATTAGCGTGAACAAAACAGTTTGGTGAAAGATGTGTCAAAGGGTCACAAGTCAACATCCCCCAAAAATCTCAGCAACACTCCTTTGTTTCTCTAACCCATTTCTCATCATGAAAGTGGAAACGTGCTTAAACATTTCTTCAGTCAGTACACTGTTCGAGAAACTCATGACTCCAATAGCTCAAGACCTTTCTGAACTAAAGGCTGCTGGCTTGTGTTGGCTGTTAGATGATTTTATCTCTCTTTTACTCTCCTTCTCCAGAAACACACTGCTTCTTCCCACATGTGTTCTTTAGTAAGCTGATGAGGGTTGTCTCAATCACACTCCCTGCAAACATATGGCTTCTACCTTCTGTGTCCTCTGGTGTGTGATGAAATGTAACTTGTGTGTGAAAACACTCCCACACTCCCTTCCAATTGAGAGCTTCTCCCTTGTGAGTCTTTCGGTACCTGGTGAGGTGTAAGTTTTGTGTGAAGCCTTGCCTATATTATTTGCACTCATTGGGTTTCTTCCCAGTTTGCAAACTCTGGTGACAGATAATAATCTGTGACATATCACTGATGCCTTACAAACAGTTGCCATATTCAGCCCCTACTCTGGGAATGCTACCTCTCACAGAAGATTTGAATACTTTTTCTGCATTCACTGCCTAGCCTCTTGTGGGATAGTCCTCTTTTTCTCACTCTCACTCAAGGACTCCACTGACTTTTGGGTGGAGGCTGGAAGAAAAAAAGAATGGCCCTTATTTCTCCCTCTGCTTTTTTGTTTTTGAAATGGGTTTGGAATTTTTATGGACCTCTCCTCCTTAACTGTGTCATGGCATCTATGTGGATCAGATGGTGCCCATCCCCTTGAGAGTCATTCACTGGTTACAAGACCTGTCTTGCAGATATTTCTGAGAAGACCCAAGAACAGTAATTAAGGATGGCATATCAAATGAGGGACTTGTGACTGGAGAAGACAAGCGAGCATAGGTGACCAGGATGGATCTCTGACTACATTGTGTCTTCTAAAATAAGATGGTTTGAGGTTAGCACAGATACAGGCAAGCAGCCTGGCTACCTGCTTTCACTTGGGTAAAATCTGTCCTACTATTTGTTTCTCATGAACTAGCAACAGCTGGCATCCACCAAGTGATCCTGTGTGGTATGTCAATTATCTTCTTCTTTTTTTTTTTTTTTTAATTTTCCACGACAGCTTTAGAAATCCAAAAGGTCTGTATGAGCAGACCTTTTCACTTACGAACCGTCCAATGCAACTACCATTCTGTAGTTTCACTCTTAGACTTCCTTCATAGCTTAGACCTCAGGACCTCTACTATATCCTTTGAGGATGTCCTCTTCATTCATGTTTCCCTGTACTTCTCTGTCCCCCACAGCCTTCACTTGGATCCCTGGCACTTTGTCTGAAAAGTTACTTGTGGCTATCTTCTTGTGTTGAAAAGAACTCTGATCATTCAGGGTAGAATTTCCTTCTTTACATTCTTTATGAACAGAAAGAGCTCTATGAAGGAAGAAGTCACACAACAGGAGATCCACACATTTGGAAGACACATTTTGTTTAAGATGAGCACCTATGAGTAGATCTGTGTTTATCAACCCAAAATAAGTGCAACTTGATGTTTTGTGCTGCTGCTCTGGCTAGGCAAGGGACAGTAATGTCTGAGACAACCTAACTACCACTGCCTCATGCCTACGCCAAGGATTGCTTTTCCTCCCTGTCACACAAATCATGTGAAAGACTATCCTCAGCTGTCATGCCTCTATGTATTGATCAATCTCAATGTTTGCCATTTTCCGTGCATTGGAACTTCCCACGTCAAAGATACTTCCCTCCATTGACTCACTAGTTCTCTGACCCCAATTTCAGATACCCACTGCCCTCTGATACGTTTACACATAAGACTCTATCAACCTCAGTGTGATGACCCAAATCTCCACAAGAGTCTTTTTTCATCAGGAAAATCTAGATGGGGGAAAACAGCATGATGGTGAGGTGTGTTAAGCTTCAGACTGCAGTACTGCCAGCCTGTATATATGATTGCTGGACTCGTAGCTATGCTGCTTCTGAGCAACCCCCGAGAGAATACATCTGGGAAAATGGCCTTAGTTTGTGGATGCCACTATGTGTGAAACCTGAAAGAAATCCTTTGACCCTGACCTAAGTCTGGTCCAGCCCTGGTTGTTGGGGCTATTTGGAAGTGAGCCAACAGATAATGGATTTCTCTCTTCTATCTTTGTAGATTTTAAATTAAATGGAAAAGTCTTTCTAGACTTTTCCAGACATGAAAACCAGACCTAATCTGAAACACTTGGCTGTGCTCATACTCATATTTCACTCAATTGTATTATTCAGCAAATCTCCATTTCCATGGACAGTCTTAAGCACAGAATTCACATGACAACATCCCATTGAAACAATGACTAAATAGAAACATACGCCTTTTTTTGTTGTTGTTGAGGAAGCATGGAGAAAATGTGAAATAAACCGTTCATGGTCCAAAAGGAACTTCCATAGTAGAAGAGCTGCAAAGTGACCAAGAACTTGTTTTTTTGTCTTGGGCCCTCTCCAAAAGGGGTGTTGTGGGATATTTTTGTGCACAAAGTATCTAACAAATAAAAGAACTAAATGAAAATGGTATCAATTGTTGCAAGTAGTCAAAGACATAAAAATGGGTCAGTGTTAGGTTACACTGGTTTAAGTCACTCACTATGACACTAGCATGCCATAGAAGCACTAGACTGAGCTCTGGCTGCTCCATGTCCAATCTCCTATGTGTTAAAATACCCAGGGAAAGAGCACAAAGTGGTTCAAGTGCTGAAATACATGGGAGACCTAGATGCATTCCAGACTCCTGTCTTCAGCCAGTTATAGTCTCGGCAGGTGCAGCGTTAAATCTAATTGTATTTATATATAATCATATATATACTTATGTAAATATTATATTGTATATTTATATGGTACATTTTATTATATATTATATATTTATATATTTATATATATTATATATTTATATTTATATTTGTATACAGATACATAGATTGGTGTAGAGACAGAGAGGAAATCTGTTTTTTGATTCACTCCCCAGTGGCCACAATAACCAGAGATGTGTCCATTCAAAGTCTTGAGCCAGGAACTTCTTTCAGGGTCCCCCATGTAGGGGTAGGATCCCAAGGCTTGAAGCCATCCTCAAGTGCTTTGCCAGACCACAAGCAGGATTCTGGAAAGGAAGTGGAGCAATCAGCACATGCCCTAGTGCAGCTTTTGGGGAGTAAAAAGTAGGTGGTGATCTCTCCTTTCTCTCTCTCTCTGTCACTGTGCTTGAGTCTCTCTATAACTCTTCCTGTCCTTTGATAGGTAAGTCTTTGCTTTTGCTAAATGAAAATCACATTTGAAATGAACTTTGGCAGCCCTTACATTACATTTGACTCCTTAGAGTTGAATCACAAATATTCCCAAGGGGACTCCTTTGCTTATTTCAAAACAACAGTGCTACTTACCTCTCACTGTTGTGAGCTCTTCCTTTTTCTTCCCTTCTTTTCCTTTTCATTGCTTGCCTTAATACCCAGCTTCTTGCCATACTCATCCCCATACCATATTAGCAGCTCACAGCCTGGTTTGATGACCCGGCAGGTGTGGTAAAATATCTGCCTGTGGTACTGGAAGGCCACCAAATTCTGCTCCTCATCATTCCAGGCACAGTTCACATACTTAGGGTGGAGATAAATACTGAGTTTGCATGCTCTGTCAGGTTTAAATCTCATGTGTTCTGTAATAGCCTCCACCCTGCTTGAATCCCAATTCTGCAAAAGCTCTCCCTGCAAACATATACCTCTCTCATGAGATCAGTGAACTCCCAGGTACACGTTGTAGATACAGTGTTCATTGTGATACGCATGCTTTCTTCCTTCCTTACTCACTAGTCATCCTCAAAACCCAAGCCCACCTTATTCCCACCTTGACTGCCATGAAGCACACAGAGTTTCCCTAAACTGCAAATTTCAGTTTTCTGCTACAGAATTGGATGAGTGGACACACTTCTTACATCTAGCTTTCCACACATGCTCCACAACTCAGCTTTCCCAAAGGCATTCCTTTGGAGTCCTTTCTCTTGGATCTTTCTCCCAGATCTTGGGAGTCCAAGATCCAAATCCAGAGATGTAGAGGAGTCTTCATTGTTTCTTATCCTCTCACAGAACTGTTCACAGAAACCCTAGTCCAGATGCAGCTTCCTTCTCTCATCCACATCCCAGGTTTGGTTTGTTTTCTTTAGTTAATAAATATTAGAATTTTATTTTTATTTGAGAGGCAGAGAAGCAAAGAGGACAAGGGGCAAAAGACAGAGATGCCAGGAGAATGGGTGGAGTGGGGACACAGAAAGGACACAGTGGAGGGCAGGAGCCTCAACCAGGTCTTCCACGTGGGCACAGACGTCAAAGATTGAGGACATTCTGTGAAACTTCCCTGGATGCATGGGGAAGCCACTGGTTTGGCAGTAGAGCAACCAGTACTTGGGAAGCAGACTTCACAGTCAATGCCTTTGCCCACTGCATGACAATGCCTGTCCCCAGAACTCGGCTGTTTACTCTTTTTTTTTTTTTTTTTTTTTTTTTTTTTTTTTTTTTTTTTTGTCTTTCACTGTCTCATCAATTGAACGTTTTATGTCTGAAGTTGTTCTGACAGTGTATAATTGTCAAAAGACTAAGACACATTACTGCCAGGCACCAATTTCATGGAATCTCCATGTATTTAAGAAATTTTTGACACAGGAAGGGCTTAATCAATGTTAATTAGAGAAAGAGTGAGTCTAATGGCCCCAGTTGGTCTAGATTCCAGAAGGCCCATCTTTGTGCTCTATTTATAAAGCATAGTGATTTATGTTATGATAAGAAAGCAAGAATCAACAGCATCAAAGATGAAAAAGGCAACATAACAACAGACATTGCAACCATTAAGAAGATAATTAGAAATTACTACAAAGCACTGTGCTCCACCTTATCAGAAGACCAACAAGAAGTGGAAAATTCTTAGACTCACACCACCTGCCAAAACTTAGCCCAGAGGCAACAAACGAACTGAACAAACCCATAACCGAAGCGGAGATTGAATCAGTGATTAAAGACCTTCCAACAAAGAAAAACTCAGGCCCTGATGGCATCGCTACACAATGCTACAAAACATTCCGAACAGAACTAACCCCAATCCTCTACAAACTCTTCAAAACAATAGAAAAGGAAGCAACCCTTCCAAACTTGTTCTATGAAGCCAACATTGCCTTAATCCCCAAACCAGACAGAGAACCAACAGAGAAGGAAAACCACAGACCCATCTCTTTGATGAATATCGATGCTAAGATTCTCAACAAAATCCTAGCCAATAGAATTCAAAAACGCATCACATAGATCATTCATCCAGATCAGGTAGGATTCATCCCTGGAATGCAGGGATGGTTCATCATTCGGAAATCCATAAATGTGATACACCACATCCAAAAACTGAAAAACAAGAATCACATGATAGTATCAATAGAGCAGAAAAAGCTTTCGACAAAATACAGCACACTTCCTGCTAAAAACCCTAACCAATCAAAGAAATATATGAAAAACGCAATGCCAGCATCATACTAAATGGAGAAAAACAGGATCCCTTCCCACTGAGATCTGGAACAAGACAGAGATGTCCACTTCCTCCAATACTATTCAACATAATCCTACAGGTACTCACTGAGGCCATAAGACAAGAAAAAGAAATCAAAGAAATCCAAATGGGAAACAAGTCAAGCTCTCACTATACGCAGATGATATGATTCATTCTGTAGAAGAGCCAAGAGGCTCAATACAGAGACTACTAGAATTTATACAAGAGCTTGGTAGAATGGCAGGGTACAAAATTAATGAACAAAAATCAACAGCCATAGTGTATGCAAACAGCCCCAAGTTGGAAAAAGGTTTAACCAGCAAGATACCATTCAAAATAACAGAGAAAAGCACGAAATATCTGGGAATAAATCTAAGCAAAAATGTAGGAGACCTTTCTGAAGAAAACTACAAACTACTGAAAAAAGAAATTGAACAAGACCTCAAAAGATGGAGTAACATCCCATGCTCCTGGATAGGTAAAATCAATATCATTAAAATGTCTATATTGCCAAAAGCAATATATACATTCAACGCAATTCCAATCAAATTGCCAAAACATTCTTCATGGAACTGGAAACAATGGTTCAAAGTTTCATCTGGAAACACCAAAAAAACACGAATAGCTAGAACCATTCTCAAGAAGAGGAACTTAACAGGGGGAATCACAGTTCCAGACCTCTGGACATACTATAGGGCAGCCTGGTACTAGCAGAAAGATAGAGAAGAAGATCAATGGAGCAGAATAGAAACACCAGACGGGAACCCACACAAATACAGCCAAATAATCTTTGACAAAAAGAAAAAAGACAATCCAGGCAAATGGGGTCTGTTCAATAAATGCTGTTGGGACAACAGATTGATAGCCTGCAGAAACAAAAAGATAGACCCACATCTCTCACCATACACTAAGATCAAATCTAAATGGATAACGTATCTAAGCCTACATCCAGAAACCTTCAAACCATTGGGAGAAAATGTCGGAAATACTCTGCAAGATCTGGGGGTAGGTCCCGTCTTCCTTAACAGGACACCAAAGGCAATGGCAATCAAGACCAGAATAAACAAGTGGGATCTCATCAAACTAAGAAGCTTCTGTACAGCAAGGGAAACAATCAACAAACTAACAAAGTAACCCACAGAATGGGAGAAGATCTTTGTGCACTACCTAGGTGATAGAGGGCTAATCTCCAGAGAATACAAAGAGCTACAAAACAACCAAAATGTCAAAACAAACAAGCCACTCAAGAAATGGGCATGGGAAATGGGCAGACATTTCACAAAAGAACAAATCAAAATAGCAAAAAAACATACGAAAAAATGCTCAAGTTCTCTGGCTTTTAATTGATTGGGATGATACTCTGCTGGCTCTGCCTTCAAACCAGAGAGGGTATACCTAAGAAGCTGTTGAACTTGACTGGACAATAAGATGCTGCACTCTATGTTTGGTATATGCTTGCAATGGAGGAATCTCAACTGAACTTGAACTGTGGTTATGCAAAAAGGTGGAGGAATCCACAATGGTGGGAGGGTTTGGGGAATAGTGGGGAGAATCCAAGTACTTATGAAACTGTGTCACATAATGCAATGTAACTAATGAATAAAAAAAGAAATAGTATTTATATACAATGTGCTTTTAGAAACTGGTCATGACATTCACAGCTCATTAGAATAAGCATGAAAGAGGACATATAATGTAAAAGTCACTGAGGAAAGTAAAGGAGAAAGGAAAGTGATTTTGTCTTGGAGAGAAATATGCTGTGTAGTTGTAACATGCCATGGCTCTTACCTCATCCAGTTGACCAAAGAAGTATCGTTTCCATCCACGTACTGATAGCTGATCCTGAATTTAGCTACCTGAGTTTCAAAAAAATAGGTTAATACGTTTCTGAAATGGAGGTAGTTCAGCAGAATTATTAACAACTCGATCATCATGTTCTGTGACATTACATGAGTCCAACACATGTTGAGACTTTACATAGTGTTGGTACACATTTATTCTGGTTTATTTCCCTACAGTAGAAGCCAATAGAGGAGATTGCCACTGCTTTGTTTTTAAAGTCCAGTGATCTTCTCTATGCTAATATTTATTTATTTTTTGGAATTATTTATTTTTGTTATTAAGGCAGATGTACAGAGATGAGGAGACAGAGATGAGGAGACAGAGAGAGAGAAAGATCTACCATCTGATGGGCCACTCCCCTAACTGACCACAGCAGCCGATACTGTGCCGATCTGAAGCTGGGAACCAGCAAACTCTTTGGGGTCTCCCATGCAGGTGAAGAGTGCCAAGGCATTGGGCCATCCTCAACTGCTATTCTAGGACACAAGCAGGGAGCTGGATGGGAAGTGGAACTGCTGGGATTAGAAAGAGTGCCCAGTTTTGATCCCAGCAGGTTCAAAGTGAGGCCATTAGCCACAAGGCCACGACGCTGAGCCCTATGCTAATCTTTACAGCCTGGTTGATCATGTTGGCTGAACTCATGCCATAATGTGTAGAAGGACACATGATCCAGTCTCATGCTAGGCAGGTGAAAAGCCATCAGACTGGAAAGGGATGTGCTTCTTACCTTCCAGCTGTATCCACTGCCAGCTTCCTCATCCACTTCTGTGATCTTGCCCTCAAAAGGACTAAATGCAGCCCCAAAGGCAGATCAGATGCTTCATTAAATACTCCAAGCCCAGCCTCCGAAATGCTCGATGGGCCAATTCGTAGTCCAGTGGGCACACTGAGGAGAGCACGACTAGGATGTCCCTTATCCACTGAATTGTCCTGTAGATACACGGAGGATCCATGAGCAGCACAGCTCTTCAGGAAGTATGTCTGACACTTCTCACAATCTGGAGATGAGAGTGAAGGGATTAGGAAAGTATACCAAACATTGCTGGTTATAGAGAGCATCAGAGGCAGCCAAGGGCTCAGTCTTGCACCCCAAGTTACCAGAAGACAGAATGATGTAAGACCAAATTACAAGTGGAATTTCAA
This sequence comes from Ochotona princeps, assembly GCF_030435755.1. Lineage (NCBI taxonomy): Eukaryota > Metazoa > Chordata > Mammalia > Lagomorpha > Ochotonidae > Ochotona > Ochotona princeps. Next base: position 4,065,142 of record NC_080866.1, on the reverse strand, counting down.
TTCAGACTATGGGATTTTTCTTTGTGGATGTGCCAACGGTCACTTACAGAGGTAGTCATCATCCTCAGTCTCACTGAACTCTTTGTATGTCTGACCCTTTCTTCCTTTCAAGTTGTGCATCTGAAATTCTTCATTTTCATCCTTTCTTCTGAGTTCTGAGATGGAGAGACTAAGTCAGTGAAGTTATCAGTTCTTTTGGGTTTAATGTTTCAAATAAAATAAAGAGCTTTCAAGACAAGGGAAAACTGCATGGACATTTGTTTTCATTCCAATCTCTGGTTTTAATTCATTTCCCCTGAAGTTTGAACATCTGTTTATTTAAATGGCAAAGACACATCTAGAGATTGACACAGCAGTTGAGAGAGTCAAAGCATACAGAAGGCAGAGAGAGGTGGGGAGGTTCACTTTTTGAGTAACCTGGATAGCACCCAAATCAGTCTCAGATCAGAAAGCTTTATTCAGTTTTCCCAGGGGGTTGTAAGACCTCAATCACTTATCTCCTCACCAAGTGTTACTAACTTGTATATCAACAATTTGCTAGAGTCAGAGTTAGGGTTAGTTCTGGAACCCAGGCACTCTGCCATGGGAAAAAGGCATATTAACTAATATCTTCACTCCTAGGACAACTGACTTCCTCTCCATGAAGTGTTTGCATATTGGTTAAGTAACCTGATCCCAATTATTTTTTTTAGATCTTCCCCCAAAGAGCTACGCCCCGAGTGGTGCAGTGCAGGAGACTTGCGCAGCTTGGCTTTCTCTACCGTCTCGGGGGCGTTGCCCCACTGAGGACTTCCTCCTCCATGTGGGCCTCTGCTGCTGGAGCCTTCGGATCCCCGGCCCAGGGCTGTGTTGGAGAGTTCCGCGGGCCTCAGCACCAGACTGCTCTCCGGAATTCCCGGAATTCCCGCTCGGGAGTGCTGCTCTGGAATTCCCTCTCAGGTGCTTCTCTGCTGAGAGGGGCGGCACCGCCTCCAGCTACCAGAAGCAGACTCTTCTGGGCAGGCCTCCAGCTGGAAGAACCAGTCTTGCCAATTTGGCTCAGTCTGCTCTGGTTTGGCCTCTCCCGCTGGGCCCAGCAGGGGATTCTGCCTGAGAGAGGCTACTTTTGTAATTGCACTCTCTCAACCATGGAAGCAGAGTCCTGGGAGGCGCAGGCCTGTGGGGAGCCCCACCCCTTCTGGCTTGCTCTTCTGCCCAGGTTGTGGGGTAGTGCCAAGTGTTGTCCGGCCTTGAAGCTCAGGCTACGCCCAGTGGTAAGAGACAGTGGATGCTCTAGCAGATGCTCCACTGTTCAGAGCTGGTGTGGGGACTTCTGAGCCCCAGTTCATGGCCCGCTGTGGTTCCCTCTGCACTCTCTTGGAGCTTCTGAGGAGTAGGAGGAGCTTCAGGGGACTGAGGGCAAGGGCAAAAAAGTCAGATGCTAAAATCCCAAAACAACAGGAGGCAAAAAACAATGAGGAGAATTATCAGAAAAAGCAATGACCCAGAAGAAAGATCAAGCACTCCCTCCCAATACAACCAAAAACTAATCTCAATATCTGAGATGCAAGATGAAGATATAGAGGAAATACCAGAGAAGGACTTTAAGAAACTAGTGATGAAATTCATCAGAGACAGTGAGAAGCGTTGGGAAGAGTCCAAGATATTTGAAAACCATATCACTGCAGAAATAAACCAAATCAAAAAGGGAATCCTCGATATAGAGCACAAAATTGAAAGCCTAACCAACAGAATGAACACAGCAGAGGACAGAATATCAGAATTGGAAGACAATCAGAATGAAAGGCAGCAGCTCATCAAGCAGTTGGAGAAAAATCTGGAGAAAGCCAATAGGTCCATACAGGAAATGAAAGACAACCTCAAAAAATCAAATATTAGAATAATAGGCCTTCCCGAAGGAGTGGAAAAGGAGACAGGCTTGCAACGGGTGCTCAATGAGATAATACAGGAGAACTTCCAGAACACCGGTAATATAAATCCAGCACAAATCCATGGAGGACAAAGGACCCCCAGTAGATATGATCCAACAGATCGTCACCCAGACATGTGGTCCTCAAGCTACCCTCAAGTGAACATAAGGAAAAGGAAACTATCCTAAGACAAGTAAGAAAAAGGGATAAGATTACGTTCAGGGGAAGGAAAATCAGAATCACGGCTCCAAACAAGGAAAGAATGCGGTAAAACCTATCAAATCCTGAAACAAAACAACTGCCAACCAAGAATAATGTACCCAGCAAAGCTCTCATTTGTATTTGAGAATGAAATCAAATACTTCAACAGTAAAGAGAAACTCGAAGAATACATGAACACGAAACCACCTCTGGAAAATCTCCTCAGGAAGGTGCTAAACCCAGAAAGGAAAATATGAAACCCAACATCAAAGATGGCAAATGGGAAGACCTCCCCACTAAAACCCATACAAGGAAAGTCAACCAGTCAGAAACTCTAATAGTCGCAAATACACACTTGCACACTTACACACACTCATGGAAGCCCAAAATCAATTTCTCTCAATATTATCTCTAAACACCAATGGGCTAAACTCACCAATCAAAAGGCATAGATTAACGGAATGGATCATCAAACAGCACCCAACTATCTGTTGCCTACAAGAGACACATCTAACCAGAAAAGTCTCTAAGAAATTTAAAGTGAAGGGACGGAAAAAGACATTTCATGCCAATGGATGAGAAAAGAAGGCTGGGGTAGCTGCTCTAATCTCAGATGACCTAGACTTCAAGCTGACAGACATCAAAAAGGACAGAGAAGGACATTATATAATGGTGAAGAGTCTGATCCATCAGGAGGTAATTACAATCGTGAACATATATGCACCTAATTCCAATGCACCTAGCTACGTGAAGCAATTACTTACAGACTTAAGGGGAAACATAGATACACACACAATAATAGTGGGCAATCTTAACACTCCGCTAACAACTATAGACAGATCAACAAAACAAAAACTCAACAAAGAAACAACAGAGCTCATACAAACATTAGAACAATTGGACTTAGTTGACATCTATAGAACTTTTTATCCTAAGACCACAGATTATACATTATTTTCAGCAGTGCCTGGCACCTTCTCCAGGATCGACCACATGATAGGACACAAAGCAAATCTAAATAACTTAAAAAAGATAGGTATCATACCATGTACACTCTCAGTCCACCACGGAATGAAACTGGAAATCAGCAATTCAAAAAGCCCAAGGAAATACAGAAACTCTTGGAGGTTGAACATTATGCTATTGAATGAACAATGGGTCAGGGAAGAAATTAAAAATGAGATAAAAAAATTTATGGAAACCAATGAAAACTCTGACACAACAATCCAAAACTTGTGGGACACTGCCAAAGCAGTGCTACGGGGTAAATTCATCGCAATTGGAGCTCATGTCAAGGCCCAAGAGAGAAGCGCCAAATACAGGAACTAACCACACACCTCCAGGAATTGGAAGAGCAGCAGCAGATGAGCCCCACACACAACAGGAACCAAGAAATCATCAAAACAAGGGAGGAAATCAACCAGGTAGAAATTAAAAAAATCATACACAAAATCAATGAATGAAAAAGCTGATTTTGTGAAAAGATAAACAAAATAGACACCCCACTGGCCAAATTGACAAAGAAAAAACAAGAGAAGGCAAGAATTAACAGCATCAAAGATGAAAAAGACAACATAACAACAGACATTACAACCATTAAGAACACAATTCGATATTACTACAAAGCACTGTACTCCAACCAATCAGAAGACCACCAAGAAATGGAAAAGTTCTTAGACTCACACAACCTACCAAAACTTAGCCCAGAGGCAACAAACGACCTGAACAAACGCATAACTGAAGCAGAGATTGAATCAGTGATTAAAGACCTCCCAACAAAGAAAAGCCCAGTCCCAGATGGCTTCGCTACAGAATTCTACAAAACATTCCGAACTGAACTAACCCCAATCCTCTACAAACTCTTCAAAACAATAGAAAAGGAAGCAACCCTTCCAAACTCATTCTATGTAGTCAACATCACCTTAATCCCCAAACCGGACAGAGAACCAACTGAGAAAGAAAACTACAGACCTATCTCTTTGGTGAATATTGATGCTAAGATACTCAACAAAATCCTAGCCAATAGAATTCAAAAACGCATCACATAGATCATTCATCCAGATCAAGTAGGATTCATCCAGGAATGCAGGGGTGGTTCAACATTCGGAAATCCATAAATGTGATACACCACATCCAAAAATTGCAAAACAAGAATCACCTGAGAGTATCAATAGAGCAGAAAAAGCTTTCGACAAAATACAGCACAACTTCCTGCTAACGACCCTAACCAAGGTAGGCAGAGATGGAAAAATTCACAATATAATCAAAGCAATATATGAAAAACCCAACGCCAGCATCATACTGAATGGAGAAAAACTAGAACCCTTCCCACTGAAATCTGGAACAAGACAGAGATGTCCACTTTCTCCACTGCTATTCAACATAGTTCTAGAGGTACTCGCTGAGGCCATAAGACAAGAAAAAGAAATCAAAGGAATCCAAATGGGAAATGAAGAAGTCAAGCTCTCACTATATGCAGATGACAGGATTCTTTATATGGAAGAGCCAAAGGCTCAACACAGAGACTACTAGAACTTATACGAGAGTTCGGTGGAGTGGCAGGGTACAAAATTTATGAAGAAAAATCAACAGCCATAGTGTATGCAAATGGCCCCAAGATGGAAGAAGATCTAACCAGCAAGATACCATTCAAAATAACAGGGAAAAGCATGAAGTATCTGGGAATAAACCTAACCAAAAATGTAGGAGACCTATTTGAAGAAAACTGCAAACTACTGAAAAAAGAAATTGAACAGGGCTTGGCAGCGTGGACTAGTGGCTAAGGTCCTCGCCTTGATCCCATATGGCTGCTGGTTCTAATCCAGGCAGCTCCACTTCCTCTCTGTCTGTCCTCCTCTCAGTATATCTGATTTTGTAATTAAAAAAAAATAATAATAAACTAAATCTTTAAAAAAAAAAAAAGAAATTGAACAAGATCTAGAAAGATGGAGTAACATCCCATGCTCCTGGATAGGTAAAATCAATATCATTAAAATGTCTATATTGCCAAAAGCAATATATACATTCAATGCAATTCCAATAAATTGCCCAAAACATTCTTCACAGATCTAGAAACAATGATTCAAAGGTTCATTTGGAAACACAAAAAACCACGAATAGCTAGAACCATCCTGAAGAACAGGAAGTTAGCAGGGGGAATCACAGTCCCGGACCTCTGGACATACTACAGGGCAGTGGTTATCAAAACAGCATGGTACTGGCACAAAGATAGAGAGGAAGATCAATGGAGCAGAATAGAAACACCAGAAGGGAACCCACACAGATACAGTCAAATAATCTTTGACAAAAAGACAAATGACAACCCAGGCAAATGGGAAGGTCTGTTCAATAAATGCTGTTGGGACAACTGGTTGATAGCCTGCAGAAACAAAAAGATAGACCCACATCTCTCACCATATACTAAGATCAAATCTAAATGGATAAAAGATCTAAACCTACATCCAGAAACCTTCAAACTTTTGGAAGAAAATGTTGGAATCACACTGCAACACTTAGGGGTAGGCCCTCACTTCCTAAAAAAGACTCCAAAAGCAGTAGAAATTGAGACCAAAATAAAGAAATGGGACCTCATCAAACCACGAAGCTTCTGCACAGCAAAGGAAACAATCAATAAAGTGAAAAAGCAACCCACAGAATGGGAGAAGATCTTCGCGCATGACATAGGTGACAGAGGACTAATCTCCAAAGTATACAAAGAATTACAAAACAGCCAAAACACCAAAATAAACAAGCCACTCAAGAAATGGGCACGGGAAATGGGCAGACATTTCACAAGGGAACAATCCCAAATGGCAAATAAACATATGAAAAAAGTGCTCAAGCTCCTTGACAATAAGGGAAATCCAAATTAAAACATCAATGAGATACCACCTAACGCCAGTAAGGGTGGCCCACATGAAAACACCAACAACACTTGCTGGCGAGGTTGCAGGGAAAAAGGAACCCTACTCCACTGCTGGTGGGGCTGCAGATTGGTACAGCCTCTATGGCAATCAGCATGGACAATATTCAAACTCAAACTCGACATACCGTATGACCCAGCTATAGCACTCCTAGGAATATATCCAGAACACTTGTTTTATGAGAAACCAACATGCACTCCTATGTTCATAGCAGCACAATCAGTAATTGCAAAAACATGGAAACAGCCAAAATGCCCATCAACAGAGGACTGGATAAGAAAGCTATGGTTCATCTACTCCATGGAATACTACTCAGCTATTAAAAAAAACAAAATGCAGTTCCTTGTGGCCAAATGGGCCAAACTGGAAACCATAATGCTAAGGGAAATGAACCAATCCCATGTTTGCCTTAATTTAATATGATATGATGTTAAGCATATCATGTTATATTTTGGATATTATGTCATTTGTAGTATATAAACTAAAATTGAACTGTGAATGGGGGGTCACAGAAAGTGGTTAAGAAATCGCACTTATTTTTAGCATGTTGACTGCTCAATATCATGTCAATTCAATCCATAATGATGTTAATTGTTGCAGATGGTATATTAGTGCTTTTATTTGACAGGGAAGATGCTCTGCTGACTCTGCCCTCAGACCAGAGAGGGTCTTCCCAATAAGTAGATGGACTTGTCTGGACTATGGGATGTTGGACTCTATGCTTGGCAAATTCTTGCAGGGAGGGAACTTCAACTAAACTTGAACTATGGTTATGCAGCGGGGTGGAGGAACCCACCATGGGGGGAGGGTGGGAGAGAGAATCCCAGATTCTATGTAATTACAACACAATGTAATTAATGAATAAATTTATTAAAAAAAAAAGACCAAATTACAAGTGGAATTTCAATTCAGGCTATGGCATATTTCTTTGTGGATGTGCCAACAGGTCACTTACACAGGTAGTTATCACCCTCAGTCTCACTGAACTCTTTGTATGTCTGACCATTTCTTCCTTTCAATTTGTACATCTGAAATTCTTCATTCCCATCCTTTCTTCTGAGTTCTGAGATGGAGAGACTAAGTCAGTGAAGTTATCAGTTCTTTTGGGTTTAATGTTTCAAATAAAATAAAGAGCTTTCAAGACAAGGGAAAACTGCATGGACATTTGTTTTCATTCTAATCTCTGGTTTTAGTTCATTTCCCCTGAAGTTTGAATATCTGTTTATTTAAATGGCAAAGAAAGACACATCTAGAGATTGACACAGCAGTTCAGAGAATCAAAGCATACAGAAGGCAGAGAGAGGTGGGGAGGTTCACTTTTTGAGTAACCTGGATAGCACCCAAATCAGTCTCAGATCAGAAAGCTTTATTCAGTTTTCCCAGGGGGTTGTAAGACCTCAATCACTTATCTCCTCACCAAGTGTTACTAACTTGTATATCAACAATTTGCTAGAGTCAGAGTTAGGGTTAGTTCTGGAACCCAGGCACTCTGCCATGGGAAAAAGGCATATTAACTAGTATCTTCACTCCTAGGACAACTGACTTCCTCTCCATGAAGTGCTTGTATATAGGCTAAGTAACCTGATGCCAATCTTTTTTTTTTTAGATCTTCCCCAAAGAGCCTAAAATGTAATCATGTTTCGAGAGGCTCTATTTGTTTTGTGTTGATTGTGAACCAAGCATGCAATTGCATCCCTCATAGCTTGACCATCCTCATCAAGCCTCACCCTCCTTGGGCTTCCTAGTGGGCCTAGAGAGACAACTCCTGAAATCATTTTTTTACCAAGTTTTTGTGTAGAGTGCTGTCCTGAGCTGTTTGATTCCTTAGGATGGAACACTGCATTCTGGCCCTTCTTTGAGCCAGTTGTGTTTACTAAATTTGCTGCTCCTTATGATTCCTTTGTACTGATTTCATTATGTAAAGGCATGCTGGACTTTCCCTTTAATGAGAAAGTAACATGTTTTTTTAAACTCACTGTTTAGTCCAGTTGTCCTTTGAGATTGCAAAGTGTTTTCAGGTACATGGCATTCTTTAAAGTATCAGCAAACATGGGAACTATGTGAGGTGATTGAATACTGAAGGAAAAAGCAGTGTCTGTGTTTCTAGTGTATTTGGGGATAGATCACATCATTTGAGGCTGTTTCTGTCCAGATGGTTTTCAATTTCCTCTGCACAAATGAAATTGGAAAAGGTGAGGACAGTTAGAAAATAATCTGTAGAACAACATTTGTGAAAGCAGGTCGCTAGGGCTTCTTTAGGAAAGTATGTCTTATCAACATGTGGACCGCGAAGGGAAAACATAGGAAAGCACAGACAGGATGAAATACAACTGGAGAATTTGGTGGCATACATGAGGTTAGGAAGAGGTGAAATCAGATGGCTATTTAAAAAGTAAGATGGTGATAAAAACTGAAAATGACAATATCCTGAGCATAATTGATTTGGAAATTGGATAAGCTGGTGCCTATATCAATTGGCTTGAACCCAGGTGTACTGTTAGATACTTCTCCACAGCTACTCTTCTTGACCTGTAAATTGGCATACGTGTAGCTCAAGTTCATTTTGAGATATTACATACTCATTAATTTAATTTAGTAATATCTATAGTGCTACTACCAATTTACCATGATTCTATAGCTGAAACCCAAGTCATACATACATATATCACACATATGATATATAGCAGATATATATAAGATATATATCTTTAGAATTCCTTGGACTTGCTTTTCTGTTTTATCAGAAAATGTTGAATGAATTTTCCAGAAAATTTGGGGAAGTTCTCCATGACGCAAACTCTGCCAAAATTTTGGAGAAGTATTTGTAATCAACTGGACACTCAAAAGTCACGTTGTATTGTAGAAGCAACAGGAAACAAAAATAATTGCAAACATTGGAAGGAGTGCCTATTTAGTACCCAGAGAAAGAGGATGTTGCTTTATCCTACAAGAATGAGGACATGAGGATAAGATACAAGTCTGTTTAATGTATGAGTGAACACAGAGGGAAGTTTAAGTTACTGCCTGTTTGATACATTCTCAGAATTAAAGCCTGGAGTCTTCAGGCTTGGAGGTTCTCTCTCTCTTTCTCTCCCGTAAGATTTTATGCTTCTTCGTGAGGAACATTTCCAGAGAGAAAGAGAGACAAATATTATCAATCCACTGGATCATTCCCAAGTGACGGCTTCAGCCAGAGCCAGGCTGAAGCCCAGAACCAGGAGCCTTCTCCAGGTCTCCCACGTGGTGCCATGGTCCTAAGGCTTTGGGCCATCCTCCACTGCTTTCCCAGGCCATCAGCAGGGAACTGGATGGGAAGTGGAACAGTTGGAAAATGAACTGGCTTCCACATGGCACCTCGGAGTGTGCAACGTGAGGATTTAGCCTCTAGGCCCTTGGAGACTTTCTCTGCTCTAAATAAAGTCCCTATGAAAGTGCAGACACCCACTCTTTTCTCAAACACTTAACAGTACTATACCTCACATTCCTCAACGTTTAAATGAGTGTATTTCAGTAACTGATTCCTAGGGTTGTTGGAAGGTTTAACTGTGTGTGTTGGTGATAAACCTTACAAGCAATGTCTGAAATACTGTGAACACAACACAAGAAGTAGCGATTATTTGGCTTGTCTTGTTTAAGGTCCCTGATCATGTTAGCTATTATGAAAGATCATGACAGGAAGAAGACAGTTAATAGTATTTGGTGTCCTTTCTTCTCTTACCTGTGAGGGACTTAAGAGGATTATTACTTATTGATTTATTATTATTTTCTTTTAGTGAATGGCTTTTAAGAGCTACTCACCTTCTGCTGTCTGGTGTGTTTCTTTTTGCAGGTCATGCGACGAGGTTTGACTAGAAGGTGACAAGAAAGCATTGATAAATATTTCAAAACTTTTGCAAACTCTTACCAGAAAACAATTTTGGATCAGAGAGTAGTGATTCTACCTGTAATCCAGATGTGACAAGAAAATATCTTTTAACTATCACTAAGATGTATGTTTATGTGTTGAAGATTTTTTTCTTTAAAACAGACCCCAAAAAGCAAAAGAAATCATTCAATTCCACCTCACCTCTTGCTTATATCTACTGTGTTCAATTAAATAAAGTAATTTGATTTTCAGAATGTAACTGATGAGCAACTTAGGAATAGAAGGAAATTTCCTTGAAAAGAAAATAAACATCATATGGAAAAATCTGTAGTTCATTGCAAACTTAGTTTTTAGAAATTGAAAACCTTTTCTCTAAGATCAGAAACAAGGCATGGTTTCTACATAATTGTTACTTTTATTTGATCTGAAACTTTTTGCTAGACAGAACAATGAGGCGAGGAAATAGCTTCTCCAATTTGAAAATGAAGCAACATGTTTTCTACATTCGCATATGGCATGAGCTTACACATGGAAAACCCTGAAAATTCCTTTAATTACCTGTGAGAGTTAATAAATAAATTTAGCATAGCCATCAGAAAGAAAGAAAGAAAGTCAACACTTCCAATGAATTTTTGGGCGACAGTTTAAGTTGTCTACAACATCAGCAACCCCATTCTTGAGCACTGGTTTCAGTTCCACCTGTCACTTTCACTTCATCACCTGGCGGTGCAATTGGGGAAGTAGGAAGTAATGGACCTAATACTTGGGATTCTTCTACCCAAATGAAAGCTTCCGGTTTCTAATGTGGACCAGGTTCATCTGCACAGACTAATAAATGGGTAGATGTCAATGTCTCTTTTTCTCTCCCTTTCTCTGACTTTGAACAATACAAACAAATCACTTACATACAAGCTTGGTTGTACTTCTGTCTTGAATTAGTTTGTTGATGTTAACTGTCAACTGTTTATATATTTTCCACTTTTTGTCTTATTAATAGCACAGTTGCTGTTCTAGGATCTTATGTCAGCAGCCTCTGACAGGCACTGTTTTCAAGATAGTAAATGGTATTAATCAAATATTGCTGAGTTTGATCCCAAGAATGGTTTTCAGTTGCTGCTTATTTCTTCTGGCCCTCACATTCTTTACTAGGCCTCTATTCTCAAAAGCATCAGTGTTGTCCAGGGGCTGTGAGTGCCAGCGCTCATAAGAAAGCCAGTTGAGGGCCCGGCGGCTTGGCCTAGCGGCTAAAGTCCTCGCCTTGAAAGCCCCAGGATCCAATATGGGCGCCGGTTCTAATCCCGGCAGCTCCACTTCCCATCCAACTCCCTCTTGTGGCCTGGGAAAGCACTTGAGGACGGCCCAATGCATTGGGACACTGCACCCGCGTGGGAGACCCGGAAGAGGTTCCAGGTTCCCGGCTTCGGATTGGCGCGCATCGGCCCGTTGCGGCTCACTTGGGGAGTGAATCATCGGACAGAAGATCTTCATCTCTGTCTCTCCTCCTCTGTGTATATCTGGCTGTAATAAAATGAATAAATCTTTAAAAAAAAAAAGAAAGAAAGAAAGCCAGTTGAGGGGGCTCTCAGAGTTAGATTAAAGCAAAATCTTCCCTTTAGGCAATACACCTAGAAGGAGAAATGGAAGGCAAAGCGATTCATAGCACTCCCAGGATGGACTGGGAGTATTGAGTACAAGTGAGAGGTCTGCATAGTCAGAACACAAACATCCTTGTCCATATTCATCCCTGGACAGGTGGGACAAGGGGAGGGGAAACACACAGGCACAATGGGCTGATGCTGCATAGGTCTGTGTGACTTGCATGCTATATTTCCACTTCATTTTTTGAAAGTAGGTCTTCTCTGACTTGCCAATCTTTGCACACTATTCCTTGGAGAACTACATGGAAATTTCTTGGAAGGCATCTTGGAATGTTAGAAGACATAAGAGGTTGCTGTGTAATCACAGCGGCCACAGAAGAACAAGGTATCAGCTATGTCCTCTGGTCTGGATGCAGTTGTCTACTCTGCCAATGCTAAAAGTCTGTTCTGAACCTCCCATGCCAACTTCACTTACACAGCAGTGTGCCCGAGGCTCTCACCTCCAGATTTCCCAGTGCTGAAGCTGGGTGTGTTCAAGCTTGTTTTGGCAGGAACCTTGACACATGTGATTCTGGTATCCCACTTCAACTCCTCTGAGTCTGTCATCAGGCAAGACTTCTGAGAGAGGGAAGATGCAGGGGCTTGCTGTGAGCTAGGTCCGAAAACCAGAAACCCAGCCATGGGCTATGGCACCAGCAGGATAGTGATCAACAGGCAGGCTCTGCACTAGCTGAATTCCTACTGCCCTGGACATCTGCTGTCTCAACAAAGAGAGGTGCATCGTCATGGAAACCAGAATGTGGGGCAGACAGGCAGTTAATGGAATACTGGAATTCAGGGCTCCTTGGGGGTGGGGAGGGGTCCAAGCAACTTGCAGACCTTCAGGTTTGTACTGAGAATGAAATGATGGGCTTCCCCAAGGTGAATAAAATTTACGGTCTCAGGTGAAACAGGGTTGGAGTCTAAGATGAGAAGCTTATGAGCCCTACTGAAGAGTATGTGCCTTTGGTACTTTGAGGTTACTGAAGTGTAGGCATTATTTGAGGCTAAGGATTTGTGTGAATGAGGCTTGGGATCTCTCAAGTTGGGCAGTTTGGGACAGGCCCTGGACTTTGATCAAAGGGCAACTCTGTGATTGGTGACATGCTGGGTGGGGGTTATTGCAGCACGGCAGGTTTGAGGGCAAAGGGCTCTCTTAGGCTAGTGGACATGGTCTCTCAACCACAAAGGATCCTTACTCTATCACCCTGAGGAGATTGGTAGGTGCTCAGGGTGAAGGAACCTGTGGCACAAGCTAAGGGGAAAGGGGTCTCACTACAATGCCACGGCCTGGGCTCTGGTCTATTATTCCTGCTCTCTCAAGTGCTTTTAGCCATTGCTGTCTCCTCCTGTGACACGTCTGGGATTACAGAAAATGCCAGAATGGAGTGTTAATGTTCTGTATGGTACTGGCTCTCTGGTGATGCTGTGATGAAAGCAGAAGTGCTGGTTGGCAATCTAGGAACTGATGGTGCACGGCAGAGAAAGGAGCCACGACTATCAGTCATGGTTACCTCAGCCTTGGGTCCTGTTGGTTTGGGTGGAGCTGAGTTTACTCGCACCCAAGTCCTGGCCCTGTGCACAGCACATCTGTGTCCTACTCAGTGAATAAGACCTCCAAGAGTCAAGCTCAAGTCAGGCTTCAACTTCAGGATGCTGCATTTATGCTGGGCCTTTCTGGAACCAAAGCCAGACTTGTTTTCAATAGCTCAACTCCAGGCAGAAGCAGCTGTGTCCTGAAAAGTCAAAATTCATGTTGTGTATTGTGTCCTGGGTATGCTGAAGCACATGTGGGCTGTTTCTGGGTGGGCCAGTGTCTATGTGTGTGATGGTTCCTGGGAGTTCAGGGTGTATATGTGTGCTATTTTCTGAAATGTCAGTATCTGAACTAATGCATATTCTTTGGTGTTCAGCACCTCTCCATGTGTACTGCTTTCTGAAAGGCTAGGGGCAAAGTGTTTATTCTTTTATTGGAGGCAGGGCTCTGAGGTAGGGACTTTCCCTTTGAACCTTGGGATTAGATATATCTTGTTTCCTTGGATTCTGGAGACTGTGCATGTGTTACTTCCTCGGCGTGTGCGGTGATAGCTCTCACTTGTATTCCTCTGGCAGTGGGTATTGGTTTCATTTTCAAGTCCTAAGCCATTAGTTATAGCATTATGATTGTACCTGTGAGTTGTGGAGTCTATTTTCTGTTGTTAATATCACATTGCCAGGTCTGTGTTGTAGTGAATGTGTACCTTTGCTAACCCTGATGAATCAATTCATTAAAAATAAAAATGATAAAGAAATGAAATTGTACTGCTAGGAGAAAAATGACAAAACAATGAAGCAAAATAAGGGAGAACTTTATAGTACAGAATCAAAACAGGAAATGCACATATTTAATACTTGAATCTATAGCTGAAGGGGAAGATAAAGTATTAGAGACAGAAAAAGATAACGTAAACATAGAGAAAGATACAAATTTGAATGTCTTTGCCTTGAAAAACCACAAAAGTTTTCTGCACAAGAGAACAATTAAATTCAAGAGATGTATTAATAGTCTCAATGAGCATAGAGAAATATAATAAATGCTAAATTTTTATCAGAACCATAGAATATGGGTTTGGAGGACCCTTTGTGCTTTTAGGAAGGAATATAAGTGAATGACATAATTTCAAAATGAGAAAGGGCTTTAAAAATACATATTCCTTTTTCATATAGATATATATAAAATTTCTCACGTGCATGGAAGGATGTCAAAAAGCCCAATCTATACCAATTTAAAAGCCCAGTGTTAAACCACTTCTGATCCAGAGATTACAGAAAGGGAAATGAATGACTTGGAATTATGTGAAACCTGACAACATTCATAGGTCCTCCTCTCTGTCTCCTCTCCTCTGTGTATATCTCATTTTCCAATTAAAAAAAAAAGTTTGTTTGTTTGTTTGTTTTAAAGATGGGTGTGAGAGCATAGTCGCAGTAGCCTAGCGGCTAAAATACTCTCCTTGCATGCACTGGGATCCCATTTGGGCACCATTTCTCATTCTAGTGGCCCTGCTTCTCACCCAGCTCCCTGCTTGTAGCATGGTAAGGCAGTCAAAAGACTTGGGACCCTTCATCTAGGGGGGAGACCTGGATGAAGCTCCTGGTTGCTTGCTTAGGGATGCCTTAGCTCCAGCCATTGCAGCTGCTTAGGGAGTGAATAAGTAAACCGATGATCTTCTCCTCTGTCTCTACGTCTCTCTGTATATCTGATTTTCCCATAAAAATATCTTTTGAAAAAGATACATATATATATACATGTTGGGATCAGTGCACGTGTGCCCTGCCCTAAGATGATGCCTGGACCCTAGTTCCTCTTGGAGACAGGTTTCAGGAAATGCCCTGTGATTGGCCCTTTACTGATTGCCTCAGGGGTGTAAGCTGATTGGATACCCAGGAGCCTTGGGAAAGGGGTGAGGAGGTTCTCTGTGTAACGGAAATAACGGAATTAACGGACTTAACTGAAGGCTTCTGGGTACCAGATCTAACGGATAGGAGGAATATATAAGACAGGGACTTCTGCCCAAAAGAAGGAACTGAAGGTTTGAAAAAAAGTGCCTCTGAAACACTTTCCAGTGTCAGGTGTGATTTCTACAGCGGGACGGGAGACACAGATATATACATACTTATATCATTATAGATTTCTGGTTCTATCAAAGTTGTTTTGGGAATTTTTCAAAGGTAAATGCAGAATGACCTTGTTTTCCAGCTGTCTTTAATCTACATAATTACCAAATCAGGTCTAACCCAATACAGTAATTCCTTGCTTCGTGACAATGCTTACTTCCTGAGAAACACATTCTCATGCAGTTTTCTGTGTGTATAAATACCATGCTTTGTGCTCAGAGAAACAAATAGATTACAGTGTTGTGGGTGATGAGATTACTGTTTTCTGAGAACTTGGTAATTGTGTTATACAGTGCTTGCTAAGTTGCTTACTATACTCAACCATGTGCATGCATATCCATATAAAAGCCCTATCCATTGCAACAAAGAGATGGACACTCTGCTAGGGTTTGTCAGTGGGTGAGCAGCTGAACCAATTATGGCATATCTGTGTAAGAGTACAGAAAAATATTCTCACTGGGAATGGAGTTGAAAGCTTTTTATTTTATGCTGCCATATATTTTTGAATCTGTGTATAATTTAAAGCCATTTATTTTTATTAGAAAGAGTAACGTGGGGACTGGAAAGGGAAGAGGAAGAATAAGGTAGGTAAGGAGAAAGGGAGAGTGGGAAGGAAGAGAAGGGCTGGGGTAGGATAGAGGAAAGTAGGTCTCTCATCTGCTGATTCAGTCCGAAATCGCTACAAAAGCCAGGAGTAGGCCATTATGATGTTCCCTGCATGTGTGTAGGTGCCAGAGCACATTGGCTATCTTCCACTATTCTGTCACATTAGCAGGAAGCTTGATCAGACGAGGAGCACTAAGACTCCAATCATGTCCCAAATGAAATTCTAGGATTGTGGCTGATGCCTTTCCGATGAGAAACCTGACCCTGGAGATACATATGTCATTTCACATTTTCTATAGATGCTTTATCATATTCCCACACAGTGTTGAGTCACGCCAAGTGGAGCATAATGCATAGAGTAATACCGTGCGTTAACATCCTACAACCAATTATTAACGAGAGGACATGCACTTGGACTGGAAGGGAAGATGTCCTTGTGAAGGGATATTAGTTTCCCTCTGATTCTGCTTCAACATATCTACTAACACATAAACTGGGAGGCAGCAGGTGAGGGCTCCTGAGTCTAGATGTCTGTCACCTGCCTGAGAAATGTAAACGGAATCCTGATTCCAGCCTTTGGCTTAGCCCAGCTGTGGATGTTGCACATATTTTCAAAGTGAAATAGTGCCACACAGAAGCTCAGCTCCAGAGAGAACAGGTCTGCATTGAGCAGGTCACAGAACAACTACAGGGCCGACTACAGATGCACATCTCTGGTTTTCCTTTGGAGGAACACACGGAGTAGATCTCCCATCTCTCAAAGTGGGGCCAACTGTGGTCATCTTTACCCACGTCTGTCCCTGGTGTCTTGCGTATTCTTAGAGGCAGCCCAATAGTCACATTGCAGTACCATATCCACTTCTGGGAGAAGCAACCTGATAGATTTGTTTTCATGCACAATTTTTTTTAAAAGATTTATTTTATTTTCATTACAAAGTCAGATATACTGAGAAGAGGAGAGATAGAGAGGAAGAGGAGCTCCCGGGATTAGAACCAACAGCCACATGGGATCAAGGCAAGGACCTTAGCCACTAGACCACGCTGCCGAGCCCTTCATACACAATTTTTAAAAAATGCAGTTTAATATTTTTTTGTGATACAGTTCCATAGGCTCTAGGATTTACCTTCTCTCTTACCCGTACTCCACAGCCTATTTTCGCCTCTATCATCACAATAGTGTTGTCCTTCCAAAATAGTCATTAAGTTCAGTACTCTGCTATTTAAGTATATCCTGACAATTTAATATGAACAATGCCTTAAAAGGAACCATTATAAATACTATATTATAATACATGTTATAACTTGTATAGTATATATATGTATTTTTGATTATATATTATATTGTTTTGTGTTGTTTTTCTTTTTTATTAATTATTTTGCAATTTGTGACAGTTTCATAGGCTCTGGAAATCTTTCCACCCCTCCCTCTCCCCTCCCCCCTGTTGGATTGCTCCACCTTGATACAGTATTACAGTTGAAATTCAATCAAGATTCTTTCCTTGTAAACATATACTAAGCATAGAGTCCAGCTACTTATTGTCAAGATGGGTTGAACATTTTCTTGGGGAGACCATTTCTGGTCCAAAGTTAGAGCTGGTAGAATATCATCCCAGTCAATTAAGAGTCCCAAAGTAACATCAACAGCAATTTGCAATATTATGGAATTGACATGGTTTTGCGAATATTCAAACAACTGCAAATCAACATACCATATGATCCAGCAATAGCACTCCAAGGGATATATCCAAAACATGTCCTACACAAGAAACCAACATGCACGCCTATGTTCATAGCGGCACAATCTACAATCGCAAAAACCAGGAAGCAACCAAAATGCCCATCAATAGAAGACTGGATAAGAAAGCTATGCTTCATCTACTCTATTGATTATATATTATATATTGTAACATATATAAATATTGAACAACTATTCAAGGGACAAAGAAATGAGAAAATGCAAGAAAATATTTGAACGTGATTAATTCAGTATGAGTCTGTATGTATCAAGTGTATATAAGCTTCTCAAATAACGCATCTGCAACAGCAGCAACAGAAGAAAAGCAATGCATTTATTAAATGCTTGTGCACATTTCTTAAAAGAAGAAAGAGGGATTATAAACAGAGAATGAATCATGCTCTCAAATATTGCTAATTTTGTAAATAAAAGTGATTTTCTAGCACTTTGTGAATTTCCTGAAGAAGGAAAGTTCAGTACATCTAGCTTTTCACTTGAACTGCTCTTGGAGTCCCTGAACATCAATTCTGAGTTGTGAGGAAGCACTTTTTTGCAGTTCAGTGTTACCCACATGATGTAGGACATTGATTGTTATTGAATTCATTATAAGGCCATGTGCAGCTGAAACCACATGCCAAAGTTTACATGTTAAAATGATATCTTGTTTTTATTTGAACCATCAACAGGGAAACAGAATGAATGACACTGTGTGGCTGATTCAGAAGATTGTTCCAAAGAACAATTCTAACTGTAGCCCACATAATTTGGGAGAGAAGACAACCTCCTCATCCAAATTAGAAAATTATTAGACACATAAGATTTACAATGCTGACAAATCACTGCATCAGTTGTGAGTAAAATTAACTTAATCTGGCCTAATTTCCCTTGTGTATGGCAAGTAATCTAACCAGAATTCCCCACATACTAACCTGTGGTATATTGATAATAAAGGACTTGGTATTTTTCTGTAATCTGAGTCAAATGTACATTTCATCCTATAGTCAATAAAGGAATGCTGTTGTCTTCATGGAATAATTCGCTGCAACATTTAGTTTTTCTTGACATTATAGTCTTCTTATATATGCAAGGTCAGGTGTATGTTGGAGATTTGAAAATTGACAGGAGAAATATACTCTCATTTTTTCTTCTGTGTCATTGCATATTAACATTCCACATATTTGCAACAGAATATTCTGAAAAACACATACTAAACTTTTGGAATTGCCTTTGAAATTTGGATAGGATAATTTAACTACACAGATGGAAGAGAAGTTGAATCCTAACTGAATATAAATAGAAAGTGAATCCAAACTTGAGTTATCCTATCATCTTATTCTGATACATTTCTCCTTACATTGAAATAAATTATTTAGCATGTTAAACATATATGTTATTTAAAAATTTTGTCTTCAATAGAGAAATAGGGAAAAATATATCTCAGTGAAATTCCTGGATCAATGACATGCTCTACTGGAATTCTTCTTGTCTTGCCATATACCTCTTTGGATCCACATTTTTACAGTTGTGCACCCTAGAAAGAAATAGGTGATGGCCAAGAAACATATTTCCTGCTGTTCATGAGGAAGTTTGAGTTTGAGTTTCTTCCTCACACAAATGACTGACCTAGTCCTGACGACTGTAAAAATCTCAACAAATGCTGCAAGTTTGCCTTGTGCGTCATTGGGGAAAAGAACAAACAAAAAGAAAGGGACAGGGGCCATTTCCTAGAGAGCTATAAAGATTTATTTTCAGGGTTTCAGTTCTTACATACTTATGAAGCAATAACTCAAACACAACTCAGAATTAGATCATGAATGTAAGCAGGAAGTTCAAAGAAAATTAACAAGGGAGCTTTGTCAAAGCACTATTAAAATGCAGAAGAGATAAAGAGTACTGTCTGCCCTTAGTTAACTGAATAGACTGACCATGGATGTTCGCCTTTGCTCAAGGAGTGCATGAAAACACCTTGGAGGACTCAGTGGTGGTACCATGTATGCTGGCTGAGAGGCCCTGTGCCTCCTCTTCCTGGATCCTCTTTTTGACACATCCCCAACCTTGAGTCTTTCACCCCCGTTTTACCTTGTTGGATGCATTCCAACAACAAGCACGACCTCACCACATACATTGATACCCTTACCCACAGACTTCTCATATCTAACAATAGGAGTTAACTGATGGAGAATCACAAAGGAAACTGGAAGAGTGACTTAGATTAAAGTGAGAATAGCGTTCTTTTGTGAAATTATAGTATAGGCTGATTCAGTTGCTGGGCTCCATGCAGTAGGTTTGGATAACACAGCCACTTCAAAGGTGTGAAGAGAACAGCTCCCTTATTTGGCAGGACCTAGGGTAGCTGCCAGCAGTTTGGCAGGGTCTGGTGGGTGTCTCTCCAAACACCTTGACACAGCTTCACCCACTTTTTGCAGAGACACTCAACCACTGCACTAAGAATTCTGTAATCGATTGAGGCATTGCAGTGCAGATCTGCTGTGCAGTGCCAGTTATGGCTTATTTCGCTTGCCTTTGCCTAGCTAATTATTATTAGGAACTTGTAACTGGAATAAAGGTTATAACACATCTTCTAGTTTGACTGTTGCAACCCTAACCATTAAATATTTTGGACAGTATAAACCAGATAAATAATCTCTCTCACTTCCTTACACTTACACTTACATAGCGTAAAACTTATTTTAAAGTCAACAGATTGTTAATGAAAGAAAAGCTTTGGCCAAGGTAAGTTACATGGAATGCAAATTACTTGAAAGTATGTCACTGAAACATAAGTCCACATAGAACGCACCAAAGGGATTTGGTTTAAACGAAGTATTTCAAGATTATTTGTGACAAAATTGTGCAGTTTTAAGACCCTGTTGTCTTCCAAAAGACTGTTTCATAGAAAAGATAAAAGTAACATTTTTCTAAATACCTTTACATTGTTTAAGTTGAACAGCAAAATGTTCTCATTGCCAGACTGTTTAGATGGCACTGCTCTGTTCTACCTATGTCTTGTGTGGAATTGTGGTCACTTCAGCTTTTTTTTTTTTTCCTCAGGATAGACTTTGCTATTCATGATCTCTTTTCTTTTCTGAGAAGATTGTTGTTTGGGTTTTGATTGGGAATCTTGAATTTCTTCATTACTTTTAGTAATATAGACCTGTTCTTTAAATATTTATATGCATTTTCATGCACAGTCAGATAAAAAGAGAGGAGTAGAAACAGAGAGGAAGAGTGTCCCTCTGCTGATTCACTCTCCAAGTGGCAACAACAGGCAGAGCTGAGCCAACCCAAAGCCTGGAACCAGGATCCTCTTCCTGGTCTCCATCATAGTTGCAGGGTCCCAAGGTTTTGGGCCATCCTTGCCTGCTTTTCCAGGCCACAAGCATTGAGCTGGATGGGAACCAGGATTATAATCGGTAGCCATAGTGTTTCCTGACATGCAAATTGAGGATTTATTTGTTAAACAACCACCCTGGACCCAATATGGACATTTTCATGATGTTGATTATACAAGTCTAGAATCATGGTGAATTTCTCCATGCTTTACTTTCTGTATATCTCTAATTTGGTTCGTTTTCAATTGGTTTGATTAGATTTGATTTGATTAATGTTAGCTTAATTAGTAATCTATAATGTTCATCATAGAATTCTTTTGCCAGAGTCCAGTTCCATCTGAGTTCAGAATTCAAGAAGGCTGCGTGGATGATGCACCAAGAAGAATGAAACAGACCACTACAATTCCAGGATCATCATGGACAATGCGGGAAAGCTGCCACCTTTATTTTACAGAAGCAATCTCAAGTTCTGACACAGATTTTTGACATCAATGTCAAATGGGTGTATCCAAGTGTAATTCTGCCATTGCTTTCACCTAAAAACAATACAAGTTCCTAGTACAAATCTTATGATATAACTAGATCTTTTATCACAAAGAAAAGGAGAACCTAAAGAACAAGCAAAAAATGAAACCCTAAACACCAGTCCCTTGATTAGCATGAGGTCAATGGAGACAGCCAAGGCAGTAAGCATAATAAAAGGCCCTTTTGCAAGATGTTATCATTGACCTTAACCTCCAAACTCACACTGAGTATAAAGCCAACTCCATAGTAGCAAATAATGTCTGAAAGGATTCGAATTCTTCGTCAGGGTGGTCCAGTGTGTTCATGCAAAGGAAGGTAAAGCTGCATTCAGGTTGTTGTAGAGACATCCACCAGGCCTTGCCATAGGGCAGGTAATTGCTTGAGGCCATGTCTGCAATGGACAAATAATCTTCCCACCTTTGTTCCCCACATCCACTGCATGTACCCCAGCAGTTCCCCTGCTCTTATTATTAAATTTGAGTGTATGGAGTTCTCTGCTAGTGTTTGAATCATGGAGCTCAATCATTGGAACATGAATGGGCCAAAAGACAATACAAAGAGGAGAGCAGTTAGTGTGATTCTGAAAATAAGAGAAAATGAAGGAAATATTTTGTCAGAAATGAAAGATGAAAGAGATTGCAAAAATTAATTAGCAACACATCCCATTTAAAGGCCTGAAGTTGAGAGTGAGAGATGGCAGAAATCTGGGCATTTATTTTGTGGATGCAAAGACTAGATGTGTCACTCCA
Source organism: Ochotona princeps (assembly GCF_030435755.1). Taxonomy (NCBI): domain Eukaryota; kingdom Metazoa; phylum Chordata; class Mammalia; order Lagomorpha; family Ochotonidae; genus Ochotona; species Ochotona princeps. The sequence continues at coordinate 4,043,005 of NC_080866.1, read as the reverse complement.
TGCACCTTGGAGGTGAACTTTAATATCACTGTGAGAGACAATGGAGTCATCATAAGGGAGAGGAGCGACACAAATCGATTTGTAAATACTGTGGCAAGTGGTACCAAATCTGGTTTTTAAGTGTTGAATTTCATTGCCAATGAATGATGATATAAGCTAACAACAAGTGAAACCAAACTATGTAAGGTGCATGCCAAAGATACCAATGATGCTTTCCATCTTTGGCTTACAATACCATTTCCCATCCGAGGTTTAGCCATTCTTATCCAGCAGCCAGAGACAAGAGTAGCGACTTCGCACAGTTTTGGCAAGCTACAGGTGAGTTTCATAATTTTTAGTCTGACATCTCCAAGCATTGAAATAATTTACATTAGCCTACACAGAAGATGAAATGGCCACTTTACTTGGAAACTTCATGAACTGACATTGCTGTAACACTCACTGATACAAACATGCAATAGAGTCTGTGTGAGATGCTAAGAGTGATTTTTTAACGCATTCACATGAGTATGGCTGTGAATTTAAACAACAAGAAATGTTACCGCAAAATTCCACATTCAGGGTCATCTATGAACAATGAATAAATGTGCATAATGGTTTTGCTAACTGGAAATTTAATAGCTTCATGTCTCTAATGCAATATTTCAGTCTGTTTGTTCATTTCAGCTCATGGTGTAAAATCCATGGAACAGACACATTCTATCACATGAAGTTCCACAAATAGCTGGACTTGGTCTACATTGCTTTTCCCAGTCTGGCACAGAATCACTGAAACACACATGACATATATGTCACAGAATTTGCTGCTTATTCAGTATTATTATATATTAACAAATTTTTGCTACAACTTTCACTGTGACTTCTGTATTTCCCTTCAAGTGCCATGGCAGACAAGGTCGTATGATAAATGCCAGAATTCTGAGCATTTTTACATATCTCCAAGAGATGAAATTCTAAATTTAAAGCACTCTGGAGCACACCATTTTATACTGACATGCATTCTGTCAGAAGAGCTCTAAATATGTTTCATACTTTCAAGGATCTGCATTGAAAGCTAATCCAACCCTATTGTGTGAGCTTTCATTTAATGCCTGTCGGTGTCTTCCATCCTGCAGAAGAATTCACCCAACACTCCAGGTTTTATATCTTGAGGCACTTTATTCTTCCAACCCGTCCGTTTCCCAGTCAGTCGACTCGACTTCTCCCTTTTCCTCCCGTTTGTCTCTGCTTCATTTCCCCAACCTCCTCGTCACCCCTAGTCTTCTGTCCGTCCGTCCGTCCGTCCCAGTCGTACTCTGTCCTCCGTCTCCCTGTGCTGGCCCCCTTTCTTCCTGAAACCCCACCGCTAAATACAATCCTAGTCCAATCAGCTTAAAGGTCACCGATGCATGCGGCAGGCACGCCAATCATGGCTCTGATCACGCGTAGCACACACGCTAAGCATGCAGCTACGGGCCAATCAGAAGGCACTTCCTGAAACCTGTGTACCACCACGCTCCGGAGGGAGGAGAGGTCTCAGCGCCATCTTAGGGCACACGTGCAGTGCTCCCGACAAATGCCCTCACAAAAGATCAAAATCTGTTTCCTAAGGACTAGCATGGTAGCATAGTGGCCAAAGTTCTCACTTTGTATGCTCTGGGATCCAAAGAGGTGCCAGTTCTCATCTGAGCAACCCTGTTTCCCTTGATGCTCCCTGCTTGTGGTCTAAGACAATGCTCAAGGATGGTCCAAGCCTTGATATCCTGAATTCACTTAGGAGACCTGCAAGAGGATCCTCCTTTTTGGCTTCTGATGTTGTCACTTGCGGCAATTGCAGCCACTTGGGAAATGATTCATTGGATTGAACATCTTGCACTCTGTCTTTCTTCCTCTCTGCATATCTGACATTCCATTAAGAAAAAAAAAAAAAAAGCTAGAGACTGATGTAACCGAGGGTTCTAAAATTGAGGGACAGGAGCAGTCTGAATGAGCCCAAGAAGAAAAGAAGCGCGGGGAACACTGTGTGAAATTTCCCACTATCCCCTGGACTGAAAAAGGCTGCACACAGCAGAAAAAAGAACGCAAAATACTGGGATCAGAAACATGAGAAGGACAAAGAGGGAGCCCGGGCTACAGAGACTCAAGTGAAATTGGCGAGCGAAATTTGGGGAGCAAACCCTGGTGAGTTGCTTACACAGGGAAATGTCCACCCTTAGCAGGAGGCCAAATCAAGTGAACAAAATTCTGGGAGCGAACATAGATGAGTCGCCAACACAGGGAAGTGCCCGCCCTTAGCAGGAAGAACCAGGGACAAAACACGGTGAAATTCAGTTGAATCTGGGCAGGTTTGGATCTGGGCAGACGAGTCGGAGAGGGCAACGAGGTACAGAGACAGAGAACCTGGGCGATCCTGGTAGCTGGAGCTCCCAGCCCTGGGTGGTGCCAATCCCAGGACCACAATAAATTCACAGAAGGGACATTCAGAAGCTACTGTAGGTTCTGGTGGTGTGGCCTAGCAATTAAAGTCCTTGATCAGAATGCACCAGGATCCCCTATGGATGCCGGCTATAATTCCGGCAGCTCCACTTCCCATTCAACTTCCTGCTTGAGGCCTGGGAAAGCAGTTGAAAATGGCACAAAGCTTTGGGACCCTGCACTCACATGAAAAACCTGGAAGGGGTTTCTGGTTCCCTAGCCTCGGATCGGCACAGCACCAGACAAAGCGGCTCACTGGGGAGTGAATCTTCGGACAGAATATCTTTCTCTCTATCCCTTCTCCACTCTGTATACCTGACTTTGTAATAAAAATAAGTACATCTTTCCAAGAAAAAACAAAAAGCTAACATAAATCCTGGTTTTAAAGAGCCCACAAAACGACAGTCCTAAGTAGGGAGAGGGGAATCCAGATGCCACATAGAAGAAAAAAAAAATCTAGATCTGCAAGACCGCAGGTCACCTACTTGGTGGGAGCAGAGGTCAAGCAATTGAAGCCAGCAATGTCCATTATCACATAGACATGAGGCAAGGTCACAAAGCAATAAATGAGTCAGAGGAAGGAGCCAGTGTCACCCCAAAAAGTCACTGAAAGGCCTGGTCAACCACAGAGATTACAGATGAAGACATTGAAGACCTATCCGAGAAGGAGTTCAGCAAAGTAATGATGAAACTATTCAGAAAATATGAAAAACAATGTGAGAAACTTAAGAAATTCAAAAAACACATAATCACAGAAACAAAATTAGTCAAAAATGCCATCCTTGACCTGAAGCACAGAATTGAGAGTTTAGCCAACAGAGTTATAGCAGCAGAAGGCAGGATATCCGAATTGGAAGATTCCCAGAATGAAAGCAGGCAGATTATTAGCCAACTAGAGATACAACTGAACAAAACCAGTGAGGCAATGCAGGAGATGAATGCCAACATCAAGAAGCACTATATGCCTCCCAATAGGACACTGATGCTCAGATTCTCATCAAAATCCTAGCTAATCGAATTCAAAAACACATCACATATATCTTTCATCCAGAGCAAGTAGGATTTATCCCGGGAATGAAGGGATGGTTCAACATACAGAAATCCATAAATGTGATACACCACATTCAAAAACTGAAGAACAAACACCATATAATAGTATCAATAGATACAGGAAAAGCCTTCGACAAAATCCAATATCACTCATGTTCAAAACCCTAACCAGGGTAAGTATAAAAGGAGGAATCCACAACATAATCAAAGTAATATATGAAAAAACCCAATGCCAGCATCATACTGAATGGAGAAAAACTGGATTCCCTTCCCACTGAGATCTGGAACAAGACAAGGATGTCCACTATCACCACTGCTATTCAACCTAGTCCTAGAGGTACTCGCAGAGTCCATAAGAAAAGACAAAGAAATCAAAGGAATCCAAATTGGACGTTCAAATGGGAAAGGAAGAATTCAAGCATTCACTGTTTGCAGGTGACATGATCCTCCACATAGAAGAACCAAGAGACTCAATACAGAGACTCCTAGAATTTCTGCAAGAATTTGGTAAAGTGGCAGGGTACAAAATTAATGAACAAAAATCAACAGCCATAGCGTATACGAACAGCCCCAAAATGGAAGAAGATCTAACCAGCAAGAAACCATTCAAAATAACAGAGAAAAGTATGAGTCATCTAGGAATAAATCTAACCAAAAATGTAGGAGATATTTATGAAGAAAATTATAAAATGCTTACAAACGAATGCTGGGGGTTGAGGGAAGGCAGTCCCCCCTAAACATGTCACAAATGTCCAATCCACCCTTGGTCATTTTTTCAATGCATACTTAGCAAAGTTTTCAGCTTGTTCTATTGAGAGGTTTTGGAAGGGGAGGGTGGCATTTGTGCTTTAGCAACTAGGATTCCTCGATTTGTAGCTTGGTTATTTTAGTATTCAAATTATAGTGCAAAGGTTTGAAAATGTTTGTTATGACATGAACTGACACTGATTGATTATTGCCAATGGGGGAAATCAGCTTGTGAGAGCATGAAAGTGCGTTATGCTTTTCAGCGTCTGGTGTTAAGAGTCTGTGCTGGTGTCCTCCACGTCACCCTGTCCTGGTGTGCACTGGTTTGGCAGGACACCTGCCAGGGCCACATCCCAGGAACAGAAAAGGCACATCACACCTTCCCAAAGTAAAAGCTCTAAACTTAAGCACTGATTCATTGCTAAACAGATAGAACTCTTCGTTATTACTCCTGGTTGGAAAAATGTTTTGACTGGACAATGGCAAGGGCCTGACCCTGTTCTTATTTGGGGAAGAGGAAGTGTGTGTCTTTTCCCACAGGATGAAGACAGCCCCGGTGCATTCCTGAAAGGCTGGTTAAACACCATTCTCCCAGGCTCACTAATTCTACTCCTATGGAACCCACACCCTGTAAGGATGGAGGTACATGGGGAAATAATAAGAGCAATCCCACTTCCACTGTCATTGGAACCCAAGACTAGAGTTCTCGCAAAGCTTTTTCAGGAATGTCAATTTTGAGATTTATTACACGGGTTCAATGCAGTATGTGTCACCTTGGTAAAGTGGGAATGTTTCTCTACACTTGCTAATCTCTCTCATGAGCTCTCTTACAGGTTGAATGGTTCCTGGAATGCAGACTTTGAAAGCTTCAGCAGCATGCTTCGACATCATATCTTTGCCATTGATTCTACCTATGTTGATCTCATTTCCTGGAATTCTTTCATAGATATTCTAGTTCAGGGGTTCCATTTGTTCAGGAATTGGGCAGGAGTTACTGCTATGATAACTCTCTTATTCATAGACCTCCTTTTGCTGTGCCTTCAGCTCAAGCGGCAAAAACTGCAAGCACAGGCTCAGGTTATGGCCATAAGACAAGTCTTTGCAGCCCTAGAAGGAAGGCAAGACCCTCAATTCTGGCTCTCACCTATACAGTAGCCGGGGCTGGTAGTCAAGCACAGGCAACCTCTGACCCAATCAAGTACCAACCTAAGACAGGGGTTAGGCTTCACCATCAGCCTAAAGTTTCCGTGATGGGTAACGACCTGACACGAGGTCAGAGGACCTAAGACAGGCAGAATCACCTAGCCATACACTTACTGTATCATAGAAAAAATAGAAGGGGGATCTGTTAGGAGCCAGAGACTTATGGGCCTTAGACATTGCCTACCTGGCAGCCTGTTGCATTGCAAAAGCCTGCAAGCAGGGCTACAGCAAGCAGAATATTAGGCCAAAACATCCTCTGTAGAGCAAGCAGAATAGAACCTCCACCCTTGTTCCTGTTCAAATAATTAGTTCATCCCTGTTTCAATATAGCTGATTAGTTCCTTCCCTGCTTCAGTGAAGATAATTACTCCCAGGACACCCCTCCTTTTCTCCCCCTCCCTTAGAGAAGAAAGTATATATATGAGAAGTGAAAATAAAGTACAAGCACAAGTGTCCGTGTGTTTCTTGGGCCAGCAGCCAGGGGCTACCAGCCTGGCATTTCCAGTCCACCCTCAAGGTTTGAGCATTGTGTCCTGCAGGTCGGGACAAAAGCCTGTAGAAAGAAGAGGATATACCTACATTTTTAACCATGCACCAAGATCAAATCTAAGTGGATAAAAGACTTAAACCCAACTCAGAAATCTTCAAACTTTTGGAAGAAAATGTTGGAAACACATTGCAAGATTTAGATGTAGGCCCTGACTTCCTCAAAAGGACACCAAAAGCACTAGCAATCAAGGCCAAAGTAAAAAAATGGTACTTCAAAAAAACTAAGAAACTTCTGTACAGCAAGGGAAACAAACAACAAAGTAAGAAAGCAACCCAATGACTGGGAGATCTTTGCACACTACATAGGGCATAGCGGGCTGATCTTCAGAATATACAAGTATCTCCAGAACAACCAAAACAGCAAAACAAACAAACCGCTCAAGAAATGGGCAGATGATTCACAAAGGAATCCAAATGGCAAACAAATAAACATATCAAACAATGTTCAAGTTCCTTGGCAATAAGGCAAATCCAAATGAAGACAACAATGAGGTACCACCTAACACCAGTAAGGATGGCACACATACAAAAAAACACCAATGGCACTTCCTGGCAAGGTTGTGGGGAAAAGGGAACTCTACTCCACTGCTGGTGGAACTGCAAACTTGTACAACCTCTATGGAAATCAGTATGCAGAACACTCAAACAACTGAAAATCTGCATACCATATGATCTAATAATAGCACTCCTAGGAATATAACCAAAACACTTCATACACAAGAAACAAAGATGCATCCCTATGTTCATAGCAGCACAATCAATAATTGCAAAAACGTGGAAGCAACCAAAATGCCCATCAACAAAAGACTGGATAAGAAAGCTATGGCTCATTGACTCCATGGAATACTACTCAACTATTAAAAAAACCAAAATGCAGTTTTTTTGCAGCCAAATGGGCCAAACTGGAAACCATTATGCTAAGGGAAATGAGCCAATCCCAAAAGGTTAAATACCACATGTTTGCCTTACTATAAGGTGAAAGGATGTCAATCCAGAAAACGGTACCCCTGTATTATAATATTATTATTAGTTTTCAAATTGTGCTGTTTTGGCTTCATCTCTTGATTGTTTTTGTTTTAAGATTCATTTATTTTTATTGCAAAGTCAGATATACAGAGAGAAGGAGAGACAGAGAGGAAGATCTTCTGTCCGATGATTCACTTCCCAAGTAGGCTCATTGGCCAGTGCTGATCCAAAGCCGGGAACCAGGGATCACTTGCTTGTCTCCCACGTGGGTGCAGGGTCCCAAAGTTTTGGGCCATACTCAACTGCTTTGCCAGGCCACAAGCAGGAAGTTGGATGGAAAGTAGAGCGGCCAGAATTTGAACAGGTGCTCATATGGGATCCTGGGGCTTTTAAGGTGAGGATGTTAGCCACTAGGCCACACCACCAGGCCCTGCAGTAGTATTTTAACTTCAAACAGTCTGTGTATCTACTGCATTATTATATTGTGATGTATCAAGGAACATACAATTAATGTGAATCAGACTGCTTATGTTCTGCATGAAAGAATTGTAAAACCCAATATATATTTTTTTGACTTTTTTTTATGTGACAGCTTCATAGGCTCTGGGAGTCCCCCCACCCCTCTCCACGCCCCTCCCCCCTGGTGGATTCCTCCACCTTGGTGCAGTATTACAGTTCAAATTCAATCAAGATTCTTTCCTTGCAAACATATACCAAACAGAGTTCAACTACTTATTGTCCAGATGGGTTGAACAGTTTCTTGGGGAGACAATTTCTGGTCCAAAGTTAGAGCTGGTAGAATATCATCCCAGTCAATTAAGATTCCCAATATAACATTAACAGCAATTTGTAACATTATGGAATTGACATGGTTTTGCGTAACCAGTATGTTAAAAAAAAAAAAAAAAGCAAGTTCTTAACCACAACCCTGATTAGCTCATTGACATTTCAATTTTAGTTTATATACAGGACCGGCTGCTATATACCTTAAAATGGCTATAAGGTACCATTCAGCTGTCTCGTGTCTATTTCATTTTAGTATTTAGCCATTTGTTGTGTTGAAGTATAATTTTACTGATCTTGGCAGATTTTAGGATAATCTAGACTGGCTTGTAACTCTAACAAGACATTTGTCAAAAATTAAGGTGCAGAACAGTTTTTTTTTGGGGGGGGGGTGTGCAGGAATGTCCCCAACACCATGGTGAGGAGTTACTAATCTTTGTGTCCCACCCAGCGAGGCATGAGCAAATCCATGCCAGCTCTTTCCTGTCAGATTCCAAGCTCTACTTTCTGTTGTTTGTCTATTTATTTTAGGTTTTTTTAATTTGTATGATTGTTTGTTTGCTATGAGGGATTTTTGGAGCGATCCTGATGGTCATTGCAAGGGAGGGTGGGGATCCAGAGGTGGAGCCAGGCTTGGACCAGAGAAAGCTCTCCTCCCTGGTCCTGAAGGACATTTATTGTTCTTCTGTTTCTGCGGACCGCTCAGGGCTTCTGGTTGTCTTTCCGATGACGTTGGTTTCTGCACGGTAGTGTTGGACTTCTTCCATCCCCAGCGGAAGCTCCGGTTGGGGGTGGGTGACCTCAGAGTACTCGGCCTCCGAGGGTATCCAATTCCCTGTGGCCTCCTTGGCAGTTGGGATATAATTCTTGTTGCTCGTATTAATAGTTTGTGGTGAAGGTCTGGGAGTCTTCATGGTTGGGATCCAGGCTTTCTCCTTGCCACCTGCTACACCCTGAAATGCCCCCCTGCTCCACTCACATGACATCCCTCAATATGCTATGTTAATCCGTAATGGGGGAGGAGTGCAGGGAAGCCTTTCAGGGCCATAAAAAGAGTGAGGAAAAAGTACAATATAACCTATCAAGATCAAATCTGGTAATTATAGACAACAGATTCAAAATGGCACTAAACAATAGTAAAATTACTATACCAATGCATGAGGGGGGGATCGGGTGTGATCCTGAAAACCCAATATATTTTTAAGAACTTAAGCTACTTGGAAATGGGGTGGAAGAACAGGGAAAAGTTCCATCTCATTAGAATGTGTGAAGAAGGCATAAAGTATAACCTATCAGAAACATAGCAGGTCATTCATAGACAATAGACTCAAATCAGCATTAAATCATAGTTAAATTATAAAGACATAGGGGGAATCAAGAGCAATCCTGACAACTTCTTAACAGGAAATCATATGCACAGAGTGGGGGGGACCCCAGAGTGGAGCAGGTGGGCAAGAGGAGGCTTGTATCCCAACCCTGAAGACTCGGATTCTCACCATGGACTATCCGTATGGGCACCAAGACCACATCCCAACAGACTAGGAACACGTGTAGGAGTGCCTTCTGAGGCTGAGAACTACAAGGTCAACAAGCCGCATCTGGATCAATCACATGGGATGGAATGAAAGACCCTCACCAAAAAGCATGAGCTTTAGCAGCAGCAACGCCATTTTGCAAGGCTTAGAACTAAGAATAGCAGGATCTCTGGGAAGGAAGCGGACAAGGACAGGGCAAGCTTGCCTCATATCTGTGGTCAAACATCTGGCCCCCAAATAAGGCAGAAATATTAGGAAAGAGAGCTAACTCAGCGCCAACTCAGCTGTTATCAAAGATAGGGAACCAACTCAAGGCTAAATCAGTCATTATTGAAAATCCCCGGTACCAAAATAAAGTTGTCGTCACCATGACCCTGGCCTTATAGGAATCCACCAATCAGAGTCCTGTAACTATGCTTCTTGCTTCTGTAACTGTGCTTCTGCTCCTGAACCCTATAAAAACCCCTAGACCCCATCCTGAGGCGCGCAAGTCTTCTGAGAGACTTTGTTGCCCCAGGTACCTGTGTATCTGAATAAACCTCTTGCTGTTTGCATCCGTACAAGTGGTCTCGTTGTTCCTTGGGAGGGGCCTCTCCAGAGGAGGGACACCCATTTCGGGGGTCTTTCAGGAACAGACCAAGATCCTTCCTCACCAGACCCAAGGTCATTGGAACAACAGGACCCAAGGACTCCTGACAGATTTGCAGAAACAGAAGAACAGCAAACTTCCTTCGGGACTAGCTTCTTCTGGTCCTTACTTTGTTCAAACTCTTGATCCTCACACTCTCTTGCAATGACCTTCAGAATTCCCCTGGAGCCTCACAGCACAAAATTCAATCAATCAATCAATCAATCAATCAATTAAATAGAATAGAGAGTCAGAAAAATACAAGGAAAGCTTAGAACCAAACAGGATATAATCATCATGGATCCACATATACCTTACTAGATAGGACGCAAAGATTATTTACTCCTCACTAGGCTATGGATGATTTCCCTGCAAAACCCTACTAAAACAGTTCTACACCTCAACTGTAAACAAAGGCCTGATTAGAATTATCAGCCAGTTTAAAACTATCCTAAAATTTACCAAGTTCAGCAAAATTATGCATCAACACAATAAACAGAAAAATAATAAAATGAAAAAAGTTACGAGACAGCTGAATAGTAGTCTATAGCCACTTTAAGGTGTATAGCAGCCAGGGCTGAGTACAAACAAAAAACTGAAGGGTCAATGAAGTAATCACCGGAGGTGGTTAAGAACTTGCACTGTTATAATGTATTGATTACTCAATACTGTATCAATTAATTCTATAATGTTGTAGAAGGTTGTTGATGCTGTGCTGGGGCTTGTAATTGATCAGGATGATATTCTGCCAGTTCTACCTTCAGACCAGAGAAGGTCTCCCCAACAAACTGTTGAATTGATCTGGACAATAACATGCTGGACTCTATGCTTGGTATATGATTACAACGAAAGAATCTTGACTGAATTTGAACTGTAATACTGCAACAAGTTGGAGGAATCCACCAAGGGAGGAGGGCATGGGGAGGGGATGGGGGAATCCCAGAGCCTATGAATCTGTGTCACATGATACAACGTAATTAATAAAAAAAAGCTTACAAAAGTTTCCCGTCACTCCAGTGAAATTGGTGGTATTCAGTGCAAGAAGAGATGTGGATAGGAACAGCATGCTCTATTTCCAACAGGAAGAGAAGTATGCAGGACAGGATAGGATCACAGCGCCAGTTACCTGTCACTCATGTCCAATATCTAGTCTCTGAGAAACATCTCACCATTGATGTTAGCTCAATATTCCTTAACAATCACTGTGTTAGAGAAATAGGGATTGCTGTGGAAGAACAACCTGATCTTGATGCAATTCTTGGGGAGCTGGAGTTTGGCCACCTGCTAGGAGAAGATGGAGCAGCTCCTATGTGGATTTCAGTGGCATGTGCAAGGTGAATATCTAGTCTTTCAGCCTTTAACCTTTGCCCATGTGTCCCTCTTTTATGTTATCTATGTCACTTTCTTTTGCTGAGAAAGAATTAACATTTTAAAAACAGAAGACACACATATGCAAAAGATAGATTATTTACTTTTTTTAGTTTGAATCTACTTTCTGAAGACAACAGCAGTTATAATCTTAAAACACCTTTCAGTTTCTTTTATTGTGATGGGAGTTTCATCTAGAAGGCCTACAGGGAAGTGTTGCCCGGAGAACCTCAAAAAAGAATATGCAGGAATCTTAAATACTGTTAAGAAATGCCATGTACTTATAAATTGGTAAACAGAAGTCCTAGAGTATTTTTAAATTATTGAGGATATTGACATAAAGACAACTGACTTTGAATCTGGTGTGTTGGCCCAATAAGTAAAACCATACTTTGCATGAGTTTTGATCACACATGGGTGCTGCTTAGTGACCTGGCTGCTGTAATTGCCACTGAGCACCCTGTTGTAACCTGGGAAAACAGTACTGGATGGCCCAAAGCCTGTGACCCTGCTCTCAAGTGGGAAATCAGGAAGAAGCTTTGAGTTCTTGGCTTCAGATTGGCTAGATTCAGCTGTGGATATTGGGGCTTATTTGGGACTGAAGCATTCGATGGTCAATCTTTCATTCTGAATCTCCTTCTCACTGTAAATCTGCCTTTCCAGTATAAATAAATAAATAAATAAATAAATAAATAAATAAATAAATAAAAGAAACACACCAGTCTTCATATATTACTGAAACTATAAGCATATTATTATTCTGAGGCAATCATCATGCTTTGTTCCTATCATGCTACAACTGATAGAAGCAGACATTTTGACAAGCAGCAGTTTAGCCAGTTTGTCTATTCTGCTGCTAAAACTACCAATCCTATTATGTTCACTGATAGAGGCTATTTTCTGCTGAATCTTATGGCTATTCCTAATCAGCTTAATCAACTTACTATCTTTCATTGATATCTTGGATTGATTTTCTTGTCTTTTTACCCTTCTGTGTTGCAACTCACTGAGTTCCCTTACAGTTGCTCTTTTGAATCATGCAATTGTTCTTTCATTGAGACGTTGAGAGATTTGGGAGCACTCACGCAACCCTGCTTCTATTTGTTTCATGTGTCCTCGTCATAGTGTGCTCATCTAGCTACATGTTCAAATTTCTAGGAGTTGATTTTATGATTCATGAGTTTATCTCTCTTCATCATACTTGAATTGGATTGGGTTTCTTTCGCAGTCATAGGGCTGCTTGTATATCATTTTGCTAGCTTCAATGGGATGATTTTCTACCTAACAATTCCACTATAGTTTCCTGTGAGCTTTAGTAGTAGTCTTATGGTAGTCTGTATTCCCTTGTGCAGATAATAGTTTGATGTGCCCCAAATATTCTCCTGACTTCCTCTCTTACACTTTGTATCCACTTGATTTTTGTTTCTTTGATAAAAATATCCAGGATTCTATTTACTAACAGGAATGAAAGAGTGCATTTTCCTTGTCTCAGGATCCTAGCATATATCTACAGATTTTTCCCTATTCAATATGTTATTGATCTATGTATGCTGAAAGCATTGCTCATTTTGAGAAACATTGTTCATTTCCAACTTTGCTTTCTGTTTTCAGCACAAAAGCCTATTATATTACAATGAATGTTTTTCCTGGGTCTGTTGAGTTAAGCAATGCTTTCATTCGTTTAATAGGTTGTAGTCTTGTGTAATATTTGTTGATCTTATATAGGAATAATCGCTGCACAACTTTCATACATTCTCTAAGTGGGTAATGTTCTAAGTGAGATGAGGGATATGATTAGCTAGTAGTTGTTGAGAATTTTCATAATTCAGCTAATCAGGGATAATACTGTGTCTAGTGTCATCATTTACACTTTTGATTAAGGTTTATGTGGCATTAAGAGATCATTTATTTGTTACTTTTCTGATTATCACTATAGGTGTTAGTTTATCTTATTCATTTTTTTGTTGCAAGTTGTGACTTGCTGTGTTGTTATCTTCATTCACTTCCAGGCATGTTTCAGTTTTTCTTTTGATATCTGCCATGGCCAGTTATTCTTCCTGGAGCATGTTATTGCAGTTCTCTTTCTTTGCACACTTCCTACAGTTACATTAGCTGTTGATTCCTTTTCATTTAATGGTGGTCACAAAGTAAACAACTAGAATTAAGTTTTTACAGTCTTAGGTATCTTTTTCTGTAGTATATATTATTTCTCTGGTTTTTAATGTGTGTGTGTGTGTATGTGTGTTTGTCAGTGTGATGAAGATAAAATGTCTTAATATGTGACTATAGTTGTATTGAATCCTTTGTCCTACTTTACATTTATTAAGAAATGCTATACATAATGTGGTGCCATGATGTTGGTCCATATATACCTTCTAAAAGCATTTCTCTATATTGAATTATTGCATTATCTGATATTGAAACATATCTTCATTTCTTCTATGATTTTTTTCTGATAGCTGAATGATTGGTGTCCATTTTTCTCCATTGACATGGAATTTCTCTACCACCATTTCACTCTGTATCTGTGTATTTCCATTGGTGAGCTGCAATACTTAGAGACAGCAAATGGACTGTCTTATCATTTAATATGTTAGGTAAGTATAATCTTTTGGTTTAAGACTTTAAAGGCCATTTGCATAGGGGTTTATTACTGAAAACTAACAATCTGATATTATCATTTTTCCATAAGCATTTCAGTACCTAATCTGTGTCCTTTGCACATTGATCAGGGAGAATTTTTTCCCACATTCTTCTCGCTAAATGATTGTAATTCTCCATTGTTGAGTGCAGCACTTGGTTAATTATTATTTGTGTCTGAATAGGTACTGGTCATTTCCTCAAGTTGCTGATTATTTTGGATTATTTTCCTACCCGATTTTCATTGTGTTTTCTTTCTGCATTCAACTGGCTGTCATAGATGTGGGGTGTAATTTTTGAGCTGAATTTTGATTTTCAGAACCTAAGTATTGAAGGGGAAAGATGACAGTATAAGGTGCAGACAGGTTTAACTGAAGGAGAATCATTAGTAAGGGTGAAGCACAAAGGGCAGATTCCAGGAAAAGAAATCTGGCAAAGAGCAGTGGAATACCTGGAATCCCCTACATACAGCGGAAGTGATAAGAGCACTGCAGCACAGCAGAAATCAGATATACATGTGGCTGTTAACAAACAGGCATGCCATCCAAATTCCAGGGATAGTCAAAATGTCAGAAGCAGCCAGGTTGGAGATGAAATTCACTGGGAGCTTAGGCATTGAACATAGAAAGAGAATGGTAATTCTCTTGATGCGTTTGACTGGATAATGAGCAGTCACAGATAGAAAAGGTCATTTGGTATATTTGGCATGCACCTTGCATCATTTGGTTTCACTTGTTGTTAGTTTATACCATCATTCAGGTGTTTACGAATTTTACCCAAATTCGTTCCAGTGTGTGCCTTGTGTGATAATGTCTACTACACAGATGCCTTCCTCTCTGGAATGTTTTATCCTTACTGTTAAAATTTCTACAGGTGTTCTTTATTTCATGCTATATGTTTATATATCCAAAGGTATGTAAACATAGCCAAATATGTGTTTCTTTTCCATTTCTGAATCTACCTCCTATTGAATTTCACTATTTTCATCTCAGAGATTCAAAAATCTTTGGAATTTGAGTTTTATGTTTTAGTAGTATAATGCATTTGTTGTGGTCAAGACATGAAATGGCATATTGAGAGAAGTGCACCAGGCTGATAAGATGGGTGCCTATGATGCTTGAAAACAGTCTTCCTACACTATCCACAGGAGCTGTGTGACCTTGAGATTTCAAAGTGTGAGGCAGAAAGCTGGAGTATGATTTGAGTAACTGTGTAGGCGTCATTGTATGGTGCAGAGTCACAGCGTAGGCTTGTAAGCTGATTCACTATGTATGGGCACTAGTTCAGGGTTGTTAAGCTGTGCACCATAGGACAAGAGATAACACTAATAGAAAAAGCATGCATGAAATTGAAGTTTATGACTGATGTATCCGCGACTGTTGTCTTAAGGGTTGCAGTTTCACTCTAAATGGGGCACCTTCACTATCCATTGTCAGGACCCATGCTATAGGATTAGTTCTTGCAGAGATTCAAAGTGCTGTATCCGTGCTGGACCAGCTGCACAAATCTGAATTCATATTGAACTGTATGACTTAGTTCTACATTCTCCTAACAATAATTTGTTGTAATCCATGAAATATGTGCCAATCAAATACACAATATTATTTGCACAAGTTGTAAGATTCAGTGAAAATCAGTGAAAGTTTGCATTCTGCAGGAGATACAAATGAGACAAAGAAAGATTCACCAGTGGCTTTTATATGATAGACACAAATAGAGATAAAAAAAGAAAGATGTCATTTGTCTCATGGCAAATTAATCGCACACTAAATATTGCCAGATGCTTATTTTATTTGGTAAATGATCTCTAAGCCATTAACTTCTGGAGAGAACACATTTCTAGTGTCTCCCTGTGGAACAATTCCGTTGTGATGGCAGAATGAATACTCTTTTGCATGATTGTTTAGTAACTTAGTGTGGCTCCATAGGTAATATTGAGTTGTTACTCATATTCTTTAAAACCCTGCCAAGATACAAAACATAAAGTTATTGTCCAAGTTGTACTTTGTGTGTTAACCACATTAGATTCAGGTGGCTAAAGAGTCTCAGGAGTTTTCATATGCTTGCTAGATAATACACTGTCATGATTTTGCAGTATGTATCATGTTGATCCCTTACTTTTGCAGTATTATTTTTCAGTAAGTAGTATATGATTTTGCAGTATAAATCACATGGATCCCTCAAGTGATAAATGGAATTTTCAGACACTTTGATTTGCAGAAAGAAAATACATTCCTCCTTTTAAAATTTAGGGGATGAGTAAAGTAGGGCTGGTTTCGAACACTACATGCGGAATGTGTATAGTCACTTCTCACTTTCTGAGTAGTAAAGACAATAGACAGATTGTGGAAGTTTTCACCATAATGTTCTATTTTTTTATTCATTGATTACATTGTATTATGTGATACAGTTTCGTTTGAACTGGGAATCACATCGCTCTCCCCTCGGCCTCCCCCCATGTGGAATATTCCACCTTGATGCATATCCACTGATCAAATACAGTTGCGATTCCCTCTTTGCAAGCATAAACTAAACATAGAGTCCAACCTCTTATACTCCAGTCTAATTCCTCTGCCTCCAGGGGAGACACTGTCTGGTCCAAGGGCAGAACCATCAGATTATCAACCCAATCAATTAAAGGCTCCAACATACCCTCAGCAACAGTAACTTCATTGTGTAACTACTAGATATAGTATTGAGCAACCAATATGTTAAAAACAATTGCAATTTGTTAACCATCTTCTGTGATCACCTCATTGTCAATTCAGTTTTAGTTTATACACAACATATAACATAATATACATAAAATAACATGTTTTACATAATATCATATCATCTTAAATTAATGCAAACATGTGGTATCTTATCTGACCTTTTGGGATTGGCTCATTTCCCTCAGCATTATGGTTTCCAGTTTGGCCCATTTGGTCACAAAGAACTGCATTTTGTTTTTTTTAATAGCTGAGTAGTATTCCATGGAGTAGATGAACCATAGCTTTCTTATCCAATCCTCTGCTGATGGGCATTTTGGCTGCTTCCATGTTTTTGCAATTACTGATTGCGATACCAGGAGCATAGGGGTGTATGTTGGTTTCTCATAAAACAGGAGTTTCGGGTATATTCCTAGGAGTGCTATTGCTGGATCATATGATATGTTGATTTTGAGTTGTTTGAATGTTCTCCATACTGATTTCCATAGAGGCTGTACCAGCCTGCAGCCCCTCCAGCAGTGGAGTAGGGTTCCCTTTTCCCCGCAACCTCGCCAACAAGTGTTGTTGGTGCTTTTATTCATGTGGGCCAGTCTTACTGGCGTTAGTTGGTACCTCATTGATGTTTTAATTTGGATTTCCCTTATTGCCAGGGAACTTGAGCATTTTTTCATGTGTTTATTTGCCATTTGGGTTTGTTCCTTTGTGAAGTGTTTGCCTATTTCCCATGCCCATTTCTTGAGTGGCTTATTTGTTTTGACATTTTGGTTGTTTTGTAGTTCTTTATATATTCTGGAGATTAGCCCTCTGTCACCTATGTCATGTGTGATTATCTTCTCCCATTCTGTGGGTTACTTTCTTACTTTATTGATTGTTTCTCTAGCTGTACAGAAGCTTCTTAGTTTGATGAGGTCCCAATTGTTTATTCTGGTTTGATTGCTAATGCTTTTGGTGTCCTTTTTAGGAAGTATGGACCTACACCTAGGTCTTGCAGAGTATTTCCAACATTTTCTTCCAACAGTTTGAAGATTTCTGGATGTAGGTTTAAATCTTTTATCCATTTAGATCTGATCTTAGTGTATGGTGAAAGATGTGGGTCTATCTTTTTGTTTCTGCAGGCTATCAACCAGTTGTCCCAACAACATTTATTGAACAGATCTTTCCATTTGCCTGGGTTGTCGTTTGTCTTTTTGTCAAAGATTATTTGACTGTATCTGTGTGGGTTCCTGTCTGGTGTTTCTATTCTGCTCCATTGATCTTCCTCTCTATCTTTTTTGCCAGTACCACGCTATTTTGATAACCACTGCCCTGTAGTATGTCCAGAGATCTGGAACTGTGATTCCCCCTGCTAACTTCCTGTTCTTGAGAATGGTTCTATCTATTCATGGTTTTTTTGTGTTTCCAGATGAACCTTTAAATCATTGTTTCTAAATCTGTGAAGAATGTCTTTGGCAATTAGATTGGGATTGCGTTGAATGTATATATTGCTTTTGGCAATATAGCCATTTTAATGATATTGATTTTACCTATCCAGGAGCATGGGATGTTACTCCATCTTTCTAGGTCTTGTTCAATTTCTTTTTAAAGTAGTTTGTAGTTTTCTTCAAATAGGTCTCCTACATATTTGGTTAGATTTATTCCCAGATACTTCATACTTTTCTCAGTTATTTTGAATGGTATCTTGATGGTTAGGTCTTTTTCTATCTTGGGACTATTTGCATACACTATGGCTATTGATTTTTGTTCATTAATTTTGTATCCTGCTACTCTTCCAAACTCTCGTATAAGATCTAGCAGTCTCTGTATTGAGTCTCTTGGGTCTTCTCAGTAGAGAATCATGTCATCTGCATATAGTGAAAGCTTCACTTCCTTGATTCCCATTTGGATTCCTTTGATTTCTTTGTCTTGTCTTTTGGCCTCCGCGAGTACCTCTAGGACTATGTTGATGGCAGAGGAGAAAGCGGATATCCTTGTCTTGATCCAGGTCTCAGTGGGAAGGGATCCAGTTTTTCTCCGTTTAGTATGATGCTGGCATTGGGTTTTTCATATATTGCTTTGATTATGTTGTGGATTTTTCCATCTATGCCTACCTTCATTAGGGTTTTTAGCAGGAAGTGGTGTTGGGTTTTCTCGAAAGCTTTTTCTGCGTCTATTCATACTATCATATGATTCTTGTTTTTCAGTTTTGGATGTGGTGTATCACATTTATGGATTTCCTTATGTTGAACCATCCCTGCATTTCAGGGATGAATCCTACATGATCTGGATGAATGATCTGTCAGATAATTTTTTGAATTCTATTGGCTAGGATTTTGTTGAGAATCTTAGCGTCAATGTTCATCAGAGAGATAGGTCTGTAGTTTTCCTTCTCAGTTGGGTCTCTGTCGGGTTTTGGGATTAAGGTGATGTTGGCTTCATAGAATGAGTTTGGAAGGGTTGCTTCCTTTTCTATTGTTTTGAAGAGTTTGTAGAGGATTGGGGTTAGTTCGGTTTGGAATGTTTTGTAGAATTCTGAAGTGAAGCCGTCAGGCCTGGGTTTTTCTTTGTTGGAATGTCTTTAATCACTGATTCAATCTCTGCTTCAGTTATGCGTTTGTTCAGTTCATTTGTTGCCTCTGGGCTCAGTTTTGGAAGGTGGTGTGAGTCTAAGAACTTCCATTTCTTGGTGGTCTTCTGATTTGTTGGAGTATAGTGCTTTGTAATAATTTCTGATTATGTTCTTAATGGTTGCAGTGTCTGTTTTTTTGTTGCCTTTTTCATTTTTGATGCTGTTAATTCTTGCTTTCTCTTGTTTTTTCTTTGTCAGACAGGCCAGTGGGGTGTCTATTTTGTTTATTTTTTCTAAAAACCAGTTTTTGGATCCATTGATTTTGGGTATAGTTTTTTGTTTGTTTGTTTGTTTCTATCTGATTAATTCCCTCCCTTGTTTTGATGATTTCTGTTTCCTGTTGTTTGTGGGGCTCTTCTGCTGCTGTTTTTCCAAATCCCGGAGGTGTGTATTTAGTTCCTGTATTTGACGCCTCTCTTGGGCCTTGACATTGGCTCCAGTTGCAAGGAATTTACCCCGCAGCACTGCTTTCACCGTGTCCCATAAGATTTGGAATGTTGTGTCAGTTTTCATTGGTTTCCATACATTTTTTGATCTCATCTTTAATTTCATCTCTGATCCATTGTTCGTTTAATAGCATATTGTTCAACCTCCAAGAGTTTCTGTATTTCCTGGGGCATTTTGAATTGCTGATTTCCAGTTTCATTCCATGGTGGTCTGAGAGGGTACATGGTATGATTCCTATCTTTTTGAAGTTTTGTAGATTAGCTTTGTGTCCTATCATGTGGTCGATCCTGGAGAAGGTACCATGCACTGCTGAAAAAAATGTATAATCTGTGGCCATGGGGTAAAAAGTTCTATAAATGTCAACTAAGTCTAGATTTTATATTGTTTGTATGAGCTCTATTGTTTCTTTGTTGAGTTTTTGTTTTGTTGATCTGTCTATAGTTGTTAGCAGGGTGTTAAGTTCTCCCACTATTATTGTGTGTGTATCTATGTCTCCCCTTAAGTCTGTAAGTAATTGCTTCACTTAGCTAGGCGCATTGGAATTTGGTGCATATATATTCACAATGGTGATTACTTCCTGATGTATCAGTCCCTTCACCAATATATAATGACCTTCCCTGTCTTTTTTGATGTCTGTCAGCTTGAAGTCTTATCATCTGAAATTAGAATAGCTACCTCAGCCTTTTTGTTCTCGTCCATTGGCATGAAATATCTTTTTCCATTCCTTTACTTTCAGTTTCTTAGAGGCTTTTCTGGTTAGATGTGTCTCTAGTAGGCAACAGATTGTTGGGTCCTGTTTCATGATGTTTATCTATGCCCTTTGATTGGTGAGTTTAGGCCATTTGTGTTTAGAGATAATATTGAGAGGATGTGATTTTGGGCTGCCATGAGTGTGTGTAAGTGTGCAAGTGTGTATTTGTGACTATTAGAATCTCTGCCTTGTTGACTATCCTCTTATAGGTTTTAGTGGGGAAGTCTTCCCATTTGCCATCTTTGATTTTGGTTTTCATTTTTTCTCTCTGTGTTTAGCACCTTCCTGAGTAGGTTGTCTAGAGCTGGTTTCGTGCTGGTGTATTCTTCTAGTTTCGCTTTGCTGTTGAAGTATTTAATTTCATTCTCAAATACAAATGAGAGTTTTGTCGTGTACATTATTCTCGGTTGGCAGTTATTTTGTTTCAGGATTTGACAGGTTTTACTCCATTCTCTCCTGCCTGGAGTGTTTCTTCTGAGAGATCTGCTGTGATTCTAATTTGCCTTCCTCTGAAAGTAATCTTGTCCGTTTTTCTTGCTTGTCTTAAAATTGTTTTCTTGTATTCGCTTGAAGGCAGTTTGAGGACCACACGTCTGGGTGAGGATCGCTTTGGTTCAAATCTAAAGGGGGTTCTTTTTCCTTCCTGGATTTGTGTTGGATTTATATTTCCCGTGTTCTGGAAGTTCTCCTGTATTATCTCATTGAACACCCGTTGCAAGCCTATCTCCTTTTACACTCCCTCTGGAAGGCCTATTATTCTAATATTTGATTTTTTGAGGTTGTCTTTCATTTCCTGTATGGACCTATTGGCTTTCTCCAGATTTGTTTCCAACTGTTTGATGAGCTGCTGCCTTTCACTCTGAATGCCTTCCAATTCTGATATTCTGTCCTCTGCTGTGTTCAATCTGTTGGTTAGGCTTTCAATTTTATGCTCTATATCGAGGATTCCTTTTTTGACTTGATTTATTTCTGCAATGACATAGTTTTCAAATTCCTTGGACTCTTCCCAGTGCTTCTCGCTGTCTCTGATGAATTTCATCATTAGTTTCTTAAATTCCTTATCTGGTAATTCCTCTATGTCATCATCTTGCATCTCAGGTATTGAGATTAGTTTTTGATTGTTTTGGGGGGAAATGCTTGATCTTTCTCCTGAATCATTACTTTTTCTATACTTCTCCTCATTGTGTTGTTGTTCCTTGCCATTTTGGGATTTTAGCCTCTGACTTGCTTGTCTGGAGCTGTTGCCTTTGATGCTGTAGCTTATTGGAAGTGTGACCCAGCAACTGCTGTATGGAGTGTTGGCCTAAGTATACTTCTTGTTACTCTATTGGGGACAGCAGATGATGGTGAGATGGGTGTTGATTGGCTTCATTTGCGCCTGGGTTTATATCTCTGTCACTTGTCTGTTGTAGCTAGTTGGTTGGGTGTTGTCCATATTTCTCATGATGTGCTGTCTCCTTTTTAGTCCTTTTTATGGTTTTCTCTCGACGTTGTGTAGATCATCTTACTTTAGCGAACTCCAGTTACCTTTCTACACCTATCCCCACAATTCTGTGTCTCCTGGTTTGTTTTTCTGCTGGATCGGTTCCCCTCTGTCCCCACTGCCCTACAGCAGCCCACTGTGGTTGGCCATCTTTGACTCTCCTCACCATAACTTTCAAATTAGTAAATATTAAGTACTACGATAATCTCTTCCTCTTGCAAAATTCAATTTTTTTCAGTCACTGTTGTCTTTTGCTGTAAGATCTCTTTGTGAAAGAATTCTTCGCTGCCAATAAATATCCTTCATTCTCATCCCACATCCCTCTTTCAATTTGGGGCTGCCTATAGCTTGGACATTTCATATAAAGAAAACTCATCTTTCATGTCCTGCTGCTCTACTTCTGAGTCAGATCCCTGCTAACGAGCATGGGAAGGCAGCAGATGATGACTCAAGCCCTTGTGCCCTTAAATCCACATGAGAGAACTGCAAGGAGCTCCAGGCTCCCAGTCTCCTAACTGCTCAGCTCTGGACATTGCAATGATTTGGGGAATGAAGCAGTACTTGGGAGATGTCTCTGACTTTCAAATAAGTAAGTTACACTTTAGAAACAAAGAAAGAAACTATACGTTCAACACTGAAAAAGACAAATTAAAAAGAGGAAAAAAAATATCTAAACAGCTACTCAATTACAAGGTTTGCAGCTTTCCAGGAAAGACACAAAGAAACACTCAACATCCTTTCATAAGGAAAAGATACACAGAAAATACACAGCAGCAACACACCAACCAAAGTAATCAAGAGCGTTCTAACACAAATTAAAACTTCAATAAAGCATGACGGAAATAGAAATTCTCACTCATTGCTGGTGGAACATGTAATAGTTTGCGGGTTTGGAAGAATATTAAGCAGTTTTTCCCAATGTTCACCTGAGTCTCAGCATATTCTCTAGCACTTTGGAGACCATAAATCATAAAACTTCAAAAATTGCTTTGAAGATGGCTATCCAAATAACATTAAAATGTGGTAGAATTTAATTCATACACCAAACAACATGAGAACTTGCAATGCCCTTCAATAGATGGGAAAATGACAAAATCTTTTTAGTGGTTGATTAGTGTTCTGTGGAGTAGATGTTCCACATTTTCTGTTAGATGTGCTAAAGAAAGAAAATACCAACTAAGTACAAACAGACCTTTATTATACAAAGAGAAGTCTGTTCCTGGGCCTATCCCTTGTGATGGAGGAATGCACAGGAGAAGAGAGGGTCTCAAGTGGGAAAGACAAGCAGGGTAGTGGAGACAAAGGTTTTATTCCCTCACTGACATGGGTGCTGGCATCAGCCCTGCTTGAGCTCTGATAAGAGAAGGCATGTTGGCCTTTGTCAAGCATTGGCCTGCACATGGCATTGGCGCCCTTTGGGGAGTGCCAGATCTCTGACAGAGCTCACTGTGGTGTCCACCCATTTTCTGTAACCAGATAATTAGGTCATACAGAGTTATTTTGCTTTTTCTGCCTTTGTTTGTGTGTTTGTTATTCAGGTAAACTGGCATTTTCCTAACCTTGGGCACTGAGTGAACATAGAAATCAACTCGCAGACTTGCAGGTAATTCATCTTAGGAATCTGCATTAAGGAGAAGAACCTACCAACCAGAATGGCAATGGCAAAAGATAGAAGACAAAACAGAGGCACTATGAATGTTACTGAAGACTCTCCAGCAAAGGAGCAAAAGCCTCTACTACCATCAGAGTTAACTGAGGAAGACCTCGAGAAAATGCGGAACACACAATTCAGAAAACTCAATATAAAATGCCTGTCCAACGATGAGAAGCACATACAAGATTTCAAGGAATTTAAGGAAGATGTTACACAGGAAATAGTGGCAATGAATCAAAATAAGAACACAGTGAAGCAAATTAAAAGTACAGTGGAGAGTATCAAAAATTCAAAGAATGAAGCAGAAGAAAGAATGATAGAATTGGAAGATATTTCCTGTCACCATGAAGAAACAAACAAACAAACAAAAAATCTGGAAGCAGAGATGGGTCAAGCTAAAATAAGTATTCAATAATTAAAAGATATGATGAAAAGGCCCAACATGAGAGTTATGGGAGTTCCAGAAGGCACAGAAGGAGAAGTTGGGATTCCAGCTGTATTTAATGAAATAATAAAGGGAAACTAACCTAATCTGGAGACAGAATTGGAAAACAATATACAGGAGGGTCACCAAACTCTCAACAGGGTTGAATGAAAATGAACTTCACACCAATACAGGAGAACCATGCTCTCTTCATTTGAACAAAAAGAAAAAAAATGCTTAAGTGTGCACCTTTAAAGAAATGAAGTGACCTATACAGGAAGCACAATCAATCAATCAGCACAGCTGACCTCACAGGGGAAACACTACAGGTCAGAAGAGAATGGAATGACATATTCCAGATTCTAAAAGCAAACAAGTCCAGCAAAGAATAACGTACCCTGTAAAGTTCTCCTTTGTCTTTGAAAATGAAATAAAATTTTTGCACAATAAAGAAAAACTTCAAGAATTTGCCTCTTCTATACATGCCCCACAAATGATGCTCAAAGAAGTTCCCATGAAAGTCAAAAGGGAATAGCAACTACGAAAAGCAAGAGCAACTGTGGAGAACATCCCACTAAAAGGTTAACAGAAGACTCACTCAAGGAACAACCCATCGCTAAAATGACAGGACCCAACTGCCCCTTACCATAATAACTCTGAACTTAAATGGCTTAAACTCATCAGTCAAATGGCATAGAATAGAGGACCAGATCAAAAAACAAAATACATCTATCTTCTACTGCTGAGAGGAGACACATCTCAACAACAAAGATCAGAGGCAATTGAAAGTGAAAGGATGGGAGAAGATATTGTAAGTGAATCATAAGGAAAAATGTGCAGGAGTATCCATTCTTATGTCCGATGACATAGGCTTTGATGTGAAGAACATCAAAGACATAAAGATGGACAACACGTAATGATCCAAGGATCCATTTGGCAAGAAGATCATCATAACAAATGCATATGTGCCAAATGCCAAAGCATCTAGCTTTGTGAAACAAATATTAATGGCTTTAATGGAAGAAGCAGACTCTAAGATGATCATAGTGGGGGATCTTAATACCCCATTAGCATCAATGAACAGATCAAGGAGACAGAAACTAAGGAAAGAAATAGCAGAACTCACCCAAACTCTAGAGCAAATGGACTTAGCTTATATCTCTCAAACAGTCCATCATACAGACAGAGAATAAACGTTTTTTTTTTAAATCAGAGCATGGAACTGTCTCCAGAATTGACCATGTTACATGCCACAAAATAAACCTCTGCAAATTTTGAAAATTAAACTTATACCAAGCATCTTCTCAGACAATCATCGACTGAAGCTAGAAACTAAGAATTCAAAACACTGAACAAGACTTGCTAACACATGGTCACTAAATAATATGTTACTAAATGAGTAGTTGATTAGTGAGGAAATCAAAGGGAAATCAATGTGGTGCTAAGAGAAAAGTTCATTTCAATCAGTGCTTATGTCAAGAAACTAGAAAAGCATCAAATAAATCAGCTAATCCTACAGTTTAAGAAGCTAGAAAAACAACAGCAACTCAATCCTGACATTAGAAGCAAGACAAAAAAAAAAAACCAAACAAACAACAAAATAAGGGAAGGATAAACAAAATAGAGATAAAAGATCTAGATATAAGACAATGAATCAAAGAGCTGGTTCTTTGAGAAACTTAACAAAACAGACTCCTCACTAGCCCATTAGGAACTATTACAAGCAACTATATGCAGCAAATCACAAGATCTATAAGAGATGGATAGCTCTTTGGACACATACAATCCACCAAAACTGAATCAAGAAGCAATTAACAACCTAAGTGGACCTGTCACATTGCATTGAGATTGCATCAGTAATTAAAGCCCTCCCACCCAAGAAAAGTCCTATACCAGATGGCTTTACTGTTGAACTCTAACAAATGTTTCAAGATGAACTTTCCTCAATTCTCCACAAGATTTTCCAAATAATAGAAAGAGAGGCAAATCTTCCAAACTCTTTCTATGAATCCAATATCACTTTAACACTAAAGCCAGAGAGAGAAACAACAGAAAAAGAGAACTACAGACCGATATCCTTGATGAACATGGATTCAGAGATCCTCAACAAAATGATAGCCAACCAGATCCAACGGCACATCAAACAGATCATTCACCTGGACCATATGGGATGATTCAACATCCACAAATCAATAAATATGGTAAATCACACCCACAAATTAAAAATAAAAACCATATGATCTTCTCAACAGATGCAAAGAAGGCATTTGATAAAATCCAACACACTTCATGCTGAAACCCCTAAGACAGACATAGAAGGAACATTCCATAACAAATCAAAGCAATATATGAGAAAACGAATGCCAGCATCATACTAAATGGAGAAAGATTGGAATCCTATCCATTAAAATCAAGAATTAGAGAAGAATGACATCTGTCACCACTACTCTTCACCATAGTATTGGATGTCCTTACCAGAGCCAACAGACAAGAAACAAAAGAATTAAAGGAATCCAAATTGGAATTGAGGAACTGAAATTATCGCTACTTGAAGACTACATGATTCGCTATGTACGAGAACCAAAGACTCAGTCAAGAGACTGCTGGAACTCATTAGAGACTTTGGCAGAGTAGCAGGATGCACAATTACTGAGCACAAGTCAATGGCACTGTGTACGCAAACAATTTCAAGGCTGAGAAAGAAATTGTAAGTACAGATCCCTTTAACATAGAAGAGAGCAACCTTAAATGCCTTAAATGGGACTACATCAAACTAAAAAAAAATTTCCGTGCAGCAAAGGAGACAATTTACAAAGGGAGGAAGTAACCAACAGAAACAGAGAAATATTTGCACACCACACAAGTGATAGGAGACTAATATCCAGGATTTACGAAGAGCCACAGAATCCCAGGGACAATAAAAAACAAACAAGCAAGCAAGCCTGTCAAGAAATGGGCAAAGGATTGAGCAGACATTTTTTAATAGAACAGACTCAAATGGCTAACTGAAATATAAAAAGATGCTCAGGCTCTCAAGCCATCAGAGAGATCCAATTGAAAGTCATGTTGAAGTACCAGCTAACTCCAGTGAGACTGGCCTACACTCAGAACTCAAGTAACAATACCTGCTGGCAAAGACACGGGGAGTGGGGAGAAAGGTAGTCTCCTTCATTGCTGGTGGCAATGTAGGCTAATGCAACCATTGTGGAAATCAGTATGGAGAGTGCTGGGAGAATTGTAAACAAGTCTACCATATGATACAGTTCTCCTGCTCCTACAAATATACCTAGGGATGTATTCATTTCATAGGAATGAAATTTGCATATGTGAAGGGGATCTATAAGCCTATATTTGCAGAAGTACAATCTACACTAGCAAACACATGGAAACAATCCAGATGTGCTCCCAAAGAAAAACAGTTAAAGAAACTGTGCTACTTCTACTCCATAAAATAGTATTATCTATTAAGAAGAACAAAATTATGCCACTTACAACCAGGTGGTCCCAAGGAGAGTCCAATATGCTAAGTGAAATGTATCTTTTGTGATTACAAAAGAGTAAATACATACGTTCTCACTAATATTAAGAAAACATCATTGAAAGTATAACTTCAATGACCAGATCCATACTGTTTTTTGTTTGTTAGTTTGTTAGTTTTTCACTATTTTATTTATTATTTTTTGCTGCATCCCATCTTTGATGATTCAGAACTCAGTTACATTTATCCCAGATACATTCTTTTCCTGACTGGACAATAAGATGCTTCACTCTATGTTTGGTATATGCTTTTGATAGGGAAATCTCAACTGAACTTGAACTGTGGTTATGCAACAAGGTGGAGGAATCCACCATGGTTGGAGGGTTTGGGGAGTGGTGAGGATAATCCAAGTACTTATGAAACTGTGTCACATAATACAATGCAATAAATGAATTAAAAATAATAAATAAATAAAAGAAAGAAACCATCATGGAAAGTATAACTTCAATGACCTGATCCATACTGGGTATTATTTGTTTGTTAGTTTGTTAGTTTTTGACTGTTTTATTTATTTATTTATTTTGCTCTATCCCAACTTTTGATGTTTTAGATTTCAGTTTCATTTATCCCAGATCCATTCTTTCCTTTATTTGATTTCCTCACTGCTTCATGGATTACATGGCGGCATCATTTTTCACAAGAGACTTATTTTTGATAAAAATTGGTTGATTTTTATTGCAAAGTCAGATTTCCAAGAGGAGGTGAGACAAAAAAAGGAAGATCTTCCGTCTGATAATTCACTCACCAAGTGAGCTCAAGGGCCAATGCTGTGCTGATCCAGAGCCAGGACCCAGGAACCTCCCAAGTCTCCCACACAGGTGCAGGATCCCAAAGCTTTGGGCTATCCTTCACTGCTTTTGCAGGCCACAAACAGGGAACTGAATGGGAAGTGGAGCTGCCAGAATTAGAACCGTTGCTCATATGGGATCCCAGCATGCTCATGGTGAGGACTTTAGCCACTAGTCCACACTGCTGGGCCATAATAGACTTTTGTGTGTCTGTGTGTGTCTGTGTGTATGTGTGTTTGTCACATATGTGTTGGTTAATCAGTGGTGGTTTTTCCATGGTGTTGTAATTGCTGTGGTGGTGGTTGTAGATGTTATTCTAATTCATACCAGTATTTGACCTTGTTTCATGGCTTCTCATTTATGGAAATGTATAAGAATGAAGTACTGGGGCCTACCATATCCACATGTGGGGGAACAATGCAACATTCATTCCTGCTGCTTGCAAACAAACGGTGGACTCCCAATAAAATTGTTGGAAATATGTAGACAATGGGTTGCTGGACTGTTTGACATTGACTGTACCAGCAATGCTTGGGCACACTTCAGTAAGAGACTGATGGAATTATGACATAATTATGGAATTATGGGGAAAATTTGTTGTGCTGTGTGGCAGAATCCCAGTCTATACAATATTGAACCACAAAATTCAAAAATTCCAAAATAAAAATATATATATAAAAAAGCAAAAGAATCAGCTAATGAGAAGTACAATGATCAAGAGTAAAAGCAGAGACCAAATCACAACATACATAACTGAAGACTCACCTGCCAAGGAACAAAAGCCTTTAGCACCCTCAGTAATAACTGAGGACTACATTGAGAAGATAGAGAATACAGAATGACAGTGGCAGAAGAATAATCTCAGAGTTCAAAGATATTTCTTATTACAATAGAAAAACAATTAAAAGGTGGAAGCAGAGCTGGGTAAAGCTATAAAAGAAGAAAAGGTATTAAAGAAGTAAGACACACTATTAAAAGGCCCACATAGAAGAGTTATAGAAATCCTAGAAGGTGCAGAAAGAAAAGTTCTGTTTAAAAATGCATTCAGTGGGCCAAGCAACATGGGCTAGCAGCTGAGTTCCTCGTCTTGGAGACACCCGGGGTCCCGTGTGGGTCTGGTTTTAACCCTGGCAGCTCCACGTCCCATCTGGCTCTCTGCTTCTGCTTGGGTAAGCAGTTGAGGACAGCCCAAAGCTCTGGGATCCTGCACCCATGTGGGAAACCCAGAAGAAACACCTGGCTACTGGCTATGGATTGACTCAGCTCCAGCTGTTGCGCTTACTTGCGGAGTGAATCATCAGACGGAAAATCTTCCTCTCTTTCTCTCTTCCTCTCTGTATATCTGACTTTGTAACAAAAACAAATAAATTGTTATCAAAGAAACAAATTCAAAGGCCTGGCATGGTAGTCTAGCGTTCAGAATCATCGTTTTTCATGCATCAAGAACTCATAGGACACTAGTTCTAATACCCACGACCTGACTTACCCTACAGCTCCTGGCTTGTGGCCTTGGAACACAGTGAAGGATGGCCCAAACCATGCGATGCTGCACCCAGACTGGAGACCTAGAAGAGGCTCCTGGCTCCTGCCTTTGAATCAACTCAGCTCCTGCCATCACTGATACTTGGAAAGTGAATCAACAGGCAGAAGATCTTCCTCTGACTCTCCTGCTCTATATATTTGACTTTCCGATAAACATAAAATAAATCTATTTTAAACAAAAGGTTCAATGAAATAACAAATGTTAAATTTCATAAATTGCAGACAGAATGAACATTAACATCCAGGAAGGGCATAGAACTCCCTACAGGTGTTTTGACCAAAAATAATCTTGACCACAATGCAAGATAATCAAGCTCTAGTCAATGGAATACAAGGAAGAAATCCTTCAATGTACTCGAAAAAAAAAAAAAAAGATCAATTGACATACAGAGGAAGTACAATTAAATTCATAGCTGATTTCTCACAGGAGACTATAGGTCAGAAGAGAATGGTGTGATATATTCCAAATACTGAAAGCAAAGATTGTGAGTTCAGGATAACATCTCAGCAAAGCTTTCCTTTGTCATCTTCTCCTATTTTTTAATTTTCATTTATTTTTACATTTGGTGATTTTTACATAGGTGATTAGGATGAATAGGGTCAAGGGCTACAGGACATTGGGTGAGATCACAATTTCCACCTTCTCTTTTTTTTATTGCTGAATGTGGAGGAAGGGAGTAGTCAAGGAGAGAAGTCACATTCAGCCTCCTTTATTGAAAAGGCAGATAAGACCCAAGAGGCTCAATACAGAGACAGCTAGAACTTGTACGAGAGTTTGGTAGAGTGGCAGGGTACAAAATTAATGAACAAAAATCAACAGCCATAGTGTATGCGAACAGCCCCAAGATGGAAAAAGACTTAACCAGCAAGATACCATTCAAAATAACAGAGAAAAGCATGAAATATCTGGGAATAAATCTAACGAAAAATGTAGGAGACCTATTTGAAGAAAACTACAAACTACTTAAAAAAGAAATTGAACAAGACCTCAAATGATGGAGCAACATCCCATGCTCCTGGATAGGTAAAATCAATATCATTAAAATGTCTATACTGCCAAGAGCAATATATACATTCAACGCAATCCCAATCAAATTGCCACAAACAATCTTCATGGAACTGGAAACAACGATCCAAAGGTTCATCTGGAAACACACACAAAAAAAACCATGAATAGATAGAACCATTCTCAAGAACAGGAAGTTAGCAGGGGGAATCACAGCTCCAGACCTCTGGACATACTATAGGGCAGTGGTTATCAAAACAGCCTGGTACTGGCAAAAAAATAGAGAAGAAGATCAATGGAACAGAATAGAAACACCAGATGGGAACCCACAGAAATACAGCCAAATAATCTTTGACAAAAAGACAAACGACAACCCAGGCAAATGGGAAGGTCTGTTCAATAAATGCTGTTGGGACAACTGGTTGATAGCCTGCAGAAACAAAAAGATAGACCCACATCTCTCACCATATACTAAGATCAAATCCAAATGGATAAAAGATTTAAACCTACATCCAGAAACCTTCAAACTTTTGGAAGAAAATGTTGGAAACACACTGGAACACTTAGGGGTAGGCCCTCACTTCCTAAAAAAGACTCCAAATGCAGTAGAAATCAAGACCAAAATAAACAATTGGGACCTCATCAAACTAAGAAGCTTCTGTACAGCTAGAGAAACAATCAACAAAGTAAAAAGGCAAGCCACAGAATGGGAGAAGATCTTCGCACATGACTTAGGTGATAGAGGGCTGATCTCCAGAATATACAAAGAGCTACAAAACAACCAAAATGTCAAAACAAACAAGCCACTCAAGAAATGGGCATGGGAAATAGGCAAACATTTCACAAAGGAACAAACCCAAATGGCAAATAAACATATGAAAAAATGCTCAAGTTCCCTGGCAATAAGGGAAATCCAAATTAAAACACCAATGAGGTACCACCTAACGCCAGTAAGACTGGCCCACATGAATAAAAGCACCAACAACACTTGTTGGCGAGGTTGCGGGGAAAAAGGAACCCTACTCCACTGCTGGTGGGGCTGCAGGCTGGTACAGCCTCTATGGAAATCAGTATGGAGAACATTCAAACAACTCAAATACAACATACTGTATGACCCGGCAATAGCACTCCTAGGAATATATCCAGAACACTTGTTTTATGAGAAACCAACATGCACTCCCATGTTCATAGCAGCACAATCAGTAATTGCAAAAACATGGAAGCAGCCAAAATGCCCATCAACAGACGATTGGATAAGAAAGCTATGGTTCATCTACTCCATGGAATACTACTCAGCTATTAAAAACAACAAAATGCAGTTCTTTGTGGCCAAATGGGCCAAACTGGAAACCATAATGCTAAGGGAAATGAGCCAATCCCAAAAGGTTAAATACCACATGTTTGCCTTAATTTAAGATGGTATGATCTTATGTATAACATGTTATGTTTTGAATGTTATAGGTTGTGTATAAACTAAAATTGAAATGTCAATGAAGTGGTCACAGAAGGTGGCTGGGAACTCACATTTACTTTTAACATATTGGTTACTCATTACTATGTCAATTAATTCCATAATGATGTAAATTTTTGCTGATGGTATGTTGGAGCTTTTAATTGATCGGGATGATACTCTGCTGGCTCTGTCTTCAGACCAGATAGGGTATACCTAAGAAGTCGTTGAACTTGACTGGACAATAAGATGCTGGACTCTATTTTGGTATACGCTTGCAATGGGGGAATCTCAACTGAACTTGAGCTGTGGTTATGCAACAAGGTGGAGGAATCCACCATGGTGGGAGGGTTTGGCGGGGGAGGGGTGGGGAGAAACCAAGTACCTATGTAACTGTGTCACATAATACAATGTAATTAATGAAGTAAAAATAATAAATAGTTTCAAAAAAATTCACAAGAAAGTCTAAAATTAAAATGCCAATTTAAAAATTAAAAAAAAAAAAAAGAAAAAGAAAAGGCAGGTAAACAGAGAGGAGGAAAGACTGAGATCTTCTGTTCAATGATTCAGTCTCAAAGTGACCACAATGCTCAGAGCAGAGCCGATCTGAAACCAGGAGCCAGGAGCTTCTTCTAGGTCTCCCATGTGCATGCAGGGTCACAAGGCTTAGGCCATGCTCAACTGCTTCCCAGGCCACACAGGGTGATGGATGGGAAGCAAAGTGGACCACTGGGATTAGAGCCAGCACCCATATGGGATCCTGGCCTGTGCAAGTGAGGACTCTAGGCTACCGTGCTGGGCCTGGCTTTGTTTTTTTAAAAAGAAAGATTCTTCCACAGTAAAGAAAAGAGAATATGCCTTGACTGCTCTCCATGAGCCAGCATGCTGGTACAGCAATTGGCGGGCCTTCCAAAACCAGATTGTCTTTGGGAGAAAGAAATATCTTTGCTTTCACAATATGCCTTATACACAAATTGTCTGGCTCCAATTCTACCAAATTTGTGAGATTGTTCACTGCACAGCTGTTAGCCAAGAGGAAGGGAACTTACAACTGACAGTTCATTTTTTTTCAGTGTTATAAAATTTATTTGTGTAAACATTCAGACATTTTAGGTGGCAGAAATGATATGCACATTCTACTGCAAGGTGCAGCAGAAAATTGTACTGGAAAAAACAGCACATCTGGCACAGGCCAGCAACAGCCTAACTCCAAACGAGTGTTAGATGAGAGTGCACCGTCCAGGGAAAGGTGAAATAATAATAATCTAAAGCTCCATGAGACAACATAGGTTTTGATTTAAAACACTAAGAAATCATAGTACCATCCGTGAGACGGGAAATCAACATCTAAGTGTACCAAGGGGACGTGGGCCTGTGCTGAGGTACAAAGAGAAGTGTTCCCTACAAGGGGTGTTATTATTCATGGCAAACTCTGCAAGCACAAAATAAAACCCAAATCACTGCTCACAGAATTCAAAATTTACATGTAATAAAGGCAAGGCAATAAACTCAAGTTATGGCCTGTCAAATATTTACTCCACCGACATTATCTACAGAAGCACTTGGCCAGTGTATGCACAGTGACTCCTTATGCACGCCCAAAGGGGTTCTGTAAAAATGACTCTATATACAGATCTGTACACCGACCCGCCAGAGCGATTCTCCGTCTCCCAGGGGAGCTGTCAACTTAAAGCAGGATACCTGAGGTTTCATGTCTGTAGTTGCCTTATCATAATCCCAAATATACCCTTTCAGGTGTGTGTGTGTGTGTGTGTGTGTGTGTGTGTGTGTTTAAAGACACTTTCCTTGATTATGTGCACTATGGTGAAAAGTAACACAGGAATAATAAAACGATCGCTTGCAGGAGCTGGCCCTCCCACCCCATCTATCCAAGAGACTTCATCTGGCCATGGCACAGTGAGGGCCATGGCACCGGCGGCTGTGAGGATGGCTCCTCAGCGG
Source organism: Ochotona princeps (assembly GCF_030435755.1). Taxonomy (NCBI): domain Eukaryota; kingdom Metazoa; phylum Chordata; class Mammalia; order Lagomorpha; family Ochotonidae; genus Ochotona; species Ochotona princeps. Next base: position 4,008,721 of record NC_080866.1, on the reverse strand, counting down.
CGCACCTGCTCAGCAGCCAGCAGAGGCTCTCCTTGACTTTGAGAAAGGAGGATGAAGAAGAAAGAAAAAGCCCAAACCCATAATGCCACGGCGTTTCAGTGGGATGAGGTTCCTCCACCACTCAGAGAGTATCTCTGCAGCCACTGCACCAGCTGGGCCACCATGGTGTCGGAGATCCCAGGGCAGGCCTCCTCTGCCAGGTATATGGCTCCACATGCCTCCTCAATGGAACCCGTGCTCCCGCCACATGCCTGGCTCTTCTCTTTCAACTCTGCAAACAGAGGAGAGATTATTGTAGATAAACACTGGGAGAAAGGCCTCTTTGGGATGTCTGTCAACTTATTTCTTTCCAGATCACCTGGTGGAAGAGCCCTATTCTCCAGATTCTTGGGGTCCTTCTCTCGGATGGTGAAGATCCACTCCCCCGAGTCACTACCTCCAGCGGCCTGGCTGTCTGTTTCCGCATCTGTCTCTTCAGAGCTGGAGTCCTCATGGCTCCGCTCAACCTTGCACCTCTCGTACCTGTCTATGAGCTCGGTCAGGTAGGACGTCTTCTTGGCATTGCGGAGTATAAACTTGTGCTTCAGCAGCTCCTTAGCAGTGGGTCTGAAGCTGGACTCCTTGTTGAGACAGGCCTCCACGAGCTCCTTGAGCGGCTTGCTGTAGTTGCCCTCCAGCGTGGGCGGGTTGTTCTTTGGGATGAGGAAGAAGACTTTCATGGGGTGCAGCTCTGAGTGAGGGGGCTCCTCATTGGCCAGCTCTATGGCGGTGATGCCCAGGGACCAGATGTCTGCCTTTGAGTCATAGGCTGACTGCTTGATCACCTCAGGCGCCATCCAGAAGGGGGTGTGCACAAAGGTGTTCTTTTTGATCTGGGTGTCTGTCAGCTGGCTCGCCAATCCAAAATTAGCCAGTTTCACAGCCCCGTGTTCAGACAGCAGGACGTTGGCCGCTTTGATGTCTCTGTGGATCTTCTTCTCTGAGTGCAGGTAGTCGAGCCCTTTCAGGATCTCCCTTAGGATAGTGGCAATCTGAGTCTCGTCCAATGGACCAGGCTCTAACAGGTCCAGGGCCGAGCCTCCGCCGAAGTACTCCATGATAATCCACAGCTTGGTGTCCTTCAGATAAGATCCGTAGTACTTGGTTACGTAAGGACTGTCGCACTGACTCAGCACAATGATCTCTTGCTGGATGTCCTCTATCTCATCTTCTGCTTCTTCCAGATCAATGATTTTTATGGCAACTACTTTCTGAGTCCGATTGTTAAAGCCCTTGAACACCTCACCGAAAGTGCCCTTCCCAATTTTCTCCAGTTTTGTGAAAAGCTCCTCTGGGTCTGCTTTCAGATTCTGCATGCCAGGCAGGCCCGACTTCACCGGGGAGTGAGCCATGGCGCTCAGGACGTCCACTTCCTGGGGCGGGACGGTTGTGCCACGGCGATTCGCGAGGGCGAACCGGCCCACGGGCCGCGACGGATCCCAAGGCCACCCTAGCCCCAGCGGTCCCGGTGGGCGGTGGGGTTCAGCGACAGGCAGCGGGCCTCGTCTCCATGCACGGCGCCCAGATGCCGAGCAGGGCGAGGAGGAGGGGTCCGAGAGAGAGCCTCTGCCACCACCACCTCCACCGCCGCTTCTGGGAGGGAGCCAGGTGGCCCTGGGCCCATATGCTCTAGCCGCCCGGAACTGGAGTGGGGGCTCACAACCAGCGGAGCCCGCGAGTTTGAGTTCTGTGTGCTGAATTCTGAATCCTGAACACTGAATTCTGTGTTCTGATTTCTAAGTTGTAAATTCTGTGTGCTGAATTGCGACTTCTGAATACTGAGTGCTCATGCTGAGTTCTGAATTCGGAGTTCTGAACTCTGAGTTCTGAGTTCTGAGGTCAGAATTATGAGATTTGAATTTCGAGTTGTGAATTCCGTTTTATGAGTGCCGAGTTCTGAATTCTGAGTTCTGAAGCATGAGTACTGCGTTCTGAGGTCTGAGTTCAAAGTTTTCAATTGCGTTCTGAATTCTGAGTTCTGAGTACTGGATTCTGAGTTTGGATATCTGAGTTTGGATGTCTGAGTTCTGTGATGCTAGTTCTAGGTTCTGATTTCTGAGTTTTTAGTTCAGAATTCTGAGTTCTGAGATCTGAGTTCTGAACTCCGTGTTCTGAAATCAAGTTCTGTGTTCTGAATAATAACTTCTGAATTCTGAGTTCTGAGTACTGAAATCTGAGTTCTGCATTCTGAGATAAAGTGTGAGTTCTGAGTTCTGAGCTCTGAAATCTGAATGCTGAATTCTAATGTCTGAATTCTGAGTTCAGAGTTCTGATTTCTGAATTCTAGTTCTGAGTTCTTAGTTCAGAGCTCGAGTTTGTAATTCTGACTTCTGAATTCTGAGTTCTGAGTTTTGAGTTCTGAATTCTGAGTTCTGAAATCTGAGTCTTGTGTTCTGAGTTCTGAAATTTGAGTTCTGAGGGTATCATTGTCCCAGACCAGGAGAGATGATTTATTCCTAGTTACTCACTATTTTTTAAAGGCTAACGGTGTTAGTTATTCCAGTGATTTCAGGATCAGACAGCATACAAAAAAAAAAAAAAAAGACTGACAGTTCAATCGCAACATGCGCTTTGCCCCCATGGCAACTCACTGGTTTCATTGCCCCTACAGAGATGAGCATCAGGGCTATTTAGAAGGAGGAGCAAGTGCAGGTAAAGAAGCTGCATGGAAATGGAAGCCAAGGAAAAGAAGGGAAATAAGTAACAAAAAGAAATAGTGTTGGCCTATGCAGAGGGAATCTCCTTTGCAGAGACTGAAAGGAGCATGTGTAGTTCTTGTCCACGTTGGAGGATGTTCCTGGTACTCAGTGACGTGCCTTGGGAGAACACAGTCATCTCCACGCTGAAGCCTCATGCAATTAAAATGTGACAGTTCTCCTCAGCATTCTCATTCTGCAAAATCATTCTGGTACTGGGTTTGTGAGCTGATGTTTACCTAATAGAATGAATTGCCTAGTGAAATAATTCCATCAATGAATACATGATTGTCCTATGACTTACTTTAGGGTGGAGATAGAACATTGTAGTAATGGGAGGTGGGGGGCAGCCTCATTACAAGACTGTTTGGAGAATTTCCACCTCACTCACTTTTTGCTTCCCAAATAACTTAACCCTAATCTTCTTTGGCCATCAGCCTCTGTCACCCACACCAAGATTCAAAAACTCTACAATTCCCCACCTATGTAGCCCTTTGAAAATAGCTAGTAAGATGAATGTGTGTATTAAAGGAACTGCATGAGAAGAGAATATTGAAGAACAACATACAAAAAAAAAATGTCCTGGATCCATGATAATGTGGTGATTGCCAAGAGAAATATTCCCTATTACATAGAACACTGAATCCTACAGATGACACTGCTATTACATATGATTGTATTAAATGCTACAAAGGAAAAAGCCAAACTTTGATGAAAGTGTGAATGGATGGCTAGATGGGTCCAGAGGCAAGGTCCAAACCTCATCAATTTAAGAAAAAGTTCCCTCATGAAATATTTAAACTGAACTTCAAAGGATCAATGAGAACCAGATGAATAACAGTTGCTCTAGTGGTTAAGACACTGGTGGAGGGGTTAGCACTGTGGCCACTACCTGTAACTTAACCTATACTTTAAGCCATTACCTGTGTTGCCCACATTCTGCATGAGCATGGGTTGGAGTCCTGGCTGCTCTACCTCTGATCCATTTCAAATAAATATTGGTGACAAAAAATCGTTGAGACATCACACTCCGTATCAGAGTTCCTTCAGTATAACACAGAATGAATCATCCAGACAGAAAGTCAATAAACATAAATTTAAGTCAAATCATGCTACCCAGCAGATGGGCTTCACAGACAGTTTGCATAATATTTGACCTAATATCTACAAACTACACACTCTTCTCATCAGCATATGGAACCCTTTCAGAATTAGATCATGTATCATGCCCCAAATCAAGTCTCAGCAGAAGTCAAAAGTACTTTCTCACCCTAACCATTGAAAAACTGCCATGAAATATGTGTCCAAAGCATCTCTGGGTAGCCAAATGAGTACTGCTTCCCGAGCCCTTGTGCGACCTGAGATATTCTCCCCCTAGATCTGGAACTAGTACCAACTAATCTGTAGTTCTGTGCAGCCCCTCCTGGGAGCCACAGGTGTCCCTGTATTGGGTGTAGCATCTGTGTAGATGGATTTTTAATTGCAGTGTGTCTACCCACGACTGGTCAGGCCCTGAAACTTTGGAACTATTCTCACTGTTTCTCCCCAGCCCCATCAGACACAATAGGAGTTCTCTACCCTCAGACACACCCAGCCAACAAATGTTATTCAGGTCCTTGCAGTCTCAGGGGCATCGGCTTCTCCTATAATTAGCATATAGGAGAGGCACACACATGAATATGTGTTACTCATGATCACAGGCACATGCATACATATGTCATTACAATTCCCTGACACGCACACAGGTGCACATTTTCATGACACTCACATAGTCATGCAAACACCTACATGTAAGTGCACCATACATCTGTTGGTCTTCAACACTGAGGGTATAGAGCCTGGAAACAGCAGGCAGAGGAACCAGAAGATGGCATTTCTTGCAACAATATCAGAGCCATAGTCAAAGAGAGGTCATCATGCTTCACTGGAGATAAGATTCTTCTCCTAAACCCCAATGTGTATTTAACAACAGTTTTTTCTCCCACAGTTCGTGAACAGATCTGCCTTTCATATACCCAACAGAACTACAGGTTTACAGCTCCATGAAGTCTTAAGGAAACCTGATCTAGAACCTCTGGCCTAAACAGTAGTAGCAGAGGTGGCATGTAACTTGGTCTTCAGGTGTGTATGCAGACAACATTCATTAGCATGAACAAAACAGTTTGGTGAAAGATGTATCTAAGGGTGACAAGTCAACATTCCCCCAAAATCTCAGCAACACTCCTCTGTTTCTCTAACCCATTTCTCATCATGAAAGTGGAAAGGTGACTCCAATAGCTCAAGACCTTTCTGAACTAAAGGCTGCTGGCTTGTGTTGACTGTAAGACGATTTTATCTCTCTTTTACTCTCCTTCTCCACAAACATGCTGCTTTTTCCCACATGTGTTCTCTAGTAAGCTGATGAGTGTAGTCTCAACCACACTCCCTGCAAACATATGGCTTCTACCCTCTGTGTCCTCTGGTGTGTGGTGAAATGTAACTTGTGTGTGAAAACCCTCCCACACTCCCTTCAAATTGAGAACTTCTCCCTTGTGAGTCTTTCGGTACCTGGTGAGGTGTAATTTTTGTGTGAAGCCTTGCCTACATTATTTGCACTCATTGGGTTTCTTCCCAGTTTGCAAACTATGGTGACAGATAATAATCTGTGACACATCACTGATGCCTTACAAACAGTTGCCATACTCAGCCCCTACTCTGTTTGAGAATGCTGCCTCTTACAGAAGATTTGAATGCTTGCTCTGCATTCACTGCCTAGCCTCTTTTGGGTTCGTCCTCTTTTTCTCACTCTCACTCAAGGACTCCACTGACTTTTGGGTGGAGGCTGGAAGAAAAAAAGAATGGCCCTTATTTCTCCCTCTGCTTTTTTGTTTTTGAAATGGGTTTGGAATTTTTGTGGACCTCCCATCCTTAACTGTATCATGGCATCTATGTGGATCAGATGGTGCTCATCCCCTTGAGAGTCGTTCACTGGTTACAGGAGCTGTTTGCAGATGTTTCTGAGAAGTCCCAAGAGCAGTAACTAAGGATGGCATGTCAAATGAAGGACTTGTGACTGAAGAAGACAAGCGAGCATAGGTGACCAGGATGGATCTCTGACTACATTGTGGCTTCTAAAATAAGATGGTTTGAGGTTAGCACAGATACAGGCAAGCAGCCTGGCTACCTGCTTTCACTTGGGGTAAGTCTGTCCGACTGTTTGTTCCTCATGTACTAGCAGCAGTTGGCATCCACCAAGTGATCCTGTGTGGTACGTCAATCAACTTCTATTTTTTGATTTTCCATGACAGCTTCAGAAATCCTAAATGTCTGTATCAGCCGACCTTTTCACATATGAACCAGTCCAATGCAACACAACTACCATTCTGTAGTTTCACTCTTAGACTTCCTTCATAGCTTAGACCTCAGGGACCTCTACCACATCCGTTGAGGATGTCCTCTTCATTCATGTTTCCCTGTACTTCTCTGTTCCCCCACAGCCTTCACTTGGATCCCTGGCACTTTGTCTGAAAAGTTACTTGAGGCTATCTTTTTGTGTTGAATAGGACTCTGATCACTCAGGGTAGAATTTCCTTCTTGACATTCTTTATGAACAGAAAGAGCTCTATGAAGGAAGAAGTCACACAACAGGAGATCCACACATTTGGAAGACACATTTTGTTTAAGATGAGCACCTACGAGTAGATCTGTGTTTATCAACCCAAAATAAGTGCAACTTGATGTTTTGTGTTACTGCTCTGGCAAGGCAAGGGACAGTAATGCCCATTCCTGAGTCTGAGACAACCTAACTACCACTGCCTCATGCCTACGCCAAGGATTGCTTTTCCTCCCTGTCACACAAATCATGTGAAAGACTATCCTCAGCTTCCATGCCTCACTGTATTGACCGATCTCAGTGTTTGCCTATTTTCCGTGCATTGGAACTTCCCACTTCAAAGATACTTCCCTCCATTGACTGACTAGCTCTCTGACCCCAATTTCAGATACCCACTGCCCTCTGATAGGTTTACACATAAGACTCTATCAACCTCAGTGTGATGACCCAAATCTCCACAAGAGTCTTTTTTCATCAGGAAAATCTAGATGGGGGAAAACAGCGTGGTGGTGAGGTACGTTAAGCTTCAGACTGCAGTGCTGCCAGCCTGTATATATGATTGCTGGACTCGTAGCTATGCTGCTTCTGAGCAACTCCCCTGAGAAAAACAGCAGACTATGGCCTTAGTTTGTGGATGCCACTATGTGGGAAACCTGAAAGAAATTCTTTGGCCCTGACCTAAGTCTGGCCCAGCCCTGGTTGTTGGGGCTATTTGGGAAGTGAGCCAGCAGATAATGGATTTCTCTCTTCTCTCTTTGTAGCTTTTCAAGTGAATAGAAACGTCTTTTTAGAGAAGCAAACAGACATGAAAACCAGACCTAATCTGAAACACTTGGCTGTGCTCATACTCATATTTCGCTCAATTGTATTATTCAGCAAATCTCCATTTCCATGGACAGTCTTAAGCACAGAATTCACATGACAACATCCCATTGAAACAAAGACTAAATAGAAACATATGCGTTTTTGAGAGGGGGTTGTGGGGGAGGGAGCATGGAGAAAATGTAAAATAAACTGTTCATGATCCAGAAGGAACTCCCTTAGTAGAAGAGCTGCAAAGTGACCAAGAACTTGTTTTTTAGTCTTGGGCCCTCTCCTAAAGGGGTGTTGTGGGATATTTTTGTGCACCCAGTATTTGACAAATAAAAGAACTAGATGAAACTGGTATCAATTGTTCCCAGGAGTCAAAGACATAAAAAATGTGCAGTATTAGGTTACACTGGTTTAAGTCACTGACTATGACACTAGTATGCCGTAGAAGCATTAGATGTAGCTCTGGCTGCTGCATGTCCAATCTCCTGTGTGTTAATGTACCCGGGGAAAGAGCACAAGATGGTTCAAGTGCTGAAATACGTGGGAGACCTAGATGCATTCCAGACTAATGGCTCAAGCCAGAGATAGTCTCGGCAGGTCCATCATTAAATCTAATTGTATTTATATATGTATATGTATATCTATATAAATATTATATATATATTTATTTATTATTTTTAATTCATTAATTACATTGTATTATGTAACACAGTTTCATATGTACTTGGATTCTCCCCTCCCCTGCCAAACCCTCCCCCCATGGTGGGTTCTTCCACCTTGTTGCATAACCACAACTCAAGTTCACTTGAGATTCCCCCATTGCAAGCATATACCAAAGGTAGAGTCCATCATCTTATTGTCCAGTCAAGTTCAACGGCTTCTTAGGTATACCCTCTCTGGTCTGAAGACAGAGCCAGCAGAGTATCATCCCAATCAATTAAAAGCTCCAACATACCATCAGCAAAAATTTACATCATATGGAATTAATTGACACAGTAATGAGTAACCAATATGTTAAAAGTAAATGCGAGTTCCCAGCCACCTTCTGTGACCATCTCATTGACATTTCCATTTTAGTTTATACACAACCTATAACATTCATAACATAACATGTTATACCTAACATCGTGTCATCTTAAATTAAGGCAAACATATGGTATTTAACCTTTTGGGATTGGCTCATTTCCCGTAGCATTATGGTTTCCAGTTTGGCCCATTTGGTCACAAAGAACTGCGTTTGTTTTTTTTTTAATAGCTGAGTAGTATTCCATGGAGTAGATGAGCCATGGCTTTCTTATCCAATCCTCTGCTGATGGGCATTTTGGCTGCTTCCATGTTTTTGCAATTACTGATTGTGCTGCTATGAACATGGGAGTGCATGTTGGTTTCTCATAAAACAAGTGTTCTGGATATATTCCGAGGAGTGCTATAGCTGGGTCATACGGTATGTTGAATTTGAGTTGTTTGAATGTTCTCCATACTGTTTTCCATAGAGGCTGTACCTTTTGGCTAAGAACAAGTGTAGTATCTGTTCTTATCAGTTTAATAAATATTATATTATATATTTATATATATATAGTATGCAGTTACATGATTTTTGTAGAGACAGAGAGGAAATCTTCTGTCTTTTGATTCACTCCCCAGTGGCCACAATAACCAGAGATGTGTCCATTCAAAGTCTTGAGCCAGGAACTTCTTCCAGGGTCCCCTATGTGGGTGTAGGATTCCAAGGCTTGAAGCCATCCTCAAATGCTTTGCCAGACCACAAGCAGGATTCTGCAAGTGAGGTGGAGCAGTAGGGCATGAACTGGTGTCCATATGGAATCCCAGCATGTCCAAGGTGAGGACTTGAGCCATAGGATGCCATACTATGCCCTAGTGCAGCTTTTGGGGAATAAAACAGTAGGTGGTGATCTCTCCTTTCTCTCTATCTCTGTCTCTGTGCTTGAGTATCTCTATAACTGTTCCTGTCCTTTGATAGGTAAGTCTTTGCTTTTGCTAAATGAAAATCACATTTAAATTGAACTTTGGCAGCCCTTACATTACATTTGACTCCTTAGAGTTGAATCACAAATATTCCCAAGGGGACTCCTTTGCGTATTTCAACACAACAGTGCTACTTACCTCTCATTGTTGTGAGCTCTTCCTTTTTCTTCCCTTCTTTTTCTTCTCATTGCTTCCCTTGATACACAGCTTCTGGCCATACTCATCCCCATACCATATTAGCACGTCACAGCCTGGTTTGATGACCTGGCCGGTGCGGTAAAATATCTGCCTGTGGTACTGGAAGGCCACCAAATTCTGCTCCTCATCATTCCGGACACAGTTCACATACTTAGGGTGGAGATAAATACTGAGTCTGCATGCTCTGTCAGGTTTAAATCTCATGTGTTCTGTAATAGCCTCCACCCTGCTTGAATCCCAATTCTGCAAGAGCTCTCCCTGCAAACATATACCTCTCTCATGAGATCAGTGAACTCCCAGGTACAAGTTGTAGATACAGTGTTCATTGTGATACGCATGCTTTCTTCCTTCCTTTCTCACTAGTCATCCTCAAAACCCAAGCCCACCTTACTCCCACGTTGACTGCCATGAAGCACACAGAGTTTCCCTAAACTGCAAATTTCATTCCGTTTTCTGCTACAGAATTGGATGAGTGGACACACTTCTTACATCTAGCTTTCCACACATGCTCCACAACTCAGCTTTCCCAAAGGCAATCCTTTGGAGTCCTTTCTCTTGGATCTTTCTCCCGGATCTTGGGAATCCAAGATTCAGATCCAGAAATGTAGTGGAGTCTTCATTGTTTCTTATCCTCTCACAGAACTGCTCACAGAAACCCTTGTTCAGATGCAGCTTCCTTCTCTCATCCACATCCCAGGTTTGGTATTGTTTTGTTTAGTTGATAAAGATTAGCATTTTATTTTTATTTGAGAGGCAGAGAAGCAAAGAGGACAAGGGGCAAAAGACAGAGATGCCAGGAGAACGGGTGGAGTGGGGACACAGAAAGGACACAGTGGAGGGCAGACAGGAGCTTCAACCAGGTCTTCCACGTGGGCACAGAGGTCAAAGATTGGGGACATTCTGTGAAACTTCCCTGGATGCATGGGGAAGCCACTGGTTTGGCAGTAGAGCAACCAGTACTTGGGATGCAGGCTTCACAGTCACTGCCTTTGCCCACTGCATGACAATGACTGTCCCCAGAACCCGGTTGTTTCCTCTTTTTTTTTTTTTTTTTTTGTCTTTCACTGTCTCATCAATTGAAAACCTTTGTCTGAAGTTACTCTGCCAGTGTATAATTGTGAAAAGACTAAGAAACATTACTGCCAGGCACCAATTTCATGGAATCTCCATGTATTTAAGAAATTTTTGACACAGGAAGGGCTTAATCAATGTTAATTAGGGAAAGAGTGAGTCTAATGGCCCCAGTTGATCTAGATTCCTCAAGGCCCATCTTTGTGCTCTGTTTGTTAAGCACAGTGATTTATGTTATGAGAAAGGAAATAGTATTTATATAAAATGTGCTTTTAGAAACTGGTAATGAGATTCACAGTTCATTAGACTAAACATGAAAGAGGACATGTAATATAAAAGTCACTGAGTAAAGTAGAGGAGAAAGGAAAGTGATCTTGTCTTGGAGAGAAATATCCTCTGTAGTTGTAACATGCCATGGCTCTTACCTCATCCAGTTGACCAAAGAAGTATCCTTTCCATCCACCTACTCATAGCTGTTCCTGCCCTTGGCTATCTGAGTTTCAGAAAAATAGGTAATATGTTTCTGCAATGGGGCAGTTCAATAGAATTATTAACACCTCTATCCTCATGTTCTGTGACATTACATGAGTCCAACACAGTTGAGACTTTTCATAGTGTTGGCACACATTTATTCTGTTTTATTTCTCTACAGAAGAAGCCCATAGAGGAGGTTGCCACTGCTTTGTTTTTAAAGCCCAGTGATCTTCTCTATGCTAATATTTATTTATTTTTTGGAATTATTTATTTTTGTTACTAAGGCAGATGTACACAGAGGAGGAGAGAGAGAGAGAGAAAGGAAGGCATACCATCTGATGGGGCACTCCCCCAACTCTTTGGGGTCTCCCATGCAGGTGCAGAGTGCCAAGGCATTGGGCCATCCTCAACTGCTATCCTAGGCCACAAGCAAGGAGCTGGATGGGAAGTGGAACTGCTGGGATTAGAAAGAGTGCCCAGTTTTGATCCCAGCAGGTTCAAAGTGAGGACTTTAGCCACAAGGCCACGACGCTGAGCCCTATGCTAATCTTTACAGCCTGGTTGATCATGTTGGCTCAACTCATGCCATAATATGTAGAAGGACACATGATCCAGTCTCATGCTAGGCAGGTGAAAAGCCATCAGACTGGAAAGGGATGTGCTTCTTACCTGCCAGCTGTAACCACTGTCGGCTTCCTCTTCCACTTCTGTGATCTTGCCCTCAAAAGGACCAAAGTGCAGCTCAAAGGCAGATCAGATGCTTCATTAAATACTCCAACCCCAGCCTCCGGAATGCTCGATGGGCCAATTCGAAGTCCAGTGGGCACACTGAGGAGAGCATGACTAGGATGTCCCTTATCCACTGAATTGTCCTTTAGAAACATGGGGAGGGTCCATGAGCAGCACAGCTCTTCAGGAAGCACATCTGACACTTCTCACAATCTGGAGATGAGAGTGGAAGGGATGAGGAACATATACCAAACATTGTTAGCTATAGAGAGCATCAGAGGCAACCAAGTGCTCACATCACTCAGCCTCAGTCTTGCACCCCAAGTTACCAGAAGACATAATGATGTAAGACCAAATTACAAGTGGAATTTCAATTCAGATTATGGGATTTTTCTTTGTGGATGTGCCAACGGTCACTTACACAGGTAGTTATCATCCTCAGTCTCACTGAACTCTTTGTATGTCTGACCCTTTCTTCCTTTCAAGTTGTACATCTGAAATTCTTCATTCTCATGCTTTCTTCTGAGTTCTGAGATGGAGAGACTAAGTCAGTGAAGTTATCAGTTCTTTTGGGTTTAATGTTTCAAATAAAATAAAGGGCTTTCAAGAGAAGGAAAAACTGCATGGACATTTGTTTTTCATTAAGTCTCTGGTTTTAATACATTTCCCCTGAAGTTTGAATATCTGTTTATTTAAACGGCAAAGAAAGACACATCTAGAGATTGACACAGCAGCTCAGAGAATCAAAGCATACAGAAGGCAGAGAGAGGTGGGGAGGTTCACTCCTTGAGTAACCTGGATAGCACCCAAATCAGTCTCAGATCAGAAAGCTTTATTCAGTTTTCCCAGAGGGTTGTAAGACCTCAATCAGTTATCTCCTCACCAAGTGTTACTAACTTGTATATCAACAATTTGCTAGAGTTAGAGATATGGTCAGTTCTGAAACCCAGGCACTCTGTCATGGGAAACAGGCATATTAGCTGGTGTCTTCACTCCTAGGACAACTGACTTCCCCCTGTAAAGGTTTTGCATATAGGCTAAGTAACCTGATCCCAATTATTTATTTTTTTTAGAGCATCCCCAAAGAGCCTAAAATGTAATCATGTTTCTAGAGGCTCTATTTTGTTTTGTGTTGAGTGTGACCCAAGCATGCAATTGAATCCCTCACAGCTTGACCATCCTCATCAAGCCTCACCCTCCTTTGGCTTCCTAGTGGGCCTAGAGAGACAACTCCTGAAATTATTTTCTTACCAAGTTTTTGTGTAGAGTGCTGTCCTGAGCTGTTTGGTTCCTTAGGATGGAACACTGCTTTCTGGCCCTTCTTTGAGCCAGTTGTGCTTAGTAAATTTGCTGTTCCTGATGATTCCTTCGTACTGATTTTATTATGTAAAGGCCCGCTGGACTTTCCTTTAATGAGAAAGTAACATGTTTTTTTAAACTCTCTGTTCAGTCCAGTTGTCCATTGAGATTGCAAAGTGTTTTCAGGTACATGGCATTCTTTAAAGTATCAGCAAATATGGGAACTATGTGAGGTGATTGAATACTGAAGGGAAAAGCAGTGTCTGTGTTTCTAGTGTATTTGGGGATAGGTCACATCATTTGAGGCTGTTTCTCTCCAGATGGTTTTCAATTTCCTCTGCACAAATGAAATTGGAAAAGGTGAAGACATTTAGATAGATAATCTGGAGAACAACATTTGTAAAATTATGTCAGTAGGGCTTCTTTTTTTTTTTAAAGGTTTATTTGTTTTATCATAGTGAGATATACACAGAGGAGTAGAGACAGAGAGGAAAGTTTTCCGTCCAATGTTTCACTGCCCAAGTGAGCCACAACGGGCTGATGCACACAGATCTGAAGCCGGCAACCTGTAACTTCTTTAGTGTCTCACAAGATGGTGCAGGATCCCTATGCTTTGGGCCGTCCCCTTCCTGCTTTCCAATGCCAAAAGCATGGAGCTATATGGAAATTGGAGCTGCCAGGATTAGAACCGGTGCCCATATGGAATCCCGGGGCATTCAAGGCAAGGACTTTAGCTGGGACCAGTAGGGCTTCTTTAGAAAAGTATGTCTTGAGCTCAGCGGTGTGGACTAGTTGCTAAAGTTCTCACCTTGAACACCCAGGGATCCCATATGGGCACCCGTTCTAATCCCGGCAGCTTCACATCCAATCCGGCTCCCTGCTAGTGGCCTGAGAAAGCAATCGAGGACAGCCCAATGCATTGGGACACTGCACCGGCATAAGAGACCCGGAATAGGTTCGTGGTTCCAGGCTTCGGATCGGTGCGTACCAGCCCTTGCAGCTCACTTGGGGAGTGAAACATCAGATGGAAGATCTTTTCTGTCTCTCCTCTTCTCTGTATATCTGACTTTGTAAAAAAATAAATGTGTAAAAAAAAATTATGTCTTATCAACCTTTGGACCGTGAAGGGAAAATATAGGAAAGCACAGACAGGATGAAATACAACTGGAGAATTTGGTGGCATACATGAGGTTAGGAAGAGGTGAAATCAGATGATTGTTCAAAAAGTAAGATGGTGATAAAAGCTGGAAATGACAATATCTTGAGCATAATTGATTTGGGGATTGGATGAGCTGGTGCTTGTATCAATTGGCTTGAACCCAGGTGTACTGTTAGATATGCCTCCACAGCTATTCTTCTTGACCTGTAACTTGGCATACAAGTAACTGAAGTTCTTTTTGAGATATTACATACTCATTAATGTGCATTTAGTAATATTTTTATAGTACTGCTACCAGTTTACCATGTTTTTATACCTGAATCCCAATTCAGTAAGATATACATATATGTGTGTGTGTGTATGAATAAATATATAAGATATATATTCCTTTAGAATTCTTTGGACTTGCTTTTCTGTTTCATCAGAAAATGTTGAATGAATTTTCCAGAAAATTTGGGGAAGTTCTTCATGACGCAAACTCTGCCAAAATTTTGGAGAAGTATTTGTAATCAATTGGACACTCAAAGGTTATGTTGTATTGTAGAAACAACAGGAAACAAAATTAATTGCAAACATTGGAAGGACTGCCTACTTAGTACCCAGAGAAAGAGAAGGTTGTTTTGTCCTACAAGAATGAGGACATGAGTTTAAGGTACAATTCTGTTTACCGTATGAGTGAACACAGAGGGAAGTTTAAGTTACTGCCTGCTTGATACATTCTCAGCATTAAACCCTGGAGTCTTCAGGCTTGGAGGTTCTCTCTCTCTCTCTCTCCCATAAGATTTTATGTTTCTTCATAAGGAACATTTCCAGCGGGAAAGAGAGACAAATATTATCAATCCACTGGATCATTCCCAAGTGACGGCTACAGCCAGAGACTAGCTGATCTGAAGCCCAGAACGAGGAGCCTCCTCCAGGTCTCCCACGTTGTGCCATGGTCCTAAGGCTTTGGGCCATCTTCCATTGCTTTCCCACACCATCAGCAGGGAACTGGATGGGGAGTGGAACAGCTGGGAAGTGAACTTGCTTCCACATGGCACTTCAGAGTGTGCGAGGTCAGGATTTAGTCACCAGGCCATTGGAGACTATCTCTGCTCTAAATAAAGTCCCTATGAAGGTGTGGACACCCACTCTTATCTCAAACACTTAACAGTACTATACCTCACATTCCTCAACGTTTAAATGAGTGTATTTCAGTAACTGATTCGTAGGGTTGTTGGAAGGTTTAACTGTGTGTGTTGGTGACAAACCTTACAAACAAAATCTGAAATACTGTGAACACAACACAAGAAGTAGCGATTATTTGGCTTGTCTTGTTTAAGGTTCCTGATCATGTTAGCTATTATGAAAGATCATGACAGGAAGAAGACAGTTAATATTATTTGGTGTCCTTTCTTCTCTTAACTGTGAGGGACTTAAGAGGATTATTACTTATTGATTTATTATTATTTTCTTTTAGTGAATGGGTTTTAAGAGCTACTCACCTTCTGCTGTCTGGTGTGTTTTTTTTACAGGTCATGCGACGAGGATTGACTAGAAGGTGACAAGAAACCATTGATAAATATTTCAAAACTTTGCAAACTCTATGTACCATGTATGCTGGGTGAGAGGCCCTGTGCCTCCTCTTCCTGTATCCTCTTTTTGACACATCTCCAACCTTGAATCTTTCACCCCCGTTTTACCTTGTTGGATGCATTCCAACAACAAGCACAACCTCACCACATAAATTGAAACACTTACCCACAGACTTCTCATATCTAACAATAGGAGTTAACTGATGGAGAATCACAAAGAAAACTGGAAGGTACACTTAGATTAAAGTGAGAATAGCCCTCTTTTGTAGAATTATAGTATAGGCTGATTCAGTTGCTGGGCTCCATGCAGCAGGTTTGGATAACACAGCCACTTCAAAGGTGTGAAGAGAACAGCTCCCTTGTTTGGCAGGACCTAGGGTAGCTGCCAGCAGTTTGGCAGGGTCTGGTGGGTGTCTCTCCAAACACCTTGACACAGCTTCACCCCCTTTTTGCAGAGACACTCAACCACTGAACTAAGAATTCTGTAATCGATTGAGGCATTGCAGTGCAGATCTGCTGTGCAGTGCCAGTTATGGCTTATTTCGCTTGCCTTTGCCTAGCTAATTATTATTAGGAACTTGTAACTGGAATAAAGGTTATAACACATCTTCTAGTTTGACTGTTGCAACCCTAACCATTAAATATTTTGGACAGTATAAACCAGATAAAATAATCTCTCTCACTTCCTTACACTTACACTTACATAGCGTAAAACTTATTTTAAAGTCAACAGATTGTTAATGAAAGAAAAGCTTTGGCCAAGGTAAGTTACATGGAATGCAAATTACTTGAAAGTATGTCACTGAAACATAAGTCCACATAGAACACACCAAAGGGATTTGGTTTAAACGAAGTATTTCAAGATTATTTGTGACAAAATTGTGCAGTTTTAAGACCCTGTTGTCTTCCAAAAGACTGTTTCCTATAGAAAAGATAAAAGTAACATTTTTCTAAATACCTTTACATTGTTTAAGTTGAACAGCAAAATGTTCTCATTGCCAGACTGTTTTGAGGGCACTGCTCTGTTCTATCTATGTCTTGTGTGGAATTGTGGTCACTTCAGCTTATTTTTTCCTCAGGATAGACTTGGCTAGTCATGATCTCTTTTCTTTTCTGAGAAGATTGTTGTTTGGACTTTGATTGGGAATCTTGAATTTCTTCATTACTTTTAGTAATATAGACCTGTTCTTTAAATATTTATATGCATTTTCGTGCACAGTCAGATAAAAAGAGAGGAGTAGAAACAGAGAGGAAGAGTGTCCCTCTGCTGATTCACTCTCCAAGTGGCAACAACAGGCAGAGCTGAGCCAACCCAAAGCCTGGAACCAGGATCCTCTTCCTGGTCTCCATCATAGTTGCAGGGTCCCAAGGTTTTGGGACATCCTTGCCTGCATTTTTCAGGCCACAAGCATCAAGCTGGGTGGGAATCAGGATTAAAATTGGTAGCAATAGTGTTTCCTGACATGTGTAAATTGAGGATTTATTTGTTAAACAACCACCCTGGACCCAATATGGACATTTTCATGATGTTGATTATACAAGTCTAGAATCATGGTGAATTTCTCCATGCTTTACTTTCTGTATATCTCTAATTTGGTTTGTTTTGATTTGGTTTGATTACATTTGATTTAATTTAGGTTAGCTTAATTAGTATTCTATAATGTTCATCATAGAATTCTTTTGCCAGAGTCCAGCTTCATCTGAGTTCAGAATTCAAGAAAGCTGCATGGGTGATGCACAAAGAGGAATGAAACAGACCACTACAATTCCAGGATCATCATGGACAATGCGGGAAAGCTGCCACCTGTATTTTACAGAAGCAATCTCAAGTTCTGACACAGATTTTTGACATCAATGTCAAATGGGTGTATCCAAGTGTAATTCTGCCATTGCTTTCACCTAAAAACAATACAAGTTCCTAGTACAAATCTTATGCTATAACTAAATCTTTTATCACAAAGAAAAGGAGAACCTAAAGAACAAGGAAAGAATGAAACCCTAAATGCAAGTCCCTTGATTAGCATGAGGTCAATGGAAACAGCCATGGCAGTAAGCATAATAAAAGGCCCTTTTGCAAGATGTTATCATTGACCTTAACCTCCAAACTCACACTGAGTATAAAGCCAACTCCATAGTAGCAAATAATGCCTGAAAGGATTCGAATTCTTCGTCAGGGTGGTCCAGTGTGTTCATGCAAAGGATTATAGAGCTGCATTCAGATTGTTGTATAGACATCCACCAGGCCCTCTCATAAAGCAGGTAATTGCTTGAAGCCATGCCTGCAATGGAGAAAAAAATCTTCACACCTTTGTCCCCCACATCCACTGCATGTACCCCAGCATTTCCCCTACTCTTACTATTATATTTGAGTGCATGGAGTTCTCTGTGAGTGTTTGAATTATGGAACTTAATCATTGCAATATAAATGGGCCAAAAGACAATACAAAGAGGAGAGCAGTTAGTGTGATTCTGAAAATAAGAGAAAATGAAGAAAATATCTTGTCAGAAATGAAAGATGAAAGAGATTGCAAAAATTAATTAGCAACACATCCCACTTCATGGCCTGAAGTTGAGAGTGAGAGATGGCAGAAATCTGGGCATTTATTTTGTGGATGCAAAGACTAGGAGATGTGTCACTCCATGCACCTTGGAGGTGAACTTTAATATCACTGTGAGAGACAATGGAGTCATTATCGGGGAGAGGAGTGACACAAATCGATTTGTAAATACTGTGGCAAGTGGTACCAAATCTGGTTTTTAAGTGTTGAATTTCATTGCCAATGAATGATGATATAAGCTAACAACAAGTGAAACCAAACTATGTAAGGTGCATGCCAAAGATACCAATGATGCTTTCCATCTTTGGCAGAGAATACCATTTCCATCCGAGGTTTAGCCATTCTTATCCAGCAGCCAGAGACAAGAGTAGCGACTTCGCACAGTTTTGGCAAGCTACAGGTGAGTTTCATAATTTTTAGTCTGACATCTCCAAGCATTGAAATAATTTACATTAGCCTACACAGAAGATGAAATGGCCATTTTACTTGGAAACTTCATGAATTAACATTGCTGTAACACTCACTGATACAAATATGCAATAGAGTCTGTGTGATATGCCAAGAGTGATTTTTTGACACATGCACATGAGTATGGCTGTGAATTTAAACAACAAGAAATGTTACCGCAAAATTCCACATTTAGGATCATCTATGAACAGTGAATAAATGTGCATAATGGTTTTGCTAACTGGAAATTTAATAGCTTCATGTCTCTAGTGCAATATTTCAGTCTGTTTGTTCATTTCAATTCATGGTGTAAAATCCATGGAACAGACACAAAGTATCACATGAAGTTCCACAAATAGCTGGACTTGATCTACATTACTTTTCCTAGTCTGGCACAGAATCACTGAAACACACATGACATATATGTCACAGAATGTGTTGCTTATTCAGTATTATTATAAATTAACACATTTTTTTTCAAATTTTGTTGTTATTGGAAAGCTGGATATACAGAGAGGTAGAGAGACAGAGAGGAAGATCTTCCATCTGATGATTCACACCTCAAGTGAGCCCCAATAGGCCAGTATGCGCCAATCCAATGGTGGGACGAGGAACCTCTTCCGGGTCTCCCATGTGTTGTAGGGTCCCAAAGTTTTGGGTCATCCTCGGTTGCTTTCCCAGGCCACAAGCAGGGAGCTTGATGGGAAGTGGAGCTGCCATGATTAGAATCGGCACCCATTGGGATTCCGGGCCTTTCAAACCGAGGACTTTAGCCACTAGGACATGCCGTTGGACCCTAACAAATATTTTACTACAAGTTTCACTATGACTTCTGAATCTCCCTTCAAGTGTCATGGCAGACAAGGTCGTATGATAAATGCCAGAATTCTGAGCATTTTTACACATCTCCCACAGATCAAATTCTACATTTAAAGCACTCTGGAACACACCAGTTTATACTGACATGCATTCTGTCAGAAGAGCTCTAAATATGTTTCATACTGTCAAGGATCTGCATAGAAAGCTAATCCAACCCTCATGTGTGAGCTTTCATTTAATCCCTCACAAAAGATCAAAATCTGTTTCCTAAGGACTAGCATGGTAGCATAGTGGCCACAGTTCTCACTTTGTATGCTCTGGGATCCATAGAGGTGCCAGTTCTCATCTGAGCAACTCTGTATCCCATCCTGCTCCCTGCTTGTGGCCTAAGGCAATACTCAAGGATATTCCAAGCACTGAGATCCTGCACTCTCTTAGGAGACCCACAAGAGGATCCTCCTTTTTGGTTTCTGATGTTGTCACCTGCGGCAATTGCAGCCACTTGAGGAATGAATCATTGGATTGAACATCTTGCTCTCTGTCTTTCTTCCTCTCTGTATATCTGACATTCCATGAAGAAAAAAAAAAAAGCTAGAGACTGATATAACTGAGGGTTCTAAAATTGAGGACAGGAGCAGTCTGAATGAGCCCGAGAGGAAAAGAACCACGAGGAACACTGTGGGAAATTCCCCACAATCCCCTGGACTGAAAAAGGCTGCACACAGCAGAAAAAAGAATGCAAAATACTGGAATCAGAAACATGAGAAGGACAAAGAGGGAGCCCTGGGCTGCAGAGACTTAAATGAAATTGGTGAGAGAAATTTGGGGAGCAAACCCTGCTGAGTTGCTTACACAGGGAAATGTCCACCCTTAGCAGGAGGCCAAATCAAGTGAACAAAATTCTGGGAGCGAACATAGATGAGTTGCCAACACAGGGAAGTGCCCGCCCATAGCAAGAAGAACCAGGGACAAAAGCACGGTGAAATTCAATAGAATCTGGGCAGGTTTGTTTCTGGGCAGACAGGTTGGAGAGGGCAACATGGTACAGAAACAGAGAACCTGGGCGATGCTGGTAGCTGGAACTCCCAGCACTGGGTCGTGCCAATCCCAGGACCACAATAAATTCACAGAAGGGACATTCAAAAGCTACCGTAGGGCCCGGTGGTGTAGCCTAGCAACTAAAGTCCTTGCCTTGAATGCACCAGGATCCCATATGAACACTGGCTCTAATCCTGGCAGCTCCACTACCCATTCAACTCCCTGCTTGATGCATGGGAAAGCAGTTGAAAATGGCACAAAGCTTTGGGACCCTGCACTCACATGAAAAACCCGGAAGAGGTTCCTGGTTCCCTAGCCTCAGATCGGCACAGCACCAGACAAAGCGGCTCACTGGGGAATGAATCATCAGAGAGAATATTTTCCTCTCTATCTGTTTTCCTCTCTGTATACCTGACTTTGTAATAAAATAAGTACATATTTCCAAGAAAAAACAAAAAGCTAACATAAATCCTGGTTTTAAAGAGCCCACAAAAACAAAGACCTAAGCAGGGAGAGATGAATCCAAATGCCACATAGAAGAAAAAAGAAATCTAGGTCAGCGAGACCTCAGGTCACCCACTAGGTGGGAACAGAGGTCAAGGGATTGAAGCCAGCAATGTCCATTATCACATAAGCATGAGACGAGGTCACAAAACAATAAATGAGTCAGAGGAAGGAGCCAGTGCCACCCCAAAAAGTCACTGAAAGGCCTGGTCAACCACAGAGATTACAGATGAAGACATTGAAGACCTATCCGAGAAGGAGTTCAGCAAAGTAATGATGAAACTATTCAGAAACAATGAAAACTAATGTGAGAAACTTAAGAAATTCAAAAACCACATAATCACAGAAACAAAATTAGTCAAAAATGCCATCCTTGACCTGAAGCACAGAGTTGAGAGCTTAGCCAACAGAATTATAGCAGCAGAAGGCAGGATATCCAAATTGGAAGATTCCCAGAATGAAAGCAGGCAGATTATTAACCAACTAGAGATACAACCGAACAAAAACAGGAAGGCAATGCAGGAGATGAATGCCAACATCAAGAAGTCAAATATCAGACCTGTAGTCCTTCCAGTAGGAGTAGAAGAAGAGACAGGCATACAAACCGTACTGGATGAAATTATACCAGAGAACTTCCAAAACACTTGAAACATGAGCCCAGTCCAAATCCAAGAAGGGCAGAGAACATCCCACAGATTTGACCCAAAACGATTTTTATCCAGATATGTGGTAATCAAGATCCCTACCAGCGAATACAAAGAAAGAATCCTGACGTTATCATGAAGCAAAGGCAAGCTTACATTTAGAGGCAGGTCCATCAGGATCACTGCTGTCTTCTCAGAACAGACACTCCAAGCAAGAAGGGAATGAAATAAAGTCTTTCAAATCCTGAAACAGAACAATTGTTAACAAAGAATAATGTACTCAGTCAAGATCTTATTTGAGTACAAGAATGAAATTACATTCTTCCATAGCAAGGAGAAATTAGAAGAATATGCCAGCACAAAACCAGCTCTACAAAATCTCCTTAGAAATGCGCTACAGCCAGAGAAAATGAAAGAAAACCATAAGCAAGGATGGCAAATGGAAAGACGTCCACACTAAAGTCCATGCAGAGAAGGACAATTAGATGCCAACAACCTGTAAAACATACACAACGCAGGACAAAATCGTAATCTCTAAATATTAACCACAAACACAAATGGCCTAAATGCATCAGTCAAAAGACATAGATTAACAGATTGGATCAATAAACAAGACCCAACTATATTTTGTCTACAAGAGACGCATCTAAGCAGAAGAGATGCTAAGAAACTGAAAGGGAAGGGATGGAAAAAGATATTTCATGCCAACTGATGAGAAAAAAGGCTGCTGTAGTGGTCCCAATTTCAGATGATATAGACTTCAATGTGACAAACATCAAAAAGGACACACACGGGCATTTTATACTGTTGAAAGGAAAGATCCATTAGGAAGTGATCATCATCCTTAACATTCATGCTGCAAGTACAGATGCACCCAGCTATGTGAAACATTTACTTATAGACGTAAAGGGAGATAGAGATGAACATGCAATAATCCTGGGAGATCTGAACACCCCATTGACACCAATAGATAGATCAACGAGACAAAAGCTCAACAGAGAAGCTACAGAGTTCACACAAGCAATAGAACAACTGGACCTAGAAGGTATATACAGAACAGTTCATACGAAGGCCACAGATTACACAATTTTTTCAGCAGTGCATGGCACCTTCCCCAGCATAAGCAACATGATAAGACACAAAGCAAGTCTAATTACCTTCAAAAACCAGAATCATACCATGTGCCTTCTCAGATCATCATGGAATGAAACTGGAAATCAGCAATTCAAAATGCCCCCAGGAAATACAGAAACTCTTGGAGATGCAATAATATGTTATTAAAGGAAAAATGGGTTAGAGAAGAAATTAAAGACAATTACAAAATTATGCAAATCAGTGAAAACACAGATACAGCAGCCGAAAACTTGTGGGACACCGCCAAACAGTGTTAGAGTAAGCTTATTGCAATTGGTGCTCATGTCAAGGCCCAGGAAAGACATCACATACAGGAATTAAGCACACACCTCGAAGAATTGGAAATACAGCAGCAAAATGACCCCACAAACAATAGCAAACAAGAAATTTTCAAAGGAAGGGAGGGAATTAATCAAATAGAAATAAAAACTATACACATAAAAGCTATGAATCAAAAAGCTGGTTTCTTGAGAAGATAAATAAAATAGACACCCCACCGGCCCGACTGACAAAGAAAAAGCAAGAGAAAGCATCAAAGATGAAAAAGGCAATATAACAACAGACAATGCAACCAATAAAAAAATATTTAGAAATCACTACGAAGAACTGTACTCCAACAAATCAGAAAACCACCAGGAAATCGATAGGTTCCCAGACTCCCACCGCTTACCAAAACGAACCTGAGAGGCAACAGAAGATCTGAATAAACCCATCACTGAAGCAGAGATAGAATCAGTGATTAAAAATCTCCTAACAAAGAAAAGCTCATGTCCAGATGGCTTCACCGTAGACCTGTGCAAAACATTTTAACCAGAGCTAACCCCAATACTCTACAAGCTCTTCAAAATAATAGAAAAGGAAGCAACCCTGACAAACTCAATCTATGAAGCCAACATCACTTTAATCCCAAATCCGAATAGAGAATTAACACAAAAGTAAAACTACAGACCAATCTCCCTGATGAACATTGATGCTCAGATTCTCATCAAAATCCTAGCCAATAAAATTCAAAAGCACATCAGATAGATCATTCATCCAGACCAAGTAGGATTCATCCTGGGAATGAAGGGATGGTTCAACATGCAGAAATCTACAAATGTGATACACCACATCCAAAAACTGAAGAACAAACACCATATATTAGTATCAATAGAAACAGGAAAAGCCTTCGACAAAATCCAATATCACTCATGTTCAAAACTCTAACCAGGGTAAGCATAGAAGGAGCAATCCACAACATAATCAAAGTAATATATGAAAAACCCAATACCAGCATCATACTGAATGGAGAAAAACTGGATCCCTTCCCACTGAAATCTGGAACAAGACAAGGATGTCCGCTTTCTCCGCTGCTATTCAACATAGTCCTAGAGGTACTCGCAGAGGCCATAAGACAAGACAAAGAAATCAAAGGAATCCAAATTGGACGTTCAAATGGGAAAGGATGGATTCAAGCTTTCACCGTTTGCAGATGACATCATCCTGCACATAGAAGAACCAAGAGACTCGATACAGAGACTCCTAGAACTTCTGCAAGAATTTGGTAAAGTGGCAGGGTACAAAATTAATGAACAAAAATCAACAGCCATAGTGTATACGAACAGCCCCAAAATGGAAAAAGATCTAACCAGCAAGATACCATTCCAAATAACAGAGAAAAGTATGAATCATCTAGCAATAAATCTAACCAAAAATGTAGGAGACCTTTATGAAGAAAATTGTAAAATTCTTAAAATAGAAATTGAGCAAGACCTCAAAAGATAAAATAACCTCCCATGCTCCTGGAAGGGCAAAATCAATATCATTAAAATGCTTATACTCCCAAAAGCAATATATACATTCAACGCAATCCCAACCAAATTACCAAAACAGTCTTCATGGAACTGGATAAAATGATACAAAGGCTCACTTGGAAACACAAAAAAATACTAATAGCTAGAACCATTCTGAAGAATAGGAACTTAACAGGGAGAATCAAAGTCCGAAACCTCTGGACATACTATAGGGCAGTGGTTATCAAAACATCCTGATACTGGCACAAAAGTAGAGAGGAGGATCAATGATACAGAATAGAAACAACAGAAGAAAACCCACACAGATACAGCCAAATAATCTTTGACAAAAAGACAAATGACAACCCAGGCAAATGGGAAGGTCTGTTCAATAAATGCTGTTGGGACAACTGGTTGATAGCCTGTAGAAACAAAAAGACCCACATCTCTCACCGTACACTAAGATGAAATCTAAATGGATATAAGATCTAAACCTACACCCAGAAACCTTCAAACGTTTGGAAGAAAATGTTGGAAATACTCTGCAACTCTTAGTAGTAGGACCTGACTTCCTCAAAAGGACACAAAAAGCAATAGAAATCGAGACCAAAATATACAATTGGGACCTAATCAAACTAAGAAGCTTCATACAGCTAGAGAAACAATCAACAAAGTAAAAAAAATCCTACAAATTGGGAGAAGATCGTTGCACATTACATAGGAGATAGAGGGCTAATCTACAGAATATACAAAGATCTCCAGAGGAAAAAAAAAATACCAAAAAAAAACAAATTGCTGAAGAAATGGGCACAGGAAATGGGCAGACATTTCACAAAAGAACAAACCCAAATGGCAAATAAGCAAATGAAAATATGCTCAAGTTCCCTGGCAATAAGGGAAATCCAAATGAAGACAACAATGAGGTACCACCTAAGGATGACACACATACATAATACCACCAACACTTGCTGGCAAGGATGTGGGGAAAAGGGAACCCTTCTCCACTGCTGGTAGGACTGCAGACTTGTACAGCCTCTATGGGAATCAGTTTGAAAATACTCAAACAACTGCAAATCAACATACCATAAGATCCATCAATAGCACTCCTAGGGATATATCCAAAACATCTCCTACACAAGAAACCAAGAAACATGCCCGTGTTCATAGCAGCACAATCTACAATTGCAAAAACCTGGAAGCAACCAAAATGCCCATCAATAGAAGACTGGATAAGAAAGCTATGGTTCATCTACTCTATGGAATATTACTCAGCTATTAAAAAAAACGAAATGCAGTTTTTTTGTGGTCAAATGGGCCTGACTGGAATCCATCATGCTAAGAGAAATGAACCAATCCCAAAAGGTTAAATACCACATGTTTGCCTTAATCTGAGATGAAAAGATGACAACTTAGAAGATAGTACCTGTATATTGTAATATTAGGGCAATCTCTAACAACCTGTATCCAATGCAATAACATAATGCGATATAATCTATACACCAACAATTAATGTCAGAATACTTAAAACCTACATTGAAAAACTGTGAAGCCTACTATACCCTCAATACACTATGTTAACCTGTATTGGGGAGTGTGTGCAAGGAAATCATTCAGAACCATAAAAAGAATGAGCAAAAAATACAATATAGCCTATCAAGATCAAATCTGGTGACTCATAGACAACAGACTCAAAGCGACACTAAACAATAGTAAAACTACTATACCAATGCATGAGGGAGGAATCGGGTGCGATCCTGACAACCTCTTAAAAGGAGGTCATGTGCGTGGAGCAGAGGGGCACTCCAGAGTGGAGCAGGTGGTAAGGAGCAAGCTTGGATCCCAACCATGAAGACTCCCAGACCTTCACCACAAACTATTAATATGTGCAACAAGGACTATATCCCAACTGCCAAGGAGGCCACAGGTAATGGGATGCCTTCAGAGGCCACCCACCCCCAACCGGAGCTTCCGCTGGGGATGGAAGAAATCCAAACACTACCGTGCAGAAACCAACGTCATCGGAAAGACAACCAGAAGCCCTGAGCGGTCCGCAGACACAGAAGAACAATAAATATCCTTTGGGACCAGGGAGGAGAGCTTTCTCTGGTCCGAACCTGGCTCCACCTCTGGACCCCCGGCCTCCCTCGCAATGACCATCGGGATCGCTCCAAAATCCCCTCATAGCATACAATCATACAAACTAAAAAACCTAAAATAAATAGACAAACAACAAAAAGTAGAGCTTGGAATCTGACAGGAAAGAGCTGGTGTGGATTGGCTCATGCCTCACTGGGTGGGACACAAAGATTAGTCACTTCTCACCATGGTGTTGAGGATTTTCCTGCACACACACCCCCCCCAAAAAAATGTTCTGCACCTTAAATGTCAACAAATGTCTTGTTAGAGTTACAAGCCAGTCTAGATTATCCTAAAATCTGCCAAGATCAGTACAATTATACTTCAACACAATAAATGGCTAAATACTAAAATGAAATAGACACGAGACAGCTGAATGGTACCTTAGTCATTTTAAGGTATATAGCAGCCGGTCCAGTATATAA
Organism: Ochotona princeps; assembly: GCF_030435755.1. Lineage (NCBI taxonomy): Eukaryota > Metazoa > Chordata > Mammalia > Lagomorpha > Ochotonidae > Ochotona > Ochotona princeps. Next base: position 3,981,614 of record NC_080866.1, on the reverse strand, counting down.
ACTAAAATTGAAATGTCAATGAGCTAGTCAGAGGTTGTGGTAAAGAACTTGCTTTGTTTTTTTTTTTTTTCTTTTTTTTTTTTTTTTTTTTTTTTTACTGATACTAGTTACTCAAAGCCATGTCAATTCCATAATGTTGCAAATTGCTGTTGATGTTATATTGGGACCCCTAATGGACTGGGATGATATTCTACCAGCTCTAACTTCAGACCAGAAATTGTCTACCCAAAAAACTGTTCAACCCATCTGGAAATAAGTAGCTGGACTCTATGCTTCGTATATGTTTGCAAGGAAAGACTCTTGATTGAATTTGAACTGTAATACAGCATCAAGGTGGAGGAATCCACCAGGGGGGAAGGGGGGTGCAGAGGGATGGGAGGATTCCCAGAGCCTATGAAACTGTCACATAATGCTAAATAATTAATAAAAAAATCATACTCCGATTTCTGCCTCACACTTTGAAATCTCAAGGTCACACAGCTCCTGTGGATAGTGTAGCAAGACTGTTCTCAAGTATCATATGCACCCATCTTATCAGCCTAGTGCACTTCTCTCAATATGCCATTTTATGTCTTGACCAGAGCAAATGCATTATACTACCTAAACATAAAACTCAAATGCCAAAGATTTTTGAATCTCTGAGATGAAAATAGTGAAATTCAATAGGAAATAGATTCAGAAATGGGCAAGAAACACAGATTTGGCTATGTTTACATGCCTTTGTATATATAAACAAATAGCATAAAATAGAGAACACTTGTAGAAATTTTAACAGTAAGGATGAAACATTCCAGAGAGGAAGGCATCTGTGTATTAGACATTATCACACAAGACACAAACTGGAACGAAGTTGGGTAAAATTTATAAACACCTGAATGATGATATAAACTAACACCAAGTGAAACCAAATGATGTAAGGTGCATGCCAAATATACCAAATGACCTTTTCTATTTGTGACTGCTCATTATCCAGTCAAACGCATCAAGAGAATGACCATTCTCTTTCTGTATTCAATTCGTAAGCCCCCAGTGAATTTCATCTCCAACCTGGCTGTTGTTGAAGCTTTGACTATCCCTGGAGTTTGGATGGCATGCCTGTTTGTTAACTGCCACATGAATATCTGATTTCTGCTGTGCTGCAGTGCTCTTGTCTCTTCTGCTGTATGTAGGGGATTCCAGGTATTCCACTGCTCTTTGCCAGCTTTCATTTCCTGGAATCTGCCCTTTGTGCTTCACCCTTACTAATGATTCTCCTTCAGTTAAACCTGTCTGCACCTTATACTGTCATCTTTCCCCTTCAATACTTAGATTCTGAAAGAAACAAAATCCAGCTCAAAAATTACACCCCACATCTATGGCAGCCAGTTGAACGCAAAAGAAAACACAATGAAAATCGGGTAGGAAAATAATCAGCAACTTGAGGAAATGACCAGTACCTGTTCAGACACAAATAATAATTTATCAAGTGCTGCGCTCAACAATAGAGAATTACAATCATTTAGCGAGAAGAATGTGGGAAAAAATTCTCCCTGATCAATGTGCAAAGGACACAGATTAGGTACTGAAATGCTTATGGAAAAATGATAATATCAGATTGTTAGTTTTCAGTAATAAACCCCTATGCAAATGGCCTTTAAAGTCTTAAACCAAAAGATTATACTTACCTAACATATTAAATGATAAGACAGTCCATTTGCTGTCTCTAAGTATTGCAACTCACCAATAGAAATACACAGATACAGAGTGAAATGGTGGTAGAGAAATTTCATGTCAATGGAGAAAAACGGACACCAGTCATTCAGCTACCAGAAAAAAGTCATAGAAGAAATGAAGATGTGCTTCAATAAGAGATAATGCAATAATTCATTATAGAGAAATGCTATTAGAAGGTATATATGGACCAACATCATGGCACCACCTTATGTATAGCATTTTTTTTTTTGATTTCTTGGGTTTATTTATTTATTTTTTTTAATTATTTATTATTTAACTTCAGTAATTACATTGTATTATGTGACACAGTTACATAGATACTTGGGTTCTCCCCACCCCTCCCCAAACCCTCCCACCATGGTGGATTCCTCCACCTTATTGCATAACCACAGCTCAAGTTCAGTTGAGATTTCCCCATTGCAAGCGTATACCAAACATAGAGTCCAGCATCTTATTGTCCCGTCAAGTTCAACGGCTTCTTAGGTATACCCTCTCTGGTCTGATGACAGAGCCAGCAGAGTATAATCCCAGTCAATTGAAAGCTCCAACATACCATCAGCAAAAATTTACATCATTATGGAATTAATTGACATAGTAATGAGTAACCAATATGTTAAAAGTAAATGCGGGTTCCCAGCCACCTTCTGTGACCACCTCACCTATACTTCAATTTAGTTTATACACAACATGTAACATTCAAAACATAACATGTTATACATAACATCGTATCATCTTAAATTAAGGCAAACATGGTATTTAACCTTTTGGGATTGGCTCATTTCCCTTAGCATTATGGTTTCCAGTTTGGCCCATTTGGCCACAAAGAACTGCATTTTGTTTTTTTTAATAGCTGAGTAGTATTCCATGGAGTAGATGAACCATAGCTTTCTTATCCAATCCTCTTTTGATGGGCATTTTGGTTGTTTCCATGTTTTTGCAATTACTGATTGTGCTGCTATGAACATAGGAGTGCATGTTGGTTTCTCATAGAACAAGTGTTCTGGATATATTCCTAGGAGTGCTATTGCTGGATCATACGGTATGTTGAATTTGAGTTGTTTGAATATTCTCCATACTGATTTCCATAGAGGCTGTACCAGCCTGCAGCCCCACCAGCAGTGGAGTAGGGTTCCCTTTTCCCCGCAACCTCGCCAACAAGTGTCGTTGGTGCTTTTATTCATGTGGGCCAGTCTTACTGGCGTTAGGTGGTACCTCATTGATGTTTTAATTTGGATTTCCCTTATTGCCAGGGAACTTGAGCATTTTTTCATATGTTTATTTGCCATTTCTTAATAAATGTAAAGTAGGACAAAGGATTCAATACAACTATAGTCAAACATTTAGATATTTCAGCTTCATCACACACACACACACACACACACACATCAAAAACCAGAGAAATAATATATACTACAGAAAAAGATACCTAAGACTGTAAAAACTGAATTGTAGAATGTTTACTTTGTGACCACCATTAAATGAAAAGGAATCAACAGCTAATGAAACTGTAGGAAGTGTGCAAAGAAAGAGAACTGCAATAACATGATCCAGGAAGAATAACAGGCCTCGGCAGATATCAAAAGAAAAACTGAAACATGCCTGGAAGTGAATGAATGTAACAACACAGCAAGTCACAACTTGCAACAAAAAATGAATAAGATAAGCTCACACCTATATTGATAATCAGAAAAGTAACTAATAAATGATCTCTTAATGCCACATAAACCTTAATCAAAAGTGTAAATGAGGACACTAGACACAGTATTATCCCTGATTAACTGAATTGTGGAAATTCTCAACAACTACTAGCTAATCATATCCCTCATCTCACTTAGAACATTACCCACTTAGAGAATGTATGAAAGTTGTGCAGCGATTATTCCTATATAAGATCAATAAATATTACACAAGACTACAACCTATTAAATGAATGAAAGCATTGCTTAACTCAACAGACCCAGGAAAAACATTGGTTGTAATATAATAGGCTTTTGTGCTGAAAACAGAAAGCAAAGTTGGAAATGAACAATGTTTCTCAAAATGAGCAATGCTTTCAACACACATAGCTCAATAACATAATGAATAGGGAAAAATCTGTAGATATATGCTAGGATCCTGAGACAAGGAAAATGCACTCTTTCATTCCTGTTAGTAAATAGAATCCTGGATATTTTTATCAAAGAAACAAAAATCAAGTGGATACAAAGTGTAAGAGAGGAAGTCAGGAGAATATTTGGGGCACATCAAACTATTATCTGCACAAGGGAATACAGACTACCATAAGACTACTACTAGAGTTCACAGGAAACTATAGTGGAATTGTTAGGTAGAAAATTATCCCATTGAAGTTAGCAAACGTTGATATACAAGCAGTCTTATGACTGCAAAAGAAACCCAATCCAATTCAAGTATGGTGAAGAGAGATAAACTCACGAATCATAAAACCAACTCCTTCTAGAAAGTTGGACATTTGCTAGATGAGCAGACTATGACGAGGACACATGAAACAAATAGAAGCAGGGTTGCGTGAGTGCTCCCAAATCTCTCAACGTCTCAATGAAAGAACAATTGCATGATTCAAAAGAGCAACTGTAAGGGAACTCAGTGAGTTGCAACACAGAAGGGTAAAAAGACAAGAAAATCAATCCAAGATATCAATGAAAGAGTAAGTTGATTAAGCTGGTTAGGAATAGCCATAAGATTCAGCAGAAAATAGCCTCTATCAGTGAACATAATAGGATTGGTAGTTTTAGCAGCAGAATAGACAAACTGGCTAAACTGCTGCTTGTCAAAATGTCTGCTTCTATCAGTTGTAGCATGATAGGAACAAAGCATGATGATTGCCTCAGAATAATAATATGCTTATAGTTTCAGTAATATATGAAGACTGGTGTGTTTCTTTTAACTATTCATTTATTTATTTATACTGGAAATGCAGATTTACAGTGAGAAGGAGATTCAGAATGAAAGATTGACCATCGAATGCTTCAGCCCCAAATAAGCCCCAATATCCACAGCTGAATCTAGCCAATCTGAAGCCAAGAACTCAAAGCTTCTTCCTGATTTCCCACTTGAGAGCAGGGTCACAGGCTTTGGGCCATCCAGTACTGTTTTCCCAGGTTACAACAGGGTGCTCAGTGGCAATTACAGCAGCCAGGTCACTAAGCAGCACCCATGTGTGATCAAAGCTCATGCAAAGTATGGTTTTACTTATTGGGCCAACACACCAGATTCAAAGTCAGTTGTCTTTATGTCAATATCCTCAATAATTTAAAAATACTCTAGGACTTCTGTTTACCAATTTATAAGTACATGGTATTTCTTAACAGTGTTTAAGGTTCCTGCATATTCTTTTCTGAGGTTCTCCGGGCAACACTTCCTTGTGAACTTCTAGATGAAACTCCCATCACAATAAAACAAACTGAAAAGTGTCTTAAGATTATAACTGCTGTTGTCTTCAGAAAGTAGATTCAAACTAAAGCAAGTAAATTATCTATCTCTTGAATATGTTTTTAAAATGTTAATTCTTTGAAATGTTAATTCCTTTAAATGTCTTATGTTTTTAAAATGTTAATTCTTTGTCAACAAGAGAAAGTGACATAGATAACATAAAAGCGGGAAACAATGGCAATGGTTAAAGGCTGAAAGACTAGATATTCACCTTGCACATGCCACTGAAATCCACATAGGAGCTGCTCCATCTTCTCCTAGCAGGTGGCCAAACTCCAGCTTCCCAAGAATTGCATCAAGATCAGGTTGTTCTTCCACAGCAATCCCTATTTCTCTAACACAGTGATTGTTAAGGAATATTGAGCTAACATCAATGGTGAGATGTTTCTCAGAGACTAGATATTGGACATGAGTGACAGGTAACTGGCGCTGTGATCCTATCCTGTCCTGCATACTTCTCTTCCTGTTGGAAGTAGAGCATGCTGTTCCTATCCACATCTCTTCTTGCACTGAATACCACCAATTTCACTGGAGTGACGGGAAACTTTTGTAAGCTTTTTTTTTATTAATTACGTTGTATCATGTGACACAGATTCATAGGCCCTGGGATTCCCCCATCCCCTCCCCATGCCCTGCTCCCTTGGTGGATTCCTCCAACTTGTTGCAGTATTACAGTTCAAATTCAGTCAAGATTCTTTCATTGTAATCATATACCAAGCATAGAGTCCAGCATGTTATTGTCCAGATCAATTCAACAGTTTGTTGGGGAGACCTTCTCTGGTCCGAAGGTAGAACTTGCAGAATATCATCCTGATCAATTACAAGCCCCAGCACAGCATCAACAACCTTCTACAACATTATAGAATTAATTGATACAGTATTGAGTAATCAATACATTATAACAGTGCAAGTTCTTAACCACCTCCGGTGATTACTTCATTGACCCTTCAGTTTTTTGTTTGTACTCAGCCCTGGCTGCTATACACCTTAAAGTGGCTATAGGTTACTATTCAGCTGCCTCATATCTTTTTTCATTTTATTATTTAGCTATTTATTGTGTTGATGCATAATTTTGCTGAACTTGGTAAATTTTGGGATAGTTTTAAACTGGCTGATAATTCTAATCAGGCCTTTGTTTACAGTTGAGGTGTAGAACTGTTTTAGTAGGGGTGTGCAGAGAAATCGTCCACAACTTAGTGAGGAGTAAGTAATCTTTGCGTCCTATCTAGTAAGGTATATGTGGATCCATGATGATTATATCCTGTTTGGTTCTAAGCTTTCCTTGTATTTTTCTGACTCTCTATTCTATTTGATTGATTGATTGATTGATTGATTGATTGATTGATTGATTGATTGATTGATTGATTGGATTTTGTGGTGGGAGGCTCCAGGGCAATCCTGAAGGTCATTGCAAGAGAGTGTGAGGATCCAAAGTTTGAACTAAGTAAGGACCACAAGAGGCTCCTCTCCCTAGTCCCGAAGGAAGTTTTCTGTTCTTCTGTTTCTGCAAATCTGTCAGGAGTCCTTGGGCCCTGTTGTTTCAATGAATTTGGGTCTGGTGAGGAAGGAATTTGGCCTGTTCCATCCCATGTGATAAATCCAGATTGGGCTGGGTGACCTTGGAGTTCTCAGTCTCGGAAGGCACTCCAATGCCCCATGTGTTCCTAATCTGTTGGGATGTAGTCCTTGGTGCCCATACTGATAGTCCTTGGTGAGAATCCGAGTCTTCAGGGTTGGGATACAAGCCTCCTCTTGACCACCTGCTCCACTCTGGGGTGCTCCCCTGCTCTGTGCATATGACCTCCTGTTAAGAGGTTGTCAGGATTGCTCTTGATTCCCTCTATGTCTTTATAATTTAACTATGGTTTAATGCTGATTTGAGTCTATTGTCTATGAATGACCTGCTATGTTTCTGATTTGTTATGCTTTATGCCTTCTTCACACATTCTAAAGAGATGGAAAATTTCCCTGTTGTTCCACCCGATTTCCAAGTAGCTTAGGGTCTTAAAAGTATATTAAATTTTACAATTCTTTCATGCAGAACATAAGCAGTCTGATTCACATTAATTGCATGTTCCTTGATACATCACAATATCGTAATGCATTAGATACACAGACTGTTTGAAGTTAAAATACTACTACAGGGCCTGGTGGTGTGGCCACTGGTTAAAATCCTCACCTTGAATGCCCCAGGATCCCATATGGGCACCTGTTCTATTTCTGGCCACTCTACTTCCCATCCAACTTCCTGCTTGTGGCCTGGCAAAGCAGTTGAGTATGGGCCATAACTTTAGGACCCTGCACCCACGTGGGAGACAAGCAAGTGATCCCTGGTTCCCGGCTTTGGATCGGCGCAGCACTGGCCATTGAGCCTACTTGGGAAGTGAATCATCGGGCAGAAGATCTTCCTCTCTGTCTCTGGTCCTCTCTGTATATATGACTTTGCAATAAAAATAAAAGAATTTTAAAAAAACAATCAAGAGATGAAGCCAAAACAGCACAATTTAAAAACTAATAATAATATTACAATACAGGGGTACCGTTTTCTGGATTGACATCCTTTCACCTTATAGTAAGGCAAACATGTGGTATTTAACCTTTTGGGATTGGCTCATTTCCCTTAGCATAATGGTTTCCAGTTTGGCCCATTTGGCTGCAAAAAAACCTGCATTTTGGTTTATTTAATAGTTGAGTAGTATTCCATGGAGTCAATGAGCCATAGCTTTCTTGTCCAGTCTTTTGTTGATGGGCATTTTGGTTGCTTCCACGTTTTTGCAATTATTGATTGTGCTGCTATAAACATAGGGATGCATGTTGGTTTCTTGTGTATGAAGTGTTTTGGTTATATTCCTAGAAGTGCTATTATTAGATTGTATGTTATGCAGATTTTCAGTTGTTTGAGTGTTCTGCATACTGATTTCCATAGAGGTTGTACAAGTTTGCAGTTCCACCAGCGGTGGAGCAGGGTTCCCTTTACGCCACATCCTTGCCAGCAAGTGCTGTTGGTGCTTTTTGTACGTGTGCCATCCTTACTGGTGTTAGGTGGTACCTCATTGTTGTCTTCAGTTGGATTTCCCTTATTGCCAAGGAACTTGAACATTGTTTGATATGTTTATTTGTTTGCCATTTGGATTCCTTTGTGAATCATCTGCCCATTTCTTGAGTGGTTTGTTTGTTTTGCTGTTTTGGTTGTTCTGGAGATACTTGTATATTCTGAAGATCAGCCCGCTATGCCCTATGTAGTGTGCAAAGATCTCCCAGTCTTTCGGTTGCTTTTTACTATGTTGATTGTTTCCCTTGCTGTATGAAGCTTCTTAGTTTTTTTTGAAGTCCCATTTGTTTACTTTGGCCTTGATTGCTAGTGCTTTTGGTATCCTTTTGAGGAAGTCAGGGCCTACATCTAAATCTTGCAATGTGTTTCCTGCATTTTCTTCCAAAAGTTCAAAGATTTCAGGGTGTGGGTTTAAGTCTTTTATCCATTTAGATTTGAACTTGGTGCATGGTTAAAAATGTGGGTCTATCTTCTTGTTTCTACAAGCTGTCATTCAGTTGTCCCAACAGCATTTATTGAACAGACCTTCCCATTTGCTTGGATTATCCTCTGTCTTTTTGTCAAAGACTATTTGGCTGTATCTGTGTGGGTTTTCTTCTGTTGTTTCTATTCTGTACCATTGATCCTCCTCTTTATCTGGCTGTTTTGAAAACCACTGCCCTACAGTATGTCCAGAGGTCCGGACTTTGATTCCCCCTGTTAAGTTCCTATTCTTCAGAATGGTTCTAGCTATTTGTATTTTTTTGTGTTTCCAGGTGAACCTTTGTATCATTTTATCCAGTTCCATGAAGACTGTTTTGGTAATTTGATTGGGATTGTGCTGAATGTATATTTTGCTTTTGGGAGTATAAGCATTTTAATGATATTGATTTTGCCCTTCCAAGAGCATGGCAATCAGTATGGAGAATATTCAAACAACTCAAATTCAACATACCGTATGACCCAGCTATAGCACTCCTAGGAATATATCCAGAACACTTGGTTTATGAGAAACCAACATGCACTCCTATGTTCATAGCAGCACAATCAGTAATTGCAAAAACATGGGAACAGCCAAAATGCCCATCAACAGAGGATTGGATAAGAAAGCTATGGTTCATCTACTCCATGGAATGCTACTCAGCTATTAAAAAAAAAACAAAATGCAGTTCTTTGTGGCCAAATGGGCCAAGCTGGAAACCATAATGCTAAGGGAAATGAACCAATCCCAAAAGGTTAGGTACCACATGTTTGCCTTAATTTAATATGATATGATGTTAAGCATATCATGTTATGTTATGGATATTATGTCATTTGTAGTATATGAACTAAAATTGAACTGTGAATGGGGGGTCACAGAAAGTGGTTAAGAAATCGCATTTATTTTTAACATGCTGACTGCTCAATATCATGTCAATTCAATCCATAATGATGTTAATTGTTGCAGATGGTATATTAGTGCTTTTATTTGACAGGGAAGATACTCTGTTGACTCTGCCCTCAGACCAGAGAGGGTCTTCCCAATAAGTAGATGGACTTGTCTGGACTATGGGATGTTGGACTCTATGCTTGGCAAATTCTTGCAGGGAGGGAACTTCAACTAAACTTGAACTATGGTTATGCAGCGGGGTGGAGGAACCCACCATGGGGGAAGCTTGGGGGGGAGAATCCCAGATTCTATGTAATTACAACACAATGTAATTAATGAATAAATTTAATAAAAAAAAAGACTCAGGGGTTAAGCTTGCTGAGTCTGGCTAGGTTGATCCCCTGGAGCTGGGCTCCTTAACTCCAGGAATGTTGATTTTTGTCAGAACTCAACTTCCTTTCATGGACTAAGCCCGTTGCATGAGACTGAGACAGGTCTTAGGGCACCTTCAGAAATTCTGGTCCAAGTCACTTCCTGATGTTTTTGAAAGGCCTCTGGAGTATACCCCAGACTCTGAAAGCCCTTCAGGGTGTCAGGATGAAGTCTGCACTCTTTTCTTCCTCCCACAGTGATTCAATTTGTGAGAGGAGTTAGGCTTGGTAGTAGGCAGTTAGGGTATTCTCGGCCCCCATCAGGTCTCAGATTCACCAGAGCACATCTCTTCCAAGGGCCAAGGTTTACATTAGCTTCTCAATTTGCCACCTGAACCATCTCTGACCATTGTGTAGGAGGGCCTCAGGCTGATCACCTTATCATCAGAAAGAGGACTGGAGGAAGTATAGTACTCATTTTCCCAAGGCCAGTGTGTAAGGAATTAGTGAGTAGTAGGCAGTTAGGATATTCTGGGTCCCCAAGTAATTCTTGCAGGGAGGGAACTTCAACTAAACTTGAACTATGGTTATGCAGCGGGGTGGAGGAACCCACCATGGGGGAAGCTTGGGGGGGAGAATCCCAGATTCTATGTAATTACAACACAATGTAATTAATGAATAAATTTAATTTAAAAAAAAAGATAATTGGCATTGTTGGCTTCAATCCCTTGACCTCTGCTCCCAGCTAGTGGGTGACCTGAGGTCTTGCAGACCTAGATTTCTTTTTTCTTTTGTGGCGTCTGGATTCCCCTTCCCCTTCCCCTACTAAGGTCTATGGTTTTGTGGGCTCTTTAAAACCAGGATTTATGTTAGCTTTTTGTTTTTTCTTGGAAAGATGTACTTATTTTTATTACAAAGTCAGGTATACAGAGTGGAGAAGGGATAGAGAGAAAGATATTCTGTCCGATGATTCACTCCCCAGTGAGCCGCTTTATCTGGTGCTGTGCCGATCCGAGGCTAGGGAACCAGGAACCTCTTCCGGGTCTTTCATGTGAGTGTAGGGTCCCAAAGCTTTGTGCCATTTTCAACTGCTTTCCCAGGCCTCAAGCAGGGAGGTGAATGGGAAGTGGAGCTGCCAGGATTAGAGCCAGTGTTCATATGGGATCCTGGTGCATTCAAGGCAAGGACTTTAGTTGCTAGGCTACACCACCGGGCCCTACGGTAGCTTTTGAATGTCCCTTCTGTGAATTTATTGTGGTCCTGGGATTGGCACGGCCCAGTGCTAGGAGTTCCAGCTACCAGCATCGTCCAGGTTCTCTGTTTCTGTACCTTGTGCCCTCTCCAACCTGTCTGCCCAGATCCAGACCTGCCCAGATTCAATTGAATTTCACCGTGTTTTTTTCCCTGGTTCTTCTTGCTATGGGCGGGCACTTCCCTGTGTTGGCGACTCATCTATGCTCGCTCCCAGAATTTCACTCACCCGATTTGGCCTCCTGCTAATGGTGGACAATTCCCTGTGTAAGTAACTCAGCAGGGATTGCTTTCCAAATTTCGCTCGCCAATTTCATCTGAGTCTCTGCAGCCCAGGGCTCCCTCTTTGTCCTTCTCATGTTTCTGATCCCAGTATTTTGCGTTCTTTTTTCTGCTGTGTGCGGCCTTTTTCAGTCCAGGGGATTGTGGGGAATTCCCCACAGTGTTCCTCGTGGTTCTTTTATTCTCAGGTTCACTTCAGACTGCTCCTGTCCTCAATTTTAGAACCCTCGGTTATACAGAGAGGAAGAAAGACAGAGAGCAAGATGTTCAATCCAATGATTCATTCCCCAAGTGGCTGCAATTGCCGCACGTGACAACATCAAAAACCAAAAAGGAGGATCCTCTTGTGGGTCTCCTAAGATAGTGCAGGATCTCAAGGCTTGGACTATCGTTGAGCATTGCCTTAGGCCACAAGCAGGGAGCAGGATGGGATACAGAGTTGCTCAGATGAGAACTGGCACCTCTATGGATCCCAGAGCATACAAAGTGAGAACTTTGGCCACTATGCTACCATGCTGGTCCTGAGGATACAAATTTTGATTTTTTGTGAGGGTATTAAATGAAAGCTCACACAATAGGGTTGGATTAGCTTTCAATGCAGATCCTTGACAGTATGAAACATATTTAGAGCTCTTCTGACAGAATGCATGTCAGTATAAACTGGTGTGTTCCAGAGTGCTTTAAATGTAGAATTTGATCTGTGGGAGATGTGTAAAAATGCTCAGAATTCTGGCATTTATCATACGACCTTGTCTGCCATGACACTTGAAGGGAGATTCAGAAGTCATAGTGAAAGTTGTAGCAAAAATTTGTTAATATATAATAATACTGAATAAGCAACAAATTCTGTGACATATATGTCATGTGTGTTTCAGTGATTCTGTGCCAGACTGAAAAAGTAATGTAGATCAAGTCCAGCTATTTGTGGAACTTCATGTGATACTTTGTGTCTGTTCCATGGATTTTACACCATGAGCTGAAATGAACAAACAGACTGAAATATTGCACTAGAGACATGAAGCTATTAAATTTCCAGTTAACAAAACCATTATGCACATTTATTCACTGTTCATAGATGATCCTAAATGTGGAATTTTGCGGTAACATTTCTTGTTGTTTAAATTCATAGCCATACTCATGTGCGTGTGTCAAAAAATCACTCTTGGCATCTCACACAGACTCTATTGCATATTTGTATCAGTGAGTGTTACAGCAATGTTAATTCATGAAGTTTCCAAGTAAAGTGGCCATTTCATCTTCTGTGTAGGCTAATGTAAATTATTTCAATGCTTGGAGATGTCAGACTAAAAATTATGAAACTCACCTGTAGTTTGCCAAAACTGTGCGAAGTCGCTACTCTTGTCTCTGGCTGCTGGATAAGAATGGCTAAACCTCGGATGGAAATGGTATTGTAAGCCAAAGATGGAAAGCATCATTGGTATCTTTGGCATGCACCTTACATAGTTTGGTTTCACTTGTTGTTAGCTTATATCATCATTCATTGGCAATGAAATTCAACACTTAAAAACCAGATTTGGTACCACTTGCCACAGTATTTACAAATCGATTTGTGTCACTCCTTTCCCTTATAATTACTCCATTGTCTCTCACAGTGATATTAAAGTTCACCTCCAAGGTGCATGGAGTGACACATCTCCTAGTCTTTGCATCCACAAAATAAATGCCCAGATTTCTGCCATCTCTCACTCTCAACTTCAGGCCATGAAGTGGGATGTGTTGCTAATCAACTTTTGCAATCTCTTTCATCTTTCATTTCTGACAAGATATTTTCTTCATTTTCTCTTATTTTCAGAATCACACTAACTGCTCTCCTCTTTGTATTGTCTTTTGGCCCATTCATGTTCCAATGATTGAGCTCCATAATTCAAACACACACAGAGAACTCCACACACTCAAATTTAATAATAAGAGTAGGGGAAATGCTGGGGTACATGCAGTGGATGTGGGGGACAAAGGTGTGGTGATTTTTTTTTGTCCATTGCAGGCATGGCCTCAAGCAATTACCTGCTCTATGACAGGGCCTGGTGGATGTCTCTACAACAACCTGAATGCAGCTCTATAATCCTTTGCATGAACACACTGGACCACCCTGACGAAGAATTCGAATCCTTTCAGGCATTATTTGCTACCGTGAAGTTGGCTTTATACTCAGTGTGAGTTTGGAGGTTAAGGTCAATGATAACATCTTGCAAAAGGGTCTTTTATTATGCTTACTGCCATGGCTGTTTCCATTGACCTCATGCTAATTAAGGGACTTGTATTTAGGGTTTCATTCTTTCCTTGTTCTTTAGGTTCTTCTTTTCTTTGTGATAAATGATTTAGTTATAGCATAAGATTTGTACTAGGAACTTGTATTGTTTTTAGGTGAAAGCAATGGCAGAATTACACTTGAATACACCCATTTGACATTGATGTCAAAAATCTGTGTCAGAACTTGAGATTGCCTCTGTAAAATAAAGGTGGCAGCTTCCCTGCATTGTCCATTATGATCCTGGAATTGTAGTGGTCTGTTTCATTCCTCTTTGTGCATCACCCATGCAGCTTTCTTGAATTCTGAACTCAGATGAAGCTGGACTCTGGCAAAAGAATTCTATGATGAACATTATAGAATACTAATTAAGCTAACCTAAATTAAATCAAATGTAATCAAACCAAATCAAAACAAACCAAATTAGAGATATACAGAAAGTAAAGCATGGAGAAATTCACCATGATTCTAGACTTGTATAATCAACATCATGAAAATGTCCATATTGGGTCCAGGGTGGTTGTTTAACAAATAAATCCTCAATTTACACATGTCAGGAAACACTATTGCTACCAATTTTAATCCTGATTCCCACCCAGCTTGATGCTTGTGGCCTGAAAAATGCAGGCAAGGATGTCCCAAAACCTTGGGACCCTGCAACTATGATGGAGACCAGGAAGAGGATCCTGGTTCCAGGCTTTGGGTTGGCTCAGCTCTGCCTGTTGTTGCCACTTGGAGAGTGAATTAGCAGAGGGATGATCTTCCTCTCTGTTTCTACTCCTCTCTTTTTATCTGACTGTGCATGAAAATGCATATAAATATTTAAAGAACAGGTCTATATTTCTAAAAGTAATGAAGAAATTCAAGATTCCCAATCAAAGTCCAAACAACAATCTTCTCAGAAAAGAAAAGAGATCATGACTAGCCAAGTCTATCCTGAGGAAAAAATAAGCTGAAGTGACCACAATTCCACACAAGACATAGATAGAACAGAGCAGTGCCCTCAAAACAGTCTGGCAATGAGAACATTTTGCTGTTCAACTTAAACAATGTAAAGGTATTTAGAAAAATGTTACTTTTATCTTTTCTATAGGAAACAGTCTTTTGGAAGACAACAGGGTCTTAAAACTGCACAATTTTGTCACAAATAATCTTGAAATACTTCGTTTAAACCAAATCCCTTTGGTGCGTTCTATGTGGACTTATGTTTCAGTGACATACTTTCAAGTAATTTGCATTCCATGTAACTTACCTTGGCCAAAGCTTTTCTTTCATTAACAATCTGTTGACTTTAAAATAAGTTTTACGCTATGTAAGTGTAAGTGTAAGGAAGTGAGAGAGATTATTTTATCTGGTTTATACTGTCCAAAATATTTAATGGTTAGGGTTGCAACAGTCAAACTAGAAGATGTGTTATAACCTTTATTCCAGTTACAAGTTCCTAATAATAATTAGCTAGGCAAAGGCAAGCGAAATAAGCCATAACTGGCACTGCACAGCAGATCTGCACTGCAATGCCTCAATCGATTACAGAATTCTTAGTGCAGTGGTTGAGTGTCTCTGCAAAAAGGGGGTGAAGCTGTGTCAAGGTGTTTGGAGAGACACCCACCAGACCCTGCCAAACTGCTGGCAGCTACCCTAGGTCCTGCCAAACAAGGGAGCTGTTCTCTTCACACCTTTGAAGTGGCTGTGTTATCCAAACCTGCTGCATGGAGCCCAGCAACTGAATCAGCCTATACTATAATTCTACAAAAGAGCGCTATTCTCACTTTAATCTAAGTCACTCTTCCACTTCGCTTTGACATTCTCTATCAGTTAACTCCTATTGTTAGATATGAGAAGTCTGTGGGTAAGTGTTTCAATGTATGTGGTGAGGTTGTGCTTGTTGTTGGAATGCATCCAACAAGGTAAAACGGGGGTGAAAGACTCAAGGTTGGGGATGTGTCAAAAAGAAGATCCAGGAAGAGGAGGCACAGGGCCTCTCACCCAGTATACAGGGTACCACCACTGAGTCCTCCAAGGTGTTTTCATGCACTCCTTGAGGAAAGGCGAACATCCGTGGTTAGTCTAATCAGTTAACTAAGGGCAGACAGTACTCTTTATCTCTTCTGCATTTTAATAGTGCTTTGACAAAGCTCCCTTGTTAATTTTCTTTGAACTTCCTGCTTACATTCATGATCTAATTCTGAGTTGTGTTTGAGTTATTGCTTTATAAGTTTTTAAGAACTGAAACCCTGAAAATAAATCTTGATAGCTCTCCAGGCAAAGGCCTCTGCCCCTTTCTTTTTGATTGTTCTTCTCCCCAATGATGAACAAAGCAAACTTGCAGCATTTGTTGAGATTTTTTTTTTAATCTTTTTTTTTTATTGTTAATTATTTTGCATTATGTGAGATTTTTACAGTTGTCAGGACTAGGTCAGTCATTTGTGTGAGGAAGAAACTCAAACTCAAACTTCCTCATGAACAGCAGGAAATATGTTTCTTGGCCATCACCTATTCCTTTCTAGGGTGCACAACTATAAAAATGTGGATCCAAAGAGGTATATGGCAAGACAAGAAAAATTCCAGTAGATCATGTCATTGATCCAGGAATTTCACTGAGATATGTCTTTCCCTATTTCTCTATTGAAGACAAAATTTTTAAATAACATATATGTTTAACATGCTAAATAATTTATTTCAATGTATGGAGAAATGTATCAAAGTAAGATGCTAGGATAACTCAAGTTTGGATTCACTTTTTATATATATTCAATTAGGATTCAACTTCTCTTCCATCTGTGTAGTTAAATTATCCTATCCAAATTTCAAAGGCAATTCAGAAAGTTTAGTATGTGTTTTTCAGAATATTCTATTGCAAATATGTGGAATATTAATATGCAATGACACAGAAGAAAAAATGAGAAAATAGTTCTCCTGTCAATTTTCAAATCTCCAACATACACCTGACCTTGCATATATTACAAAATTATATTGTCAAGAAAAACTAAAAATTCAAGAGAATTATTCCATGAAGACAACAGCATTCCTTTTTCGACCATAGGATGAAATGTACATTTGACTCAGATTACAGGAAAATACCAAGTCCTGTATCATTAATATACCACAGGTTAATATGTGGGGAATTCTGGTTAGATTACTTGCCATACACAAGGGAAATTAGGCCAGATTAAATTAACTTTACTCACAACTGATGCAGTGATTTTCTCAGCATTGTAAATCGTATGTGTCTAATAATTTTCTAATTTGGATGAGGAGATTGTCTTCTCTACCAAATTATGTGGGCTACAGTTTGAATTGTTCTTTGGAACAATCTGCTGAATCAGCCACACAGTGTCATTCATTCTGTTTCCATATTGATGGTTCAAATAAAAATAAGATATCATTTTAACACGTAAACCTTGGCATGTGGTTTCAGCAGCTCCTGAATGGAGAAAAACTGGAACCCTTCCCACTGAGATCTGGAACAAGACAGGGATGTCCG
Organism: Ochotona princeps; assembly: GCF_030435755.1. Lineage (NCBI taxonomy): Eukaryota > Metazoa > Chordata > Mammalia > Lagomorpha > Ochotonidae > Ochotona > Ochotona princeps. Next base: position 3,964,394 of record NC_080866.1, on the reverse strand, counting down.
CTTTCTCCGCTGCTATTCAACATAGTTCTAGAGGTACTCGCTGAGGCCATAAGACAAGACAAAGAAATCGAAGGAATCCAAATGGGAAATGAAGAAGTCAAGCTTTCACTATATGCAGATGACATGATTCTTTATATGGAAGAGCCAAAAGGCTCAACACAGAGACTACTAGACCTTATACGAGAGTTCGGTAGAGTAGCAGGGTACAAAATTAATGAACAAAAATCAACAGCCATAGTGTATGCGAACAGCCCCAAGTTGGAAAAAGATCTAACCAGCAAGATACCATTCAAAGTAACAAAGGAAAGCATGAAGTATCTGGGAATTAACCTAACCAAAAATGTAGGAGACCTATTTGAAGAAAACTACAAACTACTTAAAAAAGAAATTGAACAAGATCTAGAAAGATGGAGTAACATCCCATGCTCCTGGATAGGTAAAATCAATATCATTAAAATGTCTATACTGCCAAAAGCAATATATACATTCAACGCAATCCCAATCAAATTGCCACAAACATTCTTCACAGATCTGGAAACAATGATTCAAAGGTTCATCTGGAAACACACACAAAAAAAACCATGAATAGATAGAACCATTCTCAAGAACAGGAAGTTAGCAGGGGGAATCACAGTTCCGGACCTCTGAACATACTATAGGGCAGTGGTTATCAAAACAGCCTGGTACTGGCAAAAAAATAGGGAAGAAGATCAATGGAACAGAATAGAAACACCAGATGGGAACCCACAGAAATACAGCCAAATAATCTTTGACAAAAAGACAAACGACAACCCAGGCAAATGGGAAGGTCTGTTCAATAAATGCTGTTGGGACAACTGGTTGATAGCCTGCAGAAACAAAAAGATAGACCCACATCTCTCACCATATACTAAGATCAAATCCAAATGGATAAAAGATTTAAACCTACATCCAGAAACCTTCAAACTTTTGGAAGAAAATGTTGGAAACACACTGGAACACTTAGGGGTAGGCCCTCACTTCCTAAAAAAAGACTCCAAATGCAGTAGAAATCAAGACCAAAATAAACAATTGGGACCTCATCAAACTAAGAAGCTTCTGTACAGCTAGAGAAACAATCAACAAAGTAAAAAGGCAAGCCACAGAATGGGAGAAGATCTTCGCACATGACTTAGGTGATAGAGGGCTGATCTCCAGAATATACAAAGAGCTACAAAACAACCAAAATGTCAAAACAAACAAGCCACTCAAGAAATGGGCATGGGAAATGGGCAAACATTTCACAAAGGAACAAACCCAAATGGCAAATAAACATATGAAAAAATGCTCAAGTTCCCTGGCAATAAGGGAAATCCAAATTAAAACACCAATGAGGTACCACCTAACGCCAGTAAGACTGGCCCACATGAATAAAAGCACCAACAACACTTGTTGGCGAGGTTGCGGGGAAAAAGGAACCCTACTCCACTGCTGGTGGGGCTGCAGGCTGGTACAGCCTCTATGGAAATCAGTATGGAGAACATTCAAACAACTCAAATACAACATACTGTATGACCCGGCAATAGCACTCCTAGGAATATATCCAGAACACTTGTTTTATGAGAAACCAACATGCACTCCCATGTTCATAGCAGCACAATCAGTAATTGCAAAAACATGGAAGCAGCCAAAATGCCCATCAACAGACGATTGGATAAGAAAGCTATGGTTCATCTACTCCATGGAATACTACTCAGCTATTAAAAACAACAAAATGCAGTTCTTTGTGGCCAAATGGGCCAAACTGGAAACCATAATGCTAAGGGAAATGAGCCAATCCCAAAAGGTTAAATACCACATGTTTGCCTTAATTTAAGATGGTATGATCTTATGTATAACATGTTATGTTTTGAATGTTATAGGTTGTGTATAAACTAAAATTGAAATGTCAATGAAGTGGTCACAGAAGGTGGCTGGGAACTCACATTTACTTTTAACATATTGGTTACTCATTACTATGTCAATTAATTCCATAATGATGTAAATTTTTGCTGATGGTATGTTGGAGCTTTTAATTGATCGGGATGATAGTCTGCTTGCTCTGTCTTCAGACCAGAGAGGGTATACCTAAGAAGCCATTGAACTTGACTGGACAATAAGATGCTGGACTCTATGTTTGGTATACGCTTGCAATGGGGGAATCTCAACTGAACTTGAGCTGTGGTTATGCAACAAGGTGGAGGAATCCACCATGGTGGGAGGGTTTGGGGAGGGGTGGGGAGAATCCCAGTACCTATGAAACTGTGTCACATAATGCAATGTAATTAATGAATTTAAAATAAAATTTAAAAAAAAGTGCTAGAAAATCACTTTTATTTGCAAAATTAGCAATATCTGAGAGCGTGATTCATTCTCTGTTTATAATCCCTAGTTCTTTTTTAAGAAATGTGTACAAGCATCTAATAAATGCATTGCTTTTCTTCTGTTACTGCTGTTGCAGATGCATTATTTGAGAAGCTTATATACACTTGATACATACAGACTCACACTCAATCACGTTCAAATATTTTCTTGCATTCTTTCAATTTCTTCTTCCCTTGAATAGTTGCTCAAATTTATATATTTTACAATATATAATATGTAATTAAAATACATATATTTTAATATATATACATATATAGTGTATATGTATATATGTATATGAATGATGTATTTATGATATATATGTATGTATATATGTATATATGTATATGTTATGTGTATATGTGTATGTATATGTATGTATATATGTATATATGTATATAAAGTATCTATAATATATGTATAATATATACATATAATGTATATGTATAATGTGTTTGTATAATGTGTATGTATATATGCATATATAATTAAAATATATAACTCATATGGACCAGTAGGTGATAGTGTCACTTTGGGGTGCCCTGGATTATTCAGGAGAAACCACCATTTTGAGATCAGCAGGGATTGTAGTAGCTGTGGTGAACACCTAGTTCTACAAGAGCACTGCTAGGTGATTGTATTATAAGGATAATGCATGTTCCTTACTGACTTTGAGCCCAGTTTCTTGGGCACAAACTGCGAAGGCAGGCCATTCATAACTGGCACTGGGAACACCACTCCTCACCCTGCAGGTGGGGCAAATTCACAGAAACGAGAGAATCCCCAACATTTTGTGCCTGTTGGAGTCTTCTATGCAAAGACTATGGGAATGCTGTGACTGCATGACAGTGTATGGTGTAAAGCTGGGTCTTTGGGCATTCAACATGTCTGACATCAAGGCTAAAAGATCTCTATGTAACCAAGGTGGATCATTGCAGGGCTCTGCACTTACAGGCCTACACTGAGGTTCTGTGTGGTGCAAGTGCTGACAGTTGTAGCCACTATGGGCTAATCATGGCTGTTGCTCTTCTGGAAAGAGAGGATGTGATACTGTGATTATGCCTTGATAATTCCCTCGATCGATACACCCCCAGATCTTCACTGAAGAAGTCACGCAAACAAGTCACAGAGAGTAGTTCAAAGATAAAAGCCATCAGAGGAAAAACCAAAAAGTACTTCTAGATAGGCCTAAAAATAAATACAGAAATACAAGAAACAAAAACACAGAAGTGAGTAAGACTCCCTAAAAGGAACACAGCAATTCTTCAAAATTAGAATATGAAAAGAGACATGAAATGCCTGATAGTGTCCCATTCACAAAACTGAGAGAACTCCGTTAATACCTTGAAAAAAGCTTAACCATGGAATTAAGGGATCTTTACAAAGCAAATCTTACAAACTAGGCACTGATATTCCATTTAACCTCAAAGTTTATTAGACTTTAACCTAATGTTTCGTACTTTGCTAAGATTCTCCTATATATTATCACCCTAGACAAAAGATCATCTCGACAACAAAGGATCCTAAGGTGTTCTTCAAGTATAGTATATGATGATCTGATCTGATAGAAACGCACAGCATGCTTTCATATCTTTCTGAAATATTTGCCACACAGTTTAGCTTATTGGCTGTGAAAAATCTGAGTGGAGAACATTTTACATTTCTCAAACTCATTCAACTATGTCATGAATCACAGTAACTAGCAGAATTGAACTTACTCAAAACACACTTAAAAGTCATTCCACTTTACAAGAAACCTAATTTTTCAGATTTTTCCCCCTATTTGTATGTCTGAGTAAGAGAGCAAAGACCTGTTGGCTCTAAATTTCTTAGTCTTCAAACTAAACCAAAACATGGGTCCTCAAGATCCTGCATACTGCTACACACACCTAGGGATGAAGCGAGAATCTAACACACGGCAGCCTCTCAAGAAAGCAGACAATTCTGGAGGGATAAATGACTCTGTTAATTAAAAATTAGCATATAAGGAAGTAGGGGGGGATAAAAAGTAAAATAAATAAGGTGAAATATTCTGTAAGTTGTTGGCCTGACCCTCACTGACAGGGTACCCAAAATGCGATTGAAATAAAGTAAAGCAGAATTAACATGAATAAGTGTCAGATGAATGTTGTAATCCTGGATTCAGAATTTTTCTTCAGAAAATCCCTATGTTAGGAAACAGTGGATAATTTTAACTGATATGTCATATGAATACATATAACAGAAACACAGAAATTGTTGCAATTTAAAGTACTTTATAAATTACATGTACTTATGGTTTTGCCAGGAAAAAATCTCCATAAAAATTAAATGTTTAAAGTATAAAAATATATCTATAATTAAAAATACATATACATACTATACAAGATATAACATGTATTATAATATAGTATTTATAATGGTTCCTTTTAAGGCATTTTTCACATTAAATTGTCAGGATATACTTAAGTAGCAGAGTAATGAACTTAATAACTATTTTGGAAGGACAACACTATTGTGATGATAGAGGCGAAAATAGGCTGTGGAGTAGGGATAAGAGGGAAGGTAAATCCTAGAGCCTATGGAACTGCATCACAAAAATATTAAACTGCATTTTTTAAAAAATTGTGTATGAAAATAAATCTATCAGGTTGCTTCTCCCAGAAGTGGATATGGTACTGCAATGTGACTATTGGGCTGCCTCTAAGAATACACAAAACACCAGGGACAGACATGGGTAAAGATGACCACAGTTGGCCCCACTTTGAGAGATGGGAGATCTACTCTGTGTGTTCCTCCAAAGGAAAACCAGAGATGTGCATCTGTAGTCGGCCCTGTAGTTGTTCTGTGACCTGCTCAATGCAGACCTGTTCTCCCTGGAGCTGAGCTTCTGTATGGCACTATTTCACTCTCAAAATATGTGCAACATCCACAGCTAGGCTAAGCCAAAGGCTGGAATCAGGATTCCATTTACATTTCTCAGGCAGGTGACAGACATCTAGACTCAGGAGTCATCACCTGCTGCCTCCCAGTTTATGTATTAGTAGATATGTTGAAGCAGAATCAGAGGGAAACTAATATACCTTCACACAAGGACATCTTCCCTTCCAGTCCAAGTGCATGTCCTCTCTTGTTAATAATTCGTTGTAGGATGTTAACACACGGTATTACTCTATGCATTATGCTCCACTTGGCGTGACTCAACACTGTGTGGGAATATGACAAAGCATCTATAGAAAATGTGAAATGACATATGTATCTCCAGGGTCAGGTCTGGCATCGGTAAAGCATCAGTCACAATCCTAGAATTTCATTTGGGACATGATTGGAGTCTTGGTGCTCCTCTTCTGATCAAGCTTCCTGTTAATGTGACAGAATAGTGGAAGATAGCCAATGTCCTCTGGCACCTACACACATGCAGGGAACATCATAATGGCCTACTCCTGGCTTTTGTAGTGATTTCTGGCTAAATCAGCAGATGAGAGACCTACTTTAATGTATCATATCCCAGCCCGTCTATTTCTTTCCACTCTCCCTTTCTCCTTACCTACCTTATTCTTCCTCCTCTCTTTCCAGTCCCCATGTTACTCTTTCTAATAAAAATAAATGGCTTTAAATTATACACAGATTCAAAAATATATGGCAGCATAAAATAAAAAGCTTTCAACTCCATTCCCAGTGAGAATATTTTTCTGTATTCTTACACAGATATGCCATAATTGGTTCAGCTGCTCACCCACTGACAAACCCTAGCAGAGTGTCCATCTTTTTGTTGCAATGGATAGGGCTTTTATATGCACATGCATGCATGTGGTTGAGTATAGCAAGCAACATAGCAAGCACTGTATAACACAATTTAGCAAGTTCTCAGAAAAGAGTGATCTCATCACCCACAAACATTGTAATCATCTTAGTTTGAGCACACAGCATGGTATTTATACACACAGAAAACTGCATCAGAATGTGTTTCTCAGGAAGTAAGCATTTTCACGAAGCAAGGAGTTACTGTATTGGGTTAAACCTGATTTGGTAATTACGTAGATTAAAGACAGCTGGAAAACAAGGTCATTCTGCATTTACCTTTGAAAAATTCCCAAAATAACATTGACAGAACCGGAAATCTATAATGATATGTATAGATATAGATATAGATATAGATATAGATATAGATATAGATATAGATATAGAGATATAGATATAGATATAGATATAGATATAGATATAGATATAGATATAGATATAGATATAGATATAGATATAGATATAGATATAGATATAGATATAGATATAGATGGATATACACATACATAAATATATATATGTATCTTTTTCAAATGATTTTTATTTTTTGGAAAATCAGATATACAGAGAAATGCAGAGACAGGGGGGAAGATCATCGGTTCACTGATTCACTCAATAAGCAGCTGCAATGCCTGGAGCTAAGGCAACCCGAAGCAAGCAGACAGGAGCTTTTTCATGTCTCCGCCATAGATGAAGGGTCCCAAGTCTTTCGACTTCCTTACCATGCTACAAGCAGGGAGCTGAGTGAGAAGCAGGGCCACTGGGATTAGAAATTGTGCCCAAATGGGCTCCCAGTGTAGGTCAGAGATGAATTTCTGGTGATTCCCAGCACTAGTAAACATAAACATTTGGGCAAGAAAAAAAAACAAGAAAATTAAACCTAATGTACTTGTAAGGCCCCATGATACTTGGAATAGGGGAGGGAGAACAGAGAAATCTACATCACCCTAGAAGGTGTGAGGCAGACAGGAAATATAACCCATCAAAATTTAGCTGGTAACTCATAGACAACAGATTTGAATTAGCATTAAATAATAATAAATATACAAAGGCATATGGGGGAATCAGGAGTAATCCTAACAACCACTTAGCAGGAGGTCATATGCATAGAGCAGGGGGGACCCCAGAGTGGTCAGGCAGACAGGAGGAGGCTTTTATCCCAACACTGAAGACTCCCAGATACTCACCAAGGACTATCAGTACCAAGGAGCACCGAGGACTACATCCCTACTGCCAAGGAGACCATGAGGAAATGCAGTGCCTTCAGAGACCAAGAACACTGAAGTCAACCACCTCAGAGTGGGATGGAAGAAGCCCAAGTCCTGCCTTGCAGGATCCAAGGTCATCGGAACAACAACCAGGAATCCTGAGTGGTCCACAGACAAAGAAGAACAGAAAACTTTCTTCGGGACTAGGGAGAGGGGCTTTCTCTGGTCCTTGCCTGCTTCCAATTTTGGGTCCACACCCCCTCTCGTAATAACCATCAGGAGTGCTCCAGAAACCCCTCAAAACAAACACACAAACAAACCAACAAACCAAACTAGAATAGATAGAGAACAACAAGGAAAGCTTAGAAACAGACAGGAAACGGTCAGCATGGATGCATTTATAACTCACTGGGTGGGACACAAAGATTAGTTACTCCTCACTAGGGTATGGAACATTTCTCTGCACACCCCTGCTAAACATGCTCACCTAAACTGTTGACATATATCCAGTTAGAATTATAGACTTAGACCACCTAAAAAACAGCCAGGTTCAGTGAAAACATGCTTCAATGCTATAAATTGCTAAAGACTAAAATTGAAATAGGCATGAGACAGCTGAATAGCAATCTAAGCCATTTTAAGGTGCATAGAACACAGTTGAATGTAAACCAAAATTGAAATGTCTATGAAGAAGTCACAGAATGTGGTTGAGAACGTGCATTTTCCTATTAATATATAGGTTAATCATTTTCATGTCAATTAATGCCATTATGTTGTAAATGGTTGAAAATATTATGCTGGGGCTTTTAATTGATTGGGATGATACTCTGACAGCTCTACCTTCAGACCAGAGATGGTCTCACCCAGAAACCATTGAATTTACCAGGACAATAAGATGCTGGACTTTATGATTGGTCAAAACCTCCAATGAAGCAATCGCAACTGAATTTGAACTATGGAAATGCAACATAGTGGAGCAATCCACTGTGGGGGGAGGGTGTAGGGATGGGGTGGGGGAAATCCCAGTGCATAAAAAAATGAATCACATAATGCAATGTAATTAATTTTTAAAAAATGAAATGCAATAAAAGTATGTTTTTAAAAAAATTAGCATTTGCTAGATTTCTCTATGCTCATTGTGACATTTAATACATCTCTTGAATTTAATTTTTCTCTTCTGCTGAACACTTTTGCGGTTATCCAAGGCAAAGACATTCAAATTTGTATCTTTCTCAAAGTTGACATTATCTTTTTCTGTCTCTAATACTTTATCTTCCCCTTCAGCTATAGATTCAAATACTAAATATATGTATTTCCTGTTTTGATTCTGTACTGTGAAGTTCTCCCTTATTCTGCTTCATTGTTTTGTCATTTTTCTCCTAGCAATACAATTTCATTTCTTTATCATTTTCATTTTTAATAAACTGATTCATCAGGGTTAGCAAAGGTACACATTCACTACAACACAGACCTGGCAATGTGATATTAACAACAGAAAATAGACTCCACAACTCACAGGTACAATCATAATGCTATAACTAATGGCTTAGGACTTGAAAATGAGACCAATACCCACTGCCAGAGGAATACAAGTGAGAGCTATCACTGCACACTCCTAGGAAGTAACACATGCACAGTCTCCAGAATACAAGGAAACAAGATACATCTAATCCCAAGGTTCAAAGGGAAAGTTCTGCCTCCAGTAAAATAATTAACACATTTCCCCTAGCATATCAGAAAGCAGTACACATGGAGAGGTTTTGAACACCAAAGAATGCGCACTAGTTCAGATGCTGACATATCAGAAAATAGCACACATATACACCCTGAACTAACAGGAACCATCACACACGTAGACACTGGCCCACCCAGAAACAGCCCACATGTGCTTCAGCATACCCAGGACACAATACACAACGTGAATTTTGACTTTTCAAGACACAGCTGCTTCTGCCTGGAGTTGAGCTATTGAAAACAAGTCTGGCTTTGGTTCCAGAAAGGCCCAGCATAAATGCAGCATCCTGAAGTTGAAGCTTGACTTGAGCTTGACTCTTGGAGGTCTTATTATTCCCTGAGTAGGACACAGATGTGCTGTGCACAGGGCCAGGACTTGGGTGCGAGTAAACTCAGCTCCACCCAAACCAACAGGACCCAAGGCTGAGGTAACCATGACTGATAGTCGTGGCTCCTTCTTCTGCCCTGCACCATCAGTTCCTAGATGGCCAACCAGCATTACTGCTTTCATCATGATATCATCGGAGAGCCAGTACTATACAGAACATTCACACTCCATGCTGGCATTTTCAGTTATCCCAGACGTGTCACAGGAAGCGACAGCAATGGCTAAGAGCACTTGAGAGAGCAGGAATAATAGACCAGAGCCCAGGCCGTGGCATTGTAGTAAGACACCTTTCACCTTAGCCTGTGCCACAGGTTTCTTCACCCTGAGCACCTACCAATCTCCTCAGGGTGGTAGAGTATGGGTCCTTTTTTGGTTGAGAGACCATGTCCACTAGCCTGAGAGGGCCCTTTGCCCTCAAACCTGGTGTGCTGCAATAACCCTCACCGAGCATGTCACCAATCACAGAGTTGATCTTTGAATAAAGTCCATGGCCAGTCCTAAACTGCCCAACTTGAGAGATCCCAAGCCTCATTCACACAAATGCTCAGCCTCAAATAATGCCTACACTTACCCAGGCTTCAGTAACCTCAAAGTACCAAAGGAACATACTCCTCAGTCAGGCTCATAAGCTTCCCATCTTGGACTCCAACCCTATTTCACCTGAGACCACAAACATTATCCACCTGTGGAGAAGTCCATCATTCTTCAGTACAAACCTGAAGGTCTGCAAGTTGACATGCTTGGACCCCTCCCCACCTCCAAGGAGCCCTGAATTTCAGTATTCCATTAACTGCCTGTCTGCCCCACATTCTGGTTTCCATGACAATGCACCTCTATTTGTTGAGACAGCAAATGTCCAGGGCTGTAGGAATTCAGTGAGGGCAGAGCCTGCCTGTTGATCACTATCCTGCCAGTGCCACAGCCCATGGCTGGGTTCCTGGTTTTCGGACCTAGCTCACAGCAAGCCCCTGCATCTTCCCTCTCTCAGAATTCTTGCCTGATGACAGACTCAGAGGAGTTGGAGTAGGATACCAGAATCACATGTGTCAAGGTTCCTGCCAAAGCAAGCTTGGACACACCCAGTTTCAGCACTGGGAAATCTGGAGGTGAGAGCCTCGGGCACATTGCTGTTTTAGTGAGGTTGACACTGGAGGTTCAGAACAGACTTTTAGCATTGGCAGAGTAGACAACTGTATCGAGACCAGAGGACATGGCTGATACCTTGTTCTTCTGTGGCCACTGTGATTACACAGCAACCTCTCATGTCTTCTAACATTCCAAGATGCCTTCCAAGAAACTTCCATGTAGTTCTCCAAGGAATAGTGTGCAAAGATTGGCAAGTCAGAGAAGACCTACTTTCAAAAAATGAAGTGGAAATTTGAATGCAGGTTACACAGACCTATGCAGCATCAGCCCATTGTGCCTGTGTGTTTCCCCTCCCCTTGTCCCACCTGTTCAGGGATGAATATGGACAAGGATGTTTGTGTTCTGACTATGCAGACCTCTCACCTGTACTCAATACTCCCAGTCCATCCTGGGAGTGCTATGAATCGCTTTGCCTTCCATTTCTCCTTCTGGGTGTATTGCCTAAAGGGAAGATTTTGCTTTAATCTAACTCTGAAAGCCCCCTCCACTGGCTTTCTTATGAGCGCTGGCACTCACAGCCCCTGGACAACACTGATGCTTTGGAGAATAGAGGCCTAGTAAAGAAAGTGAGGGCCAGGAGAAATAAGCAGCAACCTGAAAACCATTCTTGGGATCAAACTCAGCAATATTCGATTAACACCATTTACTATCTTGAAAACAGTGCCTGTCAGAGGCTGCTGACATAAGATCCTAGAACAGCAACTGTGCTATTAATTAGACAAAAAGGGGAAAATGTATGAACAGTGACAGTTAGCATGAGCTAACTAATTCAAGACAGAAGTACAACCAAGCTTGTACATAATTGGTTTGTGTATGTGTTCAAAGCCAGAGAAAGCGAGAGAAAAAGAGACAGAGAGATCTACCCATTTATTCACTCCCTAGTCTGTGCAGATGAACCTGGTCAACATTAGAGACCGGAAGCTTTCATTTGGGTAGAAGAATCCCAAGTATTAGGGCCATTACTTCCTGCTTCCCCAATTGCACCGAGAGGTGATGAAGTGAAAATGACAGGTGGAACTGAAACCAATGCTCAAGAATGGGGTTGCTGATGTTGTAGACAACTTAAGCTGCTGTCCAACAATTCATTGGAAGTGTTGACTTTCTTTCTTTCTGATGACTATGCTAATGTTTTATTAACTCTCACAGGTTGTTAATGGAATTTTCAGGATTTTCCATGTGTAAACTCATGCCAAAAGCGAATGTAGACAACATGTTGCTTCATTTCCAAATTGGAGAACCTATTTCCTTGCCTCATTGTTCTATTTAGGAAAAGTTTCAGATCAAATAAAAGTAGCAAGTATGTAGAAACCATGCCTTGTTTCTGAACTAACAGAAAAGGTTTTCAATTTTAAAAAACTGAGTGCAACTGACTACAGATTTTTCCACATGATTTTTATTTTCTTTTAAGGAAATTTCCTTCTATTCCTAAGTTGCTCATCAGTTACGTTCTGAAAACCAAATTACTTTATTTAATTGAACACAATAGACATAAGTAAGAGGTGAGGTGGAAATGAAGGATTTCTTTTGCTTTTTTGAGTCTGTTTTAAAGAAAAAAATCTTCAACACATACACATATACATACATCTTAGTGATAGTTAAAAGATATTTTCTTGTCACATCTGGATCACAGGTAGAATCACTACTCTCTGATCCAAAATTGTTTTCTGGTAAGAGTTTGCAAAGTTTTGAAATATTTATCAATGCTTTCTTGTCACCTTCTAATCAAACCTCGTCGCATGACCTGTAAAAAAAACACACCAGACAGCAGAAGGTGAGTAGCTCTTAAAACCCATTCACTAAAAGAAAATAATAATAAATCAATAAGTAATAATCCTCTTAAGTCCCTCACAGTTAAGAGAAGAAAGGACACCAAATACTATTAACTGTCTTCTTCCTGTCATGATCTTTCATAATAGCTAACATGATCAGGAACCTTAAACAAGACAAGCCAAATAATCACTACTTCTTGTGTTATTTTCACAGTATTTCAGACTTTGTTTGTAAGGTTTATCATAAACACACACAGTTAACCTTCCAACAACCCTACGAATCAGTTACTAAACTGCACTCATTTAAACGTTGAGGAATGTGAGGTATAGTACTGTTAAGTGTTTGAGATAAGAGTGGGTGTCCACACCTTCATAGGGACTTTATTTAGAGCAGAGAAAGTCTCCAAGGGCCTGGTGGCTAAATCCTCACCTTGCACACTCTGAAGTGCCATGTGGAAGCCAGTTCATTTCCCAGCTGTTCCACTTCCCATCCAGTTCCCTGCTGATGGTGTGGGAAAGCAGTGGAGGATGGCCCAAAGCCTTAGGACCATGGCACAACGTGGGAGACCTGGAGGAGGCTCCTGGTTCTGGGCTTAAGATCAGCTAGTCTCTGGCTGTAGCCGTCACTTGGGAATGATCCAGTGGATTGATAATATTTGTCTCTCTTTCCCTCTGGAAATGTTCCTTACGAAGAAACATAAAATCTTATGGGAGAGAGAGAGAGAACCTCCAAGCCTGAAGACTCCAGGGTTTTAATGCTGAGAATGTATCAAACAGGCAGTAACTTAAACTTCCCTCTGTGTTCACTCATACATTAAACAGAATTGTATCTTATCCTCATGTCCTCATTCTTGTAGGATAAAACAACTTCCTCTTTCTCTGGGTACTAAGTAGGCAGTCCTTCCAATGTTTGCAATTAATTTTGTTTCCTGTTGTTTCTACAATACAACATGACTTTTGAGTGTCCAATTGATTTGAAATACTTCTCCAAAATTTTGGCAGAGTTTGCGTCATGAAGAACTTCCCCAAATTTCTGGAAAATTCATTCAACTTTTTCTGATAAAACAGAAAAGCAAGTCCAAAGAATTCTAAAGATATATATATCTTGGGCCCGGCGGCGTGGCCTAGCTGCTAAAGTCCTCGCCTTGAAAGCCCCGGGATCCCATATGGGTGCCTGTTCTTATCCCAGCAGCTCCACTTCCCATCCAGCTCCCTGCTTGTGGCCTGGGAAAGCAGTTGAGGACGGCCCAGTGCATTGGGACACTGCACCCGCGTGGGAGACCCAGAAGAGGTTCCTGGTTCCCGGCTTCGTATCGGCGCGCACCGGCCCGTTGCGGCTCACTTGGGGAGTGAATCATCAGATGGAAGATCTTCCTCTCTGTCTCTCCTCCTATCTGTATATCCGGCTTTCCAATAATAATAAAAATCTTTAAAAAAAAAAAGATATATATATCTTATATATATCTGCTATATATATCATATTTGTGATATATGTAGGTATGACTTGGGTTTCAGCTATAGAATCATGGTAATCTGGTAGTAGCACTATAGATATTACTAAATCAAATTAATGAGTATGTAATATCTCAAAATGAACTTTAGCTACATTTATGCCAATTTACAGGTCAAGAAGAGTAGCTGTCGAGAAGTACCTAACAGTACACCTGGTTCAAGCCAATTGATATAGGCACCAGCTTATCCAATCTCCAAATCAATTATGCTCAGGATATTGTCGTTTTCAGCTTTTATCACCATCATACGTTTTGAATAGCCATCTGATTTCACGTCTTCCTAACCTCATGTATGCCACCAAATTCTCCAGTTGTATTTCATCCTGTCTGTGCTTTCCTATATTTTCCCTTAACGGTAAACAGATTGATAAAACATACTTTCCTAAAGAAGCCCTATCGACCTGCTTTCGCAAATGTTGTTCTCCAGATTATCTTTCTAAACGCCCTCCCCTTTGTCATTTTCATTTGTGCAGAGGAAATTGAAAACCATCTGGAGAGAAACAGCCTCAAATGATGTGATCTATCCCCAAATACACTAGAAACACAGACACTGCTTTTCTCTTCAGTATTCAATCACCTCACATAGTTCCCATGTTTGCTGATACTTTAAAGAATGCCATGTACCTGAAAACACTTTGCAATCTCAAAGGACAACTGGACTGAACAGTGAGTTTAAACAAAATGTTACTTTCTCATTAAAGGAAAGTCCAGCGGGCCTTTATATAATAAAATCAGTAAGAAGAAATCATCAGGAACAGCAAATTTAGTAAGCACAACTGGCTCAAAGAAGGGCCAGAAAGCAGTGTTCCATCCTAAGGAATCAAACAGCTCAGGACAGCACTCTACACAAAAACTTGGTAAGAAAAATAATTTCAGGAGTTGTCTCTCTAGGCCCACTAGGAAGCCCAAGGAGGGTGAGGACTCATGAGGATGGTCAAGCTGTGAGGGATGCAATTGCATGCTTGGTTCACAATCAACACAAAACAAATAGAGCCTCTAGAAACATGATTACATTTTAGGCTCTTTGGGGATGCTCTAAAAAAAAAATGATTGGGATCAGGTTACTTAGCCTATATGCAAACACTTCATGGAGATGAAGTCAGTTGTCCTAGGAGTGAAGACACCAGTTACTATGCCTGTTTCCAATGGCAGAGTGCCTGGGTTCCAGAACTGACCCTATCTCTAACTCTCGCAAATTGTTGATATACAACTTTAGTAACACTTGGTGAGGAGATAAGTGATTGAGGTCTTACAACCCCCTGGGAAAACTGAATAAAGCTTTCTGATCTGAGACTGATTTGGGTGCTATCCAGGTTACTCAAAAAGTGAACCTCCCCACCTCTCTCTGCCTTCTGTATGCTTTGATTCTCTGAACTGCTGTGTCAATCTCTAGATGTGTCTTTCTTTGCCGTTTAAATAAACAGATATTCAAACTTCAGGGGAAATGAATTAAAGCCAGAGATTGTAATAAAACCCAAATGTCCATGCAGTTTTTCCTTGTTTTGAAAGCCCTTTATTTTATTTGAAACATTAAACCCAAAAGAACTGACAACTTTACTGACTTAGTCTCTCCATCTCAGAACTCAGAAGAAAGCATGAGAATGAAAAATTTCAGATGTACAACTTGAAAGGAAGAAAGGGTCAGACATACAAAGAGTTCAGTGAGACTGAGGATGATAACTACCTGTGTAAGTGAACCCTTTGGCACATCTACAAAGAAAAATCCCATAGTCTGAATTGAAATTCCACTTGTAATTTGGTCTTACATCATTCTGTCTTCTGGTAGCTTGGGGTGCAAAACTGAGGCTGAGTGATGTGAGCACTTGGCTGCCTCTGATGCTCTCTATAACCAGCAATGTTTGGTATACTTTCCTAATCCCTTCCACTCTCATCTCCAGATTGTGAGAAGTGTCAGATATGCTTCCTGAAGAGCTGTGTTGCTCATGGACCCCCCGTGTTTCTAAACAACAATCCAGTGGATAAGGGATATCCTAGTCGCACTCTCCTCAGTGTGCCCACTGGACTTCGAATTGGCCCATCGAGCATTCCGGAGGCTGGGGTTGGAGTATTTAATGAAGCATCTGATCTGCCTTTGAGCTGCACTTTGGTCCTTTTGAGGGCAAGATCACAGAAGTGGAAGAGGAAGCCGACAGTGGTTACAGCTGGCAGGTAAGAAGCACATCCCTTTCCAGTCTGATGGCTTTTCACCTGCCTAGCATGAGACTGGATCATGTGTCCTTCTACATATTATGGCATGAGTTGAGCCAACATGATCAACCAGGCTGTAAAGATTAGCATAGGGCTCAGCGTCGTGGCCTTGTGGCTAAAGTCCTCACTTTGAACCTGCTGGGATCAAAACTGGGCACTCTTTCTAATCCAAGCAGTTCCACTTCCCATCCAGCTCCTTGCTTGTGGCCTAGGATAGCAGTTGAGGATGGCCCAATGCCTTGGCACCCTGCACCTGCATGGGAGATCCCAAAGAGTTTGCTGGTGCCCAGCATCGGATTGGCACAGTACTGGCTGCTGTGGTCAGTTGGGGGAGTGCCCCATCAGATGGTAGATCTTTCTCTATCTCTGTCTCCTCCTCTCTGTACATTTGGCTTAATAATAAAAGTAAATAATTCCAAAAAATAAATAAATATTAGCCTAGAGATGATCACTGGGCTGTTAAAAACAAAGCAGTGGCAACCTCCTCTATGGGCTTCTACTGTAGGGAAATAAACCAGAATAAACGTGTACCAACACTATGTAAAGTCTCAGCATGTGTTGGACACATGTAATGTCACAGAACATGATGATAGAGTTATTAATAATTCTGCTGAACTACATCCATTTCAGAAACGTATTAACCTATTTTTTTGAAACTCAGGTAGCTAAATTCAGGAACAGCTATGAGTAGGTGGATGGAAAGGATACTTCTTTGGTCAACTGGATGAGGTAAGAGCCATGGCATGTTACAACTACAGAGCATATTTCTCTCCAAGACAAGACCACTTTCCTTTCTCCTTTACTTTCCTCAGTGACTTTTACATTATATGTCCTCTCTCATGTTTATTCTAATGACCTGTGAATGTCATGACCAGTTTCTAAAAACACATTCCTTATAAAAACTATTTCTTTTTTTAATCATTAATTACATTGCATTATGTGACACAGTTTCATAGGTACTTGGATTCTCCCCACCCCTCCCCAGACCCTCCCACCATTGTGGATTCTTCCACCTTTTTGCATAAACACAGTTCAAGTTCAGTTGAGATTCCTCCATTGCAAGCATATACCAAACATAGAGTGCCGCAACTGATTGTCCAGTCAAGTTCAATGGCTTCTTGGGTATACCCTCTCTGGTCTGAAGGCAGAGCCAGCAGAGTATCATCCCAATCATTTAAAAGCAAGGGAACTTGAGCATTTTTTCATATGTTTATTTGCCATTTGGGTTTGTTTTTTTGTGAAGTGTCTGCCTATTTCCCATGCCCATTTCTGGAGTGGCCTGTTTTTTTTGACATTTTGGTTGTTATGTAGCTCTTTGTATATTCTATCACCTATGTAGTGCGTGAATGTCTTCTCCCATTCTGTGGGTTACTTTGTTACTTTGTTGATTGTTTCCCTTGCTGTACAGAAGCTTCTTAGTTTGACGAGATCCCTTTTGTTTATTCGGGTCTTGATTGTTATTGCCTTTGGTGTCTTTTTTGGAAGTTGGGACCTACCCCTAGATCTTGCAGAGTATTTTCAACCTTTTCTCCCAATGGTTTGAAGGTTTCTGGATGTAGGCTTAGATACGTTATCCATTTAGATTTGATCTTAGTGTATGGTGAGTGCGTACAGTGAGAGATTGAGTTGTTTAGCATTTAGATTCCTTTGACTTCTTTTTCTTGTCTTATGGCCTCAGCGAGTACCTCTAGGACTATGTTGAATAGTATTGGAGGAAGTGGACATACCTGTCTTGTTCCAGATCTCAGTGGGAAGGGATCCAGTTTTTCTCTATTGAGTATGATGCTGGCGCTGGGTTTTTCCTATATTGCTTTGATTATGTTGTGGATTTTGCTGTCTATGCCTACCTTGGTTAGGGTTTTTAGCAGGAAGTTGTGTTGGATTTTGTCGAAAGCTTTTTCTGTGTCTATTGATATGATCATGTGATTCTTGTTTTTCAGTTTTTGGATGTGGTGTATCACATTATGGATTTCCATATGTTGAATCATCCTTGCATTCCAGGAATGAATCCTACCAAATCGGGATGAATCATCTGTCTGATATGTTTTTTTGAATTATATTGGCTAGGATTTTGTTGAGTAACTTAGCATCAATATTCATCAAAGAGATAGGTCTGTAGTTTTCTTTCTCTGTCTGGTTTGTGAATTAAGGTAATGTTGGGTTCATAGAACGAGTTTGGAAAAGTTGCTTCCTTTTCTATTGTTTGAAGAGTTTGTAAAGGATTGGGGTTAGTTCTGTTCGAAATGTTTTGTAGAATTCTGTAGCGAAGCCGTCTGGGCCTGGCTTTTCTTTGAAGGGAGATCTTTAATCACTGACTCAATCTCTGCTTCAGTTATGGGTTTGTTCATTTCGTTTGTTGCCTCTGGGCTCACTATTGGCAGGTGGTGAGAGTCTAAGAACTTTTCCATTTCATCTTGCTCTTCTGATTTGTTGGTGTACAGTGCTTTGTAGTAATTTCTAATTATGTTCTTAATGGTTGTGGTGTCTGTTGTTATGTTGCCTTCTTCACCTTTGATGCTATTAATTCTTGCTTTCTTACATAACATAAATCACTATGCTTAACAAACAGAGCACAAAGATGGGCCTTGAGAAATCTAGATCAACTGGGGCCATTAGATTCACTCTTTCCCTAATTAGCATTGATTAAGCCCTTCCAGTGCCAAAAATTTCCTAAATACATGAAAATTCCATGAGATTGGTGCCTGGCAGTAATGTTTCTTAGTCTTTTCACAATTATACACTGTCAGAACAACTTCAGACATAAGACCTTCAATCGATGAGATGGTGAAAGATAAAAAAAAAAAAATAGAGGAAAAGCTGGGTTCTGGGGACAGTCATTGTCATGCAGTGGGCTTAGGCAAAGGCAGTGACTGTGAAGCCTGCATCCCAATTACTGGTTGCTCTACTGCCAAACCAGTGGCTTCCCCATGCATCCAGGGAAGTTTCACAGAATGTCCCCAATCTTTGACCTCTGTGCCCACGTGGAAGACCTGGCTGAAGCTCCTGCCTGCCACTGTGTCCTTTCTGTGTCCCCACTCCACCCATTCTCCTGGCATCTCTGTCTTTTGCCCCTTGTCCTCTTTGCTTCTCTGCCTCTCAAATGAAAATAAAATACTAAACTTTATGAAGTGAAAAAAAAAAAAAAAACTAAACCTGGGATGTGGATGAGCGAAGGAAGCTGCATCTGGACTACGGTTTCTGTGAGCAGTTCTGTGAGAGGATAAGAAACAATGAAGACTCCTCTACATTTCTGGATCTGGATTTTGGATTCCCAAGATCCAGGAGAAAGATCCAAGAGAAAGGACTCCAAAGGATTGCCTTTGGGAAAGCTGAGTTGTGGAGCATGTGTGGAAAGCTAGATGTAAGGAGTGTGTCCACTCATCCAATTCTGTAGCAGAAATCTGAATGAAATTTGCAGTTTAGGGAAACTCTGTGTGCTTCATGGCAGTCAACGTGGGAGTAAGGTGGGCTTGGGTTTTGAGGATGACTAGTGAGGAAGGAAGGAAGAAAGCATGCATATCACAATGAACACTATATCTACAACTTGTACCTGGGAGTTCACTGATCTCATGAGAGAGGTATATGTTTGCAGGGAGAGCTCTTGCAGAATTGGGATTCAAGCAGGGTGGAGGCTATTACAGAACACATGAGATTTAAACCTGACAGAGCATGCAAACTCAGTATTTATCTCCACCCTAAGTATGTGAACTGTGTCCGGAATGATGAGGAGCCGAATTTGGTGGCCTTCCAGTACCACAGGCAGATATTTTACCGCACCGGCCAGGTCATCAAACCAGGCTGTGAGCTGCTAATATGGTATGGGGATGAGTATGGTCAGAAGCTGGGTATTAAGGCAAGCAACGAGAAGAAAAAGAAGGGAAGAAAAAGGAAGAGCTCACAACAATGAGAGGTAAGTAGCACTGTTGTTTTGAAATAAGCAAAGGAGATCCCTTGGGAATATTTGTGATTCAACTCTAAGGAGTCAAATGTAATGTAAGGGCTGCCAAAGTTCAATTCAAATGTGATTTTCATTTAGCAAAAACAAAGACTTACCTATCAAAGGAAAGGAAGAGTTATACAGAGACTCAAGCACAGAGATAGAGAGAGATAGAAATGAGAGAACACCACCTACAGTTTTATTCCCCAAAAGCTGCACTAGGGCATAGTATGGCATCCTTTGGCTCAAGTCCTTACGTTGAACATGCTTAGATCCCATATGGACACCAGTTCATGGCCTGATGGCTGCACTTCCAGAATCCTGCTTGTGGTCTGGGAAAAGCACTTGAGGATGGCTTCAAGCCTTGGGATCCTACACCCACATAGGGGACCCTGGAAGAAGTTCTTGGTTCAAGACTTTGAATGGACACATCTCTGGTTATTGTGGCAACTGGGGAGTGAATCAAAAGACAGAAGATTCCCTCTCTATCTCTACATCAATCATGTATCTGCATACTATATATATAAATATATAATATAATATAATATTTATAGATATATATACATATACATATATAAATACAATTAGATTAATGATGCACCTGCCAATACTATCACTGGCTTGAGCCAGGAGTCTGGACTGTATCTAGGTCTCCATGTATTTCAGCACTTGAACCATCTTGTGCTCTTTCCCCGGGTACATTAACACACAGGAGATTGGACATGCAGCAGCCAGAGCTACATCTAGTGCTTCTACGGCATACTAATGTCATAGTCAGTGACTTAAACCAGTGTAACCTAATACTGACCCATTTTTATGTCTTTGACTCCTGGGAACAATTGAAACCATTTTCATTTAGTTCTTTTATTTGTTAAATACTTGGTGCACAAAAATATCCCACAACACCCCTTTTGGAGAGTGCACAAGACAAAAAAAAAAAAGTTCTTGGTCACTTTGCAGCTCTTCTACTATGGAAGTTCCTTCTGGATCATGAACAGTTTATTTTACATTTTCTCCATGCTCCCTCCCCCACAACCCCCTCTCAAAAACGCGTATGTTTCTATTTAGTCTTTGTTTCAATGGGATGTTGTCATGTGAATTCTGTGCTTAAGACTGTCCATGGAAATGGAGATTTGCTGAATAATACAATTGAGCGAAATATGAGTATGAGCACAGCCAAGTGTTTCAGATTAGGTCTGGTTTTCATGTCTGTTTGCTTCTCTAAAAAGACTTTTCTATTCACTTGAAAAGCTACAAAGAGAGAAGAGAGAAATCCACTATCTGCTGGCTCACTTCCCAAATAGCCCCAACAACCAGGGCTGGGCCAGACTTAGGTCAGGGCCAAAGAATTTCTTTCAGGTTTCCCACATAGTGGCATCCACAAACTAAGGCCATAGTCTGCTGTTTTTCTCAGGGGAGTTGCTCAGAAGTAGCATAGCTACGAGTCCAGCAATCATATATACAGGCTGGCAGCACTGCAGTCTGAAGCTTAACTCACCTCACCATCACGCTGTTTTCCCCCATCTAGATTTTCCTGATGAAAAAAGACTCTTGTGGAGATTTGGGTCATCACACTGAGGTTGATAGAGTCTTATGTGTAAACCTATCAGAGGGCAGTGGGTATCTGAAATTGGGGTCAGAGAGCTAGTCAGTCAATGGAGGGAAGTATCTTTGAAGTGGGAAGTTCCAATGCATAAAAAATAGGCAAACACTGATTGGTCAATAGAGAGAGGCATGACAGCTGAGGATAGTCTTTCACATGATTTGTGTGACAGGGAGGAAAAGGAATCCTTGGTGTAGGCATGAGGCAGTGGTAGTTAGGTTGTCTCAGACTCAGGAATGGGCATTACTGTCCCTTGCCTAGCCAGAGCAGTAACACAAAACATCAAGTTGCACTTATTTTGGGTTGATAAACACAGATCTACTCGTAGGTGCTCATCTTAAACAAAATGTGTCTTCCAAATTTGTAGATCTCCTGTTGTGTGGCTTCTTCCTTCATAGAGCTCTTTCTGTTCATAAAGAATGTCAAGAAGGAAATTCTACCCTGAGTGATCAGAGTTCTTTTCAACACAAGAAGATAGCCTCAAGTAACTTTTCAGACAAAGTGCCAGGGATCCAAGTGAAGGCTGTGGGGGAACAGAGAAGTACAGGGAAACATGAATGAAGAGGACATCCTCAACGGATATAGTAGAGGTCCTGAGGTCTAAGCTATGAAGGAAGTCAAAAAGTGAAACTACAGAATGGTAGTTGTGTTGCATTGGACTGGTTCCTATGTGAAAAGGTCTGCTGCTACATACAGACCTTTTGGATTTCTAAAGCTGTCGTAGAAAATTTTAAAAAAAGATGATTGACATACCACACAGGATCACTTGGTGGATGCCAGCTGTTGTTAGTACATGAGGAACAAACAGTCGGACAGACTTAACCCAAGTGAAAACAGGTAGCCAGGCTGCTTGCCTGTATCTGTCCTAACCTCAAACCATCTTATTTTAGAAGCCACAATATAGTCAGAGATCCATCCTGGTCACCTATACTCTCTTATCTTCTCCAGTCACAAGTCCTTCATTTGACATGCCATCCTTAGTTACTGTACTTGGGACTTCTCAGAAACATCTGCAAGACAGCTCCTGTAACCAGTGAACCACTCTCAAGGGGATGGGCACAATCTGATCCACATAGATGCCATGACAAAGCTAGGGATGAGAGGTCCATAAAAATTCCAAACCCATTTCAAAAACAAAAAAGCAGAAGGAGAAATAAGGGCCATTCTTTTTTTCTTCCAGCCTCCACCCAAAAGTCAGTGGAGTCCTTGAGTGAGAGTGAGAAAAAGAGGACAATCCCACAAGAGGCTAGGCAGTCAATGAAGAGGAAACATTCAAATCATCTGTGAGGGTAGCATTCTCAAACAGAGTAGGGGCTGAGTATGGCAAGTGTTTGCAAGGCATCGGTGATATGTCACAGATTATTATCTGTCACCAGAGTTTGCAAACTGGGAAGAAACCCAATGAGTGCAAATAATGTAGGCAAGGCTTCACACAAAAAATCACACCTCACCAGGCACCGAAAGACTCACAAGGGAGAAGTTCTCAATTTGAAGGGAGTGTAGGAGGGTTTTCACACAGAAGTTACATTTCATCACACACCAGAGGACACAGAGGGTAGAAGCCATATGCTTGCAGGGAGTGTGGTTGAGACTACACTCATCAGCTTACTAGAGAACACATGTGGGAAGAAGCAGTGTGTTTGTGGAGAAGGAGAGTAAAAGAGAGATAAAATCATCTAACAGCCAACACAAGCCAGCAGCCTTTAGTTCAGAGGAGTCTTGAGATATTTGAGTCATGAATTTCTCCAACAGTGTACTGACTGAAGAAATGTTTAAGCACGTTTCCACTTTCATGATGAGAAATGGGTTAGAGAAACAGAGGAGTGTTGCTGAGATTTTTGGGGGATGTTGACTTGTCACCCTTAGATACATCTTTCACCAAACTGTTTTGTTCATGCTAATGAATGTTGTCTGCATACACACCTGAAGACCAAGTTACATGCCACCTCTGCTACTACTGTTTAGGACAGAGGTTCTAGATCAGGTTTCCTTAAGACTTCATGGAGCTGTAAACCTGTATTTCTTTTGGGTATATGAAAGGCAGATCTGTTCACGGACTGTGGGAGAGAAAACTGTTGTTAGATACACTTTGGGTTTAGGAGAGGAATCTTATCTCCAGTGAAGCATGATGGCCTCTCTTCGACTATGGCTCTGATATTGTTGCAAGAAATGCCATCTTCTGGTACCTCCGCCTGCTGTTTCCAGGCTATATACCCTCAGTGTTGAAGACCAACAGATGTATGGTGCACTTACATGTAGGTGTTTGCATGACTATGTGAGTGTCATGAAAATGTGTACCTGTGTGCGTGTCAGGGAATTGTAATGACATATGTATGCATGTGCCTGTGATCATGAGTAACACATATTCATGTGTGTGCCTCTCCTATATGCTAATTATAGGAGAAGCCGATGCCCCTGAGACTGCAAGGACCTGAATAACATTTGTTGGCTGGGTGTGTCTGAGGGTAGAGAACTCCTATTGCGTCTGATGGGGCTGGGGAGAAACAGTGAGAATAGTTCCAAAGTTTCAGGGCCTGACCAGTCGTGGGTAGACACACTGCAATTATGAATCCATCTACACAGATGCTACACCCAATACAGGGACACCTGTGGCTCCCAAGAGGGGCTGCACAGAACTACAGATGAGTTGGTACTAGTTCCAGATCTAGGGGGAGAATATCTCAGGTCACACAAGGGCTCGGGAAGCAGTACTCATTTGGCTACCCAGAGATGCTTTGGACACATATTTCATGGCAGTTTTTCAATGGTTAGGGTGAGAAAGTACTTTTGACTTCTGCTGAGACTTGATTTGGGGCATGATACATGATCTAATTCTGAAAGGGTTCCATATGCTGATGAGAAGAGTGTGTAGTTTGTAGATATTAGGTCAAATATTATGCAAACTGTCTGTGAAGCCCATCTGCTGGGTAGCATGATTTGACTTAAATTTATGTTTGTTGACTTTCTGTCTGGGTGATTCATTCTGTGTCATGCTGAAGGAACTCTGATACGGAGTGTGATGTCTCAACGATTTTTTGTCACCAATATTTATTTGAAATGGATCAGAGGTAGAGCAACCAGGACTCCAACCCATGCTCATGCAGAATATGGGCAACACAGGTAATGGCTTAAAGTACAGGTTAAGTTACAGGTAGTGGCCACAGTGCTGACCCCTCCACCAGTGTCTTAACCACTAGAGCAACTGTTATTCATCTGGTTCTCATTGATCCTTTGAAGTTCAGTTTAAATATTTCATGAGGGAACTTTTTCTTAAACTGATGAGGTTTGGACCTTGCCTCTGGACCCATCTAGCCATCCATTCACACTTTCATCAAAGTTTGGCTTTTTCCTTTGTAGCATTTAATACAATCATATGTAATAGCAGTGTCATCTGTAGGATTCAGTGTTCTATGTAATAGGGAACATTTCTCTTGGCAATCACCACATTATCATGGATCCAGGACATTTTTTTTTTGTATGTTGTTCTTCAATATTCTCTTCTCATGCAGTTCCTTTAATACACACATTCATCTTACTAGCTATTTTCAAAGGGCTACATAGGTGGGGAATTGTAGAGTTTTTGAATCTTGGTGTGGGTGACAGAGGCTGATGGCCAAAGAAGATTAGGGTTAAGTTATTTGGGAAGCAAAAAGTGAGTGAGGTGGAAATTCTCCAAACAGTCTTGTAATGAGGCTGCCCCCCACCTCCCATTACTACAATGTTCTATTTCCACCCTAAAGTAAGTCATGGGACAATCATGTATTCATTGATGGAGCCATTTCACTAGGCAATCCATTCTATTAGGTAAACATCAGCTCACAAACCCAGTTCCAGAATGATTTTGCAGAATGAGAATGCTGAGGAGAACTGTCACATTTTAATTACATGAGGCTTCAGCGTGGAGATGACTGTGTTCTCCCAAGGCACGTCACTGAGTACCAGGAACATCCTCCAACATGGACAAGAACTGCACAGGCTCCTTTCAGTCTCTGCAAAGGAGGTTCCGTCTGCATAGGCCAACACTATTTCTTTTTGTTACTTATTTCCCTTCTTTTCCTTGGCTTCCATTTCCATGCAGCTTCTTTACCTGCACTTGCTCCTCCTCCTTCTAAATAATCCTGATGCTCATCTCTGCAGGGGCCATGAAACCAGAGAATCGCCATGGGGGCAAACTGCATGTTGTGATTGAACTGTCAGTTGTAAGTTTCCTTCCTCTTGGCTAACAGGTGTGCATTGAACAATCTCATAAATTTTGTAGAATTGAGCCAGACGACTTATGTATAAGGCATATTGTGAAAGCAAAGACATTTCTTCCTCCCAAGACACTCTGGTTTTGGAAGGCCTGCCCACTGCTCCACCCGCATGCTGGCTCATGGAGAGCAATCAAGGCATATTCTTTTTTCTTTACTGTGGAAGAATCTTCCTTTTACAAAACAAAGCCAGGCCTAGCACGGTAGCCTAAAGTCCTCACTTGCACAGGCCAGGATCCCATATGGGTGCTGGCTCTAATCCCAGTGGTCCACTTCGCTTCCCATCCAGCACCCTGTTTGTGTGGCCTGGGAAGCAGTTGAGCATGGCCTAAAGCCTTGTGACCCTGCATGCACATGGGAGACCTAGAAGAAGCTCCTGGCTCCTGGTTTCAGATCAACTCCGCTCTGGGCATTGTGGTCACTTTGAGACTGAATTATTGAACAGAAGATCTCTGTCTTTCCTCCTCTCTGTTTATCTGCCTTTTCAATAAAGGAGGCTGAATGGGACTTCTCTCCTTGACTACTCCCTTCCTCCACATTCAGCAATAAAAAAAAAAAAAAAAAAAAAAGAATGTGGAAATTGTGATCTCACCCAATGTCCTGTAGCCCTGGACCCTATTCATCCTAATCACCTATGTAAAAATCACCAAAAATAGGATAAAATAAATAAAAATTAAAAAAATAGGAGAAGGTGACAAAGAAAAGCTTTGCTGAGATGTTATCCTGAACTCACAATCTTTGCTTTCAGAATTTGGAATATATCACACGATTCTCTTCTGACCTATAGTCTCCTGTGAGAGATCAGCTATGAATTTAATTGTACTTCTTCTATGTGTCTATTGATCTGTTTTTTTTTTTTTTTTTCATGTACATTGAAGGATTTCTTCCTTGTGTTCCATTGACTAGAGCTTGATTATCTTGCATTGTGGTCAAGATTACTTTTGGTCAAAACACCTGTAGGGTGTTCTGTGCCCTTCCTGGATGTTAATGTCCATTCTTTCTGCAGTTTATGAAATTTCTCATTTGTTACTTCATTGAATTTGTTCTTTAAAATAGATTTATTTTATGTTTATTGGGAAGTCAAATATATAGAGCAGGAGAGTCAGAGGAAGATCTTCTGCCTGTTGACTTACTTCCCCAGTATCAGTGATGGCAGGAGATGAGTTGATTCGTAAACAGGAGCCAGGAGCCTCTTCTAGGTCTCCAGTCTGGGTGCAGCATCGCATGGTTTGGGCCATCCTTCACCGTTTTCAAGGACACAAGCCAGGAGCTGTAGTGTTAGTCGGGTCGTGGGTATTAGAACTAGTGTCCTATGAGTTCTTGATGCATGAAAAATGATGATTCTGAACTCTAGACTACCATGCCCTTCCCATTGAATTCATTTCTTTGTTAAAGATTTATTTATTTTTGTTACAAAGTCAGATATACAGAGAGGAAGAGAGACAGAAAGAAAGATCTTCCGTCTGATGATTCACTCCGCAAGTGAGTGCAACAGCTGGAGCTGAGTCAATCCATAGCCAGTAGCCAGGTGTTTCTTCTGGGTCTCCCACATGGCTGCAGGATCCCAGAGCTTTGCGCTGTCCGCAACTGCTTACCCAGGCAGAAGCAGAGAGCCAGATGGACATGGAGCTACCAGGATTAGAACCTGCACCCACACGGGACCCCGGGTGTCTCCAAGACGAGGACCCCAGCTGCTAGCCCATGCCGCTTAGCCCATTGAATGCATTTTTAAACAGAACTTCTCTTTCTGCACCTTCTAGAATTTCTATAACTCTTCTATGTGGGCCTTTTAATAGTGTGCCTTACTTCTTAAATACCTTATCTTCTTTTACAGGTTTACTCAGCTCTGCTTCCACCTTTTAATTGTTTTCCCATTGTAATAAGAAATATGTTTGAACTCTGTAATTATACTTCTGCCACTGTCATTCTGTATTCTCTATCTTCTCAATGTAGTCCTCAGTTATCACTGAGGGTGCTAAAGGTTTTTGTACCTTGGCAGGGGAGTCTTCAGTTTTCTATGTTGTGATTTGGTCTTTGCTTTTACGCTTGATAATTGTGCTTCTCATTAGCTGACTTTTGCTTTTTTGTATATATTTTTATTCTGAAATTTTGAATTTTGTGATTCAATATTGTATAGACTGGGATTCTACCCCACAGCACAACAAATTTTCCCCATAATTCCATAATTATGTCATAATTCCATCAGTCTCTTACTGAAGTGTGCCCAAGCATTGCTGGTACAGACAATGTCAGACAGTTCAGCAACCCATTGTCTACATATTCCCAACAATTTTATTGGGAGTCCACCATTTGTTTGCAAGCAGGAATTAATGTTGCATTGTTCCAACACATCTGGATATGGTAGGCACCAGTATTTCATTCTTATATATTTCCATAAATGAGAAGTCATGAAACAAGGTCAAATACTGGTATGAATTAGAATAACAGCTACAACAACCACCACAGCAATTACAACACCATGGAAACACCACCACTGAGTAAACAGCACAAGTGTGACAAAAAAAAAAATCACAAAAGTCTCTTATGGCCCAGCAGCGTGGCCTAGTGCCTAGTCCTCACCATGAGCGTGCTGGGATCCCATATGAGCAACGGTTCTAATTCCGGCAGCTCCACTTCCCATCCAGCTCCCTGTTTGTGACCTGCGAAGGCAGTCAAGCATAGCCCAAAGCTTTGGAATCCTGCACCCGTGTGGGTACTTGGAGGAGGTTCCTGGCTCCTGACTCTGGATCAGCACAGCATTGGCCCTTGAGCTCACTTGGGGAGTGAGTCATCGGACGGAAGATCTTCCTCTCTGTCTCTCTTCCTCTTTGTATATCTGACTTTGCAATAAAAATTAACCAATCTTTATTGAAAAAAAGTCTCTTGTGAAAAATGATGCCACCATGTAATCCATGAGGCTGTGAGGGATTCAAAAAAAGGAAAGAATATATCTGGGATAAGTGAAACTGAGATCTAAAACATTAAAAGATGGAATGCAGCAAAAAAATAATAAATGAAACAGTCAAAAACTAACAAACAAATAAAACCCAGTATGGATCAGGTCATTGAAGTTATACTTTCCATGATGGTTTCTGAATATTAGCGAGAAAGTATGTATTTACTCTTTTGGGATTGATACATTTCACTGAGCATAATGGACTCTCCTTGGAACTACCTGGTTGTAAAGGCATAATTTTGTCCTTCTTAATAGATAATACTATTTCATGGAGTAGAAGTAACACAGTTTCTTTAACTGTTCTTCTTTGGGAGCACATCTGGATTGTTTCCATGTCTTTGCTAGTGTAGATTGTGCTTCTGCAAACATAGGCTTATAGATCCTCTTTACATATGCAGATTTTATTCATATGAAATGAATATATTCCTATTGGGTATATTCGTAGGAGAGGAGAACTGTATCATATGGTAGACTTGTTTACAATTCTCCCAGCACTCTCCATACTGATTTCCACAATGGTTGCATTAGCCTACACTGCCACCAGCAGTGAAGGAGACTACCTTTCTCCCCAAATCTTTGCCAGCAGGTACTGTTACTTGAGTTCTGAGTGTAGGCCAGTCTCACTGGAGTTAGCTGGTACTTCAACATGGCTTTCAATTGGATCTCTTTGATGCCTTGGGATACTAAGCATCTTTTCATATGTCAGTTAGCCATTTGAGTCTGTTCTATTGAAAAATGTCTGCTCAATCCTTTGCCCATTTCTTGACAGGCTTGCTTGCTTGTTTGTTTTTTTATTGTCCCTTGGATTCTGTGCTCTTCGTAAATCCTGGATATTAGTCTCATATCAGTCGTGTGGGGTTCAAATATTTCTCTGTTTCTGTTGGTTAATTCCTCATGTTGTTAACTCTCTCCTTTGCTGCACAGAATTTTTTTTAGTTTGATGTAGTCCCATTTAAGGCATTTAAGGTTGCTCTCTTCTATGTTAAAGGGATCTGTACTTACAATTTCTTTCTCAGCCTTGAAATTCTTTGCGTACACAGTGCCATTGACTTGTGCTCATTAACTGTGTATCCTGCTACTCTGCCAAAATCTCTAATGAGTTCCAGCAGTCTCTTGACTGAGTCTTTGGTTCTCGTATGTAGAGAATCATGTAGTCTTCAAGTAGCAATAATTTCAGTTCCTCATTTCCAATTTGGATTTCTTTAATTCTTTTCTTTCTTGTCTGATGGCTCTGGTAAGGACTTCCAATACTATGGTGAAGAGTAGTGGTGACAGATGTCATCCCTGTCTAATTCTTGATTTTAGTGGATAGATTTCCAATCTTTCTCCATTTAGTATGATGCTCACATTGGTTTTCTCATATATGGCTTTTATTGTGTTGTAGAATGCTCCTTTGCTGGAGCATCTTCAGTAACATTCACAGTGCCTCTGTCTTTTCTTCTATCTTTTGCCATTGCCATTCTGGTTGGTAGGTTCTTCTCCTTAATGCACATTCCTAAACTGAATTACCTGCATGTCTGCGGGTTGATTTCTATGTTCACTCAGTGCCCAAGATTAGGAAAACGCCAGTTCACCTGAATAACAAACACACAAACAAAAGCAAAAAGCAAAAAACTCTGCATGAACTAATTATCTGGTTACAGAAAATGGGTGGACACCACAGTGAGCTCTGTCAGAGATCTGGCACTCCCCAAAGGCTGCCAATGCCATGTACAGGCCAATGCTTGACAAAGGCCAACATGCCCTCTCCTATCAGAGCTCAAGCAGGGCTGATGCCAGCACCCATGTCAGTGAGGGAATAAAACCTTTGTCTCCACTACCCTGCTTGTCTTTCCCACTTGAGACCCTCTCTTCTCCTGTGCATTCCTCCACCACAAGGGATAGGCCCAGGAACAGACTTCTCTTTGCATAATAAAGGTCTGTTTGTTTGTACTTAGTTGGTATTTTCTTTCTTTAGCACATCTAACAGAAAATGTGGAACATCTACTTCACAGAACACTAATCAACCACTAAAAAGATTTTGTCATTTTCCCATCTATTGAAGGGCATTGCAAGTTCTCATGTTGTTTGGTGTATGAATTAAATTCTACCACATTTTAATGTTATTTGGATAGCCATCTTCAAAGCAATTTTTGAAGTTTTATGATTTATGGTCTCCAAAGTGCTAGAGAATATGCTGAGACTCAGGTGAACATTGGGAAAAACTGCTTAATATTCTTCCAAACCAGCAAACTATTACATGTTCCACCAGCAATGAGTGAGAATTTCTATTTCCGTCATGCTTTATTGAAGTTTTAATTTGTGTTAGGAGTGCTCTTGACTCTTGATTGGTGTGCATTACTGCTGTATTTTCTGTGTATTTTTCCTTATGAAAGAATGTTGAGTGTTTCTTTGTGTCTTTCCTGGAAAGCTGCAAACCTTGTAATGGAGTAGCTGTTTAGATATTATTTTTTTTCTCTTTTTAATTTGTCTTTTTCAGTGTTGAATGTATAATTTCTTTCTTTGTTTCTAAAGTGTAACTTACTCATT
This sequence comes from Ochotona princeps, assembly GCF_030435755.1. Classification (NCBI taxonomy): domain Eukaryota; kingdom Metazoa; phylum Chordata; class Mammalia; order Lagomorpha; family Ochotonidae; genus Ochotona; species Ochotona princeps. The sequence continues at coordinate 3,933,014 of NC_080866.1, read as the reverse complement.
TGAAAGTCAGAGACTTTTCTGTGCTGTTTAGCTGTGCCTCAACTCTGGGTTACGAGCCAATCATGGCAGGAACCTCTGCCAAATCTTGCCTCCAGGGCTTGAGTCTAGTACAGGAGGACCCTCTGCCTCCCGGAGCTTGAACTCCACAACCCCGGGCTTGGTTGGAAACTTTCGCAGGCCCCAGCACCAAGCTCCTATCCCCAGGATTCCCACTCAAAAGTGCTGCTCCACTGAGAGACAACAAGGCCTCCTGTCACCAGGCAGGCAGGCTTTTCTGAGTGGGCTCCCGCTGAGAGACTCTGCCCAGGCCGAATTTTGCTGAACCAATTCTGGTTTGGGTCTCCAGCTGTGCCCAGCAGGGCTCATTGCTTGATGCACCAGCAGCTTGCTATTCAGAGTTTGTAGTTCTCAGCCCTGAGCCTGGTTGGAAGACTTTGTGGGCTGACCCTAGTGCCAGACCCCTCTCCCTGCGGCTCTCACTCCAAGGCGTTGTCCCACTGCGATACACACTGTCTGTGTAGCTGTGCCTCGATACTGGATCACGAGCCAATCCCGGCAGGGTCCTGTGCTAAGTCTTGCCTTCAGGGCTTGAGTCTAGCCAGGAGGACCCTAATCTGCCCGCCCGGAGCTTGAACTCAACAACCCCTGGCTGGGTTGGAAACTTCCGCGGGCTCCAGCGCCAAACACCCATCTCCAGGATTCCCACTCAAAAGTACTGCTCTGTTGAGAGACTACATGGCCTCCCTCCACTGGGCCAGCAAGCCTTTCTGAGTGGGCTCCTGTTGACAGACTATGCCCGGATTCTGCTGAACCAGTTCTGGTTTGGGGTCTCCAGCTGTGCCCTGCAGGGCATACTGGCAGCAGCTGTTTTCTGCTTTTGAGTTCACAGCCCTGACACCTATAGGAAACTACTTTCTCTCTTGCAATCTCTCAATGGTGGGTTCGGAGACGTGAGGGGTGTGCCGCAGTGCCCCTGTTAGCTTGCTCTTCTGCCCAGGTCATGAGGTTTTAGTGAGTGTTGCCCAGCCTCTGAAGCTCAGGCTGAAACTGGCAATAGGTTCCACTGGTTTCTCTAACAGCCAGTCCACTGTTCAGAACTGAGATGGGGATTTCTGCATCACAGCCCCAGAGCACCACTCCAGATCCCTCTGCACTCTCTCAAAGCTGCTGAGCAGCTGGGAGGCACGTTTCTGGGAAACCGCCCCTGCTTGTCTTCTACTTCTGCACGAAATGATGCCCCTTTTGTTCAATCCAGTAGCCTCCTCTCAGGGCTCCTGCACTCCAGTGGACTGTGACCCTCTCTGTGTGGGCGCCTATCCTTCCAGCCACCTTTGTCTTCCCTGGAACGGCTGTGACTCCGCCACCTTCCCCCTGCCTGGGATCATGACTCACCATGTTTCTTGCTGTGTGCTGTATTTTCCCTCTTACTTTTTATGGTTGTCTTTCCACGCTGTGTAGATCTTCTTACTTCGGTGAACTCCAGTCACCTTCTGGCTCCTCTCCCTACAATTCTGTGTCTCCTGGCTTGTTTCTCCGCTGGATCGCCACCCCATCTCCCTACTCCTCCCTATACCAGCTCTCTGCAGTTGGCCATCTTGCATAAATGCTTCCCCTAATAACTTTTTTGTTTGTTTGTTTTATTATCATTTCTGGGTTTTTTTTTCGCATGGGATGAAATGAAAATGTAGCTAATACACTTTTGGTTGCTTCTTTAACAGCAATTGTATTTTTTAATTCATTTATTATTCTTAATTCATTAATTACATTGTATTATGTGACACAGTTTCATAGGTACTTGGATTCTCCCCACACCTCCCCAAACCCTCCCACCATGGTGGATTCCTCCACCTTGTTGCATAACCACAGCTCACGTACAGTTGAGATTCTCCCATTGCAAGCATATATCAAACATAGAGTCCAGCATCTTATTGTCCAGTCAAGTTCAACGGCTTCTTAGGTATACCCTCTCTGGTCTAAAGACAGAGCCAGCAGAGTATCAACCCGATCAATCAAAAGCTCCTACATACCATCAGCAAAAATTTACATCATTATGGAATTAATTGACATAGTAATGAGTAACTAATATGGTAAAAGTAAATGCGAGTTCTAACCCCCTCCAGTGACCACCTCATTGACATTTCAATTTTAGTTTAAACACAACATATAACATTACTAACATAACTTGTTACAGATAACATTGTGTCATCTTAAATTAAGGCAAACATGTGGTATTTAACCTTTTGGGATTGGTTCATTTCCCTTAGCATTATGGTTTCCAGTTTGGCCCATTTGGCCACAAAGAACTGCATTTTATTTTTTTTTTAATAGCTGAGTAGTATTCCATGGAGTAGATGAACCATAGCTTTCTTATCCAATCCTCTGCTGATGGGTTTTGGCTGCTTCCATGTTTTTGCAATTACCGATTGTGCTGCTATGAACATAGGAGTGCATGTTGGTTTCTCATAAAAGAATTGTTCTGGATATATTCCTAGGAGTGCCATTGCCAGATCATACAGTATGTTGAATTTGCATTGTTTGAATGTTCTCCATACTGATTTCCATAGAGGCTGTACCAGCCTGCAGCCCCACCAGCAGTGGAGTAGGGTTCCCTTTTCCCCACAACCTCGCCAGCAAGTGTTGTTGGTGCTTTGATTCATGTCGGCCACTCTTACTGTTGTTAGGTGGTTCCTCATTGATGTTTTAATTTGGATTTCCCTTATTGCCAGGGAACTTGAGCATTTTTTCATATGTTTATTTGCCATTTTTGTTTGTTCCTTTGTGAAGTGTCTGCCCATTTCCCGTGCCCATTTCTTGAGTGGCTTGTTTGTTTTGGTGTTTTGGCTGTTTCGTAGTTCTTTGTATATTCTGGAGATAAGCCCTCTGTCACCTACGTAGTGCACAAAGATCTTCTTCCATCTGTGGGCTGCTTTTTTACTTTATTGATTGTTTCCTTTGCTATACAGAAGCTTCTTAGCTTGATGAGGTCCCATTTGTTTATTCTGGTCTGGATTTCTATTGCTTTTGGAGTTGTTTTTAGGAAGTAGGGACCTACCCCTGGAGTTGTTTTTAGGAAGTAGGGACCTACCCCTAGATCTTGCAGAGTATTTCCAACATTTTCTTACAAACGTTTGAAGGTTTCTGGATGTAGGTTTAGATCTTATATCCATTTAGATTTGATCTTGGTGTATGGTGAGAGATGTGGGTCTATCTTTTTGTTTCTGCAGGCTATCAACCAGTTGTCCCAACAGCATTTATTGAAAAGACCTCTCCCATTTGCTTGGGTTGTCATTTTTCTTTTTGTCAAAGATTATTTGGCTGTATCTGTGTGGGTTCCTGTCTGGTGTTTCTATTCTGCTCCATTGATCTTCTTCTCTATTTTTTGCCAGTACCACGCAGTTTTGATAAGCACTGCCCTATAGTATGTCCAGAGGTCTGGAACTGTGATTCCCCATGCTAACTTCCTGTTCTTGAGAATGGTTCTATCTATTCGTGGTTTTTGTGTGTTTCCAGATGAACCTTTGAGTCACTGTTTCCTGATCTGTGAAGAATGTTTTGGGCAATTTGATTGGGATTGCGTTGAATGTATATATTGCTTTTGGCAGTATAGACATTTTAATGATATTGATTTTACCTATCCAGGAGCATGGGATGTTACTCCATCTTTCGAAGTCTTGCTCAGTTTCTTTTTTAAGTAGTTTGTCGTTTTCTTCAAATAGGTCTCCTATATTTTTGGTTAGGTTAATTCCCAGATACTTCATGCTTTTCTGAGTTATTTTGAATGGTATCTTGCTGGTTAGATCTTTTTCCAACTTAGGGCTGTTTGCATACACTATGGTTGTTGATTTTTTCCATTAATCTTGTATCCTGCCACTCTACCAAATTCTCATATAAGATCTAGTAGTCTCTGTATTGAGTCTCTTGAGTCTCCTATGTAAAGAATCATATCATCTGTGTATAGTGAAACCTTGACTTCTTCGATTCCCATTTGGATTCCTTTGATTTCTTTGTCTTGTCTTATGGCCTCAGCAAGTCCCTCTAGGACTATGTTGAATAGTATTGGAGGAAGTGGGCATCCTTGTCTTGTTCCAGATTTCAGTGGGAAGGGATCCAGTTTTTCTCTATTGAGTATGATGCTGGCGTTGGGTTTTTCATATAAGGCTTTGATTACGTTGTGGATTTTTCCATCTATGCCTACCTTGGTTAGGGTTTTTAGCAGGAAGTGGTGTTGGATTTTGTCAAAAGCTTTTTCTGCGTCTATTGATACTATCATGTGATTCTTGTTTTTTCAGTTTTTGGATGTGATGTATCACATTTATGGATTTCCGCATGTTGAACCATCCCTGCATTCCAGGGATGAATCCTACTTGGTCTAGATTAATGATCTGTCGGATGATTTTTTGAATTCTATTGGCGAGGATTTTGTTGAGAATCTTAGCGTCGATGTTCATCAGAGAAATAGGTCTGTAGTTTTCCTTCTCAGTTGGGTCTCTGTCGGGTTTTGGGATTAAGGTGATTTTGGCTTCATAAAACAAGTTTGGAAGAGTGCCCTCTTTTTCTATTGTATTGAAGAGTTTGTAGAGGATTGGGGTCAGTTCTGTTCGGAATGTTTTGTATAATTCTACAGTGAAGCCGTCTGGGCCTGGGCTGTTCTTTTTTGGGAGATGTTTAATCACTGATTCAATCTCTGCTTCAGTTATGGGTTTGTTCAGGTCGTTTGTTGCCTCTGGGCTAAGTTTTGTCAAGTTGTATAAGTCTAAGAATTTTCCACTTCTTGCTGGTCTTCTGATAGGTTGGATATAGTGCTTTGTAAAATTTCTAATTATGTTCTTAATGGTTGCAGTGTCTGTTGTTATGTTGCCTTTTTCATCTTTGATGGTGTTAATTCTTGCTTTCTCTTGTTTTTAATTTGTCAGTCAGGCCAGCAGCGGTGTCTATTTTGTTTACCTTTTCAAAAAACTAGCTTATTGATTCATTGATTTTGTGTATAGTTTTTTTTTGTTTCTATCTGGTTGATTTCCTCACTTGTTTTTATTATTTCTTGTTTCCTGTTGTATGTGGGGCTCTTCTGTTGCTGTTTTTCTAAATCCTGGAGGTGTGTGGTTAGTTCCTGTATTTGGCGCCTCTCTTGGGCCTTGACATGGGCTCCAACTGCAATGAATTTACCCCTTAGCACTGCTTTCACCGTGTCCTACATGTTTTGAAATGTTGTGTCAGAGTTTTCATTGGTTTCCATAAATTTTTTGATCTCATCTTTAATTTCTTCTCTGATCCATTTTTCGTTTAATAGCATATTGTTCAGCCTCCAAGAGTTTCTGTATTTCCTGGGCCATTTTGAATTGTTGATTTCCAGTTTCATTCTGTGGTGGTCTGAGAGGGTACATGATATGATTCCTATTTTTTTGAAGTTATTTAGGTTTGCTTTGTGTCCTATCATGTGGTCAATCCTGGAGAAGGTGCCATGCACTGCTGAAAAAAATGTATAATCTGTGGCCTTGGGGTAAAATGTTCTATAAATGTCTACCAAGTCCAGTTGTTCTATTGTTTGTATGAGCTCTGTTGTTTTTTGTTGAGTTTTTGTTTTGTTGATCTGTCTATTGTTAGCGGAGTGTTAATGTCACCCACTATTGTTGTGTGTATATCAATGTCTCCTCTTAAGTCTGTAAGTAATTGCTTCATGTAGCTAGGCGCATTGGAATTAGGGGCATATATATTCACAATGGTGATTACTTTCTGATGTATCAGTCCCTTCAACAGTATATAGCGACCTTCCCTGTCTTTTTTGATGTCTGTCAGCTTGAAGTCTATATCATCTGAAATTAGAATAGCTGCCCCAGCCTTTTTTCTCATCCATTGGCATGAAATATTTTTTCCCATACCTTTACTTTCAGTTTCTTAGAGGCTTTTCTGGTTAGATGTGTCTCTTGTAGGCAACAGATTCTTGGGTTCTGTTTCAGGATCCAGTCTGTTAATCTATGCCTTTTGATTGGTGAGTTTAGGTCATTTGTGTTTAGAGATAATATTGATAGGTTGTGATTTTGGGCTGCCATGAGTGTGTGTAAGTGTATAAGTGTGTATTTGCGACTATTAGAGTTTCTGATTGGTTGACTTTCCTTGTATGGATTTTAGTGGCGAAGTCTTCCCATTTGCCATCTTTGATTTTGGTTTTCATTTTTTCTCTCTGGGTTTAGCACCTTCCTGAGGAGGTTTTCCAGAGCTGGTTTCATGCTGGTGTATTCTTCTAGTTTCTCTTTGCTGTTGAAACATTTAATTTCATTCTCAAATAAAAATGAGAGTTTTGTCGTGTACACTATTCTCGGTTGGCAGTTGTTTTATTTCAGGAATTTAAAGGTTTTACCCCACTCTCTTCTTTCCTGGAGTGTTTCTTCTGTGAGATATGCTGTGATTCTAATTTGCCTTCCTCTGAAAGTAATTTTGTCCTTTTTTCTTACTTGTCTTAGAATTGTTTCCTTGTATTCGCTTGAAGGCAGTTTGAGGACCACACGTCTGGGTGAGGATCGCTTTGCGTCGAATCTATTGGGGGTTCTTTTTCCTTCCTGGATTTGTGCTGGATTTATATTTCCCGTGTTCTGGAAGTTCTCCTGTATTATCTCATTGAACACCCGTTGCAAGCCTATCTCCTTTTACACTCCCTCTGGAAGGCCTGTTATTCTAATATTTGATTTTTTGAGGTTATCTTTCATTTCCTGTATGGACCTATTGGCTTTCTCCAGATTTGTCTCCAACTATTTGATAAACTGCTGCCTTTCCTTCTGAATGTCTTCCAGTTCTGATATTCTGTCCTCTGCTGTGTTCATTCTGTTGGTTAGGCTCTCGATTTTGTGTTCTATTTTGAGGATTCTCTTTTTGACTTGATTTATTTCTACAATGACATGGTTTTCGAATCCTTGGACTCTTTCCAGTGCTTCTCGCTGTCTCTGATGAATCTCATCACTACTTTCTTAAATTCCTTATCTGGTAATTCCTCTATGTCATCATCTTGCATCTCAGGTATTGAGATTAGTTTTTGGTTGTATTGGGAGGGAGTGCTTGATCTTTCTTCTGGGGCATTGCTTTTTCTGATACTTCTCCTCATTGTGTTGTTGTTTCTTGCCATTTTGGGATTTTAGCCTCTGACTTGCTTGTCTGGAGCCGTTGCCCTCGGTGCTGTAGCTTATCGGAAGTGTGACCAGCAACTGCTGTATGGAGTGTTGGCCTAAGTATACTTCTTGTTACTCTATTGGGGACAGCAGATGATGGTGAGGTGCGTGTTGATTGGCTTTATTTGTGCCTGGGCTTATAGCTCTGGCACTTGTCTCTGTTGTAGCTAGTTGGTTGGGTGTTGTCCTATGTGTGCCAATGTGGATAGTGTTTAAGTGATATAGTTTGTATCCTTGGGCTTCTTCTCTTTGCTCTGGTAGATGTAGAGCTTACTGTTCCACACCCAACTATGACATTAAAGATGTATTCCCCTGTTGAAAAACCCCCTGCTGTGGCCCTGCTTGCCTGTGCTTCTTTCCGGTTGAGGAGATCTGTTGGGTTGTGCCACTAACTCTGGGGCTCTAGCTAAGCACAGCAGGGGGTTTTGTCTGAGACTCCAGCTGCTTGTTGTTCGGAGTTTGTGGGCCACAGCCCCCAGCTGGGTCAGGAGGCTCTATGTCCCAGCCCTAGTGCCAAGCCTTCCCCCTGCCACTCCCACTCAAAGTTGTTGCCCCACTGGGAGACACACTGCTCCACGCCTCCTCCATCTGGGTTAGTTGACTCTGCTCAGCTGTGTTTTGCCTCTTGGGCTCAGGGCCTCTGCGCCACTTCAGGCCACAGGTCTACAGAGCCTTGTCCTACCTCTTGGCTTGGGGCCGGAGCCATGTGTAGCTGGGGACCTGCGCCACCTCAGGCCACATGTCCGCAGTCTCATCTTGCCTCTTGGGCTCGGGGTCTCTGCGCCACCTCAGGCCACAGGTCCACAGAGCAGGTCCCGCCTCTTGGGCTTGGGGTAGGAGCCGCATATAGCTGGGCCCCTGCGCCACCTCAGGCCACAGGTCTGTAGAGCTGTGTCCCACCTCTTGGGCTTGGGGCGGGAGCTGTGTGTAGCTGGCGTCCCTGCGCCACCTCAAGCCACAGGTCCACAGAGTCTCGTCTTGCCTCTTGGGCTCGGGGCGGGGGCTGGGGCCATGGCCGCGTGTAGTAGGGGCCTCTGCGCCACCTCAGGCCACAGGTCCGCAGAGTCTCGTCTTGCCTCTTGGGCTGGGGACCCGTGCTGCACACCGCGGGGGTCCCTGTCCTGGGGCCCTTCCTCCTGTTGTTTGGAATCTACACCCTAGGCTGGGTTGGAAAGATCCGTCAAGTTCTTCTCCCTGGAATTCCCACTCAAAGGAATTGTCCCACTGGGAGAAGTACTACAGCGGCTCTACTGCCAGGCCAGCAGGCTTTGTTGAGCAGCCTCCAGCTTCTGTCGGATGGGAGAACTTGCCCCGAGGTTCTGCAAAACCAGCTATGCTTCGGGTTTTCCTGCTGAGCTGAACAGAGCAGGGGATCTGCTCAAGTTCACAGTCCTGCCCTGTATCCTTTACAAGGCTTTTCTTTCTCTCTCTTTTTTTTTTTTTTTTTTGCACTTTTTCAAAGGTGTTCCGCCAATGGGAACAGAGCCATGGGAGTCATGTAGCCGTGCTCCCACCAGCCTGCACCTCTGTCCAGGGAGGCTCTGCCGAGTGTTACCCCGCTCCTCTTGCTCAGGCTGAGCCCAGCAACAGTTTCCACTGGTGTCTCTTGTAGCTAGTCAACCCTTCAGTGCTGAGTTGGAGATTACTGTAACCTGAACCCAGAGTGCAGCTCCAGTCTCCTCTGCACTCTCTCAAAGCTGCTGACCTGCTGGGAGGGTCGTTTCTGGACAACCTCCCCTGCTTATTTTCGTGGGTTGATGCTCCCTTTGTTCAATCCAGTAGCCTCCTTTAGGATCTCCTGCACTCCAGTGGTCTGTGCCCCTGTGGGTGCGGACGCCTGTCCTTCCAACTGCCTTTGACCTCCCTGGAATGGCTGAGATTCTGCCGCCTTCCCCCTGGCTGGGTTCGCGACTCACCAAAATTCTCGTGGCATGCTGTCTCCCCTTTTTTCCTTTTTATGGTTGTCTCTCCACGCTGTGTAGATCTTCTTAATTCAGCGAACACCAGTGACCTTCCTACACCTATCCCCATAATTCTGTGTCTCTTGGTTTGTTTCTCTGCTGGATTGGTTCCCCGCTGTCCCCACTCTGACCTACACCAGCTCTCTATGGTGGGCCATCTTCCCTCTGTCTCCTACCCCTAATAACTTAACCCTAATCTTCTTTGGCCATCAGCCTCTGTCTCCCACACCAAGATTCAAAAACTCTACAATTTCCCAAATATATAGCCCTTTGAGAGTAGCTTAAGATGAATGTGTGTATTAAAGGAACTGCATGAGAAGAGAATATTGAACACCAACCTACAAAAAAAAGTCCTGGATCCATGATAATGTGGTGATTGTCAAGAGAAATATTCCCTATTACATAGAACACTGAATCCTACAGATGATACTAAGCCAGACTTTGATGAAAGTGTGAATGGATGGCTAGATGGGTCCAGAGGCAAAGTCCAAGCCTCATTAGTTTAAGGAAAAGTTCCCTAATGAAATATTTAAACTGAACTTCAAAGGATCAATGAGTACCAGATGAATAACAGTTGCTCTAGTGGTGAAGACACTGGTGGAGGGGTCAGCATTGTGGCCACTATCTGTAACTTAACCTATACTTTATGCCATTACTTGTGATGCCCACATCACAGGTTGTGGGAGCTCTTTGAAGTATTTTTCCAAGAGTTGGTCTGAAACAACACTGTCCATTCAATGTTTGAAGTATGTTTTTAATGTAAGAAACATAATGAGATATACCATCTTAGAAAAATATGAATAAAATTCTTCTAACCCTGCCCTGCAAATGATACCTATAAATGCTCTCTTGATGGAGCAAAGGAACAGCACCCACCAAAAGTAAAACAAATGTGAAGGACATCCCAATAAAAAAACAACAGAAGAAATCAAACAATGAATTACCCATTGCTAAAATGACAGGGCCAAATTATCACCTATTCGTATTAACCCTGAATATAAATGGCTAAACCCACCAATCAAATGCCATAGATTAGTAGACTGGATTAAAAAAAAAAACAATTCTATCTTTTTCCTACGGGAGACATATCTCACCAACAAAGATCAGCAGAAACTGCATCTCACAGATTCTGATGATTTTGTTTTTATTTTCTTTTCTTCAAAATTTTTTTTCTAATTAATTTTTCACTCCCTCATAGATCATATTGTAATCTGCAAGAAGGCTTTGATTTTCTTTCATTCCTTCAGTGATACATTAGTCATTCAGTGGCATGTTATTTAACTTCATGGCATTGTAAATTTCCATCTTTATTTCTGCTGTTGATTTTGTATTGTGACTTTTCATCTAAGGGGAAGCATAGTTACTGTGTAAGGGAGACTATCATATCCAGATGGTAGGATCCAAAGCAGTACGTATCTTTGCTTCAGATCAAAGATGGACTCCCAATGAAGCTTTGAAATATGTCATGACAATACCATGCTGGACTATTTTTTTTATTAAGTAAAGCAAACATTTATTAAATTGTGATAAAAACATTTCATCAAATTACAAAACCTGAGCAAGAAAAACAAACGGCACATGCTTAACTGTAGTTGACATTCAAATAAAATTTGCATTCCCAAAATATTATACAATAATTAGAAAATACCAGCCAAAGTAATATCAGGATACTTTTACATGCGGTCTCAACAAATTTGAACAGAAGCAAATTTTAACAAAGGTAAATTTTACAGTGAAACATAGCAGTAGATTAAGGATCTTAACATGTTTATTTTACTGCTATTTGACACTATGATACAAAAATAAGAGGATTTACTTGACATTTTTAATAAATATCTCATGGGCTGTTGAGTGCCTTACTGGTGAAAAGATTTAACTGGCTAATCTCATCAGTCCATTTTGTACATTTAGTAAGCATCAACTCTGCCCTATATAACTCTTCATGCAATTCACAGCACACAAATGGTTATCATATTAAATACTGGACTTTCTGCTATTGTCTATGTATGCGTGCAAGGATGACCTTATAACTTCTTATGAAGAACTATACTATCATACGAATTTAGATGAAATCAGTTGACGGAGGGTTGGATTTGGGGAACGGGAAGAGAAATCCCAGAGCTCATGGAACTGTATCACAAAATAGCAATAATAGTTTTTTAAAAAAATGTTAAAAATAAGAAATATTGCCTAAACAAAACCAGGTGGAAACTCAAGACATACTACAGAAAATGGACAAAAGTTATGCTTTCATAAGGGTCTCAATTCCACAAGAGGATATCATACCCATGAATGCATACATTTGCCCAAAACAAGAGCAGTGAGATAAATACAGCAAATATTATCAGACTTAAAGGGAGGCAGGTTACTCAAAACCATGGCAATTCCATAATGTTGCAAATTGCTGTTGATGTTATATTGGGACTCTTAATTGACTGGGATGATATTCTACCAGCTCTAACTTCAGACCAGAAATGGTCTCCCCAAGAAACCGTTCAACCAATCTGGACAATAAGTAGCTAGACTCTAACTTGGTATATGTTTGCAAGGAAAGAATCTTGATTGAATTTTTAACTATAATACAGCATCAAGGTGGAGGAATCCACACAGGGGTAGGGGCGTGCAGAGGGGTGGGAGGATTCCCAGAGCCTATGAAACAGTCACATAATGCAAAATAATTAATAAAAAAATCATACTCCGGTTTCTGCCTCACACTTTGAAATCTCAAGGTCACACAGCTCCTGTGGATAGTGTAGCAAGACTGTTCTCAAGTATCATAGGCACCCATCTGATCAGCCTATTGCACTTCTCTCAATGTGCCATTTTATGTCTTGACCAGAGCAAATGCATTATACTACTAAAACATAAAACTAAAATTCCAAAGATTTTTGAATCTCTGAGATGAAAATAGTGAAATTCAATAGGAAATAGATTCAGAAATGGGCAAGAAATACAGTTTACATATGTTTATATACCTTTTTATAAATAAGCAAATAGCATAAAATAGAGAACACTTGTAGAAATTTTAACAGTAAGGATGAAACATTCCAGAGAGGAAGGCATCTGTGTAGTAGAGATTATCACACAAGACACAAACTGGAACAAAGTTGGGTAAAATTTACAAACACCTGAATGATGATATAAACTAACAACAAGTGAAACCAAATGATGTAAGTTGCATGCCAAATATACCAAATGATCTTTTCCATCTGTGACTGCACATTATCCAGTCAAACGCATCAAGAGAATGACCATTCTCTTTCTGTGTTCAATTCGTAAGCACCCAGTGAATTTCATCTCCAACCTGGCTGCTGCTGACGTTTTGACCATCCTTGGAGTTTGGATGGCATGCCTGCTTGTTGACTGCCACATGTATATCTGATTTCTGCTGTGCTGCTGTGCTCTTGTCATTTCCGCTGTATGCAGGGGATTCCAGGTATTCCACTGCTCCTTGCCAGATTTCTTTTCCTGGAATCTGCCCTTTGTGCTTCACCCTTACTAATGATTCTCCTTCAGTTAAACCTGTCTGCACCTTATACTGTCATCTTTCCCCTTCAATACTTAGATGCTGAAAGAAACAAAATCCAGCTCAAAAATTACACCCCACATCTATGGCAGCCAGTTGAATGCAGAAAGAAAACACAATAAAAATCAGGTAAGAAAATAATCCAAAATAATCAACAACTTGAGGAAATGACCAGTACCTATTCAGACACAAATAATAATTAACCAAGTGCTGTGCTCAACAATGGAGAACTCCAATCATTGCGCGAGAAGAATGTGGGAAAAAATTCTCCCTGATCAATGTGCAAAGGACACAAATTAGGTACTGAAATGCTTATGGAAAAATGATAATATCAGATTGTTAGTTTTCAATAATAAACCCATATGCAAATGGCCCTTAAAGTCTTAAACCAAAAGATTATACTTACCTAACATATTAAATGATAAGACAGTCCATTTGCTGTTTCTAAGTCTTGCAACTCACCAATGGAAATACACAGATATAGAGTGAAAAGGTGGTAGAGAAATTCCATGTCAATGGAGAAAAACGGACATCAGTCATTCAGATCTACTCGTAGGTGCTCATCTTAAACAAAATGTGTCTTCCAAATGTGTGGATCTCCTGTTGTGTGACTTCTTCCTTCATAGAGCTCTTTCTGTTCATAAAGAATGTCAAGAAGGAAATTCTACCCTGTGTGATCAGAGTTCTTTTCAACACAAGAAGATAGCCTCAAGTAACTTTTCAGACAAAGTGCCAGGGATCCAAGTGAAGGCTGTGGGGGAACAGAGAAGTACAGGGAAACATGAATGAAGAGGACATCCTCAGTGGATGTGGTAGAGGTCCTGAGGTCTAAGCTATGAAGGAAGTCTAAGAGTGAAACTACAGAATGGTAGTTGTGTTGCATTGGACTGGTTCGTATATGAAAAGGTCTGCTGATACAGACCTTTTGGATTTCTAAAGCTGTCGTGGAAAATTAAAAAAAGAAAAGATGATTGATGTACCACACAGGATCACTTGGTGGATGTCAGCTGTTGCTAGTGCATGAGGAAAAATAGCAGGACAGGCTTAATCCAAGTGAAAGCAGGTAGCCAGGCTGCTTGACTGTATCTGTCCTAACCTCAAACCATCTTGTTTTCGAAGCCACAATGGAGTCAGAGATCCATCCTGGTCACCTATGTTCTCTTGTCTTCTCCAGTCACAAGTCCCTCATTTGACATGTCATCCTTAGTTACTGCTCTTGGTACTTCTCAGAAACATCTGCAAGACAGCTCCTGTAACCAGTGAACCACTCTCAAGGGGATGGGCACCATCTGATCCACATAGACGCCATGACAAAGCTAGGGACGAGAGGTCCATAAAAATTCCAAACCCATTTCAAAAACAAAAAGCAGAAGGAGAAATAAGGGCCATTCTTTTTTCCTTCCAGGCTCCAACCAAAAGTCAGTGGAGTGCTCGAGTGAGAGTGAGAAAGAGGACGATCCTACAAGAGGCTAGGCAGTGAATGCAGAAGAAGCATTCAAATCGTCTGTGAGGGTTAGCATTCCCAAACAGAGTAGGGGCTGAGTATGGCAACTGTTTGTAAGGCTAGGTGATATGTCACAGATCACTATCTGTCACCAGAGTTGGCAAACTGGGAAGAAACCCAATGAGTGCAAATAATGTAGGCAAGGCTTCACACAAAAATCACACCTCACCAGGCACCGAAAGACACACAAGGGAGAAGCTCAGTTTGAAGGGAGTGTGGGAGGGTTTTCACACAGAAGTCACATTTCATCACACACCAGAGGACACAGAGGGTAGAAGCCATATGCTTGCAGGGAGTGTGGTTGAGACTACACTCATCAGCTTACTAGAGAACACATGTGGGAAGAAGCAGTGTGTTTGTGGAGAAGGAGAGTAAAAGAGAGATAAAATCATCTAACAGCCAACACAAGCCAGCAGCCTTTAGTTCAGAGGAGTCTTGAGATATTCGAGTCATGAATTTCTCCAACAGTGTACTGACTGAAGAAATGTTTAAGCACGTTTCCACTTTCATGATGAGAAATGGGTTAGAGAAACAGAGGAGTGTTGCTGAGATTTTTGGGGGATGTTGACTTGTCACCCTTAGACACATCTTTCACCAACCTGTTTCCTTTTGGGTATATGAAAGGCAGATCTGTTCACGGACTGTGGGAGAGAAACCTGTTGTTAGATACACTTTGGGTTTAGGAGAGGAATCTTATCTCCAGAGAAGCATGATGGCCTCTCTTTGACTTTGGCTCTGATATTGTTGCAAGAAATGGCATCTTCTGGTTCCTCTGCCTGCTGTTTCCAGGCTATATACCCTCAGTCTTGAAAACCAACAGATGTATGGTGCACTTACATGTAGGTGTTTGCATGAGTATGTGGGTGTCATGGAAATGTGCACCTGTGTGCATGACAGGAAATTGTAATGACATATGTATGTATGTGCCTGTGATTATGAGTAGCACATATTCATGTGTTTGTCTCTCATATATGCTAATTATAGGAGAAGCCAATGCTCCTGAGACTGCAAGAACCCCGGTAACATTTGTTGGCTGGGTGTGTCTGAGGGTACAGAACCCATATTGTGTCTGATGGGGCTGGGGAGAAACAGTGAGAAAAGGTCCAAAGTTTCAGGGCCTGACCAGTCATGGGTAGACACACTACAATTATGAATCCATCTACACAGATGCTACACCCAATACAGGGACACCTGTGGCTCCCAGGAGGGGCTGCACAGAACTACAGATGAGTTGGTGCCAGTTCCAGGTCTAGGTGGAGAATATCTCAGGTCGTATACGAGCTTGGGAATCAGTACTCATTTGGCTACCCAGAGAATCTTTGGACAGTATTACATGGCAGCTTTTCAATGGTTAAGGTGAAAAGTACTTTTGACTTTTGCTGAGACTTGATTTGGGGCATGATACATGGTCTAATTCTGAAAGGGTTCCACATGCTTATGAGAAGAGTGTGTAGTTTGTAGCTATTAGGCCAAATTTTATGCAAACTGTCTCTGAGGCCCATCTGCTGGATAGCATGATTTGACTTAAATTTATGTTTGTTGGCTTTCTGTTTGGATGATTTATTCTGTGTCATACTGAAGTTTCCTGTTATTTTTATATTAGAATCTCTGCCTCCCTTTAGGTCTGATAATATTTGCTGTATTTATCTCACTGCTCTTGTTTTGGGCAAATTTACACATTCATGGGTATGATATCCTCTTGTGGGACTGAGACACTTATGAAAGCATAACTTTTGTCCATTTTCTGTAGTATGACTTGAATTACCACCTGATTTTGTTTAGGCAATGTTTCTTATTTTTAACATTTTTTTAAAAAACTATTATTGCTATTTTGTGATACAGTTCCATGAGCTCTGGGATTTCTCTTCCCATTCCCCAAATCCAACCCTCCGTCAACTGATTTCATCTAAATTCGTATGATAGTATAGTTCTTCATAAGAAGTTATAAGGTCATCCTTGCACGCATACATAGACAATAGCAGAAAGTCCAGTATTTAATATGATAACCATTTGTGTGCTGTGAATTGCATGAAGAGTTATATAGGGCAGAGTTGATGCTTACTAAATGTACAAAATGGACTGATGAGATTAGCCAGTTAAATCTTTTCACCAGTAAGGCACTCAACAGCCCATGAGATATTTATTAAAAATGTCAAGTAAATCCTCTTATTTTTGTATCATAGTGTCAAATAGCAGTAAAATAAACATGTTAAGATCCTTAATCTACTGCTATGTTTCACTGTAAAATTTACCTTTGTTAAAATTTGCTTCTGTTCAAATTTGTTGAGACCGCATGTAAAAGTATCCTGATATTACTTTGGCTGGTATTTTCTAATTACTGTATAATATTTTGGGAATGCAAATTTTATTTGAATGTCAACTACAGTTACGCATGTGCCGTTTGTTTTTCTTACTCAGGTTTTGTAATTTGATGAAATGTTTTTATCACAATTTAATAAATGTTTGCTTTACTTAATAAAAAAAATAGTCCAGCATGGTATTGTCATGACATATTTCAAAGCTTCATTGGGAGTCCATCTTTGATCTGAAGCAAAGATACGTACCGCTTTGGATCCTCCCATCTGGATATGATATTCTCCCTTACACAGTAACTATGCTTCCCCTTAGATGAAAAGTCACAATACAAAATCAACAGCAGAAATAAAGATGGAAATTTACAATGCCATGAAGTTAAATAACATGCCACTGAATGACTAATGTATCACTGAAGGAATGAAAGAAAATCAAAGCCTTCTTGCAGATTACAATATGAATAATGCTGTGGATAATTTGATTGGGATTGCGTTGAATGTATATATTGTTTTTGGTAGTATAGGCATTTTGATGATATTAATTTTGCCTATCCAGGAGCATGGGATGTTGTTCCATCTTTTGAGGTCTTGTTCTATTTGTTTTTTGAGTTTTTTGCAGTTTTCTTCATAAAGGTCTTCTACGCTTTTGGTTAAATTTATTCCCAGATATTTCATGCTTTTCTCTGTTATTTTAATGGCAGCTTGTTGGTTAGAACGTCTTCCATCTTGCGGCCTTTTGCATACATTATGGCTGTTGATTTTTATTCATTTATCTTGTATCCTGCCACTCTGCCAAATTCTCGTATGAGTTCTAGGAGTCTTTGTGTTGAGTTTTTTGGTTCTTCTATGTAAAGAATCATATCATCTGTGAATAGTGAAACCTTGACTTCTTCATTTCCAATTTGGATTCCTTTGATTTCTTTGTCTTGTTTTATGGCTTCTGCAAGTACCTCTAGAAATATGTTGAATAGCAGTGGTGATAGTGAGCAACCTTGTCTTGTTCCAGATGTCAGTGGGAAGGGATCCAGTTTTTCTCCAATCAGTATGATGCTGGCATTGGGTTTTTCATATATTGCTTTGATTATATTGTGGATTGTTCCTTCTATCCCCTCCCTGGTTAGGGTTTTTAACATGAAGTGGTGTTGAATTTTGTCGAAAGCTTTTTCTGCATTAATTGATACTATTATATGGTTTTTGTTTTTCAGTTTTTGGATGTGATGTATCACATTTATGGGTTTCCTTATGTTGAACCATCCCTGCATTCCCTGGATAAAACCTACTTAGTCTGGATGGATGATCTGTCTGATTTTTTTTTTTTTTTTTTTTTTTTTTTTTGTATTCTATTGGCTAGGATTTTGTTGAGAATCTTAGCGTCAATGTTCATCAGGGAGTTCGGTCTGTAGTTTTCCTTCTCTGTTAATTCTCTGTTCAGTTTGAGGATTAAGGTGATATTGGCTTCATGGAATGAGTTTGGAAGAGTTGCTTCCGTTTCTATTGTTTTGAAGAGCTTGTAAAGGAGTGGGGTTAGCTCTGGTTGGAATGTTTTGTAGAATTCTGCGGTAAAACCATCTGGACCTGGGCTTTTCTTTGTTGGGAACTCTTTAATCACTGATTCTATCTCTGATTCGGTAATGGGTTTATTCAGGTCTTCTGTTGCTTCTGGGTGAGTTTTGGGGTGAGTTTTGGTAAGTGGTGGGAGTCTAGGAATCTTTTTTTGAATTATTCATTGATTACATTTTATTATGTGATACAGTTTCATTGGAACTGTTATTCACCCCATCCGTCCCCCGCCTTCCCCCCGTGTGGAATGTTCCACCTTGTTGCATATTCATATCTAGGAATCTTTTCATTTCCAGTGGTTATCGATTTTGTTGGCGTATAGTTCTTTGCAATAATTTCTAATTATTTCCTTAATGGTAGTAGTGTCTGATGTTATGTTGCCTTTTTCATCTTTGATGCTGCTAATTCTTGCTTTGTCTTGTTTTTTCTTCATCAATCGGGCCAGTGGGGTATCTTTTGTTTATCCTCTCAAAGAACCAGCTTCTTGATTCATTTGTTTTCTGAATGTTTTTTTTTTATTTCTTTCTGATTTAGTTCTTGTCTTGTTCTGATAATTTCTTGTTTCCTCTTGTTTGTGGGGTCCTTCTGCTGTTGCTTTTCCAGTTCCTGGAGGTGTGTGCTTAATTCCTGCATTTGTTGCCTTGCTTGGGTTTTGACGTGCACGCTAATTGCAATAAACTTACCACGTAACACTGCTTTGGCAGTGTCCCATAAATTTTGGACTTTCGTATCTGGATTTTCATTGGTTTCCATAAATTTTTTGACGTCGTCTTTAATTTCTTCTCTGACCCATTGTTCATTTAATAGCATATTGCTCAGCCTCCAGGAGTTTACGTGTTTCCTGGGACATTTTGAGTTGTTGATTTCCAGTTTCACTCCATGATGGTTTGAGAAGGTACACGGTATGATTCTGATAATTTTGTAGTTAGTTAAACTTGCTTTGTGTCCTATTATGTGGTCTATCCTGGAGAAGGTGCCATGCACTGCTGAGAAGAAGGTGTAGTCTGTGGCCTTAGGATGAAATATTCTATAGATGTCTATTAGGTCCAGTTGTTCTATTGTTTGTGTGAATTCTGTGGCTTCTCTGTTGAGCTTTTGCTGCGTTGATCTATCTATTGGTGTTAGTGGAGTGTTCAGATCTCCCAGAATTATCGTATGTTCATCTATGTCTCCCTTTTAAGTCCAAAAGTAGTTGTTTCACGTAGCTGGGTGCATCCGGGCTAGAAGCATAAATGTTAAGAATGGCGATTGGTTCTTGTTGGATCCTCCCTTTCAAGAAGATGTACCGCCCTTCCCTGTCCTTTTTGACGTTTGTTACTTTGAAGTCCATATCATCTGAGAATAGGACTGCCATACCAGCCTTTTTTTCTCGTCCATTGGCATGGAATATTTGTTTCCACCCTTTCACTTTTAGTTTCTTGAAGTTTCTTCTGGTTAGATGTGTTTCTTGCAAGCAGCACATAGTTGGGTCCTGATTTTCAACGCAGTCTGCTAATCGGTGCCTTTTGAGTAATGAATTTAAGCCATTTGTGTTGAGGGTTAATATTGAGAAATTATAATTTTTGCCGTGACATATATCTGTGTGTTTTTGAGGTTGTTGGTAATTGATTGTCATTTCTGTGGTTGGACTTTATTGAGATCTCCCAGATTGCCATCCTTGCTTATGCCTTGCTTCCTTTTTCTCTGGGATTAGCGCATTTCTAAGGAGATTTTGTAGAGTTGATTTTGTGTTGGCATATTCTAATTTCTCTTTGCTGTGGAAGTATCTAGTTTCATTCTTGTATACAAATGAAATCTTTCCTGGGTGGAGTATTCTTGGTTGACAGTTGTTCTCTTTCAGTACTTGAAAGATTTTGTTCCACTCTCTTCTTGCCTGGAGTGTCTATTCTGAGAAGTTGGCAGTGATTCTGATGGACCAGCTCCTAAATGTAAGCTTCTCTTTGGTTCGTGCTAACCTTAGGATTCTTTCTTTGTATTCATTGGAGGGTAACTTGATTACCACATGTCTTGGGGAGGATCATTTTGGGTTAACTCTGTGGGGAGTCATCTGGCCTTCCTGAATTTGGATTGGGTTCATGTTCCAGATATTTTGGAAGTTCTCCCGCATAATTTCCTCAAATACTGGTTGTATGCCTGTCTCTCTTTCCTCTCCTTCTGGGAGCTCCATGATTCTCATATTTGACTTCTTGATGTTGTCGTTCATCTCCTGGATCGTTGTGGTCGCCTTGTGTAGTTGTGACTCTAGTTGGTTAATATTCTGCCTGCTTTCATTCTAGGAATCTTCCAAGTCAGATATCCTGTCTTCTGCTGCTGTAATTCTGTTGGCTAAGTTCTCAACATTGTGCTTCAATTCTAGGATCTCATTTTCAGGGAACTTTGTTTCTGTGATTATGTGGTTTTTGAAATCTTTGAGCTCATCCCATCGTTTTCATTCTCTCTGAAGAGTTTTGTTATTATTTCTGAACTCCTTATCAAGACGTCTTCAATTTCTTCATCTGTTATCTCTGCGATTGACCAGGCATTATGGTGGCTTTTTGGGGTGGCACTAGCTGTTTCACTAATTCTCTTATTTCGTCTCATATTTGTGGCCCATATTCTCTTATTTCGTCTCATATTTGTTGCTGGATTCTCACCCGTGACCTCTGTTGCCACCTAGTGGGTGGCCTGCGGTCTTGCTGGCCTAGGTTTTTGTTTTCCTTCTGGACCAGGGAGTTTTTGTTTTTTTGTTTCCCTTCTGGGTTTCAGGTTTCAGTGCTTAGGTGCCCAGGTCTCATCTCTTGGGTTTTTGTTGTTGTTGTTTTGTTTGGCTTGGTTTCATGTGGTTTGGTTTGCTTTGTATTTTTGTCTGAGGCATGGGATCTAGCGGACCCCGCTCCACAGCTTCTTTCCCCCGGATTGGGTTGCCACAGAATTTAGATTAGCTGTGATCCTGGGGATTTCACCCTCACTGCCACAGCTGCTGGCTACTGCACTTCAGGGTCCTAATGCCCTCCCAGTAGCGTAGCGTTTGGTTATGGGAGAGTGTGTGTTAGGTAGCCGTCCCTATCTTTGCCTGGGTCCCGCCAAGGTTATTAATATCACCACCAGTGCTACAAGTTTCAGCACTCCTGCACTTTCTAGCTGCCACTGGAGAGGCTTTGTGCAACAATTTCCTAAAGTTGCCTGTATATACTCCAGTTAAAATTCCTGCAAGCTTTTCCCCTGCTGGATTCTTAACTCACCCTTTTCGAACCGACAAGCCGAGCTGCCCGAGCCACCAAGCACTGCCTTGGTATTTTGTTTGTTGTTCTTGTTTGATTCTCTAGATTGCATGGATCTTGTTGATTCCGCAGTGTCCTGGGAGGTTCGCACATGTGCTTATACTATTTTTAACTGAATTTGCTCCTTCTTCTGGTACTTTTTTGGC
This sequence comes from Ochotona princeps, assembly GCF_030435755.1. Lineage (NCBI taxonomy): Eukaryota > Metazoa > Chordata > Mammalia > Lagomorpha > Ochotonidae > Ochotona > Ochotona princeps. The sequence continues at coordinate 3,911,588 of NC_080866.1, read as the reverse complement.
CCTCTCTCTCAGCCTTCCCCCTTACATCAACCATCCATGGTAGCCCATTTCCCCCCCTCTGGAGTATGATTTGAGTAACTGTGTAGGAGTCATTGTATGGTGCAGAGTCACAGCATACTTTTAAGCCAATTCACTATGTGTGGGCACTAGTTCAGGGTTGTTAAGCTGTGCACCGTAGGACAAGGGATAACATTAATAGAAAAAGCATATATGAAATTGAAGATAATGATTGATTCATCAGCGAATGTTGTCTTAAGGGTTGCAATATCACTCTAAATGGGGCACCTTCACTATCCATGGTCAGGACCCATGCTATTGGATCAATTCTTGGAGAGATTCAAAGTGCTGTATCCGTACTCGACTAGATGCACAAATCTGAATTCATATTGAACTGTATGACTTAGTTCTACGTTCTTCTAACAGTAATTTGTTGTAACCCATGAAATATGTGCCAATCAAATACACAATATTATTTGCAAAAGTCGTAAGATCCAGTGAAAATCAGTGAAAGTTTGCATTCTGCAAGAGATACAAATGAGACAAAGAAAGATTCACCAGTAGCTTTTTATATGACAGACACAAATAGAGATAAATAAAGAAAGATGTCATTTGTCTCCAGCAAATTAATCGCATACTACATATCACCAGATGCTTATTTTGATTGGTAACTGTTCTCTAAGCCATTAACTTCTGGAGAGAACACATTTCTAGTGTCTCCCTATGAAATAATTCCGTTGTGATGGCAGAATGAATACCCTTTTGCAGGATTGTTTAGTAACTTAGTGTGGCTCCATAGGTAATGTTGAGTTGTTATTCATATTCTTTAAAACCCTGCCAAGATACAAAACATAAAGTTATTGTCCAAGTTGTACTTTGTGTGTTAACCACGTTAGATTCTGGTGGCTAAAGGGTTCCAGGAGTTTTCATATGCTTGTTTGATAATACACTGTCATGATTTTGCAGTATGTATCATGTTGATCCCTTATTTTACAGTATTATTTTCAGTAAGCAGTGTATGATTTTGCAGTATAAATCACATGGATCCCTCAAGTGATAAATGGACTTTTCAAACACTTTGATTTGCAGAAAGAAACTACGTTCCTCCACTTAACATTTAGGGGATGAGTAAAGCAGAGCTGGCTTCTAACAGTATATGCGGAATGAGTATAGTCACTTCTCAATTTCTCAGTAGTAAAGACAATAGACAGATTGTGGAAGTTTTCACCATAACTTTCAAATTAGTAAATATTAAATACTAAGAAAATCCCTTCCTCTTGCAAAATTCAATTTTTTTCAGTCACTGTTGTCTTTGCTGTAATATCTCTTTGTGAAATAATTCTTCATTGCCATTAAATATCCTTCATTCTCATCCCACATCCCTATTTAAATTTGGGTCTACCTATTACTCTGGACATTGCAGTGATTTGGGGAATGAAGCAGTACTTGAGAGATGTCTCTGACTTTCAAATAAGTAAGTTACATTTTAGATACAAAGAAAAATACTATGCGTTCAACACTAAAAAGACAAATTAAAAAGTGAAAAAATATAATATCTAAACAGCTACTCCATTACAAGGTTTGCAGCTTTCCAGGAAAGACACAAAGAAACACTCAACATCCTTTCATAAGGAAAAATACACAGAAAATACAGCAGTAACACACCAACCAAAGTAGTCAAGAGCCTCCTAACACAAATTAAAACTTCAATAAAGCATGACGGAAATAGAAATTCTCACTCATTGCTAGTGGAACATGTAATAGTTTGCTGGTTTGGAAGAATATTAAGCAGTTTTTCCCAATGTTCACCTGAGTCTCAGCATATTCTCTAGCACTTTGGAGACCATAAATCATAAAACTTCAAAAATTGCTTTGAAGATGGCTATCCAAATAACATTAAAATGTGGTAGAATTTAATTCATACACCAAACAACATGAGAACTTGCAATGCCCTTCAATAGATGGGAAAATGACAAAATCTTTTTAGTGGTTGATTAGTGTTCTGTGAAGTAGATGTTCCACATTTTCTGTTAGATGTGCTAAAGAAAGAAAATACCAACTAAGTACAAACAAACAGACCTTTATTATGCAAAGAGAAGTCTGTTCCTGGGCCTATCCCTTGTGGTGGAGGAATGCACAGGAGAAGAGAGGGTCTCAAGTGGGAAAGACAAGCAGGGTAGTGGAGACAAAGGTTTTATTCCCTCACTGACATGGGTGCTGGCATCAGCCCTGCTTGAGCTCTGATAGGAGAGGGCATGTTGGCCTTTGTCAAGCATTGGCCTGTACATGGCATTGGCAGCCTTCGGGGAGTGCCAGATCTCTGACAGAGCTCACTGTGGTGTCCACCCATTTTCTGTAACCAGATAATTAGTTCATGCAGAGTTTTTTGCTTTTTGCTTTTGTTTGTGTGTTTGTTATTCAGGTGAACTGGCGTTTTCCTAATCTTGGGCACTGAGTGAACTCGCAGACTTGCAGGTAATTCATCTTAGGAATGTGCATTAAGGAGAAGAACCTACCAACCAGAATGGCAATGGCAAAAGATAGAAGAAAAGACAGAGGCACTGTGAATGTTACTGAAGACGCTCCAACAAAGGAGCATTCTACAACACAATAAAAGCCATATATGAGAAAACCAATGTGAGCATCATACTAAATGGAGAAAGATTGGAAATCTATCCACTAAAATCAGAGTTAGACAGGGATGACATCTGTCACCACTACTCTTCACCATAGTATTGGAAGTCCTTACCAGAGCCATCAGACCAGATAGAAAAGAATTAAAGGAATCCAAATTGGAAATGAGGAACTGAAATTATCACTACTTGAAAACTACATGATTCTCTACATATGAGAACCAAAGACACAGTCAAGCGAATGTTGGAACTCATTAGAGACTTTGGCAGAGTAGCAGGTTGCACAATTAGTAAGCACAAGTCAAAGGCACTGTGTACGTAAACAATTTCAAGGGCGAGAAAGAAATTGTAAGTACAGATCCCTTTAACATAGAAGAGAGCAACCTTAAATGCCTAGGAATTAAGCAAACTAAATATGTGGACAATCTATGAAGAAAATTATAACATATTTAAAAAAAATAGAAGAAGATCTTGAAAGATGGAGAAACTTACCACGTTGGCAGGATTAACATCATCAAACAATCTTTATTATCAATAAGGATATTCAGAATCAATGCAATCCCAATCAAAACCCCAACAACAATCTTCTCAGAAATAGAAAGGAAGATTGCAAAGTTCATTTAGAATCACAAAAGACCAGGAATAGCCAAAGCTATCTTGAATAATAAAAAACAAGGGAGAGGAATAATAATGCCAGACCTCAAGATAATTTCAGATCAGTGGTCATCAAAACACTCTTGTCTTGGTACAGAAACAGAGAAAGTGATCAGTGGAACAGAATACAAACACCAGCAGAGGGTCCACACATGTTTAGTCAACTAATCCTTGACAAGAAAGCAGAAAACTATCCAGGCAAAAATCTTGATCTGTTCAATGAGTGCTGTTGGGACAATCGTATAGCAGCTGCAGAGGTAAGAAGCAAGAACCACAACTGTCTCATAATAAAATCAGCTCTAAATGAATCAAGAACATAAATCTACACCCAGAAAGCACCAAACCATTAGAAGAAAACATAGGAGGCACACTCTACAAGATGTAGTAACAGGGAAAGGCTTCTTAGAAAAGTCACCAAAAGCACAGGCAATCAAAGCCAAAAGGAACAAATGGGACTACATCAAACTAAAAAGCTTCTGTCCGGCAAAGGAAACAATTAACAACTTGAGGCAGTAATGAACAGAAACAGAGAAAATATTTGAACACCACACAAGTGATAGAAGACTAATATTCAGGATTTACAAAGAGCTACAGAATCCCAAGGACAATAAAAAAAAAAAAATAAATAAATGAGCAAACCGGTAAAGAAATGGGCAAACGATTGAGCTGACATTTTTCAAAAGAACAGATTCAAATGGCTAACTGACAGATGAAGAGATGCTCAGGCTCTCAAGCCATCAGAGAGATCCAATTGAAAGCCATGTTGAAGTACCAGCTAACTCCAGTGAGACTGGCCTACACTCAGAACTCAAGTAACAATACCTGCTGGTAAAGATGTGGGGAGAAAGGTCGCCTTCTTCACTGCTGGTGGCAGTATAGGCTAGTAATAGTCCCTATTGCATAGAACACTGAATCCTACAGATGACACTACTATTACATATGATCGTATTAAATGCTACAAAGGAAAAAGCCAAACTTTGATGAAAGTGTGAATGGATGGCTAGATGGGTCCAGAGGCAAGGTCCAAACCTCATCAGTTTAAGAAAAAATTCCCTAATGAAATATTTAAACTGAAATTCAAAGGATCAATGAGAACCAGATGAATAACAGTTGCTCTAGTGGTTAAGACACTGGTGGAGGGGTAAGCACTGTGGCCACTCACTGTAACGTAACCTGTACTTTAAGCCATTACTGTGATGCCCACATCCTGCATGAGCATGGGTTGGAGTCCTGGCTGCTCTACCTCTGATCCATTTCAAATAAATATTGGTGACAAAAAATCATTAAGATATCATTCTCCGTATCTGAGTTCCTGAGTCTGATTCCTGCTCTGGCTCCAAATTCCAGCTTCTTGCTAAAGCATACCTGAGAAGCAGAAGTTCAAGCGATGGCAACTCAGTCCAACTGGAAAAGCTGGATTGAGTTTCCAACCCCCAGTTTTCACCAGTTTGCACATTGAGGACATGTGGGGTGTGAAATTAGAGTTTTTCTCTCTCCAGGCAGTAAGAGAAGAAACAAGTGGTCAAGATATTTGGAGCAAATAGGTTTTCATTTGCAAAGCTTAAGGTTAGAGAACACCGATCTGTACAAAGAATTAAGAACAGGCTACATGGTTGGCAATAGGAAATTAGCCAAGCCACAAAGGACTTTGCGACTTTCATGAAAAAGCTTGAATTTAACCCACTTAATCAGAGCTCAGAATATAGAAGATATTTTTGGTACACAGGACAGGTCTGTACATTTGTGTAGCTAGCTGCCAATTTGATTGTATTGTAGGATTGAGTTTCCACACAGGTTGTGGGGAATTCTTTCAAGTATTTTTCCAAGAGTTGGTCTGAAACAACACTGTTCAGTCAATGTTTGAATTATGTTTTTATTGTAAGAAACATAATGAGATATACCATCTTAGAAAAATATGAATATGATTCATCCAAACCTGCCCTGCAAATGATATCTATAAATGCTCTCTTGATGGAGCAAAGGAATAGCACCCACCAAAAGTAGAACCAAATGTGAAGGACATCCCAGTAAAATAACAACAGAAGAAATCAAACAATGAATTACCCATTGCTAAAATGACAGGGCCAAATTACCACCTATTCGTATTAACCCTGAATATAAATGGCTAAACCCACCAATCAAATGCCATAGATTAGTAGACTGGATTTTAAAAAAATACACATCTATCTTTTTCCTAGAGGAGACATATCTCACCAACAAAGATCAGCAGAAACTGCATCTCACAGATTCTGATGATTTTGTTTTTATTTTCACTTCTTCAAAAATGTTTTTCTAATTAATTTTTCACTCCCTCATAGATCATATTGTAATCTGCAAGAAGGCTTTGATTTTCTTTCATTCCTTCAGTGACACATTAGTCATTCAGTAACATGTTATTTAACTTCATGGCATTGTAAATTTCAATTTTTCTTCCTGCTGTTGATTTCGTATTCTGACTTTTCATCTAAGGGGAAGCACAGTAACTGTGTAATGGAGACAATCATATCCAGAAGTGAGGATCCAAAGCAGTACGTATCTTTGCTTCAGATCAAAGATGGACTCCCAGTGAAGCATTGAAATATGTCATGACAATACCATGCTGGACTTTCTGCTATTGTATATCTATGCATGCAAGGATGACCTCGTAACTGCTTATGAAGAACTATAGTGTCATAAGAATTTAGATGAAATCAGTTGATGGAGGGTTGGATTTGGGGAATAGGAAGGGAAATCCCAGAGCTCATGGAACTGTATCACAAAATAGCAATAATAGTTTTTTAAAAATGTTAAAAATTGTTGTGGGCTGAGGAGTTGATTTACATTCCTTAAGCTGAGCACTCAGGAATTGGGCCTAAGGCAGTAGCACCTGGCCTTTGCAGACTCATTGGCGTCCTATTGTCCTGTTGATGGGCTTGGGGGAAAGAGGAGATAATATGGTAATAAAGAGGCTTGTGGAGAGAAGGCTCCGAGAGAGACAGCTCCCAGCACTTGTAACACCATCATGGTCTCCGTGTGTCGGTGCTTTTCACTCGGACATTCGCCGTGCCTACTATGCCGGCTCAGCTATCCGTGACAAATGGCGCTGTAACGTGGGGCGTGGCACAGCGCAAAGGACGTCCGAGGGACCCCTGGAACTACGAAGGTAAGGAATTAAGGAATTAGGAATTAAGGAGTTTTGAATTAATAATTTGTAATTTGGGAATTTTGCAGGGGCATAACTGACTTAATCCCCAAACCCTCTCCCTGTGCTAGGGCACGAGGGACTATCTGAGGGACCCGTGGAACTCTGGAGGGACAAATTAATCTCATCCCCAGACCTTCTCCCCGTTCAGGGGCATGAGGGACTATCTGAGGGACCCCGGAAATCTAGAGACAGGTTTTAAAATTTTTGCAGGGGCATAAGTAAAATTTATCATGGGGCAATGACTCTCTAAAATGCATGTAATTGAGGGAATCTGAGATCTGCTCCAGTCACAAGGCATCAACAATAAACTTAAGGAGTCACAGAGTTTTTTTGAAACTGTCTGTGATGTATTCCCATGGTTTGCTTTCATTGTAGTCATCCTTTTTCTCTGGCGCTTGCTAAATATTGCTTGGTCATCCCGTCAAGCAGTGGTGGGAGCCCGCCATAAGAAATTGTCTGTTAAAAGTAGGAGACAGCTACAAACCAGGGTAAATAAGGAGAAGGAACAACAGACAAGACAAAGTCTGGAGAAAGTGCATGAAGGAGATTCGCGGTCCTCTTCTGAGGAGGCTGAGGAGGAAAAGGATGGAAGTGAATTTGCTGAGGATCCTCCACCTGTAGAGCGTGTGCCAAACAAAAGTCCCTCTTGGAAAGGCACAGAGCCCTCTCTGCGCCGTCTGAGCCATTGGCGCCATCATGTCTGAGCACAGTTGTAAAAGGTTTACAGGAGCAACTTCAGTGCCTCTCCCTTCAGTTGAGGCAGGAACAGAGTAGATACACTGTTGGGGCTTGTGCTGGACCCCTGCTTTCTACTTCTCTTTCAGCTGTGGAATGTGCAGTAAAGCAAGCACAGAAGCAGGGAGACCCTGAGGCAGCTACCCTTGCTAGGCGCTTTACCTTCCCAGTAGTTGAGGTAGAGAATCAGCAGGGGCAGAGAATTAGACAGCACCTGGCACTGTCCTTTAAGGACATAAAGAGTCTGAGGGATGCGGTTGCCACATATGGTCCATCGGCCCCCTTTACTGTTTCCATGATTGAAGCCTTAGCACCTAACAATTTGACTCCAGCCGATTGGAAACAGCTCTGTAAGGCTACTCTGGATGGGGGCGATTTTCTAATGTGGAAGTCTGAGTTTTTTGAGCTTTGCCTTGACACAACATGGCAAAATACCCAGGCAGGCTTTCCTGAGAGAAATCATGATATGTTGACAGGAGAGGGGAATTTTGCTAATGTACAGGATCAGATTAATTATGACCCAGATGTTTACGCACAGACCGCTGCTGCTGCAGTGAGGGCCTGGAAGTCTTTATCACCAAAGGGCTTGCTACATTTACATCTCTCTAAAATTGTCCAAGGCCCAGACGAGCCTTACCAGGCGTTTGTAGATCGCCTACTGGTAACTGCAGATAGGGTATTTGGTGATGCAGATCAAGCCATGCCTTTTGTAAAGCAACTAGCATATGAAAATGCCAACAAGTGGTGCCAGGAAGCAATTAGACCTTGGAAGCGTGAGCCCCTTAACACGTATCTTAAACTTTGTAAGGACATTGGGGAAGGACAGATAATGGGTGCAGCCATTGCAGAGGCATTGCATGGTGGCACAACCGTGGGCTCGGGAGCTCGCCCAAAACAAGGATGTTTTAAATGTGGCTGGCTAGGGCATATCCGCTGGAACTGCCCACTCCAAGGTTGTGCACAGGCTGCTAATATGGACAGGCAGTCCCCAGGAGTTTGCCCTCGATGCCAACATGGGAAACATTGGGCAAATGAATGCAGGTCCAAGACAGACATCTCCAGGCAGCCATCTGTGCCGGGAAACGGGAGCAGGGGCCAGCCCCGGACCCCGCAAGCACCAATGTACGGGGCAGCAATTCAGTTTGTTCCTCAAGGACAAAGGCCATTCATGACCTTGCCCGAGGGAGCCCAGGCAGTGGAGGATGGGACCTCCATACCACTTCCTACATCGTATTGACACCCCAAATGGGGGTACAGGCTATTCCTACAGGAATTTATGGGCCACTACCCCCTGACACTGTAGGGCTTCTGCTGGGATGTAGCAGCACGGCCTTGAAAGGAGTTCATATTACCCCAGGAGTGATTGATGCAAACTATACAGGAGAAATTAAAGTTTTAGCCAGTGTTCATGCTGGAGTTGCGGTTTTGCCCCAGGGGGCACAAATAGCACAGTTAGTTGTCGCGGCTAACTGAGCCGGCGTAGTAGGCACGGCGAAAGTCCGAGCGAAAAGCACCGACACACGGAGACCAGGATGATGTTACCAGTGCTGGGAGCCGTCTCCCCGAGCAGTCCTCCACAAGCCTCTTTATTACCATATTATCTCCTCTTTCCCCCAAGCCCATCAACAGGACAATAGGACACCAATGAGTCTGCAAAGGCTAGGTGCTACTGCCTTAGGCCCAATTCCTGAGTGCTCAGCTTAAGGAATGTAAATCAGCTCCACAGCCCACAACATATTCCCCCTTCTGTATTAAAGCAGACTTGAATGCGCCTGTCTTAGGTTGTGGACTCTCAGGTTATCAGCCTTACCCGTCATCGGGAACCTCCGTAGCATGACGGAGACCCCTGTCCTAGGTTGGTCAGTTCCCGGTCCATCTCACCCGTCACTGGCTGCCATTCAATGCCTTGTCTGCTGCAGCTGCTCAACCATACTTGGGGAGGCTGGTAACCCTGTTCCAAGGCTGGGAGTGAATATCAGCTCAGTAGCAAAGAGCAAACAGCAGTTTTCGGGCTTGGGAAAACAAAGCACTTCCCAGGTGAAACATACATTAAAGGCACAATGGGAGGCAAGAGGCCATGATCTTAGGAGTAACTTAGCTCGTAACAATGAGCAGACAGCAGTTCCCAGGCTTAGGAAAACAATTTGCACTTGCACAGATGATAAAACAGAAATGCATACAATACAACAGAAAGGCATACGATGGGGTACAGGAGGCCTAGACCAAATCTAACAGCATTTGCTATTTCTTTTCCAACAAATCAACCCATAGTCCAGCATAAGCATGACCACCCGCTCATGTTCATCAGTAAAGTCCTGTTGTTCCATAACTCTGGCAGTCTGTTCTGCAACCTTGTTCACTGTCACCACGGTAGCTGGTGGTGGCGGCTGTTGATGTACTGGCTATGATGGTCGCCGTTATGCCAAAGTCTCTTTTATTCTTATCAGGCCAACATAGGCCTCTCCGTCAGTCCCAACAGGCACAGGCGGGATTCAGGGCAGCTGCAGGATAACAGCAGAATCGCAATTGCCATTCCAGCATGCTGTCAGGGTGCACTGGAACTTGGTGTCATTCCTTTCGGAGGCATCTCCTGTGCTTAAGAACGAAGCATAGGGATAACACAAGCAAACACAAGCTTCAAATTCAAAGAGCTAAGGTTCACTCACAAGAGCGAGTCCTCAGGTTCAGAGGAAAGAAGGAACTAATCCTCTGCCATAGTGGCGGGAGGAGAAACAAGAGAGAAAAACCCGTAAAGTTTCCTCTCAAAGATGTTTCTCCAAAAGCAAAGAAAATTCCTGGTATAAAAGGTACCTGGCCTAGGGACAAAAGGCCAGACAGGTGTCACTGGCCAACTTCCTTGGTCCCTTTCAAATGATAAAGAGGCCAGTCTGAAACCCTCCTCCTTGCCAATGCCTGGAAAAGTGGGCTGAGGCTTCAGGTGGGGAATAGAAATGCAAATGTCACACTTGTCTGTTGGGGAAGTAAGTACCTGTTAAGATAAGCATTTGTCCTGGGAGAGACATGCTCTGGTGACTCCAAGACAAGGTGGGGAAAATATAAACAAAACAAAAGGAGTTTCAAATCAAAGCACGGATGGGTAATAGCAAGGCTCAATACTTCCTCCCGCATCCCGCATGGCTCTCAGAGAACAAAGTCCAAAGCCACCAATAAACTTCGGCTTTGCCATCAGTCAGGGAACACGCTGCAGAACAGCGACAAAATACTGATATACTTATGTTAAATATAAAAGCCTAATATACTTGCTTGTCCCGTTGATCTTCCGACTCAAATGCCATCATCTTGTCCAGTATCCGAGCTTTCACAAGACTCAGCAGCAGAAGCTTGCCGGACAAGCCTCTCAGGAATCCACCTTAGACCATTTTCATTTTCTGGGAAAACACAAACTGATCCTCGCCCCCAAATGAGGACGGGATCTGGGCCTAGCCACTTACCAGTGAAGGGGTCCTTCCACATAACATAACCTTTCTGCTTCTGAGACGGATTCCAATGACGATTCTCAGCAGACCGTCCTTCAGCATCCAATGTTAGAAAATTTAAAATAAATAATACAAGATTCAAATGATCTCGGGGAGTGCTATATTCCCCCTTTTTGGTTTTAATAAGGTAATCCTTAATAGTACGGTTGGCACGTTCCACAATACCTTGTCCTTGAGGATTATAAGGAATACCTGTAATTAGTTGTATATGGTGGGAGGCAGCAAAATCACGAAACTTGATGCTAGTATAGCAAGGACCATTATCAGTTTTGATAACTTTAGGAGTTCCCAAGATGGAAAAACATGCATAGCAATGGGCTAGAGTATGTCTGACTTGTTCTCCTGTCTGAGGAGTAGCTAAAATAAATCCAGAACAAGTATCGATAGTGACATGCACATACTTTAGTGTCCCAAACTCTGGGATGTGTGTCACGTCCATTTGCCAGACATGATTGGGCAACAGTCCTCTGGGATTTACACCGTAATGAGGAACAGGTAAAAATTGAGGGCACACTGAGCATTGCTTCACGATGGTTCTGGCTTGTTCCTTAGTCAGACTAAAGCGCAAACGAAGCGTGTTAGAATTCAAGTGAAATCTAGCATGTGCCTTTTGAGCTTCTTCAAGAGCTGAGGCTACCAATTTGGTGGCTGAATCTGCAGCCGCATTTCCTGATGTCAAGGGCCCAGGTAAACCTGTATGGGCTCGAATATGAGTCACAAAGAATTTATCTTTGCGGGCCAAAATACAGGCCTGAATTTTAGCAAATAGACATGCTGCTGTGGAGTGGGAAGAAATTTGGCCCGCCGTCTCCAGCACAGGAAGGGAATGGGCAACATATCCACTATCAGAATACAAATTAAAGGGCTGCATGGAAAATGTTTGAAAGACGGCAAGAACGGCCACCAATTCTACAACCTGTGCAGAGACAAAAGATGTGGGGATGGTGGTAACCTGGCCATCTACTACAAAAGCTGCCTGACCGTTTGACGACCCATCAGTGAAAACAGTTAAAGCTTCTGGCAATGGTAGAAGAGAGGTTACAAGTGGAAAAACAACAGGATGCAAAATAAAAAACTGTACAATGGGGTCCTTGGGATAGTGGTTGTCAAAATTAACATTTAAAGTACTCAAAAGTATTGACCAGGTCTCTTCCATATTCTGCAACCACAAAAGCTGCTTCTGAGTGTATGGAACAATAATGGTATCTGGGACCTTCCCAAAATGTCTTAGGCTGCTTTCAGTGGCCTTTTGTATCAACTCTGCTATGGACAAATAGTAAGGCACAATTGTCTTAGCAGGAGAGACATGCAAATGTTCCCACAAAATAGGTCCCTGCTGATAAAATACCCCTGTAGGTGTATATGAGGATGCTATAACAATAAATAAAAGTGGAGTACTGCAATCAATCCTGGTCAAATGGGATTGTTCAATAGCTATCTCAACTTTGCGTAGGGCTTGAAGTCCCTCCATAGTCATTACCCTAGGGGATGTTGGAGAGGAGTCACCTTTTAAGATGTCAAACAAAGGTTTCAAATCTGGATTAGTAAGTTTCAAACTGGGTCTCATCCAATTTATATCCCCTAACAATTTCTGAAAATCATTAAGAGTTCGCAGCTTTTCTGTGGCTATGGAAATTTTTTGGGGTTTAACACAATTCTGAAAAAGTTGAAATCCCAAATAATTAAATGGAGAAACAAGTTATATTTTATCTGGGGCTATAGCTAATCCTGCCTTTTCTAACTCTTGCTGTAACTTACACAAACAGGATTGCAACACCTGAGTAGATAGAGCTGCCAGCAAAATATCATCCATATAATGAACAATCATAACAGAGGGAAAGCTGGCGCGCACCGGTTTAAGGCGGCAGCCACATAAATCTGACACATAGTAGGACTATAAGCCATTCCTTGGGGTAAAAATTTCCATTGGTACCGTTCAAATGGTTCCTGCAAATTAACAGAAGGCACAATGAAAGCAAAACGAGGCGAATCTTCTGAATGAAGAGGAATGGAAAAAAAAACAATCCTTTAAATCGATCACAACAATATTAAAATCTTTTGGAATGGCAGAAGGCAGCGGTAATCCTGGCTGCTGTGATCCCATTATCTCCATGGTAGCATTCACTGATCTGAGATCCTGTAAAAGTCTCCACTTCCCTGATTTCTTTTTAATCACAAAAATAGGTGTATTCCAAGGTGAAGTGGAAGGGACAATATGTCCATCAGCTAGCTGTTCTTGAACTATTTCCTTAACGGCAGCTATTTTTTCTGTAGAAAGAGGCCATTGGTCAATCCAAACGGGTTGAGAACTTTTCCATGTAATCTTCTGTGGAGTAACCTCAGCCACTATCACAATGGCCCCTAGGGAAAATGCCCTAGCCCTTTCTTTATCCTTCTTATGTTTCACGGAGATTGGTTGAGTAATTCCTTGCAGCTTTCTTCCTATACCTTTTCCAGGAATGTAGCCGTACCTCTTCATCTGCTGCATAGCTAATTCCTGAACAGATACTAATACTGCTCCCATTTGTTGCAAAACATCTCTCCCCCACAAATTAACTGGCAGACCTGGTACTACATAGGGGGTAACATGGCCACCATTTCCTTCCTTATCCCTCCAGGCTAGAGGCCTGGAGCTAGCAAGGGGGCTTTGGGTAATCCCCAAACCTTGTAAAGTGGTCATGGTGGGCGTAACAGGCCAACCTGGGGGCCAATATTTCTGTGAAATAAGAGTGGTGTCGGCACCAGTGTCTAGAAGCCCAGTAAACTTCTTTCCTTCTATACTCAACTCCAAAGTAGGACGGCTTGCCATATCAGCAACCCAATAAACAGAGGCTTCACCACTGGAACCAAACCCTGTTTTCTTCTGTCCAAGCCTGCAAGCATTATCTGACTTCACTGTGGGGAGCAGCACTAACTGTGCTATTCGTGCCCCTTGGGGCAACACTGCAACCCCAGCATGAACACTGGCTAAAACTTTAATTTCCCCTGTATAGTCTGCATCAATCACTCCTGGGGTAATATGAACTCCTTTCAAGGCTGTGCTGCTACATCCCAGCAGAAGCCCTACAGTGTCAGGGGGTAGTGGTCCATAAATTCCTGTAGGAATAGCCTGTACCCCCATTTGGGGTGTCAATACTATGTAGGAAGTGGTATGGAGGTCCCATCCTCCACTGCCTGTGCTGCCTCGGGCAAGGTCATGAATGACCTTTGTCCCTGAAGAACAAACTGAATTGCTGCCCCGTACATTGGTGCTTGCGGGGCCCGGAGCTGGCACCTGCTCCGTTTCCTGGCACAGATGGCTGCCTGGAGATGACTGTCTTGGACCTGCATTCATTTGCCCAATGTTTTCCACGTTGGCATCGTGGGCAAACTCCTGGGGACTGCCTGTCCATATTAGCAGCCTGTGCACAACCTTGGAGTGGGCAGTTCCGGCGGGTATGTCCTAGCCGGCCACATTTAAAACATCCTTGTTTTGGGCGAGCTCCCGAGCCCACGGTTGTGCCACCATGCAATGCCTCTGCAATGGCTGCACCCATTATCTGTCCTTCCCCAATGTCTTTACAAAGTTTAAGATACGTGTTAAGGGGCTCACGCTTCCAAGGTCTAATTGCTTCCTGGCACCACTTGTTGGCATTTTCATATGCTAATTGCTTTACAAAAGGCATGGCTTGATCTGCATCACCAAATACCCTATCTGCAGTTACCAGTAGGCGATCTACAAATGCCTGGTAAGGCTCGTCCGGGCCTTGGACAATTTTAGAGAGATGTACATGTAGCAAGCCCTTTGGTGATAAAGACTTCCAGGCCCTCACTGCAGCAGCAGCGGTCTGTGCGTAAACATCTGGGTCATAATTAATCTGATCCTGTACATTAGCAAAATTCCCCTCTCCTGTCAACATATCATGATTTCTCTCAGGAAAGCCTGCCTGGGTATTTTGCCATGTTGTGTCAAGGCAAAGCTCAAAAAACTCAGACTTCCACATTAGAAAATCGCCCCCATCCAGAGTAGCCTTACAGAGCTGTTTCCAATCGGCTGGAGTCAAATTGTTAGGTGCTAAGGCTTCAATCATGGAAACAGTAAAGGGGGCCGATGGACCATATGTGGCAACCGCATCCCTCAGACTCTTTATGTCCTTAAAGGACAGTGCCAGGTGCTGTCTGATTCTCTGCCCCTGCTGATTCTCTACCTCAACTACCGGGAAGGTAAAGCGCCTAGCAAGGGTAGCTGCCTCAGGGTCTCCCTGCTTCTGTGCTTGCTTTACCGCACGTTCCACAGCTGAAAGAGAAGTAGAAAGCGGGGGTCCAGCACAAGCCCCAACAGTGCATCCACTCTGCTCCTGCCTCAACTGAAGGGAGAGGCGCTGAAGTTGCTCCTGTAAACCTTTTACAACTGTGCTCGGACATGATGGCGCCAATGGCTCAGGCGGCGCAGAGAGGGCTCTGTGCCTGTCCAAGAGGGACTTTTGTTTGGCACACGCTCTACAGGTGGAGGATCCTCAGCAAACTCACTTCCATCCTTTTCCTTCTCAGCCTCCTCAGAAGAGGACCACAAATCTCCTTCGCGCACTTTCTCCAGACTTTGTCTTGTCTGGGGCTCCTTCTCCTTATTTACCCTGTTTGTAGCTGTCTCCTACTTTTAACAGACAATTTCTTATGGCGGGCTTCCACCACTGCTTGACGGGATGACCAACCAATATTTAGCAAGCGCCAGAGAAAAAAGATGACTACAAAGAAAGCAAACCATGGGAATACGTCGCAGACAGTTTCAAAAAAACTCTGCGAGGCCTTAAGCTTAGTGTCGGTGCCTAGTGACTGGAGCAGATCTCGGATTCCCTTAATTACCTGCATTTTAGAGAGTTCTTGCCCCATGATAAATTTTACTTATGCCCCTGCAAAAATTATAAAACCTGCCTCTAGATTTCCGGGGTCCCTCAGATTGTCCCTCGTGCCCCAAGACGGGGAGAAGGTCTGGGGATGAAATTAATTATGCCCCTCTAGAGTTAAATCCTAAACTTGCCTCCGGATTTCCGGGGTCCCTCAGATAGTCCCTCATGCCCCTGAACGGGGAGAAGGTCTGGGGATGAGATTAATTTGCCCCTCCAGAGTTCCAGGGGTCCCTCAGATTGTCCCTCTTGCCCTAGCACAGGGAGAGGGTCTGGGGATTAAATCAGTTATGCCCCTGCAGAATTCCCAAATTCCGAATTCTTAATTCAAAATTCCTTAATTTCTAATTCCTTACCTTCATAGTTCCAGGGGTCCTTTCGGATGTCTTTTGCGCTGTGCCATGCCCCACGTTGCGGCGCCATTTGTCGCGGCTAGCTGAGCCGGCATAGTAGGCACGGCGAATGTCCGAGCGAAAAGCACCGACACACGGAGACCAGGATGATGTTACCAGTGCTGGGAGCCGTCTCCCCGAGCAGTCCTCCACAAGCCTCTTTATTACCATATTATCTCCTCTTTCCCCCAAGCCCATCAACAGGACAATAGGACACCAATGAGTCTGCAAAGGCTAGGTGCTACTGCCTTAGGCCCGATTCCTGAGTGCTCAGCTTAAGGAATGTAAATCAGCTCCACAGCCCACAACAGTTAGTGTTGCTCCCCACAGTGAAGTCAGATAATGCTTGCAGGCCTGGACAGAAGAAAGCAGGGTTTGGTTCCAGTGGTGAAGCCTCTGGTTATTGGGTTGCTGATATGGCAGGCCCCCCTACTTTGGAGCTGAGTATAGAAGGAAAGAAATTTACTGGGCTTCTAGACACTGGTGCTGACACCACTCTTATTTCACAGAAATATTGGCTCCCAGGTTGGCCTGTTACACCCACCATGACCACTCTGCAAGGATTGGGGATTACCCAAAGCCCCCTTGCTAGCTCCAGGCCTCTAGCCTGGAGGGATAAGGAAGGAAATGGTGGCCATGTTACCCCTATGTAGTACCAGGTCTGCCAGTTAATTTGTAGGGGAGAGATGTTTTGCAACAAATGGGGGCAGTATTAGTATCTGTTCAGGAATTAACTATGCAGGAGATGGAGAGGTATGGAAAAGGTATAGGAAGAAAGCTGCAAGGAATTACTCAACCAATCTCCGTGAAACATAAGAAGAATAAGAAAGGTCTAGGGCATTTTCCCTAGGGGCCATTGTGATAGTGGCTGAGGTTACTCCACAGAAGATTACATGGAAAAGTTCTCAACCGGTTTGGATTGACCAATGGCCCCTTTCTACAGAAAAAATAGCTGCCGTTAAGGAAATAGTTCAAGAACAGCTGGCTGATGGACATATTGTCCCTTCCACTTCACCTTGGAATACACCTATTTTTGTGATTAAAAAGAAATCAGGGGGCCTGGCGGCATGACCTAGCGGCTAAAGTCCTCACCTTGAAAGCCCCGGGATCCCATATGGGCGCCGGTTCTAATCCCGGCAGCTCCACGTCCCATCCAGCTCCCTGCTTGTGGTCTGGGAAAGCAGTTGAGGATGGCCCAATGCATTGGGACACTGCACCCACGTGGGAGACCTGGAGGAGGTTCCTGGTTCCCGGCATCGGATCAGCGCACACCGGCCCGTTGCGGCTCACTTGGGGAGTGAATCATCAGACGGAAGATCTTCCTCTCTGTCTCTTCTCCTCTGTGTATATCTGGCTGTAATAAAATGAATAAAATCTTTAAAAAAAAAAAAAAAAGAAAGAAATCAGGGAAGTGGAGACTTTTACAGGATCTCAGAGCAGTGAATGCTACCATGGAGATAATGGGATCACAGCAGCCAGGATTACCGCTGCCTTCTGCCATTCCAAAAGATTTTAATATTGTTGTGATCGATTTAAAGGATTGTTTTTTTTTCCATTCCTCTTCATTCAGAAGATTCGCCTCGTTTTGCTTTCATTGTGCCTTCTGTTAATTTGCAGGAACCATTTGAACGGTACCAATGGAAATTTTTACCCCAAGGAATGGCTTATAGTCCTACTATGTGTCAGATTTATGTGGCTGCCGCCTTAAAACCAGTGCACGCCAGCTTTCCCTCTGTTATGATTGTTCATTATATGGATGATATTTTGCTGGCAGCTCTATCTATTCAGGTGTTGCAATCCTGTTTGTGTAAGTTACAGCAAGAGTTAGGAAAAGCAGGATTAGCTATAGCCCCAGATAAAATATAACTTGTTTCTCCATTTAATTATTTGGGATTTCAACTTTTTCAGAATTGTGTTAAACCCCCAAAAATTTCCATAGCCACAGAAAAGTTGCGAACTCTTAATGATTTTCAGAAATTGTTAGGGGATATAAATTGGATGAGACCCAGTTTGAAACTTACTAATCCAGATTTGAAACCTTTGTTTGATATCTTAAAAGGTGACTCCTCTCCAACATCCCCTAGGGTAATGACTATGGAGGGACGTCACGCCCTATGCAAGGTTGAGATAGCTATTGAACAATCCCATTTGACCAGGACTGATTACAGTACCCCACTTTTATTTATTGTTATAGCATCCTCATATACACCTACAGGAGTATTTTATCAGCAGGGACCTATTTTGTGGGAACATTTGCATGTCTCTCCTGCTAAGACAATTGTGCCTAACTATTTGTCCATAGCAGAGTTGATACAAAAGGCCACTAAAAGCAGCCTAAGACATTTTGGAAAGGTCCCAGATACGATTATCATTCCATACACTCAGGAACAGCTTTTGTGGTTTCAGAATATGGAAGAGACCTGGTCTATACTTTTGAGTACTTTAAATGTTAATTTTGACAACCACTATCCCAAGGACCCCATTGTACAGTTTTTTTTTATTTTGCATCCTGTTGTTTTTCCGCTTGTAACCTCTCTTCTACCATTGCCAGAAGCTTTAACTGTTTTCACTGATCGGTCCTCAAACGGTCAGGCAGCTTTTGTAGTAGATGGCCAGGTTACCACCATCTCCACATTTTTTGTCTCTGCACAGGTTGTAGAATTGGTGGCCGTTCTTGCCGTCTTTCAAACATTTTCCATGCAGCCCTTTAATTTGTATTCTGATAGTGGATTTGTTGCCCATTCCCTTCCCGTGTTGGAGACTGCAGGCCAAATTTCTTCCTGCTCTACAGCAGCATCTCTATTTGCTAAAATTCAGGCCTGTATTTGGGCCCGCAAAGATAAATTCTTTGTGACTCATATTCGAGCCCATACAGCTTTACCTGGGCCCTTGACATCAGGAAATGCGGCTGCAGATTCAGCCACCAAATTGGTGGCCTCAGATCTTGAAGAAGCTCAAAAGCCACATGCTAGATTTCACTTGAATTCTAACATGCTTCGTTTGCGCTTTAGTCTGACTAAGGAACAAGCCAGAACCATCTTGAAGCCATGCTCAGTGTGTCCTCAATTTTTACCTGTTCCTCATTATGGTGTAAATCCCCGAGGACTGTTGCCCAATCATGTCTGGCAAATGGACGTGACACACATCCCAGAGTTTGGGACACTAAAGTATGTGCATGTCACTATCGATACTTGTTCTGGATTTATTTTAGCTACTCCTCAAACAGGAGAACAAGTTAGACATACTCTAGCCCATTGCGATGAATGTTTTTCCATCTTGGGAACTCCTAAAGTTATCAAAACTGATAATGGTCCTTGCTATACTAGCATCAAGTTTCGTGATTTTGCTGCCTCCCACCATATACAACTAATTACAGGTATTCCTTATAATCCTCAAGGACACGGTATTGTGGAACGTGCCAACCGTACTATTAAGGATTACCTTATTAAAACCAAAAAGGGGGAATATAGCATTCCCCGAGATCATTTGAATCTTGTATTATTTATTTTAAATTTTCTAACATTGGATGCTGAAGGACGGTCTGCTGAGAATCGTCATTGGAATCCATCCCAGAAGCAGAAAGGTTATGTTATGTGGAAGGACCCCTTCACTGGTAAGTGGCTATGCCCAGATCCTGTCCTCTTTTGGGGGCGAGGATCAGTTTGTGTTTTCCCAGAAAATGAAAATGGTCTAAGGTGGATTTCTGAGAGGCTTGTCCGGCAAGCTTCTGCTGTGGAGTGTTGTGAAAGCTCGGATACTGGACAAGATGGTGGCATTTGAGTCGGAAGATTGACGGGACAAGCAAGTATATTAGGCCTTTATATATAACATAAGTATATCAGTATTTTGTCGCTGTTCTGCAGCGTGTTCCCTGACTGATGGCAAACCTGAAGTTTATTGGTGGCTTTGGACTTTGTTCTCTGAGAGCCATGTGGGATGGGGGAAGAAGTATTGAGCCTTGCTATTACCCATCCATGCTTTGATTTGGAACTCCTTTTTTTTGTTTATATTTTCCCCACCTTGTCTTGGATTCACCAGAGCATGTCTCTCCCAGGACAAATGCTTATCTTAACAGGTACTTACTTCCCCAACAGACAAGGGTGACATTTGCATTTCTATTCCCCACCTGAAGCCTCAGCCCATTTATCCAGGCATTGGCAAGGAGGAGGGTTTCAGACTGGCCTCTTTATCATTTGAAAGGGACCAAGGAAGTGGGCCAGTGACACCTGTCTGGCCTTTTGTCTCTAGGCCAGGTACCATGGATACCAGGAATTTTCTTTGTTTTTGGAGAAACAGCTTTGAGAGGAAACTTTAAAAAATGCTCTTCCCACCATGAATACAGGCTTTTCTGTCTTGTTTTTCCTCCCGCCACTATGGCAGAGGATTAGTTCCTTCTTTCCTCTGAACCTGAGGACTCGGTCTTGTGAGTGAACCTTAGCTCTTGAATTTGAAGCTTGTGTTTGCTTGTGTTATCCCTATGCTTCTCTCTTAAGTACAGGAGATGCCTCTGAAAGGAATGACACCAAGTTCCAGTGCACCCTGACAGCATGCTGGAATGGCAATTGCGATTCTGCTGTTATTCTGCAGCTGCCCTGAATCCCGCCTGCGCCTGTTGGGACTGACGGAGAGGCCTATGTTGGCCTGATAATAAAAGAGACTCTGGCATAACGGCGACCATCATAGCCAGTACATCAACAGCCGCCACCACCAGCTACCGTGGTGACAGTGAACAAGGTTGCAGAACAGACTGCCAGAGTTATGGAACAACAGGACTTTACTGATGAACATGAGCGGGTGGTCATGCTTATGCTGGACTATGGGTTGATTTGTTGGAAAAGAAATAGCAAATGCTGTTAGATTTGGTCTAGGCCTCCTGTACCCCATTGTATGCCTTTCTGTTGTATTGTATGCATTTCTGTTTTATCATCTGTGCAAGTGCAAATTGTTTTCCTAAGCCTGGGAACTGCTGTCTGCTCATTGTTACGAGCTAAGTTACTCCTAAGATCATGGCCTCTTGCCTCCCATTGTGCCTTTTATGTATGTTTCACCTGGGAAGTGCTTTGTTTTCCCAAGCCCGGGAATTGCTGTTTGCTCATTGCTACTGAGCTGATATTCACTCCTAGCCTTGGAACAGGGTTACCAGCTTCCTCAAGTATGGTTTGAGCAGCTGCAGCAGACAAGGCGTTGAATTGCAGCCAGTGACGGGTGAGATGGACCGGGAACTGACCAACCTAGGACAGGGTCTCCGTCATGCTACGGAGGTTCCCGATGATGGGTAAGGCTGATAACCTGAGAGTCCACAACCAAAGACAGGCGCATTCAAGTCTGCTTTAATACAGAAGGGGGAATATGTTGTGGGCTGAGGAGTTGATTTACATTCCTTAAGCTGAGCACTCAGGAATTGGGCCTAAGGCAGTAGCACCTGGCCTTTGCAGACTCATTGGCGTCCTATTGTCCTGTTGATGGGCTTGGGGGAAAGAGGAGATAATATGGTAATAAAGAGGCTTGTGGAGAGAAGGCTCCAAGAGAGATGGCTCCCAGCACTTGTAACACCATCATGGTCTCCGTGTGTCGGTGCTTTTCGCTCGGACATTCGCCGTGCCTACTATGTCAGCTCAGCTGGCCGTGACAAAAGATAAGAAACATTGCCTAAACAAAACCAGGTGGTAATTCAAGACATACTTCAGAAAATGGACAAAAGTTATGCTTTCCTAAGGGTCTCAATTCCACAAGAGGATATCATACCCATGAATGTATAAATTTGACCAAAACAAGAGCAGTGAGATAAATACAGCAAATATTATCAGACCTAAAGGGAGGCAGAGATTCTAATATAAAAATAAAAGGAAACTTCAGTATGACACAGAATAAATCATCCAGATAGAAAGCTAATAAACATAAATTTAAGTCAAATCATGCTATCCAGCAGATGGGCCTCAGAGACAGTTTGCATAATATTTGGCCTAATATCTACAAACTATACACTCTTCTCATCAGCATTTGGAAACCTTTCAGAATTAGACCACGTATCATGCCCCAAATCAAGTCTCATCAAAAGTCAAAAGTACTTTCTCACCCTAACCATTGAAAAGCTACCATGTAATACTGTCCAAAGCTTCTCTGGGTAGCCAATTAGTACTGCTTGCCAAGCCCATGTACGACCTGAGATATTCTACACCTAGACCTAGAACTGCCACCTACTCAGCTGTAGTTCTGTGCAGCCCCTCCTGGGAGCCACAGGTGTCTTTGTATTGGGTGTAGCATCTGTGTAGATGGATTCATAATTGTAGTGTGTCTACCCACGACTGGTCAGGCCCTGAAACTTTGGAACTATTCTCACTGTTTCTCCCCAGCCCTATCAGACAATATGGGTTCTGTACCCTCAGACACATCAAGCAAGCAAATGTTATCGGGGTTCTTGCAGTCTCAGGAGCATTGGCTTCTCCTATAATTAGCATATAGGAGAGGCACACACATGAATATGTGCTACTCATGATCACAGGCACATGCATACATATGTCATTACAATTCCCTGACACGCACACAGGTACACATTTCCATGACACCCACATAGTCATGCAAACACCTACATGTAAGTGCACCATACATCTGTTGGTTTTCAAGACTGAGGGTATATAGCCTGGAAACAGCAGGCAGAGGAACCAGAAGATGGCATTTCTTGCAACAATATCAGAGCCAAAGTCAAAGAGAGGCCATCGTGCTTCTCTGGAGATAAGATTCCTCTCCTAAACACAATGTGTATTTAACAACAGGTTTCTCTCCCACAGTCCGTGAACAGATCTGCCTTTCATATACCCAAAAGAAATACAGGTTTACAGCTTCATGAATCTCAAGGAAACCTGATCTAGAACCCCTGTCCTAAACAGTAGCAGAAGAGGTGGCATGTAACTTGGTCTTCAGGTGTGTATGCAGACAACATTCATTAGCATGAACAAAACAGTTTGGTGAAAGATGTGTCTAAGGGTGACAAGTCAACACCCCCCAAAAATCTCAGCATCACTCCTCTGTTTCTCTAACCCATTTCTCATCATGAAAGTGGAAATGTGCTTAAGCATTTCTTCAGTCTGTACACTGTTGGAGAAATTCATGATTCAAACAGCTCAAGACCTTTCTGAACTAAAGGCTGCTGGCTTGTGTTGGCTGTTAGATGATTTTATCTCTCTTTTACTCTCCTTCTCCACAAACACACTGCTTCTTCCCACATGTGTTCTCTAGTAAGCTGATGAGTGTAGTCTCAACCACACTCCCTACAAGCATATGGCTTCTACCCTCTGTGTCCTCTGGTGTGTGATGAAATGTAACTTCTGTGTGAAAACCCTCCCACATTCCCTTCAAATTGAGAGCTTCTCCCTTGTGAGTCTTTCGGTGCCTGGTGAGGTGTGATTTTTGTGTGAAGCCTTGCCTACATTATTTGCACTCATTGGGTTTCTTCCCAGTTTGCAAACTCTGGTAACAGATAATAATCTGTGACATATCACTGATGCCTTACAAACAGTTGCCATACTCAGCCCCTACTCTGTTTGGGAATGCTACCTCTCACAGATGATTTGAATACTTCTTCTAAATTCACTGCCTAGCCTCTTGTAGGATCGTCCTCTTTTTCTCACTCTCACTCAAGGACTCCACTGACTTTTGGGTGGAGGCTGGAAGAAAAAAGAATGGCCCTTATTTCTCCCTCTGCTTTTTTTTGTTTTCAAAATGGGTTTGGAACTTTTATGGACCTCTCGTCCCTTAGCTGTGTCATGGTGTCTATGTGGATCAGATGGTGCCCATCCTCTTGAGAGTTGTTCACTGGTTGCAGGAGCTGTCTTGCAGATGTTTCTGAGAAGTCCCAAGTACAGTAACTAAGGAAGACATGTCAAATGAGGGACTTGTGCCTGGAGAAGACAAGAGAGCATAGGTGACCAGGATGGATCTCTGACTACATTGTGGCTTCGAAAACAAGATGGTTTGAGGTTAGGACAGATACAGTCAAGCAGCCTGGCTACCTGCTTTCACTTGGATTAAGCCTGTCCTGCTATTTTTCCTCATGTACTAGCAACAGCTGACATCCACCAAGTGATCCTGTGTGGTTCGTCAATCATCTTGTATATTTTTGTTTGATTTTATTTTCCACGACAGCTTTAGAAATCCAAAAGGTCTGTATCAGCAGACCTTTTCACATATGAACCAGTCCAATGCAACACGACTACCATTCTGTAGTTTCACTCTTAGTCTTCCTTTATAGCTTAGACCTCAGGGACGTCTATCACATGCGCTGAGGACGTCCTCTTCATTCATGTTTCCCTGTACTTCTCTGTCCCCCACAGCCTTCACTTGGATCCCTGGCACTTTGTCTGAAAAGTTACTTGAGGTTATCTTCTTGTGTTGAAAAGAACTCTGATCACTCAGGGTAGAATTTCCTTCTTGACATTCTTTATGAACAGAAAGAGCTCTATGAAGGAAGAAGCCACACAACAGGAGATCCACACATTTGGAAGACACATTTTGTTTAAGATGAGCACCTACGAGTAGATCTGTGTTTATCAACCCCAAATAAGTGCAACTTGATGTTTTGTGTTACTGCTCTGGCAAGGCAAGGGACAGTAATGCTCATTCCTGAGTTTGAGGCAACGTAACTACCACTGCCTCATGCCTACACGAAGGATTGCTTTTCCTCCCTGTCACACAAACCATGTGAAAGACTATCCTCAGCTGTCATGCCTCTCTGTATTGACCAATCTCAGTGTTTGCCTATTTTCCATGCATTGGAACTTCCCACTTCAAAGATACTTCCCTCCATTGACTGACTAGCTCTCTGACCCCAATTTCAGATACCCACTGCCCTCTGATAGGTTTACACATAAGACTCTATCAACCTCAGTGTGATGACCCAAATCTCCACAAGAGTCTTTTTTCATCAGGAAAATCTAGATGGGGGAAAACAGCGTGATGGTGAGGTGAGTTAAGCTTCAGACTGCAGTGCTGCCAGCCTGTATATATGATTGCTGGACTCGTAGCTATGCTGCTTCTGAGCAACTCCCCTGAGAAAAACAGCAGATTATGGCCTTAGTTTGTGGATGCCACTATGTGGGAAACCTGAAAGAAATTCTTTGGCCCTGACCTAAGTCTGGCCCAGCCCTGGTTGTTGGGGCTATTTGGGAAGTGAGCCAGCAGATAATGGATTTCTCTCTTCTCTCTTTGTAGCTTTTCAAGTGAATAGAAAAGTCTTTTTAGAGAAGCAAACAGACATGAAAACCAGACCTAATCTGAAACACTTGGCTGTGCTCATACTCATATTTCACTCAATTGTATTATTCAGCAAATCTCCATTTCCATGGACAGTCTTAAGCACAGAATTCACATGACAACATCCCATTGAAACAATGACTAAATAGAAACATACGCCTTTTTTTGCAGGGTGGGGGAGAGCATGGAGAAAATGTAAAATAAACTGTTCATGATCCAGAAGGAGCTTCCATAGTCGAAGAGCTGCAAAGTGACCAAGAACTTGGTTTTTGTCTTGGGCCCTCTCCAAAAGGGGTGTTGTGGGATATTTTTGTGCACCAAGTATTTAACAAATAAAAGAACTAAATGAAAATGGTTTCAATTGTTCCTAGGAGTCAAAGACATAAAAAATGGGTCAGTATTAAGTTATACTGGTTTAAGTCACTGACTATGACACTAGTATGCCGTAGAAGCACTAGATGGAGCTCTGGCTGCTCCATGTCTAATCTCCTGTGTGTTAATGTACCTAGGGAAAGAGCACAAGATGGTTCAAGTGCTGAAATACATAGGAGAATTAGATGCATGCCAGCTCCTGGCTTGAGCCAGAGATAGTCTCGGCAGGTGCCGCATTAAATCTAATTGTATGTATATATATATATAACTATATACAGAAACTCTTGGGGGTTGAACAATATGCTATTAATAAACGAACAATGGATTAGAGAAAAAAATAAAAATGAGATAAAAAAATTTATGGAAACCAATGAAAACTCTGACACAACATTTCAAAACATGTAGGACACAGACAAAGCAGTGCTAAGGGGTAAATCCATCACAGTTGGAGCTCATGTCAAGGCCCAAGAGAGGCGCCAAAAACAGGAACTAACCACACACCTCCAGGAAAAGGAAAAGCCGCAGCAAATGAGCTCCACACACAACAGGAAACAAGAAATCATCAAAACAAGGAAGGAAATCAACCAGGTAGAAATAAAAAAAAAATACACAAAATCAATGAATCAAAAACCTGGTTTTGTGAAAAATAAACAAAATAGACACCGCGCAGGCCCAACTGACAAAGAAAAAACAAGAGAAAGCAAGAATTAACAGCACATTTTTGTGCTCTGTTTATTCAGCATAGTGATTTATGTTATGATAAGAAAGCAAGAATTAACAGCATCAAAGATGAAAAAGGCAACATAACAACCGCAACCATTAAGGACATAATTAGAAATTACTACAAAGCACTGTACTCCAACCTATCAGAAGACCAGCAAGAAGTGGAAAATTCTTAGACTCACACCACCTGCCAAAACGTAGCCCAGAGGCAACAAACGACCTGAACAAACCCATAACTGAAGCAGAGATTGAATCAGTGATTAAACATCTCCCATCAAAGAAAAGCCCAGGCCCTGACGGCATCGCTCCAGAATTATACAAAACATTCCAAACAGAACTAACCCCAATCCTCTACAAACTCTTCAATACAATAAAAAAGGCAACTCTTCCAAACTTGTTCTATGAAGCCAACATCACCTTAATCCCAAAACCCGACAGAGACCCAACTGAGAAGGAAAACTACAGACCTATCTCTTTCATGAATATTGATGCTAAGATTCTCAACAAAATCCTAGCCAATAGAATTCAAAACCACATCACACAGATCATTCATCCAGATCAGGTATGATTCATCCCTGGAATGCAGGGATGGTTCAACATAAGAAAATCCGTAAGTGTGATACACCACATCCAAAAACTGAAAAACAAGAATCACATGATAGTATCAATAGACGCAGAAAAAGCTTTCGACAAGATCCAACACCACTTCCTGCTAAAAACCCTAACCAAGGTAGGCATAGATGGAAAAATCCACAACATAATCAAAGCCTTATATGAAAAACACAACGCCAGCATCATACTGAATGGAGAAAAACTGGAACCCTTCCCACTGAGATCTGGAACAAGACAAGGATGTCCACTTCCTACAATACTATTCAACATAGTTCTAGAGGTACTCGCTGAGGCCATAAGACAAGAAAAAGAAATCAAAGGAATCCAAATGGGAAACAAGTCAATCTCTCACTATACGCAGATGATATGATTCTTTATGTAGAAGAGCCAAGAGGCTCAACACAGAGACTGCTAGAACTTATATGAGAGTCTGGTAGAGTGGCAGGGTACAAAATTAATGAACAAAAATCAACAGCCATAGTGTATGCAAACGGCCCCAAGATGGAAGAAGATCTAACCAGCAAGATACCATTCAAAATAACAGAGAAAAGTATGAAATATCTGGGAATATATCTAACCAAAAATGTAGGAGACCTATTTGAGGAAAACTACAAACTACTTGAAAAAAAATTGAACAAGACCTCAAAAGATGGAACAATGTCCCATGCTCCTGGATAGGTAAAATCAATATCATTAAAATGTCTATACTGCCAAAAGCAATATATACATTCAACGCAATCCCAATCAAATTGCCCAAAACATTCTTCATGGAACTGGAAACAATGATCCAAAGTTCATCTGGAAACACAAAAAAACACGAATAGCTAGAACCATCCTGAAGAATAGGAAGTTAGCAGGGCGAAACACAGTCCCAGACCTCTGGACATACTATAGGTGGTTATCAAAACAGACTGCTATTGGCACAAAGATAGAGAGGAAGATCAATGGAGCAGAATAGAAACACCAGACGGGAACCCACACAGATACAGCCAAATAATCTTTGACAAAAATACAAAAGATAATCCAGGCAAATGGGAAGGTCTGTTCAATCAATGCTGTTGGGACAACTGGTTGATAGCCTGCAGGAACAATAAGATAGACCCACATCTCTCACCATACACTAAGATCAAATCTAAATGGATAAAAGATTTAAACCTACATCCAGAAACCTTCAAACATTTGGAAGAAAATGTCGAAAATACTCTGCAAGATGTACGGGTAGGTCCTGACTTCCTAAAAAGGACACCAAATGCAATTGCAATGAAGACCAGAATAAACAAATGAGACCTCATCAAGCTAAGAAGCTTCTGTACAGCAAGGAAAAAAATCAACAAAGTAACAAAGTAACCCACAGAATGGGAGAAGACATTCACGCACTACATAGGTGATAGAGGGCTAATCTCCAGAGTATACAAAGAGCTACAAAACAACCAAAATGTCAAAACAAACAAGCCACTCAAGAAATGGGCATTGGAAATGGGCAGACACTTCACAAAAGAACAAATCCAAATGGCAAATAAACATACGAAAAAATGCTCAAGTTCCATGGCTTTTAATTGCTTGTGATGATACTCTGCTGGATCTGCCTTCAGACCAGAGAGGGTATACCTAAGAAGCTGTTGAACTTGACTGGACAATAAGATGTGGAATTCTATGTTTGGTATATGCTTGCAAAGGAGGAATCTCAACTGAACTTGAACTGTGGTTATGCAAAAAAGTGGAGGAATCCACCATGGTGGAAGGGTTTGGGGAGGGGTGGGGAGAATCCAAGTACCTATGAAACTGTGTCACATAATGCAATGTAATTAATGAATAAAAAATAAATAGTATTTATATAGAATGTGTTTTTAGAAACTGGTCATGACATTCACAGGTCATTAGAATAAACATGAGAGAGGACATATAATGTAAAAGTCACTGAGGAAAGTAAAGGAGAAAGGAAAGTGATCTTCTCTTGGAGAGAAATATGCTCTGTAGTTGTAACATGCCATGGCTCTTACCTCATCCAATTGGCCAAAGAAGTATCCTTTCTATCCATGTACTCATAGCTGATAATGCCCTTGGCTATCTGAATTTCAAAAAAATAGGTTAATATGTTACTGAAATGGAGGTAGTTAGCAGAATTATTAACAAATCTATCATCATGTTCTGTGACATTACATGTGTCCAACACATGCTGAGACTTTACATAGTGTTGGTACACATTTATTCTGGTTTATTTCCCTACAGTAGAAGCCCATAGAGGAGATTGCCACTGCTTTATTTTTAACAGCCCAGTGATCATCTCTAGGCTGATATTTATTTATTTTTTGGAATTATTTATTTTTATTATTAAGCCAGATGTATAGAGAGGAGGAGTCAGAGAGAGAGAAAGATCTACCATCTGATGGGGCACTCCCCCAACTGACCACAGCAGCCAGTACTGTGCCGATCCGAAGCCAGGAACCAGCAAGCTCTTTGGGGTCTCCCATGCAGGTGCAGGGTGCCAAGGCTTTGGGCCATCCTCAACTGCTATCCTAGGCCACAAGCAAGGAGCTGGATGGGAAGTGGAACTGCTGGGATTAGAAAGAGTGCCCAGTTTTGATCCCAGCAGGTTCAAAGTGAGGACTTTAGCCACAAGGCCACGATGCTGAGCTCTATGCTAATCTTCACAGCCTGGTTGATCATGTTGGCTCAACTTAAGCCATAATGTGTGGAAGGAAACATGAACCAGTCTCATGCTAGGCAGGTGAAAAGCCATCAGAATGGAAAGGGATGTGCTTCTTACCTGCCAGCTGTAACCACTGTCGGCTTCGTCTTCCACTTCTGTGATCTTGCCCTCAAAAGGACCAAATGCAGCCCCAAAGACAGATCAGATGCTTCATTAAATACTCCAACCCCAGCCTCCGGAATGCTCATTGGGCCAATTTGAAGTCCAGTGGGCACACTGAGGAGAGTGCGACTAGGATGTCCCTTATCCACTGGATTGTCCTTTAGAAATATGGGAAGTGCATAAGCAGCACAGCTCTTCAGGAAGTATGTCTGACACTTCTCACAATCTGGAGATGAGAGTGGAAGGGATTAGGAAAGCATACCAAACATTGCTGGTTATAGAGAGCATCAGAAGCAGCCAAGTGCTCACATCACTCAGCCTCAGTCTTGCACCCCAAGTTACCAGAAGACATAATGATGTAAGACCAAATTACAAGTGGAACTTCATTCAGACTATTGGATTATCTTTGTGGATGTGCCAAAGGGTCACTTACACAGGTAGTCATCATCCTCAGTTTCACTGAACTCTTTGTATGTCTGACCCTTTCTTCCTTTCGAGTTGTACATCTGAAATTCTTCATTCTCATGCTTTCTTCTGAGTTCTGAGATGGAGAGATGAAGTCAGTAAAGTTGTCAGTTCTTTTGGGTTTAATGTTTCAAATAAAATAAAGGGCTTTCAAAACAAGGAAAAACTGCATGGACATTTGCTTTTCATTACAATCTCCGGTTTTAATTCATTTCCCCTGAAGTTTGAATATCTGTTTATTTAAACGGCAAAGAAAGACATATCTAGAGATTGACACAGCAGTTCAGAGAATCAAAGCATACAGAAGGCAGAGAGAGGTGGGGAGGTTCACTTTTTGAGTAACCTGGATAGCACCCAAATCAGTCTCAGATCAGAAAGCTTTATTCAGTTTTCCCAGAGGGTTGTAAGACCTCAAATCACTTATCTCCTCACCAAGTGTTACTAAGTTGTATATCAACAATTTGCGAGAGTTAGAGATAGGGTCAGTTCTGGAACCCAGGCACTCTGCCATTGGAAACAGGTATAGTAACTAGCATCTTCACTCCTAGGACAACTGACTTCCTCTCCATGAAGTGTTTGCATATAGGCTAAGTAACCTGATCCCAATCATTTTTTATAGAGCATCCCCAAAGAGCTTAAAATGTAATCATGTTTCTAGAGGCTCTATTTGTTTTGTGTTGAGTGTGAACCAAGCATGCAATTGCACCCCTCACAGCTTGACCATCCTCATGAGGCCTCACCCTCCTTGGGCTTCCTAGTGGGCCTAGAGAGACAACTCCTGAAATCATTTTTCTTATCAAGTTGTGGAGAGTGCTGTCCTGAGCTGTTTGATTCCTTAGGATGGAACACTGCTTTCTGGCCCTTCTTTGAGCCAGTTGTGTTTAGTAAATTTGCTGTCCCTGATGATTCCTTCATACTGATTTCATTATGTAAAGGCCCGCTGGACTTTCCTTTAATGAGAAAGTAACATGTTCAGTCCAGTTGTCCTTTGAGATTGCAAAGTGTTTTCAGGTACATGGCATTCTTTAAAGTATCAGCAAACATGGGAACTATGTGAGGTGATTGAATACTGAAGGGAAAAGCAGTGTCTGTGTTTCTAGTGTATTTGGGGATAGATCACATCATTTGAGGCTGTTTCTCTCCAGATGGTTTTCAATTTCCTCTGCACAAGTGAAAGTGGAAAAGGGGAGGGCATTTACAAAGATAATCTGGAGAACAACATTTGCGAAAGCAGGTCGGTAGGGCTTCTTTAGGAAAATATGTCTTATCAATTTGTGGAGGGTGAAAGGAAAATAATGGAAAACATAGACAGGATGAAATACAACTGGAGAATTTGGTGGCATACATGAGGTTAGGAAGACGTGAAATCAGATGGCTATTTAAAAAGTAAGATGGTGATAAAAGCTGAAAATGACAATATCCTGAGCATAATTGATTTGGAGATTGGATAAGCTGGTGCCTATATCAATTGGCTTGAACCCAGGTGTACTCTTAGATACTTCTCGACAGCTACTCTTCTTCACCTGTAAATTGGCATACATGTAGCTAAAGTTCATTTTGAGATATTACATACTCATTAATTTAATTTAGTAATATCTATATTGCTACAACAAGTTTACCATGACTCTATAGCTGAAATCCAATCATACATACATATATCACACATATGATATATATAGCAGATATATATAAGATATATATATCTTTATAATTCCTTGGACTTGCTTTTCTGTTTTATCAGGAAATGTTGAATAAATTTTCCAGAAAATTTGGGGAAGTTCTTCATGACGCAAACTCTGCCAAAATTTTGGAGAAGTATTTCAAATCAACTAGACACTCAAAAGTCACGTTTTATTGTAGAAGCAACAGGAAGCAAAAATAATTGCAAACATTGGAAGGACTGCCTACTTAGTCCCCAGAGAAAGAGGAAGTTGTTTTGTCCTACAAGAATGAGGACATGAGGATAAGATACAATTCTGTTTAATGTATGAGTGAACACAGAGGGAAGTTTAAGTTACTGCCTGTTTGATACATTCTCAGCATTAAACCCTGGAGTCTTCAGGCTTGGAGTTTCTCTCTCTCCCATAAGATTTTATGTTTCTTCACAAGGAACATTTCCAGAGGGAAAGAGAGACAAATATTATCAATCCACTGGATCATTCCCAAGTGACCGCAACAGCCAGAGCCAGGCTGATCTGAAGCCCAGAACCAGGAGCCTCCTCATGGTTTCCCACGTGGTGCCATGGTCCTAAACTTTGGACCATCCTCCACTGCTTTCCCATGCCATCAGCAGGGAACTGGATGCGAAGTGGAACAGCTGGGAAATGAACTGGCTTCCACATGGCACCTCGGAGTGTGCAAGGTGAGGATTTAGCAACCAGGCCCTTGGAGACTTTCTGTGCTCTAAATAAAGTCCCTGTGAAGGTGTGGACACCCACTCTTATCTCAAACACGTAACAGTGCTATATCTCACATTCCTCAACGTTTAAATGAGTGTATTTCAGTAACTGATTCGTAGGGCTTTTGAAAGTTTATTGTGTGTGTTGATGATAAACCTTACAAACAAAATCTGAAATACTGTGAAAAAAAACAAGAAGTAGCGATTATTTGGCTTGTCTTGTTTAAGGTTCATGATCATGTTAACTATTATGAAAGATCATGACAGGAAGAAGACAGTTAATAGTATTTGGTGTCCTTTCTTCTCTTACCTGTGAGGGACTTAAGAGGATTATTATTTTTTTTTTATTATTTTCTTTTAGTGAATGGGTTTTAAGAGCTACTCACCTTCTGCTGTCTGGTGTGTTTCTTTTTGCAGGTCATGCGACGAGGTTTGACTAGAAGGTGACAAGAAAGCATTGATAAATATTTCAAAACTTTGCAAACTCTTACCAGAAAACAATTTTGGATCAGAGAGTAGTGATTCTACCTGTGATCCAGATGTGACATGAAAATATCTTTTAACTATCACTAAGATGTATGTGTATGTGTTGAAGATTTTTTTCTTTAAAACAGACTCAAAAAAGCAAAAGAAATCCTTCATTTCCACCTCACCTCTTACTTATGTCTATTATGTTCAATTAAATAAAGTAATTTGGTTTTCATAATGTGACTGATGAACAATTTAGAAATAGAAGGAAATTTCCTTGAAAAGAAAGTAAAAATCATATGGAAAAATCTGTAGTTAATTGCAGACTTAGTTTTTAGAAATTGAAAACCTTTTCTCTTAGATCTGAAACAAGGCATGGTTTCTACATACTTGATACTATTATTTGATCTGAAACTTTTCCTAAACAGAAAAATGAGGCAAAGAAATAGCTTCTCCAATTTGGAAATGAAGCAACATGTTGTCTACATTCGCATTTGGCATGAGCTTACACATGGAAAACCCTGAAAATTCCATTAACAACCTGTGAGAGTTAATAAAAAATTAGCATAGTCATCAGAAAGAAAGAAAGAAAGTCAACACTTCCAATGAATTGTTGGACAGCAGCTTAAGTTGTCTACAACATCAGCAACCCCATTCTTGGGCACTGGTTTCAGTTCCATGTGTCACTTTCACTTCATCACCTGGCAGTGCAAAAGGGGAAGCAGGAAGTAATGGCCCTAATACTTGGGATTCTTCTACCCAAATGAAAGCTTCCACTTTCTAATGTTGACCAGGTCCATCTGCACAGACTAGGGAGTGAATAAATGGGTAGATCTCTCTGTCTCTTTTTCTCTCCCTTTCTCTGACTTTGAATAATATAAACAAATCACTTATATACAAGTTTGGTTGTACTTCCGTCTTGAATTATTTAGTTGATGTTAACTGTCAATGTTCATACAATTTCCTCTTTTTGTTAATTAATAGCACAGTTGCTGTTCTAGGATCTTATGTCAGCAGCCTCTGACAGGCACTGTTTTCAAGATAGTAAATGGTGTTAATCGAATATTGCTGAGTTTGATCCCAAGAATGGTTTTCAGTTGCTGCTTATTTCTCCTGGCCCTCACTTTCTTTAGTACGCCTCTATTTTCAAAAGCATCAGTGTTGTCCAGGGGCTGTGAGTGCCAGCGCTAGTAAGAAAGCCAGTGGAGGGGGCTTTCAGAGTTAGATTAAAGCAAAATCTTCCCTTTAGGCAATACACCTAGAAGGAGAAATGGAAGGCAAAGCGATTCATAGCACTCCCAGGATGGACTGGGAGTATTGAGTACAAGTGAGAGGTCTGCATAGTCAGAACACAAACATCCTTGTCCATATTCATCCCTGGACAGGTGGGACAAGGGGAGGGGAAACACACAGGCACAATGGGCTGATGCTGCATAGGTCTGTGTGACTTGCATGCTATATTTCCACTTCATTTTTTGAAAGTAGGTCTTCTCTGACTTGCCAATCTTTGCACACTATTCCTTGGAGAACTACATGGAAGTTTCTTGGAAGGCCTCTTGGAATGTTAGAAGACATGAGAGGTTGCTGTGTAATCACAGTGGCCACAGAAGAACAAGGTATCAGCCATGTCCTCTGGTCTCGATACAATTGTCTACTCTGCCAATGCTAAACATCTGTTCTGAACCTCCCGTACCAACCTCACTAACACAGCAATGTACCCGAGACTCTCACCTCCAGATTTGCCAATGCTGAAGCTGGGTGTGTCCAAGCTTGCTTTGGCAGGAACCTTGACACATGTGATTCTGGTATCCTACTCCAACTCCTCTGAGTCTGTCATCAGGCAAGAATTCTGAGAGAGGGAAGATGCAGGGGCTTGCTGTGAGCTAGGTCCGAAAACCAGGAACCCAGCCATGGGCTGTGGCACTGGCAGGATAGTGATCAACAGGCAGGCTCTGCCCTCACTGAATTCCTACAGCCCTGGACATTTGCTGTCTCAACAAAAAGAGGTGCATTGTCATGGAAACCAGAATGTGGGGCAGACAGGCAGTTAATGGAATACTGGAATTCAGGGCTCCTTGGGGGTGGGGAGGGGGCCTAGCATGTCAACTTGCAGACCTTCAGGTTTGTACTGAAGAATGATGGGCTTCCCCACAGGTGGATAAAGTTAGCGTTCTCAGGTGAAACAGGGTTGGAGTCTAAGATGGGAAGCTTATGAGCCTGACTGAAGAGTATGTGCCTTTGGTACTTTGAGGTTACTGAAGCCTGGGTAAGTGTAGGCATTATTTGAGGCTGAGCATTTGTGTGAATGAGGCTTGGGATCTCTCAAGTTGGGCAGTTTGGGACAGGCCCTGGACTTTGATCAAAGGGCAACTCTGTGATTGGTGACATGCTCGGTGGGGATTGTTGCAGCACACCAGGTTTGAGGGCAAAGGGCCCTCTCAGGCTAGTGGACATGGTCTCTCAACCACAAAGGATCCATACTCTATCACCCTGAGGAGATTGGTAGGTGCTCAGGGTGAAGAAACCTGTGGCACAGGCTAAGGTGAAAGGTGTCTTACTACAATGCCATGGCCTGGGCTCTGGTCTATTATTCCTGCTCTCCCAAGTGCTCTTAGCCATTGCTGTCCCCTCCTGTGACACGTCTAGGATAACTGAAAATGCCAGCATGGAGTGTGAATGTTCTGTATAGTACTGGCTCTCTGATGATGCTGTGATGAAAGCAGAAGTGCTGGTTGGCAATCTAGGAACTGATGGTGCAGGGCAGAAGGAGCCACGACTATCAGTCATGGTTACCTCAGCCTTGGGTCCTGTTGGTTTGGGTGGAGCTGAGTTTACTCGCACCCAAGTCCTGGCCCTGTGCACAGCACATCTGTGTCCTACTCAGGGAATAATAAGACCTCCAAGAGTCAAGCTCAAGTCAAGCTTCAACTTCAGGATGCTGCATTTATGCTGGGCCTTTCTGGAACCAAAGCCAGACTTGTTTTCAATAGCTCAACTCCAGGCAGAAGCAGCTGTGTCCTGAAAAGTCAAAATTCATGTTGTGTATTGTGTCCTGGGTATGCTGAAGCACGTGTGGGCTGTTTCTGGGTGGGCCAGTGTCTATGTGTGTGATGGTTTCTGTTAGTTCAGGGTGTATATGTGTGCTATTTTCTGATATGTCAGCATCTGAACTAGTGCGTATTCGTTGGTGTTCAGCAACTCTCCATGTGTACTGCTTTCTGAAATGCTAGGGGCAATGTGCTAATTTTATTTGGAGGCAGGGCTCTGAGGTAGGGACTTTTCATTTGAACCTTGGGATTAGATGTATCTTGTTTCCTTGAATTCTGGAGACTGTGCATGTGTTACTTCCTAGGAGTGAGCGGTGATAGCTCTCACTTGTATTCCTCTGGCAGTGGGTATTGGTCTCATTTTTCAAGTCCTAAGCCATTAGTTATAGCATTATGATTGTACCTATGAGTTGTGGAGTCTATTTTCTGTTATTAATATCACATTGCCAGGTCTGTGTTGTAGTGAATGTGTACCTTTGCTAACCCTGATGAATCAATTCATTAAAAATGAAAATGATAAAGAAATGAAATTGTATTGCTAGGAGAAAAATGACAAAACAATGAAGCAGAATAAGGGAGAACTTCACAGTACAGAATCAAAACAGGAAATACACATATTTAATACTTGAATCTATAGCTGAAGGGGAAGATAAAGTATTAGAGACAGAAAAAGATAACGTAAACTTAGAGAAAGATACAAATTTGAAAGTCTTTGCCTTGAATAACCTTAAAAGAGTTCAGCACAAGAGAAAAATTAAATTCAAGAGATGTATTAAATGTCACAACGAGCATAGAGAAATCTAACAAATGCTAATTTTTTTAAAAAACATATTTTTATTGCATTTCATTTTTAAAAATTAATTACATTGCATTATGTGATTCATTTTTTTATGCACTGGGATAACCCCGCCCCTCCCTACCCCCTCCCCTCACAGTGGATTGCTCCACTTTATGGCATTTCCATAGTTCAAATTCAGTTGAGATTCTTTCATTTGAGGTTTTGACCAATCATAAAGTCCAGCATCTTATTGTCCTGGTAAGTTCAATGGTATCTTGGTGAGACCATCTCTGGTTTGAAGGTAGAGCCAGCAGTTTATCATCCCAATCAATAAAAGCCCCAACATAATATTTCCAACCATTTACAACATTATGGCATTAATTGACATGAAAATGATTAACCTATATATTAATAGGAAAATGCAGGTTCTCAACCACATCTTGTGACTTCTTCAGAAACATTTAATTTTTTTTTACATTCAACTGTGTTCTATGCACCTTAAAATGGCTTAGATTGCTATTCAGCTGTCTCATGCCTATTTTAATTTTAGTCTTTAGCAGTTTATAGAATTGAAGCATGTTTTCACTGAACCTGGCTGTTTTTCAGGTGTTCTAACTCTATAATTCTAACTGGATATATGTCAACAGTTTAGGTGAGCATGTTTAGCAGGGGTGTGCAGAGAAATGTTCCATACCCTAGTGAGGAGTAACTAATCTTTGTGTCCCACCCAGTGAGTTATAAATGCATCCATGCTGACCGTTTCCTGTCTGTTTCTAAGCTTTTCTTGTTGTTCTCTGTCTATCTATTCTATTTTGGTTTGTTGGTTTATTTGTGTGTTTGTTTTGAGGGGTTTCTGGAGCCCTCCTGATGGTTATTACGAGAGGGGGTGTGGACCCAAAATTGAAAGCAGGCAAGGACCAGAGAAAGCTCCTCTCCCTAGTCCCAAAGAAAGTTAACTGTTCTTCTGTGTCTGCGGACCACTCAGGATTCCTGGTTGTTGTTCCGATGACCTTGGTTCCTGCAAGGCAGGACTTGGGCTTCTTCCATCCCATGTGGGGGATGGTTGACCTCAGAGTTCTTGGTCTCCAAAGGCACTCCATTTCCTCATGGTCTCCTTGGCCGTAGGGATGTAGTCCTCGGTGCTCCTTGGTACTGATAGTCCTTGGTGAGTATCTGGGAGTCTTCAGTGTTGGGATAAAAGCCTCCTCCTGTCTGCCTGCTCCACTCTGGGGTCCCCCCTGCTCTATGCATATGACCTCCTGTTAAGTGGTTGTTAGGGTTACTCCTGATTCCCCCATATGGCTTTGTATATTTACTATTGTCTAATGCTAATTTGAATCTGTTGTCTATGAGTTACCAGTTATGATCCTGATAGGTTATATTTCCCGTCTGCCTCACACCTTCTAGGGTGATGTAGATTTCTCTGTTCTCTCTCCCCTATTCCAAGTATCATGGGGCCTTGCAAGTACATCAAGTTTAATTTTTTTTTTTCTTGCCCTAATGTTTATGTTTAGTATTGCTGGAAATCACCAGAAATTCATCTCTGACCTACACTGGGAACCCATTTGGGCACAATTTCTAATCCCAGTGGCCCTGCTTCTCACCCAGCTCACTGCTTGTAGCATGGTAAGGAAGTCGAAAGACTTGAGACCCTTCATCTATGGGGGAGACCTGAAAGAAGCTCCTGTCTGCTTGCTTCGGGTTGCCTTAGCTCCAGGCATTGCAGCTGCTTATTGAGTGAATCAGTGAACTGATGATCTTCTCCTCTGTCTCTGTGTCTCACTGAATATCTGACTTTCCAATAAAAATCTCTTTTGAAAAAGATATATATATATCATTATAGATTTCTGATTCTGTCAAAGTTATTTTGGGAATTTTTCAAAGGTAAATGCAGAATGACCTTGTTTTCCAGCTGTCTTTAATCTACGTAATTACCAAATCAGATCTAACCCAATACACTAACTCCTTGCTTCGTGAGAATGCTTACTTCCTGAGAAACGCATTCTGATGCAGTTTTCTGTGTGTATAAATACCATGCTGTGTGCTCAAACTAAGATGATTACAATGTTTGTGGGTGATGAGATCACTCTTTTCTGAGAACTTGCTAAATTGTGTTATACAGTGCTTGCTAAGTTGCTTGCTATACTCAACCACGTGCATGCATGTGCATATAAAAGCCCTATCCATTGCAACAAAAAGATGGACACTCTGCTAGGGTTTGTCAGTGAGTGAGCAGCTGCACCAATTATGGCATATCTGTGTAAGAGTACAGAAAAATATTCTCACTGGGAATTGAGTTGAAAGCTTTTTATTTTATGCTGCCATACAATTTTGAATCTGTGTATAATTTAAAACCATTTATTTTTATTAGAAAGAGTAACGTGGGGACTGGAAAGGGAGGAGGAAGAATAAGGTAGGTAAGGAGAAAGGGAGAGTGGGAAGGAATAGACGGGCTGGGGTAGGATAGAGGAAAGTAGGTCTCTCATCTGCTGATTCAGCCGGAAATCGCTACAAAAGCCAGGAGTAGGCCATTATGGTGTTCCCTGCATGTGTGTAGGTGCCAGAGCACATTGGCTATCTTCCACTATTCTGTCACATTAGCAGGAAGCTTGATCAGATGAGGAGCACCAAGACTCCAATCATGTCCCAAATGAAATTCTAGGATTGTGGCTGATGCTTTACCGATGCCAGACCTGACCCTGGAGATACATATGTCATTTCACATTTTCTATAGATGCTTTGTCATATTCCCACACAGTGTTGAGTCACGCCAAGTGGAGCATAATGCATAAAGTAATATCGTACATTAACATCCTACAACCAATTATTAACAGGAGAGGTCATGCATTTGGACTGGAAGGGAGAATGTCCTTGTGTGAAGGTATATTAGTTTCCCTCTGATTCTGCTTCAACATATCCACTAACACATAAACTGGGAGGCAGCAGGTGATGGCTCCTGAGTCTAGATGTCTGTCACCTGCCTGAGAAATGTAAATGGAATCCTGATTCCAGCCTTTGGCTTAGCCTAGCTGTGGATGTTGCACATATTTTGAGAGTGAAATAGTGCCATACAGAAGCTCAGCTCCAGGGAGAACAGGCCTGCATTGAGCAGGTCACAGAACTGCAGGGCCGACGAGAGATGCACATCTCTGGTTTTCCTTTGGAGGAACACACAGAGTAGATCTCCCATCTCTCAAAGTGGGTTCAACTGTGGTCATCTTTACCCATGTCTGTCCCTGGTGTCTTGCGTATTCTTAGAGGCAGCCCAATAGTCACATTGCAGTACCATATCCACTTCTGGGAGAAGCAACCTGATAGATTTGTTTTCATACACAATTTTTAAAAAAATGCAGTTTAATATTTTTTTGTGATTTGCCTTCCCTCTTACCCCTACTCCACAGCCTATTTTTGCCTCTATCAGCACAATAGTGTTGTCCTTCCAAAATAATCATTAAGTTCATTACTCTGCTACTTAAGTATATCCTGACAATTTAATGTGAAGAATGCCTTAAAAGGAACCATTATAAATACTATAATATAATACATGTTATACCTTGTATAGTATATATATGTATTTTTAATTATAGATATATTTTTTTATACTTTAAACATTTAATTTTTATTTAGATTTTTTCCTGGCAAAACCATAGTACACGTAATTTATGCAGTATTTTAAATATCAACAATTTCTGTGTTTCTGCTATATGTATTCATATAACACATCAGTTAAAATTATCCACTGTTTTCCTAACATAGGGATTTTCTGAAGAAAAATTCTGAATCCAGGATTACAACATTCATCTGACACTTATTCATGTTAATTCTGCTTTACTTTATTTCTATCGCATTTTGGGTACCCTGTCAGTGAGGGTCAGGCCAACAACTTACAGAATATTTCACCTTATTTATTTTACTTTTTATCCCCCCCCCAACTTCCTTACATGTTAATTTTTAATTAACAGAGTCATTTATTCCTCCAGAATTGTCTGCTTTCTTGAGAGGCTGCCGTGTGTTACATTCTCGCTTCATCCCTAGGTGTGTGTAGCAGTATGCAGATCCTTGAGGACCCATGTTTTCGTTTAGTTTGAAGACTAAGAATTTTGGAGCCAACAGGTCTTTGCTCTGTTACTCAGACATACAAATAGGGGGAAAAATCTGAAAAATTAGGTTTCTTGTAAAGTGCAATGACTTGTAAGTGTGTTTTGAGTAACTTCAATTCTGCTAGTTACTCTGATTCATGACATAGTTGAATGAGTTTGAGAAATGTAAAATGTTCTCCACTCAGATTTCTCACAGCCAATTAGCTAAACTGTATGGCAAATGTTTCAGAAAGATATGAAAGCATGCTGTAGGTTTCTATCAGATCAGATCATCATATACTATACTTGAAGAACACCTTAGGATCCTTTGTTGTCGAGATGATCTTTTGTCTAGGGTGATAATATATAGGAGAATCTTAGCAAAGTACGAAACATTAGGTTAAAGTCTAACAAACTTTGAGGTTAAATGGAATATCAGTGCCGAGTTTGTAAAATTTGCTTTGTAAAGATCCCTTAATTCCATGGTTAAGCTTTTTTCAAGGTATTAACGGAGTTCTCTCAGCTTTGTGAATGGGACAATATCAGGCATTTCATGTCTCTTTTCATATTCTAATTTTGAAGAATTGCTGTGTTTCCTTTAGAGAGTCTTACTGACTTCCGTGTTTTTGTTTCTTATATTTCTGTATTTATTTTTAGGCCTATCTAGAAGTACTTTTTGGTTTTTCCTCTGATGGCTTTTATCTTTGAACTACTCTCTGTGACTTGGTTGCGTGATTTCTTCAGTGAAGATCTGGGGGTGTATCGATCGAGGGAATTATCAAGACTGTTAGTATAATCACAGTATCACATCCTCTCTTTCCAGAAGAGCAACAGCCATGATTAGCCCATAGTGGCTACAACTGTCAGCACTTGCACCACACAGAACCTCAGTGTAGGCCTGTAAGTACAGAGCCCTGCAATGATCCACCTTGTATACATAGAGATCTTTTAGCCTTGATGTCAGACATGTTGAATGTCCAAAGACCCAGCTTTACACCATACACTGCCATGAGTCACAGCGTTCCCATAGTCTTTGCATAGAAGACTCCAACAGTCACAAAATTTTGGGATTATCTCGTTTCTGTGAATCTGCCCACCTGCAGGGTGAGGAGTGGTGTTCCCAGTGCCAGTTATGAATGGCCTGCCTTCGCAGTTTGTGCCCAAGAAACTGGGCTCAAAGTCAGTAAGGAACATGCATTATCCTTATAATACAATCACCTAGCAGTGCTCTTGTAGAACTAGGTGTGCACCACAGCCACTACAATCCCTGCTGATATCAAAGTGGTGGTTTCTACTGAATAATCCAGGGCACCCCAAAGTGACACTATCTCCTACTGGTCCATAAGTATTATGTATTTTTAATTATATATGTATATATACATATACATTATACATATACATTATGCATATACATAATACATTATACATATACATATACATCCCAACCATGAAGACCCCCAGACCTTCACCACACTCTAGTAATATGAGCAACAAGAACTATACCCCAACTGCCAAGGAGGCCACAGGGAATTGGATGCCCTCGGAGCCTGAGTACTCTGAGGTTACCCACCCCCAACCGGAGCTTCCGCAGGCAATGGAAGAAGTCCAAACACTACCGCGCAGAAACCAGAAGCCCTGAGCGGAAAGACAACCAGAAGCCCCGAGCGGTCTGCAGAAACAGAAGAACAATAAATGTCCTTCAGGACCAGGGAGGAGAGCTTTCTCTGGTCCAAGCCTGGCTCCACCTCTGGACCCCCGCCCTCCCTCGCAATGACCATCGGAATCGATATTGCTCCAAAAACCCCTCATAGCAAACAATCATACAAACTTATAAAAAACCCTAAAATAAATAGACAAACAACAGAAAGTAGAGCTTGAAATCTGACAGGAAAGAGCTGGCGTGGATTGGCTCATGCCTCGCTGGGTGGGACACAAAGATTAGTTACTCCTCACCATGGTGTTGAGGATTTTCCTGCACACCCCCCAAAAAAGAATGTTCTGCACCTTAAATGTCGACAAATATCTTGTTAGAGTTACAAGCCAGTCTAGATTATCCTAAAATCTGCCAAGATCAGCAAAATTATAGTTCAACACAACAAATGGCTAAATACTAAAATGAAATAGACACGAGACAGCTGAATGGTACCTTATAGCCATTTTTTTTAAAGATTTATTCATTTTAATACAGCCAGATATACACAGAGGAGAAGAGACAGAGAGGAAGATCTTCCGTCCGATGATTCACTCCCTAAGTGAGTTGCAACGGGCCGATGTGCACCGATCCAAAGCCGGGAACCTGGAACCTCTCCTGGGTCTCCCACGCGGGTGCGGTGTCCCAAAGCATTGGACCATCCTCAACTGCTTTCCCAGGCCACAAGCAGGGAGCTGGATGGGAAGTGGAGCTGCCAGGATTAGAATCGGAGCCCATATGGAATCCCGGGGCTTTCAAGGTGAGGACTTCAGCTTCTAGGCCATGCTGCCGGGCCCAACTTATAGCCATTTTAAGGTATATTGCAGCCGGTCCTGAATATAAACTAAAATTGAAATGTCAATGAGCTAATCATAGGTTGTGGTTCAGACTTGCTTTTTTCTTTTTTAATATACTGGTTACTCAAAACCATGTGAATTCCATAATATTGCAAATTGCTGTTGATGTTATATTGGGACTCTTAATTGACTTGGATGATATTCTACCAGCTCTAACTTCAGACCAGAAATGGTCTCCCCAAGAAACTGTTCAACCCAGCTGGACAATAAGTAGCTGGACTCTATGCTTGGTATATGTTTGCAAGGAAAGAATCTTGATTGAAATTTTTTTTAAATAAAGCAAACATTTATTAAATTGTGATAAAAACATTCCATCAAATTACAAAACCTGAGTAAGAAAAACAAATGGCACATGTGTAACTGTAGTTGACATTCAAATAAAATTTGCATTCCCAAAATATTATACAGTAATTAGAAAATACCAGCCAAAGTAATATTAGGATATTTTTACGTGCGGTCTCAACAGAAGCAAATTTTAACAAAGGTAAATTTTACAGTGAAACAGAGCAGTAGATTAAGGATCTTAACATGTTTATTTTACTGCTATTTGACACTAAGATACAAAAATAAGAGGATTTACTTGACATTTTTAATAAATATCTCATGGGCTGTTGAGTGCCTTACTGGTGAAAAAATTTAACTGGCTAATCTCATCAATCCATTTTGTACATTTAGTAAGCATCAACTCTGCCCTACATAACTCTTAATGCAATTCACAGCACACAAATGGTTATCATATTAAATACATAATCAACTCGGACTTCTCAACAACGAGGAAATTAGTAAACCATCAAATGGACTGCTTTCCATACACTTTCCTCATAACTTAATAACACAAAAAAAATCAAAATAATATTTGCCATCACTGTAAACTATTGCCAGCAACTGACGGAAACTGCCAATTTGCCATATTCATGTTCACAACATGCTAAATATACTCTGCTGTTACTTCATCCATGGAATGCCTACACGCCTAGAACAGAGAGTTTTCACCATCTCTTGCCACGGGACCTGACTTGCAGCAATCTATATTTAGATCAGAACTCCATGGGCACTTGATGAACTCCACCTTTCCATGTTGGCTTCCTTATATGAGAGAGAATATATGGCATTTATTCTTTTGTGATTGACTCATTTCGTTGAGCATAATAGTTTCTAGTTGGGACCACCTGGTTTTGAATAGAGTAATATCATTCTTCTTGACAGCTGAATAATATTCCATTGAATAGATGTACCACAGTTTTTTTTTTAACCATTTTTCCTTAGACGCACATCTGATTTGTTTCCATGACATTGCTATTGTGGATTGTGCTGCTGTGAATA
Organism: Ochotona princeps; assembly: GCF_030435755.1. Classification (NCBI taxonomy): domain Eukaryota; kingdom Metazoa; phylum Chordata; class Mammalia; order Lagomorpha; family Ochotonidae; genus Ochotona; species Ochotona princeps. Next base: position 3,866,740 of record NC_080866.1, on the reverse strand, counting down.
TAGGATTACAGATCCCCTTTTCATATGCAGATTTTACTTCTGTTGGGTATATTCCTAAGAGTGGGATTGCTGGGTCATATGGCAGGTTTATTTGCAATTTTCCAAGCACTCTCCATATGGATTTCCACAATGATTGTACTAGCCTACACTCCCACCAGTGAACGAGGTACCTTTTTCCCCACATCCACACCAGCATGTGTTGTTTCGAATTCTGAATGTAGGCCAGTCTCACAGGAGTTAGGTGGTACCTCAAGGTGGTTTTCATTTGTATCTCTCTGATGGCTAGAGAGCCTGAACATCTTTTCATATGTTTGTTAGCCATTTGAATCTGTTCTTTTGAGAAACGTCTGTTCATTTCCTTTGCCCATTTTGCTACAGGGTTTTTTTTTTCACTATCCCTGGGTTTCTGAAGCTATTTATAGATCCTAGATATTAGTCCCCTGTCACTTGTGTAGAATGCAAAATTTTTTTCCCATTCTGTTGGTTGTTTCTTCATTTTTTAATTGTTTCTTTTGCTGTACAGAAACTTTTTAGTTTGATATAGTCCCATTTGTTCATTTTGGATTTGATCGCCGTTGCTTTAAGCGTCTTTTCTAAAAAGTCTTTCCCTGTTCCTATATCTTGGAGTGTGCTTCCTATGTTTTCCTTTAGTAGTTTAATGGTTTCTGGGTGTAGATTTAAATCCTTGAGCCAATTAGAGCTGATTTTTGTACAGTGCGACAGGTATGGGTCCTGCTTCTTTATTCTGTAAGCTGCTATCCAGTTGTCCCAACAGCTTTTATTGTATAGACCAGGTTTTTTACCTAGATTGTTTTCTGTTTTCTTGTCAAAGATTAGTTGACTATACATGTGTGGATCCCCTTCTGGTGTTTCTATTCTCTTCCACTGATCTTTTTCTCTGTTTCTGTACCAGTACCAAACTGTTTTAATAACCACTGCTCTATACTATGTCTTGAGGTCTGGAATTGTGATTCCTCTGATTTGATTTCTATTTTTCAAGACAGCTTTAGCTATTCGTGGTCTTTTGTCGTTCCAGATGAACTTCTGTATCATCTTTTGTATTTCTGAGAAGAATATTGCTGGGATTTTGGTTGGGATTGCGTTGAAACTATATATTGCTTTCGATAATAAGGCCATTTTGATAATGTTGGCCCTGCCAATCCAAGAACAAGGTAAGGTTCTCCATTTTTCAAGATCTTCTTCTATTTCTTTTTTAAATGATTTATAGTTTTCATCGTAGAGGTCTTTCACATCTTTAGTTAACTTAATTCCTAGGTATTTAAGATTCCTTTCCTCTATTTTAAAGGGAACTGTACTTACAATTTCTTCCTCAGTGGCGGAATTATTTGTATACACGAACACCATTGATTTGTGTTCATTAATTTTGTATTCTGCTACTTTGCCAAAGTCTCTTATGAGTTCCAATAGTCTTTTGACTGAGTCTTTTGGTTCTCCTGTATAGAGAATCATGTCATCTGCGAATAGCGATAATTTTAATTCCTCATTTCCAATTTGAATTTGAACTGTAATACTGCATCAAGGTGGAGGAATCTACCGGGGGGGAGGGGAGGTGGAGCAGTGGAGGGATTTCCAGAGCTATGAAACTGTCACATAATGCAAAATAATTAATAATAAAATATATAACTAATAAAAAAAGAAGTAATCTGTGAGGAAAATAAACATATCATTTGGAAAAAAATTATATATGTATATATACATACACATTATACATATATTATACATATACATTATGAATATATGTTACATGCATATATTATGCATTTATCATATATACATTATGTCCGCATATACATATATACATATATACATGTATATGCATATATATACACATACATATACATATACACATATATAAATACATGCATATATTATGCATATATTATACATATACATTATGCATATACCTTATAGATGTGTATATATGTATATATATTAAAATATATAGATTTTTAATTATATATTATACATTGTAACATATAAAATATTGAGCAACTATTCAAGGGAAGAAGAAATTGAGAGAATGCAAGAAAATATTTGAACGTGATTAATTGAGTGTGAATCTGTATGTATCAAGTGTATACAAGCTTCTCAAATAACGCATCTGCAACAGCAGCAACAGAAAAAAGCAATGTATTTATTAGATGCTTGTGCACATTTCTTAAAAGAAGAAAGAGGGATTATAAACAGAGAATTAATCATGCTCTCAAATATTGATAGTTTTGTAAATAAAAGTTATTTTCTAGCACTTTTTGAATTTCCTGAAGCAGGAAAGCACAGTACAGCTAGCTTTTCAGTTGAACTGCTCTTTGAGTCCCTGAACATCAATTCTGAGTTGTGAGGAAGCACTTTTTTGCAGTTCAGTGTTACCCACATAATGTAGGACATTGATTGTTATTGAATTCATTATAAGGCCATGTGCAGCTGAAACCACATGCCAAGGTTTACATGATAAAATGATATCTTATTTTTATTTGAACCATCAACATGGAAATAGAATGAATGACAGATTGTTCCAAAAAACAATTCTAACTGTAGCCCACATAATTTGGTAGAGAAGACAATCTCCTCATCCAAATTAGAAAATTATTAGACACATAAGATTTACAATGCTAAGAAATCACTGCATCAGTTGTGAGTAAAGTTAATTTAATCTGGCCTAATTTCCCTTGTGTATGGCAAGTAATCTAATCAGAATTCCCCACATATTAACCTGTGGTATATTGATGATAAAGGGCTTGGTATTTTCCTGTAATCTGAGTCAAATGTACATTTCATCCTATGGTTGATAAAGCAATGCTGTTGTCTTCATGGAATAATTCTCTTGAGTTTTTAGTTTTTCTTGACAATATAATTTTGTAATATATGCAAGGTCAGGTGTATGTTGGAGATTTGAAAATTGACAGGAGAACTATTTTCTCATTTTTTCTTCTGTGTCATTGCATATTAATATTCCACATATTTGCAACAGAATATTCTGGAAACCACATACTAAACTTTCTGAATTGCCTTTGAAATTTGGATAGGATAATTTAACTACACAGATGGAAGAGAAGTTGAATCCTAATTGAATATATATAGAAAGTGAATCCAAACTTGAGTTATCCTACCATCTTATTCTGATACATTTCTCCTTACATTAAAATAAATTATTTAGCATGTTAAACATATATGTTCTTTAAAAATTTTGTCTTCAATAGAGAAATAGGGAACGACATATCTCAGTGAAATTCCTGGATCAATGACATGCTCTACTGGAATTCTTCTTGTCTTGCCATATACCTCTTTGGATCCGCATTTTTACAGTTGTGTACCCTAGAAAGGAATAGGTGATGGCCAAGAAACATTTCCTGCTGTTCATGAGGAAGTTTGAGTTTGAGTTTCTTCCTCACACAAATGACTTACCTAGTCCTGACGACTGTAAAAATCTCAACAAATGCTGCAAGTTTACCTTGTGCATCATTGGGGAGAAGAACAATCAAAAAGAAAGGGGCAAGGGTCTTTTGATGGCACTGCTCTGTTCTATCTATGCCTTGTGTGGAATTGTGGTCACTTCAGCTTATTTTTTCCTCAGGATAGATTTTGCTATTCATGATCTCTTTTCTTTTCTGAGAAGATTGTTGTTTGGATTTTGATTGGGAATTCTTGAATTGCTTCATTACTTTTAGTAATATAGACCTGTTCTTTAAATATTTATATGCATTTTATTGCACAGTCAGATAAAAAAGAGAGGAGAAGAAACAGAGAGGAAGACCATCCCTCTGCTGATTCACTCTCCAAGTGGCAACAACAGGCAGAGCTGAGCCAATCCAAAGCCTGGAACCAGGAGCCTCTTCTTGGTCTCCATCATAGTTGCAGGGTCCCAAGGTTTTGGGCCATCCTTACCTGCTTTTCCAGGCCACAAGCATGGAGCTGGATGGGAACCAGGATTAAAATCGGTAGCCATAGTGTTTCCTGACATGTGTAAATTGAGGATTTATTTGTTAAACAACCACCCTGGTCCCAATATGGACATTTTCATGATGTTGATTATACAAGTCTAGAAACATGGTGAGTTTCTCCATGCTTTACTTTCTGTATATCTCTAATTTGGTTTGTTTTGATTTTGTTTGATTACATTTGATTTAATTTAGGTTAGCTTAATTAGTTCTATAATGTTCATCATAGAATTCTTTTGCCAGAGTCCAGCTCCATCTGCTTTCAGAATTCAAGAAGGCTGCATGGGTGATGTACAAAGAGGAATGAAACAGACCACTACAATTCCAGGATCATAATGGACAATGCGGGAAAGCTGCCCCCTTTATTTTACAGACGCAATCTCAATTCTGACACAGATTTTTGATATCAATGTCAAAAGGGTTTATCCAAGTGTAATTCTGCCATTGGTTTCACCTAAAAACAATAGAAGTTCCTAGTACAAATCTTATGATATAACTAGATCTTTTATCACAAAGAAAAGGAGAACCTAAAGAACAAGCAAAAAATGAAACCCTAAACACCAGTCCCTTGATTAGCATGAGGTCAATGGAGACAGCCAAGGCAGTAAGCATAATAAAAGACCCTTTTACAAGATGTTATCATTGACCTTAACCTCCAAACTCACACTGAGTATAAAGCCAACTTCACGGTAGCAAATAATGCCTGAAAGGATTCGAATTCTTCGTCAGGGTGGTCCAGTGTGTTCATGCAAAGGATTATAGAGCTGCATTCAGGTTGTTGTAGAGACATCCACCAGGCCTTGCCATAGGGCAGGTAATTGCTTGAGGCCATGTCTGCAATGGACAAATAATCTTCCCACCTTTGTCCTCCACATCCACTGCATGTACCCCAGCACTTCCCCTGCTCTTATTATTAAATTTGAGTGTGTGGAGTTCTCTGCGAGTGTTTGAATCATGGAGCTCAACCATTGGAACATGAATGGGCCAAAAGACAATACAAAGAGAGCAATTAGTGTGATTGTGAAAATAAGAGAAAATGAAGAAAATATCTTGTCAGAAATGAAAGATGAAAGAGATTGCAAAAATTGATTAGCAACACATCCCATTTAAAGGCCTGAAGGTGACAGTGAGAGATGGCAGAAATCTGGGCATTTATTTTGTGGATGCAAAGACTAGGAGATGTGTCACTCCATACACTTGGAGGTGAACTTTAATATTTCTGTGAGAGACAATGGAGTCATTATAAGGGAGAGGAGAGACACAAATTGATTTGCAAATACTGTCGCAAGTGGTACCAAATCTGGTTTTTAAGTGTTGAATTTCAGTGCCAATGAATGACGATATAAGCTAACAAGTGAAATCAAACTATGTAAGGTGCATGCCAAAGATACCAATGATCCTTTCCATCTTTGGCAGAGAATACCATTTCCCATCTGAAGTTTAGCCATTCTTATCCAGCAGCCAGAGACAAGAGTAGCAACTTCGCACAGTTTTGGCAAGCTACAGGTGAGTTTCATAATTTTTAGTCTGACATCTCCAAGCATTGAAATAATTTACATTAGCCAGGCCTGGCTTGGCCTAGCGGCTAAAGTCCTCACCTTGAAAACCCCGGGATCCATATGTGTGCCGGATCTAATCCCGGCAGCTCCACTTCCCATCCAGCTCCCTGCCTGTGGCCTGGGAAAGCAGTTGGGGATGGCCTAAAGCTTTGGGACCCTGCACCAGCGTGGGAGACCTGAAAGAGGTTCCTGGTTCCCGTCATCGGATTGGCGCGCACAGGCCCATTGCGACTCACTTGGGGAGTGAAACATCGGATGGACGATCTTCCTCTCTGTCTCTTCTCCTCTCTGTATATCCAGCTTTCCAATAATAATAAAACTTCAAAAAAAATTTACATTAGCCTACACAGAAGATGAAATGGCCACTTTACTTGGAAACTTCATGAATTAACATTGCTGCAATACTCACTGATACAAACATAAAATAGACTGTGTGTGAGATGCTAAGAATGATTTTTTGACACATGCATATGAGTATGACTATGAATTTAAACAACTAGAAATGTTACCACAAAATTCCACATCTAGGATCATCTATGAACAGTGAATAAATGTGCATATACGGTTTTGCTAACTGGAAATTTAATAGCTTCATGTCTCTAATGCAATATTTCAGTCTGTTTGTTCATTTCAGCTCATGGTGTAAAATCCATGGAACATACACATTCTATCACATGAAGTCCCACAAATCGCTGGACTTGATCTACATTACTTTTTCAGTCTGGCACAGAATCACTGAAACACACATGACATATATGTCACAGAATTTGTTGCTTATTCAGTATTATTATAAATTAACACATTTTTTACCACAACTTTCACTATGACCTCTGTATCTCCCTTCAAGTGCCATGGCAGACAAGGTCGTATGATAAATGCCAGAATTCTGAGCATTTTTACATATCTCCAACAGATCAAATTCTAAATTTAAAGCACTGTGGAGCACACCAGTTTATACTAACATGCATTCTGTCAGAAGAGCTCTAAATATGTTTCATACTGTCAAGGGTCTGCATAGAAAGCTAATCCAGCCCTCATGTGTGAGCTTTCATTTAATGCCCCCACAAAAGATCAAAATCAGTTTCCTCAGGACCAACATGGTAGCATAGTGGCCAAAGTTCTCACTTTGTATGCTGTGGGATCCATAGAGATGCCAGTTCTCATCTGCGCAACGCTGTTTCCCTTGATGCTCCCTGCTTGTGGCCTAAGACAATGCTGAAGGATGATCCAAGCCTTGAAATCCTGCACTCACTTAGGAGACCCGCAAGAGGATCCTCCTTTTTGGCTTCTGATTTTGTGACTTGCGGCAGTTGCAGCCACTTGGGGAATGAATCATTGGATTGAACATCTTGCTCTCTGTCTTTCTTACTCTCTGTATATATGACATTCCATTAAGAAAAGAAAAAAAAAAAAAAACTTGAGACTGATGTAACCGAGGGTTCTAAAATTGAGGGACAGGAGCAGTCTGAAGTGAGCTCAAGAGGAAAAGAACCACGGGGAACACTGTGGGAAATTCCCCAAAATCCCCTGGACTGAAAAAAGTGGCTGCACACAGCAGAAAAAAGAACGCAAAATACTGGGATCAGAAACATGAGAAGGACAAAGAGGGAGCCCTGGGCTGCAGAGACTTAAATGAAATTGGCGAGCGAAATTTGGGGAGCAAACCCTGCTGAGTTGCTTACACAGGGAAATGTCCACCCTTAGTATGAGGCCAAATCGGGTGAGCGAAATTCTGGGAGCGAACATAGATGAGTCGTCAACACAGGGAAGTGCGCGCCCATACCAAGAAGAACCTGGGACAAAAACACGGTGAAATTCAATTGAATCTGGGCAGGTTTGGATCTGGGCAGACAGGTCGGAGAGGGCAACAAGGCACAGAAATAGAACCTGGGCGATTCTGGTAGCTGGAGCTCCCAGCACTGGGTGGCGCCAATCCCAGGGCCACGAGAAATTCACAGAACGGACATTCAAAAGCTACTGTAGGGTCCGGCGGTGTGGCCTAGCAACTAAAGTCCTTGCCTTGAATGCACCAGGATCCCATATGGACACTGGCTCCAATCCTGGCAGCTCCACTTCCCATTCAACTCTCTGCTTGAGGCCTGGGAAAGCAGTTGAAAATGGCACAAAGCTTTGGGACCCTACACTCACATGAAAGACCTGGAAGAGGTTCCTGGTTTCCTAGCCTCAGATCGGCACAGCACCAGACAAAGCGGCTCACTGGGGAGTGAATCTTCGGACAGAATATCTTTCTCTCTATCCCTTCTCCTTCCTGTATACCTGACTTTGTAATAAAAAGAAATAAATCTGTCCAAAAAAAAAAAAAAAAGCTAACATAAATCCCAGTTTTAAACAGTCCACAAAACCACAGACCTAAGTAGGGGGAGGGGAATCCAGACTCCACAAAGAAGAAGAAAAAAAATCTAGGTCTGAAAGACTTCAGGTCACACACTTGGTGGCAGCAGACGTCAAGGGATTGAAGCCAGCAATGCCCATTATCACATAGACATGAGGCGAGGTCACAAAACAATAAATGAGTCAGAGGAAGGAACCAGTGCCACCCCAAAAAGTCACTGAAAGGCCTGGTCAACCACAGAGATTACAGATGAAGACATTGAAGACCTATCTGAGAAGGAGTTCAGCAAAGTAATGATGAAACTATTCAGAAACAATGAAAAACGATTGGAGGAACTTAAGGAATTCAAAAACCACATAATCACAGAAACAAAATTAGTCAAAAATGCCATCCTTGACCTAAAGCACAGAATTGAGAGTTTAGCCAACAGAGTTATAGCAGCAGAAGGCAGGATATTCGAATTGGAAGATTCCCAGAATGAAAGCAAGCAGATTATTAACCAACTAGAGATACAACTGAACAAAACCAACGAGGCAATGCAGGAGATGAATGCCAACATCAAGAAGCACTACATTCCTTCCAATATTAGTAGAAAGAGAGACAGGCATACAATCGGCGCTCGATGAAATTATACCGGAGAACTTCCAAAACACTTGGAACATGAGCCCAGTCCAAATCCAAGAAGGGCAGAGAACATCCCACAGATTTGACCCACAATGATCTTTACCCAGATATGTGGTAATCAAGCTCCCCACCACCGAATACAAAGAAAAATCCTGACGTTATCATGAAGCAAAGGCAAGCTTACATTTAGAGGCAGGTCCATCAGGATCACTGCTGACTTCTCAGAACAGACACTCCAAGCAAGAAGGGAATGGAATAAAGTCTTTCAAATCCTGAAACAGAACAATTGTCAACCGAGATAATGTACTCAGTCAAGATCTTATTTGAGTACAAGAATGAAATTACATACTTCCATAGCAAGGAGAAATTAGAAGAATGTGCCAGCACAAAACTAGCTCTACAAAATCTCCTTAGAAATGTGCTACTGTCAGAAAAAAAAAATAATAAAACAATAAGCAAGGATGGCAAGTGGGAAGACGTCCCCACTAAAGCCCAGACAAGGAAGGACAATTAGATACCAACAACCTGAAAAACACACGCAACACAGGACAAAATCGTAATCTCTAAATATTGACCCCGAACACAAATGGCCTAAATGCATCAGTCAAAAGACATAGATTAACAGATTGGATCAATATATAGGACCTAACTATATGCTGCCTAGAAGAGACGCATCTAAGCAGAAAAGATGCTAAGAAACTGAAAGGGAAGGGGTGGAAAAAGATATTTCATGCCAACTGATGAGAAAAAAGGCTGCTGTAGTGGTCCCAATTTCAGATGATATAGACTTCAATGTGACAAACATCAAAAAGGACACACATGGGCATTTTATACTGTTGAAAGGAAAGATCCATTACTAAGTGATTATCATCCTTAACATTCATGCTGCAAGTACAGACGCACCCAGCTATGTGAAACAATTACATATATATGCAAAGGGAGATAGAGATGAACATGCAATAATCCTGGGAGATCTGAACACCCCATTGACACCAATAGATAGATCAATGAGACAAAAGCTCAACAGAGAAGCTACAGAGCTCACACAAACAATAGAACAACTGGACCTAGTAGGTATATACAGAACAGTTCATGCTAAGGCCGCAGCTTACACAATTTTTTCAGCAATGCATGGCAACTTCTGCAGCATAGACAACATGATAAGACACAAAGCAAGTCTAATTACCTTCAAAAACCAGAATCATACCATGTACCTTCTCAGATCATCATGGAATGAAACTGGAAATCAGGAAAACAAAATGCCCCAGGAAATACATAAACTCTTGGAGATGGAATAATATGTTATTAAAGGATCAATGGGTTAGAGAAGAAATTAAAGATGATAACAAAATTATAGAAATCATTGAAAACTCAGATACAGCAGCCGAAAACTTGTGGGACACCGCCAAACAGTGTTGCAGTTAGCTTATTGCAATTGGTGCTCATGTCAAGGCCCAAGAAAGACATTGAATACAGGAATTAAGCACACACCTCCAAGAATTGGAAATACAGCAGCAAAACGACCCCACAAACAATAGCAAACAAGAAATTTTCAAAGGGAGGGAGGAAATTATACAAATAGAAATAAAAAACTATACACAGAATCAATGAATCAAAAAGCTGGTTTCTTGAGAAGATAAATAAAATAGACACCCCACTGGCCTGACTGACAAAGAAAAAGCAAGAATTAGCATCATCAAAGATGAAAAAGGCAATATAACAACAGACAATGCAACCAATAAGAAAATATTTAGAAATCACTACGAAGAACTGTACTCCAACAAATCAGAAAACCACCAGGAAATGGAAAGGTTCCCAGATTCCCACCACTTACCAAAACGTACCTGAGAGGCAACAGAAGATCTGAACAAACCCATCACTGAAGCAGAGATAAATCAGTGATTAAAGATCTCCTAACAAAGAAAATCCAGATCCAGATGGCTTCACTGTAGACCTCTACAAAACATTGCAACCAGAGCTAACCCAAACACTCTTCAGAGCAATAGAAAAGGAAGCAACCCTGACAAACTCAATCTATGAAGCCAACATAACTTCAGTCCCAAAACCAGATAGTGAATTAACACAAAAGGACAACTACAGACCAATCTCCCTGATGAACAATGATGCTCAGATTCTCATCAAAATCCTAGCCAATAAAATTCAAAAGCACATCACACAGATCATTCATCCAGATCAAGTAGGATTCATCCTGGGAATGCAGGGATGAAATCCATAAACGTGATACACCACATCCAAAAACTGAAAAACAAAAACCATATAATAGTATCAGAAAAAACCTTTGACAAAATCCAGCATCACTTCATGTTAAAAACCCTAACCAAGGTAGGCATAGAAGGAGCAATCCACAACATAATCAAAGTAATATATGAAAAACCCAATACCAGCATCATACTGAATGGAGAAAAACTGGATCCCTTCCCACTGAAATCTGAAACAAGACAAGGATGTCCGCTTTCTCCGCTGCTATTCAACATATTTCTAGAGGTACTTGCAGAAGCCATAAGACAAGACAAAGAAATCAAAGGAATCCAAATTGGACGTTCGAATGGGAAAGGAAGAATTCAAACTTTCACTGTTTGCAGGTGACATGATCCTCCACATAGAAGAACCAAGAGACTCAAAACAGAGACTCCTAGAACTTCTGCAAGAATTTGGTAAAGTGGCAGGGTACAAAATTAATGAACAAAAATCAACAGCCATAGTGTATACGAACAGCTCCAAAATGGAAGAAGATCTAACCAGCAAGAATATTCAAAATAACAGAGAAAAGTATGAATCATCTAGGAATAAACCTAACCAAAATGTAGGAGATATTTATGAAGAAAATTATAAAATGCCTAAAAAAGAAATTGACCAAGACCTCAAAAGATAAAACAACCTCCCATGCTCCTGGGAGGGCAAAATCAATATCATTAAAATACCTATACTTCCAAAAGCAATATATACATTCAATGCAATCCCAATCAAAGTACCCAAAACAGTCTTCATGGAACTGGATAAAATGATGCAAAGTTTCACCTGGAAACACAAAAACCCACGGATAGCTAGAACCATTCTGAAGAATAGGAACTTAACAGGGGGAATCAGAGTCTGGGACTTCTGGACATATTATAGGGCAGTGGTTACCAAAACAGCCTGGTACTGGCACACAGATAGAGAGGAAGATCAATGGAGCAGAATAGAAACAACAGAAGGGAACCCACACAGATACAGCCAAATAATCTTTGAGAAAAAGACAGAGGATAGTCCAAGCAAATGGGAAGGTCTCTTCCATAAATGATGATGGGACAACTGGATGATAGCCTGTTAGGAGCCAGAGACTTATGGGCCTTGTCTTGGCCTACCTGACAGCCTTTGCATTTCAAAAGCCTGAAAGCAGGGCTGCAGCAAACAGGATATTAAACCATAACATCCTCCATAGAGCAAGCAGAATAGAACTCCACCCTTGTTCCTTTCAAATAATTAGTTCCTCCCCTGTTTCAATACAGCTGATTAGGTCCGTCCCTGCTTCAGTGAAGATAATTACTCCCAGGACACCCCTCTCTTACTATCTTACTAACATACTATCCCTTACTATCCGTTACTAACTTACTATCTTTCATTGATATCTTAGATTGATTTTCTTGTCTATTTGCCCTTCTGTATTGTAACTCACTGAGTTTCCTTCCAGTTGCTATTTTGAATCATGCAATTGTTCTTTCATTGTGACGTTGAGAGATTTGGGAGCACTCACGCAACCCTGCTTCTATTTGTTTCATGTGTCCTCGTCATAGTTTGCTCATCTAGTTACATGTCCAACTTTCTAGAAGGAGTTGGTTTTATGATTCGTGAGTTTATCTCTCTTCATCATACTTGAATTGGATTGGGTTTCTTTCGCAGTCATAGGGCTGCTTGTATATCAAAGTTTGCTAACTTCAATGGGATGACTTTCTACCTAACAATTCAACTAAACTTTCCTGTGAGCTCTAGTAGTAGTCTTATGGTAGTCTGTATTCCCTTGTGCGGATAATAGTTTGATGTGCCCCAAATATTCTCCTGATTTCCTCTCTTACACTTTGTATCCACTTGATTTCTGTTTCTTTGATTAAAATATCCAGGATTCTATTTACTAACAGGAATGAAAGCGTGCATTTTCCTTGTCTCAGGATCCTAATATATATCTACAGATTTTTCCCTATACAATATATTATTGATCTATGTATGCTGAAAGCATTGCTCATTTTGAGAAACATTGTTCATTTCCAACTTTGCTTAAAGTTTTCAGCACAAAAGCCTATTATATTACAACCAATGTTTTTCCTGGGTCTATTGAGTTAAGCAATGCTTTCATTCATTTAATAGGTTGTAGTCTTGTGTAATATTTATTGATCTTATATAGGAATAATCGCTGCACAACTTTCATACGTTCTCTAAGTGGATAATGTTCTAAGTGGGTAATGTTCTTAGTGAGATGAAGGATATGATTAGCTAGTATTTCTTGAGAATTTTCACAATTAAGTTAATCAGGGATAGTATTGTGTCTAGTGTCATCATTTGCACTTTTGATTAATGTTTATGTGTCATTAAAACATCATTTATGGGCCCATCAGGCTTCCGCTGCTGCGGTGATTCCCAGTTCCAATCAAACTGTATCACATAATACAATGTAATCAATGAGTAAAAAAAAAAGAAGATATGATGTTAAGCGTAACATGTTATGTTATGTTATGGGTGTTATGTCATATGTCGTATATAAACTAAAATTGAACTGTGAATGGGGGGTCACAGAAAATGGTTAAGAAATCACATTTATTTTATTTTTTTTATTATTTAACTTCATTAATTACATTGTATTATGTGACACAGTTACATAAATACTTGGGTTCTCCCACCCCTCCCCAAACCCTCTCACCATGGTGGATTCCCCCACCTTGTTGCATAACCACAGCTCAAGTTCAGTTGAGATACCCCCATTGCAAGCATACACCAAACATAGAGTCCAGCATCTTATTGTCCAGTCAAATTCAACGTCTTCTTAGGTATACCCTCTCTGGTCTGAAGACAGAGCTAGCAGAGTATTATCCCAGTCAATTGAAAGCTCCAAGCCTGAAGACTCCAGGGTTTAATGCTGAGAATGTATCAAACAGGCAGTAACAAACTTCCTTCTGTGTTCACTCATAAATTAAACAGAACTGTATCTTATCCTCATGTCCTCATTCTAGTAGGACAAAACAGCCTCCTCTTTCTCTGGGTACTAAGTAGGCAGTCCTTCCAATGTTTGCAATTATTTTTGTTTCCTGTTGCTTCTACAATACAAAGTGACTTTTGAGTGTCCAGTTGATTTGAAATACTTCTCCAAAATTCTGGCAGAGTTTGCGTCATGAAGAACTTCCCCAAATTTTCTGGAAAATTCATTCAACATTTCTCATAAAACAGAAAAGCAAGTCCAAGGAATTATAAAGATATATATATATATATATATATATATATATATATATATATATCTTACATATATCTGCTATATATATTATATATATTATATGTATGATATATGATATATATATCTTACATATATCTGCTATATATATTATATATATGATATGTATGATATATGATATATATATATATATGTATGACTTGGGTTTCAGCTTAAAAACATGGTAAACTGGTTGTAGCAATATAAATAGTACTGAATTAAATTAATGAGTATGTAATATCTCAAAATGAATTTTAGCTACATGTATGCCAATTTACAGGTCAGGAAGATTAGCTGTGGAGAAGTATCTAACAGTACACTTGGGTTCAAGCCAATTGATATAGGCACCAGCTCATCCAATCTCCAAATCAGTTATGCTCAGGATATTGTCATTTTCAGCTTTTATCACCATCGTACGTTTTGAACCACCATCTGATTTCACCTCTTCCTAACCTCATGTATGCCACCAAATTCTCCAGTTGTATTTCACCCTGTCTGTGCTTTCCAATATTTTCCTTTCACGGCCCACAGGTTGATAAGACATACTTTCCTAAAGAAGCCCTACCGACCTGCTTTCATAAATGTTGCTCTACGGAGTATCTTTCTAAATGTCCTCCCCTTTTCCACTTTCACTTGTGCAGAGGAAATTGAAAACCATCTGGAGAGAAACAGCCTCAAATGATGTGATCTATCCCCAAATACACTAGAAACACAGACACTGCTTTTCCCTTCAGTATTCAATCACCTCACATAGTTCCCATGTTTGCTGATACTTTAAAGAATGCCATGTACCTGAAAACACTTTGCAATCCCAAAAGACAACTGGACTGAACAGTGAGTTTAAAAAAACATGTTACTTTCTCATTAAAGGAAAGTCCAGCGGGCCTTTACATAATGAAATCAGTACGAAGGAATCATCAGGAACAGCAAATTTATAAAACACAACTGGCTCAAAGAAGGGCCAGAAAGCAGTGTTCCATCCTAAGAAATCAAACAGCTCAGGACAGCACTCTACACAAAAACTTGGTAAGAAAAATAATTTCAGGAGTTGTCTCTCTAGGCCCACTAGGAAGCCCAAGGAGGGTGAGGCCTCATGAGGATGGTCAAGCTGTGAGGGATGCAATTGCATGCTTGGTTCACACTCAACACAAAACAAATAGAGCCTCTAGAAACATGATTACATTTTAAGCTCTTTGGGGACGCTCTAAAAAAATGATTGGGATCAGGTTACGTAGCCTATATGCAAACACTTCACGGAGAGGAAGTCAGTTGTCCTAGGCATGAAGATACTAGTTAATATGCCTGTTTCCAATGGCAGAGTGCCTGGGTTCCAGAACTGACCCTATCTCTAACTCTCGCAAATTGTTGATATACAACTTAGTAACACTTGGTGAGGAGATAGTGATTGAGGTCTTACAACCCTCTGGGAAAACTGAATAAAGCTTTCTGATCTGAGACTGATTTGGGTGCTATCAAGGTTACTCAAGGAGTGAACCTCCCCACCTCTCTCTGCCTTCTGTATGCTCTGATTCTCTGAACTGCTGTGTCAATCTCTAGATGTGTCTTTCTTTGCCTTTTTTCTTTTTTTAATTCATTAATTACATTGTATTATGTGTTACAGTTTCATAGATACTGGTATTCTCCCCCACCCCTCCCCAAATACTCCCACCATGGTGGATTCCTCCACCTTGTTGCATAACCACAGTTCAAGTTCAGTTGAGATTCTCCCATTGCAAGCATATACCAAACATAGAGTCAACATCTTATTGTCCAGTCAAGTTCAACGGCTTCCTAGGTATACCCTTTCTGGTTTGAAGACAGAGCCAACAGAGCATCATCATGATCAAAAAAAGCTCCAACATACCATCAACAAAAATTTGCATTATTATGGAATTAATTGACATAGTAATGAGTAGCCAGTATGTTAAAAATAAATGCTAGTTCTTAACCACCTTCTGTGACCACCTCATTGACATTTCAATTTTAGTTTATACACAACAGATAACATACATAACATAACATGTTATACACAACATCATATCATCTTAAATTAAGGCAAACATGTGGTATTTAACCTTTTGGGATTCCAAAAATATGGAAGCAGCCAAAATGTCTATCAGCAGAGGATTGGATAAGAAAGCGAGAAAGCTATGGTTTATCTACTCCATGGAATATTACTCAGCTATGAAAAAAAAAATGCAGTTCTTTGTGGCCAAATAGGCCAAACTGGAACCCATGATGCGAAGGGAAATGAGCCAATCCCAAAAGGGTGAATACCATATATTTGGCTTTTAAATAAACAGATGTTCAAACTTCAGAGGAAATGTATTAAAACCAGAGATTGTAATGAAAAACAAATGTCCATGCACTTTTTCCTTGTCTTGAAAGCCCTTTATTTTATTTGAAATATTAAACCCAAACGAACTGATAACTTTACTGACTTCGTCTCTCCATCTCAGAACTCAGAAGAAAGGATGAGAATGAAAAATTTCAGATGTACAATTTGAAAGGAAGAAAGGGTCAGACATACAAAGAGTTCAATCAGACTGAGGATGATGACTACCTGTATGTAAGTGACCCTTTGGCACATCCACAAAGAAAAATCCCATAGTCTGAATTGAAATTCCACTTGTAATTTGGTCTTACATCATTCTGTCTTCTGGTAACTTGGGGTGCAAGACTGAGGCTGAGTGATGTGAGCACTTGGCTGCTTCTGATGCTCTCTATAGCCAGCAACGTTTGGTATACTTTCCTAATCCCTTCCACTCTCATCTCCAGATTGTGAGAAGTGTCAGACATACTTCCTGAAGAGCTGTGCTGCTTATGCACTTCCCATATTTCTAAAGGACAATCCAGTGGATAAGGGACATCCTAGTCATGCTCTCCTCAGTGTGCCCACTGGACTTCGAATTGGCCCATCGAGCATTCCGGAGGCTGGGGTTGGAGTATTTAATGAAGCATCTGATCTGCCTTTGGGGCTGCACTTTGGTCCTTTTGAGGGCAAGATCACAGAAGTGGAAGAGGAAGCTGACAGTGGTTACAGCTGGCAGGTAAGAAGCAAATCCTGTTGGGGAATCTCCGGACCCACGGAAGAAAACCCGATGCTGAGTGAATGTGTAGATGTTGGGGAATCTCCGAACCTGCAGAAGAAAACCCGGCGCTGAGTGACTGTGTAGAAACTCTTTATTCCATCTGGCAGCATGCAAACAGGAAAGCCGTCTGCTCCTTCTTTCTCTCTACTCTATCTGCCCTCCGCTCCAGGACCCAACCTGCTTATGTATAACACCTAGCCAATCAGCTAAAAGGTCACTCCCGCAGGCAGGACACACAGCCACGCCCCAAGGGGCAGACTCTTCCTGAACTTGCTTACCGCTGCCCTCCTCAGGGCATTGGTCTGCGGTGCTGTGCTAGACAGCCCCATTGATCATTAGGCGCTCTCAACAGCTCCCCCTTTTTGTTTAATTAACAAGGGACCGTGCCTGTCTTAGGTGTTCTGAGTTAGCACTTTCCTTACCCGTCATAGGCTGACCATGCTGCCGTAGATGCGACGCCTGTCTCAGGTTGGTAGAGCCCATATCAGATACTTACCCATCTTTGACTACCAGTCCAGCATGTTCAGCCATACCTTGGGGGACTCTCGTCTATGGAGCACAAGCACCGCTTACACTAGCACCTGCTGTTGGGCTTAATGGCGCCACGCTCGAATTAGGGGATGCGGCCACCTCCAAGCACATGAATGACAAGGAGCAGACCAACGCTGGTTAGACCAGCCCACTGGAGAGCAAATGAAAGACCTCTCAAGACTCAATTGGGCCACTGCTCTACTGAAGCTACTCTTACCCCTATGGCATTGATGGAAAGAATTTGTGTGTGGAGTTCTCTGGCTAAATTATCGAACCTCAAGGACCAGCTGCCATTATCAGCACAGCAGTGCCTAACCCATTCCAACATTGGGTCAAGCCACCCCCATATTCACTACAATCCAAATAAGAACCATTGAACCAATGGGAAACCAAAAGCATAAATGGTGGGGAAACACATGCAAAGGCAGGGGGTATAGAGACATCACTCTTACAGGTCACATTTACATTTTCTTCCCAATTGGGTGAGTTACTATAGATATAGGCACAGTCCTGTATCACTGTCCCACAAGCCGAAGCGAATGCTGATATATCTGAGTGGCCACCATTGCTGGTACACAGTACTCAGGCATTCCAAGGTTGAGCAAACACTGAGCAGGATCACCATATGAATAATTATACCCAAAAAGGTTGCGTTGGAAAAGATGGAAAGCAAATTTGTCACAGCAAAACCTGGGGCCACTCTTCTGGGTGACACAGTACTTTGACATCCCATCCATTCTGGGGGCCATCTCCAAACACCAGCACAGCATGGCAGTATCTGACGTACTCCGGTCACAGACCATTGCCACATTCATCTTGTCAGCAGAGTCAAGGAACGGTGGCAGTCATGGTATTAGCTACTCCATCAGTTCGGTTACCCTGAAACCTCCCTATGGTCTGATCCGCCCATCAGGATGCAAGGTCGAGTCTCATTTACAGCATAGGCCCAGGCTTGGAAGCACACAGTACCAGGCAAGATGATACTTATGTTCCTTATGGTATTGATTTATTGTCCCAAGGGAGAGCTGGCAGTCCGATGCTCTCATTGCTGGTAAAGAACGTAGGCAATATACGGCTGTTATTGGTCACCGGCAGGGGCATCAGCCATGCCCTCGCTATCATCCACAGGTGAAGGTCCTGGTCGTGTCCTTTCACTGCTGAGCTCGTTGTCAGTGCATTCATTAGCATCCACCACATCAGGGGCTTCATCTTGAGGAGGCTCCTTAACCACACATGTCAGACGTTTGGGTATCCACACTGGTCCTTCAGAATCCTGCGGAAAAACACAAACTGCACCTCGCGTCCGTCGTAAGACAGGATGCGGGCCTCGCCATGCTTTTGTTAGGATATCCTTCTACATAACCCCGTCTTTACAGGGGCCATCGCCTGAGGCATGCCGCTCAGCAGCAGAGCGGCCATGCAAATCCAAAATCAAAAAAGTAAAAATATATGTAACAAGAGCTAATTGATGTTTTGGGCTATTGGGGAAGAGGAAGGCTCCTACTCCCCCTTTTTGTTTAATTAACAAAGTCTTGAGTATGGCATGAGCACGCTCCACTATAGCCTGACCCGTGGAATTATAGGGAATGCCAGTGGAATGTTTGATAGCAAATTTAGAACAGAATTTATACTCCTGAAAATTAGGAACATTCATGTACTTGGATATCTAGCATTTCCCAATGCAATTTTAAGAGCACCTTAACTTTTTGGTTTAGGAGTACAAAACATGCTATACAATAATTTCCTCTTTCGCTAATTTGATAAATCACCGTTATTCTAATTATATCTAATAAGAAACATTCGTGACAACAGCGTTTACTATAACCACAAAAAAATAAATCTTTCTTTTGAAGAACAGTCATCTCATGATTTATTTACAGCAGTAATAGAATGCTCTTTTTTTAACGGAAGACTACATATGCTCTAATACATCCCAAAACAAATGTACTATAAATTTTATATGCCAATTACACAGTAAGAGGGCTTCAATATTTGCTTTGAATGTATTCATTGCAAGTACATTTTGAAGCCTCTTAATTTTAGGTTGATATCATGAGGTTATATAGTATCACCTGTGATATGATCTAAACTGGTTTAAAAGGCCTTTATAATTATCTTCAGGTACTATTTTATACTCTATTCACCATTTTCAGTTTTTCCCTTTGCCTTCCTAGATATATACATATATAGATATATGGGTATATATAAAAGCTGCAATAAATTTTGCATCCCATTTGTCTATACAACTCTTAAATGTTCATTTATTATGTGAACAATAAAAACTATTTCATGAGGTTCAAGTATAGATGAATAAATACCACTGTAGGAGTAAACAAGAACTGAAAGACAAGCACATGTGCACATGCAAAGAAAAGTCCCTAAAACCTATCCCAAAGTGTTATGATCTCATGTTGTCAATATTTTTTCTAGTAATTTATCCGTTTTCTGCTTATAAACATGAACTTAGACCCAAATAGTTCTTCTCATTGTTCAAGTTTGTATGTTACAAGATTTACCAATATACTATTCAAATTCTTTTTTACTTTTCTGAAGGAATACTGAAGAATTCATTAGCTTTTATCAAATGACTTTAAGTGTCAATAACATTTTCTATAAAAGGATGAATCAGTCAATTTAAAGAAATATATTTGATTTCTGCGTATTGGATTGTGATGATTTAAATCACTGTGTAACCTAGTAAACAAAATGGAAAATGAAAGCATATAATTCAACTCTTGCACTAGCTTGAAATCTAGTGAGACCCAGGAGCGTACAGGGGGATTTTGGGTTTGGTCCTCCTGTACAGGAAAGAGCTGCCCAAGGCCACTCAATTCTCTCCAACCTTGCCTCTCCTCCACATTGAGGTCGCATGGTCGGACCCCTAACATCCCAATCGCCAGTCCAGGGAGGAGCCATAGGCACCAAGGCGGGTCTCCTGGTGGGGGTCTAGGTACCCAGGATTTTTTGAATGACTCACTGACGCAGTTTCTAGTCTTTCTACCAGCTCATCCAATTCGCTCCCTGAGGCTTCCTCTTTTTCCTCTGAATCTGATCCTCCTGACTCACTAGTTGCTCCTTTTGAAGAAGCTTCCTCTTGCATTTCTCGCAACAGCTCTTCCCCTTCCTGCAAGATTTCCTTAAACTTGTCTGACTGTTCTGTAAGACAAGACTTAACCAAGGTCCAGAAACCAATGGTTCCCGGCGGTAACGAACTCTTCTGCTCAGCCTGCAGAAGGTCTCTCCCGAGGCGCTCCCATTGGGGCAGAGTCAGAAGACCTGCATCTAAGAACCAAGGGGAAGCCCTACCCGCTGTCTGCAAAAATGCAAGCATCATCTTAGCCTTCACAGGGGCACCATGTTTTTTCAACAGTTTCCAGAACAGCTCCTGCATACACATATTGGAAGACAGATTTCCCATAGTTTTGAACGGTATTATTCCCTGACCGAAGGCTGTCTTGTCGCTAACCCATGATCCTTTCTTGTCGCTAACTCGCAAACATCTCTCTCATCACTAACCCGTGACCCTCTCTTGTCGCTGCCCTGCGAACCTGACGCGTGCATCCCCGCAAAAGCGGCTTCCTGAGCCTATGCTCAGCTACTGACCTTTTTCCCGCATGTGCGGCATCCTGAGCTGTGCGCTCAGTTGCTTATCTTGTCCGTGTTGTGCGGCTTACCGGCTGAAGTGGATCCGAGTCACGGCACCAGATCCTGTTGGGGAATCTCCAGACCCGCAGAAGAAAACCTGACGCTGAGTGACTGTGTAGAAACTCTTTATTCCATCAGGCAGTATGCAAACAGGAAAGCCGTCTGCTCCTTCTTTCTCTCTACTCTATCTGCCCTCCGCTCCAGGACCCAACCTGCTTATATATAACACCTAGCCAATCAGCTAAAACATCACCCCTGCACTTGGGAAGCGACCAATCAGCTAAAAGGTCACTCCTGCAGGCAGGACACGCAGCCACACCCCAAGGGGAAGACTCTTCCTGAACTTGCTTACAGCTGCCCTCCTCAGGGCATTGGTCTGCGGTGCTGTGCTAGACAGCCCCATAGATCATTAGGCAGTCGCAACAAAATCCCTTTCCAGTCTGATGGATTTTCACCTGCCTAGCATGAGACTGGTTCATCTGTCCTTCTACACATTATGTCATGAGTTGAGCCAACATGATCAACCAGGCTGTAAAGATTAGCATAGAGCTCGGCATCATGGCCTCATGGCTAAAGTCCTCATTTTGAACCTGCAGCGATCAAAACTGGGCACATTTTCTAATCCCAGCAGTTCCACTTCCCATGCAGCTCCCTGCTTGTGGCCTAGGATAGTAGTTGAGGACGGCCCAAAGCCTTGGCACCCTGCACCTGCATAGGAGACCCCAAAGAGCTTCCTGATACCTGGCCTCAGATCAGCACAGTATCAGCTGCTGTGTTCACTTCAGGGAGTGAATCATAGGACAGTAGATCTTCCTTTCTCTCTCTCTCTCTCTCCTCCTCTCTGTACCTCTGACTTTGTAATAAAAATAAATAAATATTAAAGAAAATACATAAAGATTAGCATAGATGAGATTACTGGGCTGTAAAAAATAAAGCAGTGGCAATCTCCTCTATGGGCTTCTATTGTAGGGAAATAAATCAGAGTAAATGTGTACCAACACTATGTAAAGTCTCAGCATGTGTTGCACACATGTACTGTCACAGAACATGATGATAGAGTTGTTAACAATTCTGCTGAACTACCTCCATTTCAGAAACATATTAACCTATTTTTCTGAAACTCAGATAGCCAAGGGCAGGAACAGCTATGAGTACGTGGATGGAAAGGATATTTCTTTGGCCAAATGGATGACGTAAGAGCCATGGCATGTTACAACTACAGAGCACATTTCTCTCCAAGACAAGATCACTTTCCTTTCTCCTTTACTTTTCTCAGTGACTTTCACATTATATGTTCTCTTTCATGTTTATTCTAATGACTTGTGAATGTCATGACCAGTTTCTAAAAGCACATTCTATATAAATACTGAATCTAGATCAACTGGGGACATTAGACTCACTCTTTCTCTAATTAGCATTGATTAAGCCTTTCCTGTGTCAAAAATTTTCTAAATACATGGAGATTCCATGAAATTGGTGCTTGGCAGTAATGTTTCTTAGTCTTTTGACAATTATACACTGTCAGAACATCTTGAGACATAAGACCTTCAATCGATGAGACAGTGAAAAACAAATAAGGAAACAGCCTGGTTCTGGGAACAGGCATTGTCATGCACTGGGCTAAGGCAGTGACTGTGAAGCCTGCATCCCAAGTACTGGTTGCTCTACTGCCAAACCAGTGGCTTCCCGATGCATCCAGGGAAGTTTTAGAGGATGTCCTCAATCTTTGACCTCTGTGTCCACGTGGAAGACTTGGTTGAAGCTCCTGCCTGCCACTGTGTCCTTTCTGTGTCCCCACTCCACCCGTTCTCCTGGCATCTCTGTCTTTTGCCCCTTGTCCTCTTTGCTTCTCTGCCTCTCAAATAAAAATAAAATGCTAATCTTTATCAACTAAACAAAACAAAACCAAACCTGGGATGTGGATGAGAGAAGGAAGCTGCATCTGGACTAGGGATTCTGTGAGCAGTTCTGTGAGAGGATAAGAAACAATGAAGACTCCTCTACATTTCTGGATCTGGATCTTGGACTCCCAAGATCCTGGAGAAAGATCCAAGAGAAAGGACTCCAAAGGATTGCCTTTGGGAAAGCTGAGTTGTGGAGCATGTGTGGAAAGCTAGATGTAAGGAGTGTGTCCACTCATTCAATTCTGTAGCAGAAAACGGAATGAAATTTGCAGTTTAGGGAAACTCTGTGTGCTTCATGGCAGTCAACGTGGGAGTAAGGTGGGCTTGGGTTTTGAGGATGACTAGTGAGGAAGGAAGGAAGAAAGCATGCGTATCACAATGAACACTGTATCTACAACTTGTACCTGGGAGTTCACTGATCTCATGAGAGAGGTATATGTTTGCAGGGAGAGCTCTTGCAGAATTGGGTTTGAAGCAGGGTGGAGGCTATTACAGAACACATGAGATTTAAACCTGACAGAGCATGCAAACTCAGTATTTATCTCCACCCTAAGTATGTGAACTGTGCCCGGAATGATGAGGAGCAGAATTTGGTGGCCTTCCAGTACCACAGGCAGATATTTTACCACACCGGCCAGGTCATTAAACCAGGTTGTGAGCTGCTAATATGGTATGGGGATGAGTATGGCCAGAAGCTGGGTATCAAGGGAAGCAATGAGAAGAAAAAGAAGGGAAGAAAAAGGAAGAGCTCACAATAGTGAGAGGTAAGTAGCACTGTTGTTTTGAAATAAGCAAAGGAGATCCCTTGGGAATATTTGTGATTCAACTCTAAGGAGTCAAATGTAATGTAAGGGCTGCCAAAGTTCAATTCAAACGTGATTTCCATTTAGCAAAAACAAAGACTTACTGATCAAAGGAAAGGAAGAGTTATACAGAGACTCAAGCACAGAGATAGAGAGAGATAGAAATGAGAGAACACCACCTACAGTTTTATTCCCCAAAAGCTGCACTAGGTCATAGCATGGCATCTTACGGCTAAAGTCTTCACCTTGGACATGCTGGGATCCCATATGGACACCAGTTCATGGCCTGACTGCTCCACTTCCAGAATCCTGCTTGTGGTCTGGGGAAAGCACTTGAGGATGGATTCAAGCCTTGGGATCCTACCCATACATAAGGGAACCTGGAAGAAGTTGCTGGCTCAAGACTTTGAATGGACACATCTCTGGTTATTGTGGCCACTGGGGAGTGAATCAAAAGACAGAAGATTTCCTCTATGTCTCTCCTCCAATCTATGTATCTGTACAGCACATATATAGTTTTATATCTATCTATCTATCTATCTATACATATAGATAGATAGTTATAGATATGTATGTGTATATATATATATATACATATATATATATGTATATATATACATATATGTATGTATAGATATGTATGTGTATATATATAGATATGTGTATGTATATAGATATGTATGTGTATATATATATATATACATATATATATATGTATATATATACATATATATATATATATATGTATGAATACACTTTTTTTAAGGCTGCACCTGCCGAGACTATCTCTGGCTGAAGACAGGAGTCTGGAATGCATCTAGGTCTCCCATGTATTTCAGCACTTGAATCATCTTGTGCTCTTTCCCTGGGTACATTAACACACAGGAGATTCTACATGGAGCTGCCAGAGCTCCATCTAGTGCTTCTATGGCATACTAGTGTCATAGTGACTTAAACCAGTGTAACCTAATACTGACCCATTTTTTATTTCTTTGACTCCTGGGAACAATTGATACCATTTTCATATAGTTCTTTTATTTGTTAAATACTTAGTGCCCAAAAGTATCCCACAACACCCCTTTTCGAGAGTGCCCAAGACAAAAAACAAGTTCTTGGTCACTTTGCAGCTCTTCGACTATGGAAGCTCCTTCTGGATCATGAACAGTTTATTTTACATTTTCTCCATGCTCCCTCACCCACCCACCCCCAAAAAGGCGTATGTTTCTATTTAGTCATTGTTTCAATGGGATGTTGTCATGTGAATTCTGTGCTTAAGACTGTCCATGGAAATGAGATTTTTTGTATAATACAATTGAGTGAAATATGAGTATGAGCACAGCCAAGTGTTTCAGATTAGATCTGGTTTTCATGTCTGTTTGCTTCTTTAGAAAGACTTTTCCATTTACTTGAAAAGCTACAAAGAGAGAAGAGAGAAATCCATTATCTGCTGGCTCACTTCCCAAATAGCCCCAACAACCAGGGCTGGGCCAGACTTAGGTCAGGGCCAAAGAATTTCTTTCAGGTTTCCCACATAGTGACATCCACAAACTAAGGCCATAATCTGCTGTTTTCCCAGATGTGCTCTCAGGGGGATTGCTCAGAAGCAGCATAGCTACGAGTCCAGCAATCATATATACAGGCTGGCAGCACTGCAGTCTGAAGCTTAACGCACCTCACCACCATGCTGTTTTCCCCCATCTAGATTTTCCTGATGAAAAAATCTCTTGTGGAGATTTGGGTCATCACACTGAGGTTGATAGAGTCTTATGTGTAAACCTATCAGAGGGCAGTGGGTATCTGAAATTGGGGTCAGAGAGCTAGTCAGTCAATGGAGGGAAGTATCTTTGAAGTGGGAAGTTCCAATGCATGGAAAATAGGCAAACACTGAGATTGGTCAATACAGAGAGGCATGACAGCTGAGGATAGTCTTTCACATGGTTTGTGTGACAGGAAGGAAAAGCAATCCTTGGCGTAGGCATGAGGCAGTGGTAGTTACGTTGCCTCAAACTCAGGAATGAGCATTACTGTCCTTTGCCTTGCCAGAGCAGTAACACAAAACATCAAGTTGCACTTATTTGGGGTTGATAAACACAGATCTACTCATAGGTGCTCATCTTAAACAAAATGTGTCTTCCAAATGTGTGGATCTCCTGTTGTGTGGCTTCTTCCTTCATAGAACTCTTCCTGTTCATAAAGAATGTCAAGAAGGAAATTCTGCCCTGAGTGATCAGAGCTCTTTTCCACAAAAGAAGATAGCCTCAAGTAACTTTTCAGACAAAGTGCCAGTGATCCCAGTGAGGGGTGTGGGAACAGAGAAGTACAGGGAAACATGAATGAAGAGGACATGCTCAATGGATGTGGTAGAGGTCCTGAGGTCTAAGCTATGAAGGAAGTCTAAGAGTGAAACTACAGAATGGTAGTTTGGTTGCATTGGACTGGTTCCTATGTGAAAAGGTCTGCTGATACAGACAGGATTTCTAAAGCTGTCGTAGAAACTAAAAGAAAAAAAAAGAAGATGATTGATGTACCACACAGGATCACTTGGTGGATGCCAGCTGTTGCTAGTGCATGAGGAACAAATAGTAGGACAGGCTTAATCCAAGTGAAAGCAGGTAGCCAGGCTGCTTGCCTGTATCTGTCCTAACCCCAAACCATCTTATTTTAGAAGACACAATGTTGTCAGAGATCCATCCAGGTCACCTATGCTCTCTTGTCTTCTCCAGTCACAAGTCCCTCATTTGACATGCCATCCTTAGTTACTGCACTTGGGACTTCTCAGAAACATCTACAAGACAGCTGCTGTAACCAGTGAACGACTCTCAAGAGGATGGGCATCATCAGATCCACATAGATGCCATGACACAGTTAAAAATGAGAGGTCCATAAAAGTTCCAATCCCATTTCGAAAACAAAAAAGCAGAGGGAGAAATAAGGGCCATTCTTTTTTCCTTCCAGCCTCCACCCAAAAGTCAGTGGAGTCCTTGAGTGAGAGTGAGAAAAAGAGGATGAACCCACAACAGGCTAGGCAGTGAATTTAGAAGAAGTATTCAAATCATCTGTGAGAGGTAGCATTCCCAAACAGAGTAGGGGCTGAGTATGGCAAGTGTTTGTAAGGCATCAGTGATATGTCACAGATTATTATCTGTCACCAGAGTTTACAAACTTGAAGAAACCCAATGAGTGCAAATAATGTAGGCAAGGCTTCACACAAAAATTACACCTCACCATGTACCTAAAGAGTAAAAGGGGAGATGCTCTCAATTTGAAGGGAACGTGGGAGGGTTTTCACACAGAAGTTACATTTCATCACACACCAGAGGACACAGAGGGTAGAAGCCATATGCTTGCAGGGAGTGTGGTTGAGAGTATACTCATCAGCTTACTAGAGAACTCCTGTGAGAAGAAGCAGCATGCTTGTGGAGAAGGAGAATAAAAGAAAGATAAAATCATCTAACAGCCAACACAAGCCAGCAGCCTTTAGTTCAGAGGAGTCTTGAGATATTTGAGTCATGAATTTCTCCAACAGTGTACAGACTGAAGTAATGTTTAAGCATGTTTCCACTTTCATGATGAGAAATGGGTTAGAGAAACAGAGGAGTGTTGCTGAGATTTTTGGGGGGTGTTGACTTGTCACCCTTAGACACATCTTTTACCAAACTGTTTTGTTCATGCTAATGAATGTTGTCTGCATACACACCTGAAGACCAAGTTACATGCCACCTCTGCTACTACTGTTTAGGACAGAGGTTCTAGATCAGGTTTCCTTAAGACTTCATGGAGCTGTAAACCTGTATTTCTTTTGGGTATATGAAAGGCAGATCTGTTCACGGACTGTGGGAGAGAAAACTGTTGTTAAATACACTTTGGGTTAAGGAGAGGAATCTTATCTCCAGAGAAGCATGATGGCTTTTCTTTGACTTTGGCTCTGATATTGTTGCAAGAAATGGCATCATCTGGTTCCTCTGCCTGCTGTTTCCAGGCTCTATACCCTCAGTGTTGAAGACCAACAGATATAAGATGCACTTACATGTAGGTTTTTGCATGACTATGTGGGAGTCATGGAAATGTGTACCTGTGTGCATGTCAGGGAATTGTATTGACATATGTATGCATGTGCCTGTGATCATGAGTAGCACATATTCATGTGTGTGTCTCTCCTATGTGCTAATTATAGGAGAAGCCAGTGCTCCTGAGACTGCAAGGACCCGGATAAAATTTTCTGGATGTGTCTGAGTAGAGAACTCCTATTGTGTCTGATGGGGCTGGGGAGAAACAGTGAGAAAAGGTCCAACGTTTCAGGGCCTGACCAGTCGTGGGCAGACACACTACAATTATGAATCCATCTACACAGATGCTACACCCAGTACAGAGACACCTGTGGCTCCCAGGAGGGGCTGCACAGAACTACAGTGAGGTGTGCCAGTTTCAGGTCTAGGTGGAGTATATCTCAGGTTGTACAAGGGCTTGGGAAGCAGTACTCTTTTGGCTACCCAGAGATGCTTTGGACAGTATTTCATGGCAGATTTTCAATGGTTAGGGTGAGAAAGTACTTTTGACTTTTGCTGAGACTTGATTTGGGGCATGATACGTGGTCTAATTCTGAAAAGGTTCCAAATGCTGATGAGAAGAATGTGAAGTTTGTAGATATTAGGTCAAATATTATGCAAACTGTCTCTGAGGCCCATCTGCTGGATAGCATGATTTGACTTAAATTTATGTTTATTGGCTTTCTGTCTGGATGATTCATTCTGTGTCATACTGAAGGAACTCTGATATGGAGCGTGATGTCTGAGCAATTTATTTTTTCCAACATTTATTTGAAGTGAATCAGAGGTAGAGCCGTCAGGACTCCATCCCACGCCCATGCAGAATGTGGGCATCACAGTAATGGCTTAAAGTACAGGTTAAGTTACAGTTAGTGACCACAGTGCTGACCCCTCCACCAGTGTCTTAACCACTAGAGCAACTGTTATTCATCTGGTTCTCATTGACCCTTTGAAGTTAGGGAAAATTTTTTTAAACTGATGAGGTTTGGACCTTGCCTCTGGACCCATCTAGCCATCCATTCACACTTTCATCAAAGTTTGGCTTTTTCCTTTCAAGAGTTTAATGCAATTATATGTAATAGTAGTGTCATCTGTAGGATTCAGTGTTCTATGTAATAGGGAATATTTCTCTTGGCAATCACCACATAATCATGGATCCAGGACCTTTTTTTTGTATTTTGTTGTTCAATACTCTCTTCTCAGGCAGTTCCTTTAATACACACATTCATCTTACTAGCTATTTTCAAAGGGTTACATAGGTGGGGAATTGCACAGTTTTTAATCTTGGTGTGGGAGACAGAGGCTGATGGCCAAAGAAGATTAGGGTTAAGTTATTTGGGAAGCAAAAAGTGAGTGAGGTGGACACTCTCCAAACAGTCATGTAATGAGGCTGCCCCCCCACCTCCCATTAGGACAACTTTCTATCTCCACCCTAAAGTAAGTCATGGGACAATCATGTATTCATTGATGGAGCCATTTCACTAGGCAATTCATTCTATTAGGTAAACATCAGCTCACAAACCCAGTTCCAGAATGATTTTGCAGAATGAGAATGCTGAGGAGAACTGTCACATTTTAATTGCATGAGGATTCAGTGTAGAGATGACTGTGTTCCCCTAAGGCACGTCACTGAGTACCAGGAACATCCTCCAAAGTGGACAAGAACTACACATGCTCCTTTCAGTCTCTGCAAAGGAGGTTCCGTCTGCATAGGCCAACACTATTTCTTTTTGTTACTTATTTCTCTTCTTTTCCTTGGCTTCCATTTCCATGCAGCTTCTTTACCTGCACTTGCTCCTCCTTCTAAATAATCCTGATGCTCATCCCTGTAGAGGTCATTAAACCAGAGAATCGCCATGGGGGCAAAGTGCATGTTGTGATTGGACTGTCAGTTGTAAGTATCCTTCCTCTTGGCTAACAGCTGTGCATTGAACAACCTCACAAATTTCATAGAATTGGAGCCAGACGACTTGTGTATAAGGCATATTGTGAAAGCAAAGACATTTCTTCCTCCCAAAGACACTCTGGTTTTGGAAGGCCTGCCCACTGCTCCACCCGCATGCTGGCTCATGGAGAGCAGTCAAGGCATATTCTTTTTTCTTTACTATGGAAGAATCTTCATTTTTTACAAAACAAAGCCAGGCCCAGCACGGTAGCCTAGAGTCCTCACTTGCACAGGCCAGGATCCCATATGGGTGCTGGCTCTAATCCCAGTGGTCCACTTCGCTTCCCATCCAGCACCCTGTTTGTGGCCTGGGAAGCAGTTGAGCATGGCCTAAAGCCTTGTGACCCTGCATGCACATGGGAGACCTAGAAGAAGCTCCTGGCTCCTGGTTTCAGATCGGCTCCGCTCTGGGCATTGTGGTCACTTTGAGACTGAATTATTGAACAGAAGATCTCTGTCTTTCCTCCTCTCTGTTTATCTGCCTTTTCAATAAAGGAGGCTGAATGGGACTTCTCTCCTTGACTGCTGCCTTCCTCCAGATTCAGCAATAAAAAAAAAAAGAGAACGTGGAAATTGTGATCTCACCCAAAGTCCTGTAGCCTTTGACCTTATTCATCCTAATCACCAACGTAAAAATCACCAAAAATGAAAATAAATAAAAATCAAAAAAATAGGAGAAGATGACAAAGGAAAGCTTTGCTGGTATATTATCCTGAACTCACAATCTTTGCTTTCAGAATTTGGAATATATCACACCATTCTCTTCTGACCTATAGTCTCCTATGCGAGATCAGCTATGAATTTAATTGTACTTCCTCTATATGTCAATTGATCTGTTTTTTTTTTTTTTTTCATGTACATTGAAGGATTTCTTCCTTGTGTTCCATTGACTAGAGCTTGATTATCTTGCATTGTGGTCAAGATTACTTTTGGTCAAAACACCTGTAGGGAGTTCTGTGCCCTTCCTGGATGTTAATGTCCATTCTTTCTGCAGTTTATGAAATTTCTCATTTGTTATTTCATTAATTTGTTCTTTAAAATAGATTTACTTTATGTTTATTGGGAAGTCAAATATATAGAGCAGGAGAGTCAGAGGAAGATCTACCTGTTGATTCACTTCCGAAGCATCAGTGATGGCAGTAGCTGAGTTGATCCGTAAACAGGAGCCAGGAGCCTCTTCTAGGTCTCCAGTCTGGGTGCAGCATCGCATGGTTTGGGTCATCCTTAACTGTGTTCTAAGGCCACAAGCCAGGAGCTTTAGGGTAAGTCGGGTTGTGGGTATTAGAACTAGTGTCCTATGAGTTCTTGATGCATGAAAAATGATGATTCTGAACTCTAGACTACCAAGCCATGCCAATTGAATTCATTTCTTTGTTGAAGATTTATTTATTTTTGTTACAAAGTCAGATATACAGAGAGGGAGAGAGAAAGAGAAGAAGATCTTCCGTTTGATGATTCACTCCGCAAGTAAGCGCAATGGCTGGAGCTGAGTCAATCCATAGCCAGGAGCAAGGAGCTTCTTCTGGGTCTCCCACATGGGTGCAGGATCCCAGAGCTTTGGGCTGTCCTCAGCTGCTTACCCAGGCCACAAGCAGAGAGCTGAATGGGACGTGGAGCTGCCAGGATTAGAACCAGCACCCACAGGGGACCCCGGGCTCCAATTCGAGGACCCGAGCTGCTAGCCCATGCCGCTTGGCCCATTGATTGCATTTTTAAACAGAACTTTTCTTTCTGCACCTTCTTGGATTTCTGTAACTCTTCTATGTGGGCCTTTTTTTTAAAAGATTTATTTATTCCATTACAAAACCAGATATACAGAGAGGAGAAGAGATAGAGAGGAAGATCTTTCTTCTGATGATTCACTCAGCAAGTGAGCCACAACGGGCTGGTGAGTGCTGATCCGAAGCTGGGAACCAGGAACCTCTTCCAGGTCTCCAATGTGGGTGCAGGGTCGCAATGCATTGGGCCGTCCTCAACTGCTTTCCCAGGCCACAAGCAGTGAGCTGGATGGGAAGTGGAGCTGCCGGGACTAGAACCAGCACTCATATGGGATCCTGGGGCTTTCAAGGCAAGTACTCTAGCAGCTATGCCATGCCGCCAGGCCCTATGTGGGCCTTTTAATAGTGTGTCTTATTTCTTTAATAGCTTTACTACTTTTATAGATATACCCAGCTCCGCTTCCACCTTTTTAATTGTTTTTCCATTGTAATAAGAAATATCTTTGAACTTTCAGATTATTCTTCTGCCACAGTCATTCTGTATCCTCTTTTTTCTCAATGTAGTCCTCAGTTATCACTGAGGGTGCTAAAGGCTTTTGTTCCTTGGTAGGGGAGTCTTCAGTTTTCTATGTTGTGATTTGGTCTCTGCTTTTACTCTTGATTATTGTAGTTCTCATTAGCTGATCCTTTTGCTTTTTTGTATATATTTTTATTTTGAAATTTTTGAATTTTGTGGTTCAATATTGTATAGACTGGGATTCTACCCCGCAGCACAACAAATTTGCCCCATAATTCTATAATTATGTCATAATTCCATCAGTCTCTTACTGAAGTGTACCCAAGCATTGCTGGTACAGACAATGTCAAACAGTTCAGCAGCCTATTGTCTACATATTTCCAACAATTTTATTGGGAGTCCACCATTTGTTTGCAAGCAGGAATTAATGTTGCATTGTTCCCCCACGTCTGGATATGGTAGGCTCCAGTACTTCATCCCTATACATTTCCATAAGTGAGAAGCCATGAAAAAAGGTCAAATACTGGTATGCATTAGAATAACAGCAACAGGAATCACCATAGCAATTACGACAACAAGGAAAAACCACCATTGAGTAAACAACACAAGTGTGACAACACACACACACACACACACACACACACACACACACACACAAATCTCTTATGGCCCAGCAGCGTGGCCTAGTGGCAAAAGACCTCACCATGAGCGTGCTGGGATCCCATATGAGCAACGGTTCTAATTCCGGCAGCTCCACTTCCCATCCACCTCCCTGTTTGTGACCTGCAAAAGCAGTCAAGCATAACCCAAAGCTTTGGAATCCTGCAGCCGTGTGGGAGACTTGGAGGAGGTTCCTGGCTCCTGGCTCTGGATCAGCACAGCATTGGCCCTTGAGCTCACTTGGTGAGTGAGTCATCGGACAGAAGATCTTCCTCTCTGTCTCTCCTCCTCTCTGTATATCTGACTTTGCAATAAAAATTAACCAATCTTTATTAAAAAAAAGTCTCTTGTGAAAAATGATGCCACCATGTAATCCACGATGCAGTGAGGAATTCAAAAAAAGGAAAGAATGTATCTGGGATTAGTGAAACTGAAATCTAAAACATCAAAAGATGGGAAGCAGCAAACAAACAAACAAACAAATAAATAAACAGTCAATAACTAACAAACTAACAAACAAATAAAACCCAGTATGGATCAGGTCATTGAAGTTATACTTTCCATGATGGTTTCTTAATATTAGCGAGAACGTATGTATTTACTCTTTTGGGATTGATGCATTTCACTCAGCATAATGGACTCTCCTTGGGACCACCTGGTTGTAAATGGCATACTTTGTTGTTCTTAATAGATAACACTATTTCATGGAGTAGAAGTAACACAGTTTCTTTAACTGTTCTTCCTTGGGAGCACATCTGGATTGTTTCTATGTCTTTACTAGTGTAGATTGTGTTTCTGCAAATATAGGCTTATAGATCCCCTTCACATATGCAGATTTCGCTCCTATTGGGTATATTTTTAGGAGAGGAGAACTGTATCATATGGTAGACTTGTTTACAATTCTCCCAGCACTCTCCATACTGATTTCCACAATGGTTGCATTAGCCTACACTGCCACCAGCAGTGAAGGAGACTACCTTTCTCCCCACTCCCCGCGTCTTTGCCAGCAGGTATTGTTACTTGAGTTCTGAGTGTAGGCCAGTCTCACTGGAGTTAGCTGGTACTTCAACATGGCTTTCAATTGGATCTCTCTGATGGCTTGAGAGCCTAAGTATCTTTTCATATGTCAGTTAGCCTTTTGAGTCTGTTCTATTGAAAAATGTCTGCTAAAACCTTTACCCATTTCTTGACAGGCTTGTTTGCTTGTTTGTTTTTTATTGTCCCTTGGATTCTGTGGCTCTTCGTAAATCCTGGATATTAGTCTCTTATCATTTGTGTGGTGTGCAAATATTTCTCTGTTTCTGTTGGTTACTTCCTCCCTTTGTAAATTGTCTCCTTTGCTGCACAGAAATTTTTTAGTTTGATGTAGTCCCTTTTAAGGCATTTAAGGTTGCTCTCTTCTATGTTAAAGGGATCTGTACTTACAATTTCTTTCTCAGCCTTGAAATTGTTTGCGTACACAGTGCCATTGATTTGTGCTCAGTAATTGTGTATCCTGTTACTCTGCCAAAATCTCTAATGAGTTCCAACAGTCTCTTGATTGAGTCTTTGGTTCTCATATGTAGAGAATCATGTAGTCTTCAAGTAGCAATAATTTCATTTCCTCATTTCCAGTTTGGATTCCTTTAATTCTGTTCTTTCTTGTCTATGGGCTCTGGTAAGGACTTCCAATACTATGGTGAAGAGTAGTGGTGACAGATGTCATCCCTGTCTAATTCTTGATTTTAGTGGATAGGTTTCCAATCTTTTTCCATTTAGTATGATGCTGGCATTGGTTTTCTAGTATATTGCTTTGATTTGTTGTGGAATGTTCCTTTCATGTCTGTCGTAGGGTTTTCAGCATGAAGTGTGTTGCATTTTATCAAATGCCTTCTTTGCATCTGTTGAGAAGATCATATGGTTTTTATTTTTAATTTGTGGATGTGATGTATCATATTTATTGATTTGTGGATGTTGAATCATCCCATATGGTCCAGATGAAAGATCTGTTTGATGTGCCGTTGGATCTGGTTGGCTAACATTTTGTTGAGGATCTCTGAATCTGTTCATCAAGGATATCGGTCTGTAGTTCTTTTTCTGTTCTTTCTCTCTCTCTGGCTTTCGTGTTAAAGTGATATTGGATTCATAGAAAGAGTTTGGATGATGTGCCTCTCTTTCTATTATCTGGAAAGTCTTGTGGAGAACTGAGGAAAGTTCATCTTGAAACATTTGTTAGAGTTCAATAGTAAAGCCATCTGATATAGGACTTTTCTTGGTTCGGAGGGCTTTAATTACTGATGCAATCTCAATGCAATGTGATAGGTCCACTTAGATTGTTAATTGCTTCTTGATTCAGTTTTGGTGGATTGTATGTGTCCAAAGATCTATCCATCTCTTTTAGATCTTGTGATTTGCTGCATATAGTTGTTTGTAATAGTTCCTGATGGGCTAGTGGGGAGTCTGTTTTGTTAAGTTTCTCAAAGAACCAGCTCTTTGATTCATTGTCTTATGTCTAGTTCTTTTATCTCTATTTTGTTTATTCCTTCCCTTATTTTGTTGCTTTTTTTTCTTTTCTTGCTTCTATTATCAGGATTGAGTTGCTGTTGTTTTTCTCACTTCTTGAACTGTAGGGCTAGCTGCTTTATTTGATGCTTTTCTAGTTTCTTGACATAAGCACTGATTGAAATGAACTTTTCTTTTAGCACCACATTGATTTCCTCACTAACCAACTACTCATTTAGTAACATATTATTTAGTGTGTATGTGTTAGCAAGTCTTGCTTGGTGTTTTGACTTCTTAGTTTCTAGCTTCAGTAGATGATTGTCTGAGAAGATGCTTGGTATAAGTTTAATTTTCAAAATTTGCAGAGGTTTATTTTGTGGCATGTAACATGGTAATTCTGGAGACGGTTCCATGCTCTGATTTAAAACGTTTCCATGCTCTGTCTGTATGATGGACTGTTTGAGAGATATAAACTAAGTCCATTTGCTCTAGAGTTTGGGTGAGTTCTGCTATTTCTTTCCTTAGTTTCTGTCTCCTTGATCTATTCATTGATGCTAATGGAGTATTAAGATCCCCCACTATGATCATCTTAGAGTCTGTTTCTTCCATCAAAGCCATTAATATTTGTTTCACATAGCTAGATGCTTTGGCATTTGGCACATATGCATTTGTTATGATGATCTTCTTGCCAAATGGATCCTTGGATCATCACGTGATGTGCATCTTTATGTCTTTGATGTTCTTCACATCAAAGCCTATGTCATCGGACATAAGAATGGTTACCCCTGCACATTTTCCCTTATCATTCACTTACAATATCTTCTCCCATCCTTTCACTTTCAATTGCCTCTGATCTTTGTTGGTGAGATGTGTCTCCTCTCAGCAGTAGAAGATAGATGTATTTTGTTTTTTGATCTGGTCCTCTAATCTATGCCATTTGACTGATGAGTTTAAGCCATTTAAGTTCAGAGTTATTATGGTAAGGGGCAGTTTGGTCCTATCATTTCAGTGATGGGGGTTGTTCCTTAAGTGAGTCTTCTGTTACCCTTTTAGTGGGATGTTCTCCACATTTGCTCTTGTTTTTCATAGTTGCTATTCCCTTTTGACTTTCATGGGAACTTCTTTGAGCATCATTTGTGGGACATGTACAGAAGAGGCAAATTCTTGAAGTTTTTCTTTATTGTGCAAGAATTTTATTTCATTTTCAAAGACAAAGGAGAACTTTGCAGGGTATGTTATTCTGGGCTGAACTTGTTTGCTTTTAGAATCTGGAATATGTCATTCCATTCTCTTCTGGCCTGTAGTGTTTCCCCTGCGAGGTCAGCTGTGCTGATTGATTGATTGTGCTTCCTGTATAGGCCACTTTATTTCTTTAAAGGTGCACACTTAAGCGTTTTTTTCTTTCTGTTCAAATAAAGGGAGCACGGTTCTCATGTATTGGTGTGAAGTTCATTTTTAATCAACACTGTTGATAGTTTGGTGACCCTCATGTATATTGTTTTCCAATTCTGTCTCCAGATTAGGTTAGTTTCCCTTTATTATTTCATTAAATACAGCTGGAATCCCAACTTCTCCTTCTGTGCCTTCTGGAACTCCCATAACTCTCTTGTTGGGCCTTTTAATCATATCTCTTAATTATTGAATACATGTTTTAGCTTGATCCATCTCTGCTTCCAGGTGTATTTTGTTTGTTTGTTTGTTTCTTTGTGGTGACAGAAAATATCTTCCAATTCTAACATTCTTTTGTCTGCTTCATTCTTTCTATTTTTGATACTCTCCACTGTACTTTTAATTTGCTCCACTGTGTTCTTATTTTGATTCATTGTCACTATTTCAGGTGTAACATATTCCTTAAATTCCTTTAACTCTTGTATGTGCTTCTCATTGTTGGTCAGGCATTTTATAATGAGTTTTCTGATTCGTGTGTCCACCATTTTCTCAAGGTCTTCCTCAGTTAACACTGAGGGTAGTAGAGGCTTTTGGCCCTTTGCTAGAGAGTCTTCAGTAACATTCACAGTGCCTCTGTCTTTTCTTCTATCTTTTGCCATTGCCATTCTGGTTGGTAGGTTCTTCTCCTTAATGCACATTCCTAAACTGAATTACCAGCATGTCTGTGAGTTGATTTCTATGTCCACTCAGTGCCCAAGATTAGGAAAATGCCAGTTCACCTGAATAATAAACACACAAACAAAAGCAAAAAGCAAAAAACTCTGCATGAACTAATTATCTGGTTACAGAAAATGGGTGGACACCACAGTGAGCTCTGTCAGAGATCTGGCACTCCCCGAAGGCTGCCAATGCCATGTACAGGCCAATGCTTGACAAAGGCCAACATGCCCTCTCCTATCAGAGCTCAAGCAGGGCTGATGCCAGCACCCATGTCAGTGAGGGAATAAAACCTTTGTCTCCACTACCCTGCTTGTCTTTCCCACTTGAGACCCTCTCTTCTCCTGTGCATTCCTCCACCACAAGGGATAGGCCCAGGAACAGACTTCTCTTTGCATAATAAAGGTCTGTTTGTTTGTACTTAGTTGGTATTTTCTTTCTTTAGCACATCTAACAGAAAATGTGGAACATCTACTCCACAGAACACTAATCAACCACTAAAAAGATTTTGTCATTTTCCCATCTATTGAAGGGCATTGCAGTTTCTCATGTTGTTTGGTGTATGAATTAAATTCTACCACATTTTAATGTTATTTGGATAGCCATCTTCAAAGCAATTTTTGAAGTTTTATGATTTATGGTTTCCGAAGTGATAGAGAATATGCTGAGACTCAGGTGAATATTGGGAAAAACTGCTTAATATTCTTCCAAACCCGAAAACTATTACATGTTCCACCAGCAATGAGTGAGAATTTCTATTTCTGTCATGCTTTATTGAAGTTTTAATTTGTGTTAGGAGGCTCTTGACTACTTTGGTTGGTGTGTTGCTGCTGTGTATTTTCTGTGTATCTTTTCCTTATGAAAGGATGTTGAGTGTTGCTTTGTGTCTTTCCTGGAAAGCTGCAAACATTGTAATTGAGTAGCTGTTTAGATATTATTTTTTTTCACTTTTTAATTTGTCTTTTCAGTGTTGAATGTATAGTTTCTTTCTTTGTTTCTAAAGTGTAACTTACTTATTTGAAAGTTACAGACATCTCCCAAGTACTGCTTCATTCCCCGAATCACTGCAATGTCCAGAGCTGAGCAGTTAGGAGACTGGGAGCACAGAGCTCCTTGCAGTTCTCTCATGTGGATTTAAGGACACAAGGGCTTGAGCCATCATCTGTTGCCTTCTCAAGCTGATTAGCAGGGACCTGACCCAGAAGTAGAGCAGGAGGACATGAAAGATGAGAGTTTTCTTTATTTGAAATATCCAAATAATAGGCAGACCCAAATTTAAATAGGGATGTGGGATGAGAATGAAGGATATTTAATGGCAACGAAGAATTATTTCACAAAGAGATATTACAGCAAAAGACAACAGTGACTGAAAAAAAATTGAATTTTGCAAGAGGAAGAGATTTTCTTAGTATTTAATATTTACTAATTTGAAAGTTATGGTGAAAACTTTCACAATCTGTCTATTGTCTTTACTACTGAGAAAGTGTGAAATGACTATACACATTCCACATATACTGTTCGAAGCCAGCTCTGCTTTACTCATCCCCTAAATGTTAAATGGAGGAACGTAGTTTCTTTCTGCAAATCAAAGTGTTTGAAAACTCCATTTATCACTTAAGGGATCCATATGATTTATAGTGCAAAATCATACACTACTTACTGAAAAATAATACTGAAAATGTAAGGGATCCACATGATACATACTGCAAAATCATGACAGTATATTATCAAACAAGCATATGAAAACTCCTGGAACCCTTTAGCCACCAGAATCTAACGTGGTTAACACACAAAGTACAACTTGGACAAAACTTTATGTTTTGTATCTTGGCAGGGTTTTAAAGAATATGAATCACAACTCAACATTACCTATGGAGCCACACTAAGTTACTAAACAATCCTGCAAAAGAGTATTCATTCTGCCATCACAACGGAATTGTTCCACAGGGAGACACTAGAAATGTGTTCTCTCCAGAAGTTAATGGCTTAGAGAACAGTTACCAATCAAAGCAAGCATCTGGCGATATTTAGTGTGCGATTAATTTGCCGTAAGACAATTTACATCTTTCTTTTTTATCTCTGTTTGCGTCTGTCATATAGAAGACACTGGTGAATCTTTCTTTGTCTCATTTGTATCTCTTGCAGAATGCAAACTTTCACTGATTTTCACTGGATCTTACGACTTTTGCAAATAATATTGTGTATTTGATTGGCACATATTTCATGGGTTACAACAAATTATTGTTAGAAGAACGTAGAACTAAGTCATACAGTTCAATATGAATTCAGATTTGTGCATCTAGTCGAGTACGGATACAGCACTTTGAATCTCTGCAGGAATTGATCCTATAGCATGGGCCCTGACCATGGATAGTGAAGGTGCCCATTTAAAGTGATATTGCAACCCTTAAGACAACATTCGCTGATGCATCAGTCATTATCTTCAATTTCATGTATGCTTTTTTTATTAATGTTATCCCTTGTCCTACAGTGCACAGCTTAACAACCCTGAACTAGTGCCCACACATAGTGAATTGGCTTAAAAGTATGCTGTGACTCTGCACCATACAATGACTCCTACACAGTTACTCAAATCATACTCCAGAGGGGGGGAAATGGGCTACCATGGATGGTTGATGTAAGGGGGAAGGCTGAGAGAGAGGGCCAAAAAGTACCAGAAGAAGGAGCAAATTCAGTTAAAAATAGTATAAGCACGTGTGCAAACCTCCCAGGACACTGCGGAATCAACAAGATCCATGCAATCTAGAGAATCAAACAAGAACAACAAACAAAATACCAAGGCAGTGCTTGGTGGCTCGGGCAGCTCGGCTTGTCGGTTCGAAAAGGGTGAGTTAAGAATCCAGCAGGGGAAAAGCTTGCAGGAATTTTAACTGGAGTATATACAGGCAACTTTAGGAAATTGTTGCACAAAGCCCCTCCAGTGGCAGCTAGAAAGTGCAGGAGTGCTGAAACTTGTAGCACTGGTGGTGATATTAATAACCTTGGCGGGACCCAGGCAAAGATAGGGACAGCTACCTAACACACACTCTCCCATAACCAAACGCTACGCTACTGGGAGGGCATTAGGACCCTGAAGTGCAGTAGCCAGCAGCTGTGGCAGTAAGGGTGAAATCCCCAGGATCACAGCTAATCTAAATTCTGTGGCAACCCAATCCGGGGGAAAGAAGCTGTGGAGCGGGGTCTGCTAGATCCCATGCCTCAGAGAAAAATATAGAGCAAACCAAACCACATGAAACCAAGCCAAACAAAACAACAACAACAAAAACCCAAGAGATGAGACCTGGGCACCTAGGCACTGAAACCTGAAACCCAGAAGGGAAACAAAAAAACAAAAACTCCCTGGTCCAGAAGGAAAACAAAAACCTAGGCCAGCAAGACCGCAGGCCACCCACTAGGTGGCAACAGAGGTCAAGGGTGAGAATCCAGCAACACCTTGGGCCACAAATATGAGACGAAATAAGAGAATTAGTGAAACAGCTAGTGCCACCCCAAAAAGCCACCATAAGGCCTGGTCAATCGCAGAGATAACAGATGAAGAAATTGAAGACGTCTTGATAAGGAGTTCAGAAATAATAATTATAAAACTCTTCAGAGACAATGAAAACGATGGGACGAGCTCAAAGATTTCAAAAACCACATAATCACAGAAACAAAGTTCCCTGAAAATGAGATCCTAGAATTGAAGCACAATGTTGAGAACTTAGCCAACAGAATTACAGCAGCAGAAGACAGGATA
Organism: Ochotona princeps; assembly: GCF_030435755.1. Taxonomy (NCBI): domain Eukaryota; kingdom Metazoa; phylum Chordata; class Mammalia; order Lagomorpha; family Ochotonidae; genus Ochotona; species Ochotona princeps. The sequence goes on along the minus strand of NC_080866.1, from coordinate 3,825,567 downwards.
TCCGACTTGGAAGATTCCCAGAATGAAAGCAGGCAGATTATTAACCAACTAGAGTCACAGCTACACAAGGCGACCACAACGATCCAGGAGATGAATGACAACATCAAGAAGTCAAATATCAGAATAATGGGGCTCCCAGAAGGAGAGGAAAGAGAGACAGGCATACAACCAGTACTTGAGGAAATTATGCGGGAGAACTTCCAAAATATCTGGAACATGAACCCAATCCAAATTCAGGAAGGCCAGATGACTCCCCACAGAGTTAACCCAAAATGATCCTCCCCAAGACACGTGGTAATCAAGTTACCCTCCAATGAATACAAAGAAAGAATCCTAAGGTTAGCACGAACCAAAGAGAAGCTTACATTTAGGAGCTGGTCCATCAGAATCACTGCCAACTTCTGAGAATAGACACTCCAGGCAAGAAGGGAGTGGAACAAAATCTTTCAAGTACTGAAAGAGAACAATTGTCAACCAAGAATACTCCACCCAGCAAAGATTTCATTTGTATATGAGAATGAAACTAGATACTTCCACAGCAAAGAGAAATTAGAATATGCCAACACAAAATCAACTCTACAAAATCTCCTTAGAAAAGCGCTAATCCCAGAGAAAAAGGAAGCAAGGCATAAGCAAGGATGGCAATCAGGGAGATCTCAATAAAGTCCAACCACAGAAATGACAATCAATTACCAACAACCTCAAAAACACAGGCTTATGTCACGGCAAAATTATAATTTCTCAATATTAACCCTCAACACAAATGGCTCAAATTCATCACTCAAAAGGCACCGATTAGCAGACTGTGTTGAAAATCAGGACCCAACTATGTGCTGCTTGCAAGAAACACATCTAACCAGAAGAAACTTCAAGAAACTAAAAGTGAAAGGGTGGAAACAAATATTCCATGCCAATGGACGAGAAAAAAAGGCTGGTGTGGCAGTCCTATTCTCAGATGATATGGACTTCAAAGTAACAAACGTCAAAAAGGACAGGGAAGGGCGCTACATCTTCTTGAAAGGGAGGAACCAACAAGAACCAATCGCCATTCTTAACATTTATGCTTCTAGCCCGGATGCACCCAGCTACGTGAAACAACTACTTTTGGACTTAAAGGGAGACATAGATGAACATAGGATAATTCTGGGAGATCTGAAAACTCCAATAACACCAATAGATAGATCAACGCAGCAAAAGCTCAACAGAGAAGCCACAGAATTCACACAAACAATAGAACAACTGGACCTAGTAGACATCTATAGAATATTTCATCCTAAGGCCACAGACTACACCTTCTTCTCAGCAGTGCATGGCACCTTCTCCAGGATAGACCACATAATAGGACACAAAGCAAGTTTAACTAACTACAAAATTATCAGAATCATACCGTGTACCTTCTCAAACCATCATGGAGTGAAACTGGAAATCAACAACTCAAAATGTCCCAAGAAACATGTAAACTTCTGGAGGCTGAACAATATGCTATTAAATGAACAATGGGTCAGAGAAGAAATTAAAGACGACATCAAAAAATTTATGGAAACCAACGAAAATCCAGATACAAAAGTCCAAAATTTATGGGACACTGCCAAAGCAGTGTTACGTGGTAAGTTTACTGCAATTAGCGCACACCTCAAAACCCAAGCAAGGCAACAAATGCAGGAATTAAGCACACACCTCCAGGAACTGGAAAAGCAACAGCAGAAGGACCCCACAAGCAAGAGAAAACAAGAAATTATCAGAACAAGACAGGAACTAAATCAGAAAGATATAAAAAAAAATTTCAGAAAACAAATGAATCAAGAAGCTGGTTCTTTGAGAGGATAAACAAAATAGATACCCCACTGGCCCAATTGATGAAGAAAAAACAAGACAAAGCAAGAATTAGCAGCATCAAAGATGAAAAAGGCAACATAACAACAGACACTACTACCATTAAGGAAATAATTAGAAATTATTGCAAAGAACTATACCACTATACCACTATACCACTTGGAAATGAAAAGATTCCTAGATATGAATATGCAACAAGGTGGAACATTCCACACGGGGGGAAGGCGGGGGGCGGATGGGGTGAATAACAGTTCCAATGAAACTGTATCACATAATAAAATGTAATCAATGAATAATTCAAAAAAAGATTCCTAGACTCCCACCACTTACCAAAACTCACCCAGAAGCAACAGAAGACCTGAATAAACCCATTACCGAATCAGAGATAGAATCAGTGATTAAAGAGTTCCCAACAAAGAAAAGCCCAGGTCCAGATGGTTTTACCTCAGAATTCTACAAAACATTCCAACCAGAGCTAACCCCACTCCTTTACAAGCTCTTCAAAACAATAGAAACGAAAGCAACTCTTCCAAACTCATTCCATGAAGCCAATATCACCTTAATCCCCAAACTGAATAGAGAATTAACAGAGAAGGAAAACCACAGACCGAACTCCCTGATGAACATTGATGCTAAGATTCTCAACAAAATCCTAGCCAATAGAATACAAAAACACCATCAGACAGATCATCCATCCAGACCAAGTAGTTTTTATCCAGGGAATGCAGGGATGGTTCAACATAAGGAAACCCATAAATGTGACACATCACATCCAAAAACTGAAAAACAAAAACCATATAATAGTATCAATTAATGCAGAAAAAGCTTTCGACAAAATTCAACACCACTTCATGTTAAAAACCCTAACCAGGGAGGGGATAGAAGGAACAATCCACAATATAATCAAAGCAATATATGAAAAACCCAATGCCAGCATCATACTGAATGGAGAAAAACTGGATCCCTTCCCACTGAGATCTGGAGCAAGACAAGGCTGCTCACTATCACCACTGCTATTCAACATATTTCTAGAGGTACTTGCAGAAGCCATAAGGCAAGACAAAGAAATCAAAGGAATCCAAATTGGAAATGAAGATGTCAAGGTTTCACTATTCGCAGATGATATGATTCTTTACATAGAAGAACCAAAAAACTCAATACAAAGACTCCTAGAACTCATACGAGAATTTGGCAGAGTGGCAGGATACAAGATAAATGAACAAAAATCAACAGCCATAATGTATTCAAATGGCCGCAAGATGGAAGATCTAACCAACAAGCTGCCATTAAAATAACAGAGAAAAGCATGAAATATCTGGGAATAAATTTAACCAAAAGCGTAGAAGACCTTTATGAAGAAAATTGCAAAACACTCAAAAAACAAACAGAACAAGACCTCAAAAGATGGAACAGCATCCCATGCTCCTGGATAGGCAAAATTAATATCATCAAAATGTCTATACTACCAAAAACAATATATACATTCAACGCAATCCCAATCAAATTATCCATAGCATTATTCATATTGTAATCTGCAAGAAGGCTTTGATTTTCTTTCATTCCTTCAGTGACACATTAGTCATTCAGTAGCATGTTATTTAACTTCATGGCATTGTAAATTTCCATCTTGCTTCCTGCTGTTGATTTTCTATTGTGACTTTTCATCTAAGGGGAAGCATAGTTACTGTGTAAGGGAGAATATCATATCCAGACGGGAGGATCCAAAGCGGTACGTATTTTTGCTTCAGATCAAAGATGGACTCCCAATGAAGCTTTGAAATATGTCATGACAATACCATGCTGGACTTTTTTTTTTATTAAGTAAAGCAAACATTTATTAAATTGTGATAAAAACATTTCATCAAATTACAAAACCTGAGTAAGAAATACAAACGGCACATGCTTAACTGTAGTTGACATTCAAATAAAATTTGCATTCCCAAAATATTATACAGTAATTAGAAAATACCAGCCAAAGTAATATCAGGATACTTTTACATGCGGTCTCAACAAATTTGAACAGAAGCAAATTTTAACAAAGGTAAATTTTACAGTGAAACAGAGCAGTAGATTAAGGATCTTAACATGTTTATTTTACTGCTATTTGACACTATGATACAAAAATAAGAGGATTTACTTGACATTTTTAATAAATATCTCATGGGCTGTTGAGTGCCTTACTGGTGAAAAGATTTAACTGGCTAATCTCATCAATCCATTTTGTACATTTAGTAAGCATCACCTCTGCCCTACATAACTCTTAATGCAATTCACAGCACAAAATGGTTATCATATTAAATAATGGACTTTCTGCTATTGTCTCTCTATGCGTGCAAGGATGACCTTATAACTGCTTATGAAGAACTATACTATCATACGAATTTAGATGAAATCAGTTGACGGAGGGTTGGATTTGGGGAACGGGAAGAGAAATCCCAGAGCTCATGGAACTGTATCACAAAATAGCAATAATAGTTTTTTAAAAATGTTAAAAATAAGAAACATTGCCTAAACAAAACCAGGTGGTAACTCAAGTCATACTACAGAAAATGGACAAAAGTTATGCTTTCATAAGTGTCTCAGTTCCACAAGAGGATATCATACCCATGAATGTATAAATTTGCCCAAAACAACAGCAGTGAGATAAATACAGCATATTATCAGACCTAAAGGGAGGCAGAGATTCTAATATAAAAATAACAGGAAACTTCAGTATGACACTGAAAAAATCATCCAAACAGAAAGCCAACAAACATAAATTTAAGTCAAATCATGCTACCCAGCAGATAGGCCTCAGAGACAGTTTGCATAAAATTTGGCCTAACATCTACAAACCACACACTCTTCTCATCAGCATTTGGAACCCTTTTAGAATTAGACCACATATCATGCCCCAAATCAAGTCTCAGCAAAAGTCAAAAGTACTTTTCACCTTAACCATTGAAAAGCTGCCATGTAATACTGTTCAAAGCTGCTCTGGGTAGCCAAATGAGAACTGTTTCCTGTCGCCGATAGCTGAGCCGGCATAGTAGGCACGGCGAATGTCCGAGTGAAAAGCACCGACACACGGAGACCATGATGGTGTTACAAGTGCTGGGAGCCATCTCTCTTGGAGCCTTCTCTCCACAAGCCTCTTTATTACCATATTATCTCCTCTTTCCCCCAAGCCCATCAACAGGACAATAGGACGCCAATGAGTCTGCAAAGGCCAGGTGCTACTGCCTTAGGCCCAATTCCTGAGTGCTCAGCTTAAGGAATGTAAATCAACTCCTCAGCCCACAACATATTCCCCCTTCTGTATTAAAGCAGACTTGAATGCGCCTGTCTTAGGTTGTGGACTCTCAGGTTATCAGCCTTACCCGTCATCGGGAACCTCCGTAGCATGACGGAGACCCTGTCCTAGGTTGGTCAGTTCCCGGTCCATCTCACCCGTCACTGGCTGCCATTCAACGCCTTGTCTGCTGCAGCTGCTCAAACCATACTTGGGGAAGCTGGTAACCCTGTTCCAAGGCTAGGAGTGAATATCAGCTCAGTAGCAATGAGCAAATAGCAATTCCCGGGCTTGGGAAAACAAAGCATTTCTCAGGTGAAACATACATTAAAGGCACAATGGGAGGCAAGAGGCCATGATCTTAGGAGTAACTTAGCTCGTAACAATGAGCAGACAGCATTTCCCAGGCTTAGGAAAACAATTTGCACTTGCACAGATGATAAAACAGAAATGCATACAATACAACAGAAAGGCATACAATGGGTTACAGGAGGCCAAATCTAACAGCATCTGCTGTTTCTTTTCCAACAAATCAACCCACAGTCCAGCATAAGCATGACCACCCGCTCATGTTCATCAGTAAAGTCCTATTGTTCCATAACTCTGGCAGTCTGTTCTGCAACCTTGTTCACTGTCACCACGGTAGCTGGTGGTGGCGGCTGTTGATGTACTGGCTATGATGGTCGCCGTTATGCCAAAGTCTCTTTTATACTTATCAGGCCAACATAGGCCTCTCCGTCAGTCCCAACAGGCACAGGCGGGATTCAGGGCAGCTGCAGGATAACAGCAGAATTGCAATAGCCATGCCAGCATGCTGTCAGGGTGCATTGGAACTTGGTGTCATTCCTTTCAGAGGCATCTCCTGTACTTAAGAAAGAAGCATAGGAATAACACAAGCAAACACAAGCTTCAAATTCAATGAGCTAAGGTTCACTCACAAGAGCGAGTCCTCAGGTTCAGAGGAAAGAAAGAACTAATCCTCTGCCATAGTGGCGGGAGGAGAAACAAGAGAGAAAAACCCGTATTCATGGTGGGAAGAGCATTTTTTAAAGTTTTCTCTCAAAGCTGTTTCTCCAAAAACAAAGAAAATTCCTGGTATAAAAGGTACCTGGCCTAGGGACAAAAGGCCAGAAAGGTGTCACTGGCCCACTTCCTTGGTCCCTTTCAAATGATAAAGAGGCCAGTCTGAAGCCCTCCTCCTTGGCAATGCCTGGATAAATGGGCTGAGGCTTCAGGTGGGGAATAGAAATGCAAATGTCACCCTTGTCTGTTGGGGAAGTAAGTACCTGTTAAGATAAGCATTTGTCCTGGGAGAGACATGCTCTGGTGAATCCAAGACAAGGTGGGGAAAATATAAACAAAACAAAAGTAGTTCCAAATCAAAGCATGAATGGGTAATAGCAAGGCTCAATACTTCCTTCCCCAACCCACATGGCTCTCAGAGAACAAAGTCCAAAGCCACCGATAAACTTCAGCTTTGCCCATCAGTCAGGGAACACGCTGCAGAACAGCGACAAAATACTGATATACTTATGTTATATATAAAGGCCTAATATACTTGCTTGTCCCATTGATCTTCCGACTCAAATGCCATCATCTTGTCCAGTATCCGAGCTTTCACAAGACTCCACAGCAGAAGCTTGCCGGACAAGCCTCTCAGGAATCCACCTCGGACCATTTTCATTTTCTGGGAAAACACAAACTGATCCTCGCCCCTAAAAGAGGACAGGAACTGGGCCTAGCCACTTACCAGTCAAGGGGTCCTTCTTATGTTCCACGAAGATTGGTTGAGAAATTTCTTGTAGCTTTCTTCCTATACCTTTTCCAGGAATGTAGCCGTACCTCTCCATCTGCTGCATAGCTAATTCCTGACCAGATACTAATACTGCCCCCATTTGTTGCAAAACATCTCTCCCCTACAAATTAACTGGCAGACCTGGTACTACATAGGGGGTAACATGGCCACCATTATCTTCCTTATCCCTCCAGGCTAGAGGCCTGGAGCTAGCAAGGGGGCTTTGGGTAATCCCCAATCCTTGCAGAGTGGTCATGGTGGGTGTAACAGGCCAACCTGGGGGCCAATATTTCTGTGAAATAAGAGTGGTGTCGGCACCAGTGTCTAGAAGCCCAGTAAACTTCTTTCCTTCTATACTCAACTCCAAAGTAGGGCGTCCTGCCATATCAGCAACCCAATAAACAGAGGCTTCACCACTGGAACCAAACCCTGCTTTCTTCTGTCCAAGCCTGCAAGCATTATCTGACTTCACTGAGGGGAGCAGCACTAACTGTGCTATTCGTGCCCCCTGGGGCAAAACTGCAACTCCAGCATGAACACTGGCTAAAACTTTAATTTCTCCTGTATAGTCTGCATCAATCACTCCTGGGGTAATGTGAACTCCTTTCAAGGCCGTGCTGCTACATCCCAGCAGAAGCCCTACAGTGTCAGGGGGTAGTGGCCCATAAATTCCTGTAGGAATAGCCTGTACCCCCATTTGGGGGTCAATACAATGTAGGAAGTGGTATGGAGGTCCCATCCTCCACTGCCTGGGCTCCCTCGGACAAGGTCATGAATGGCCTTTGTCCCTGAAGAACAAACTGAATTTCTGCCCTGTACATTGGTGCTTGCAGGGCCCGGGGCTGGTCCCTGCTCCCGTTTCCTGGCACAGATGGCTGCCTGGAGATGTCTGTCTTGGACCTGCATTCATTTGCCCAATGTTTCCCATGTTGGCATCGAGGGCAAACTCCTGGGGACTGCCTGTCCATATTAGCAGCCTGTGCACAACCTTGGAGTGGGCAGTTCCGGCGGATATGCCCTAGCCTGCCACATTTAAAACATCCTTGTTTTGGGCGAGCTCCCGAGCCCACGGTTGTGCCACCATGCATTGCCTCTGCAATGGCTGCACCCATTATCTGTCCTTCCCCAATGTCCTTACAAAGTTTAAGATATGTGTTAAGGGGCTCATGCTTCCAAGATCTAAATGCTTCCTGGCACCACTTGTTGGCATTTTCATATGCTAGTTGCTTTACAAAAGGCATGGCTTGATCTACATCACCAAATACCCTATCTGCAGTTACCAGTAGGCGATCTACAAACACCTGGTAAGACTCGTCTGGGCCTTGGACAATTTTAGAGAGATGTAAATGTAGCGAGCCCTTTGGTGATAAAGACTTCCAGACCCTCACTGCAGCAGCAGCGGTCTGTGCGTAAACGTCTGGGTCATAATTAATCTGATCCTGTACATTAGCAAAATTCCACTCTCCTGTCAACATATCATGATTTCTCTCAGGAAAGCCTGCCTGGGTATTTTGCCATGCTGTGTCAAGGCAAAGCTCAAAAAACTCAGATTTCCACATTAGAAAATCTCCCCCATCCAGAGTAGCATTACGGAGCTGTTTCCAATCGGCTGGAGTCAAATTGTTAGGTGCTAAGGCTTCAATCATGGAAACAGTAAAGGGGGCCAATGGACCATATGTGGCAACAGCGTCCCTCAGACTCTTTATGTCCTTAAAGGACAGTGCCAGGTGCTGTCTGATTCTCTGCCCCTGCTGATTCTCTACCTCAACTACTGGGAAGGTAAAGCTCCTAGCAAGGGTAGCCGCCTCAGGGTCTCCCTGCTTCTGTGCTTGCTTTACCGCACGTTCCACAGCTGAAAGAGAAGTTGAAAGTGGGGGTCCAGCACAAGCCCCAACAGTGCATCCACTCTGTTCCTGCCTCAACTGAAGGGAGAGGTGCTGAAGTTGCTCCTGTAAACCTTTTACAACTGTGCTCGGACATGATGGCGCCAATGGCTTAGGTGGTGCAGAGAGCTCTGTGCCTGTCCAAAAGTGATGTTTGTTTGGCACACGCTCTACAGGTGGAGGATCCTCTGCAAACTCACTTCCATCCTTTTCCTCCTCAGCCTCCTCAGAAGAGGACCGCGAATCTCCTTCATGCACTTTCTCCAGACTTTGTCTTGTCTGGGGTTCCTTCTCCTTATTTACCCTGGTTTGTAGCTGTCTCCTATTTTTAACAGACAATTTCTTATGGCGGGCTTCCACCACTGCTTGATGGGATGACCAAGCAATATTTAGCAAGTGCCAGAGAAAAAGGATGACTACAATGAAAGCAAACCATGGGAATACGCCGCAGACAGTTTCAAAAAAACTCTGCGAGGCCTGAAGCGTAGTGTCGGTGCCTACTGACTGGAGCAGATCTCAGATTCCCTCAATTACATGCATTTTAGAGAGTTCTTGCCCCATGATAAATTTTACTTATGCCCCTGCAAAAATTTTAAAACATGCCTCTAGATTTCCGGGGTCCCTCAGATTGTCCTTCGTGCCCCAAGATGGGGAGAAGATCTGGGGATGAAATTAATTATGCCCCTCTAGAGTTAAATCCTAAACTTGCCTCCGGATTTCCGAGGTCCCTCAGATTGTCCCTCGTGCCTCTGAATGGGGAGAAGGTCTGGGGATGAGATTAATTTGTCCCTCCAGAGTTCCAGGGGTCCCTCAGATTGTCCCTCGTGCCCTAGCACAGGGAGAGGGTCTGGGGATTAAATCAGTTATGCCCCTGCAAAATTCCCCAATTCCAAATCCTTAATTCAAAATTCCTAAATTCCTAATTCCTTAATTCCTTACCTTCGTAGTTCCAGGGGTCCCTCGGACGTCCTTTGCGCTGTGCCATGCCCCACGTTACGGCGCCATTAGTCGCGGCTAGCTGAGCCGGCATAGTAGACACGGCGAATGTCCGAGTGAAAAGCACCGACACACGGAGACCATGATGGTGTTACAAGTGCTGGGAGCCATCTCTCTTGGAGCCTTCTCTCCACATGCCTCTTTATTACCATATTATCTCCTCTTTCCCCCAAGCCCATCAACAGGACAATAGGACACCAATGAGTCTGCAAAGGCTAGGTGCTACTGCCTTAGGCCCGATTCCTGAGTGCTCAGCTTAAGGAATGTAAATCAACTCCTCAGCCGAATGAGTACTGCTTCCCAAGCCCGTGTACGACCTGAGATATTCTACACCTAGACCTGGAACTGGCACCAACTCATCTGTAGTTCTGTGCAGCCCCTCCTGGGAGCCACAGGTGTCCCTGTACTGGGTGTAGTATCTGTGTAGATGGATTCATAATTGTAGTGTGTCTACCCATGACTGGTCAGGCCCTGAAACTTTGGAACTATTCTCACTGTTTCTCCCCAGCCCTATCAGACACAATATGGGTTCTGTACCCTCAGACACATCCAGCCAGCAAATGTTACCAGGGTTCTTGCAGTCTCAGGAGCATCGGCTTCTCCTATAATTAGCATATAGGAGAGACACACACATGAATATGTGCTACTCATGATCACAGGCACATACATACATATGTCAATACAATTACCTGTCACAGACACAGGTGCACATTTCCATGACACCCACATAGTCATGCAAACACCTACATGTAAGTGCACCATACATCTGTTGGTTTTCAAGACTGAGGGTATATAGCCTGGAAACAGCAGGCAGAGGAACCAGAAGATGCCATTTCTTGCAACAATATCAGAGCCAAAGTCAAAGAGAGGCCATCGTGCTTCATTGGAAATAAGATTCCTCTCCTAAACCCAATGTGTATTAAACAACAGGTTTCTCTCCCACAGTCCGTGAACAGATCCGCCTTTCATATACCCAAAAGGAAACAGGAAAGACCCAAAAAGCAAAAGAAATCCTTCATTTCCACCTCACCTCTTACTTATGTCTGCTGTGTTCAATTAAATAAAGTAATTTGAATTTCATAATGTAACTGATGAACAATTTAGAAATAGAAGGAAATTTCCTTGAAAAGAAAATAAAAATCATATGGAAAAATCTGTAGTTAATTGCATACTTAGTTTTTAAAAATTGACAACCTTTTCTCTTAGATCTGAAACAAGGCATGGTTTCTACATACTTGATACTATTATTTGATCTGAAACTTTTCCTAAACAGAAAAATGAGGCAAAGAAATAGCTTCTCCAATTTGGAAATGAAGCAACATGTTGTCTCCATTCGCATTTGGCATGAGCTTACACATGGAAAACCCTGAAAATTCCATTAACCACCTGTGAGAGTTAATAAAAAAATTAGCATAGTCATCAGAAAGAAAGAAAGAAAGTCAACACTTCCAATGAATTGTTGGACAGCAGCTTAAGTTGTCTACAACATCAGCAACCCCATTCTTGAGCACTGGTTTCAGTTCCACCTGTCACTTTCACTTCATCACCTGGCGGTGCAATTGGGGAAGTAGGAAGCAATGGCCCTAATACTTGGGATTCTTCTACCCAAATGAAAGCTTCCAGTTTCTAATGTTGATCAGGTTCATCTGCACAGACTAGGGAGTGAATAAATGGGTAGATCTCTCTGTCTCTTTTTCTCTCACTTTCTCTGGCTTTGAACAACATACACAAACCAGTTATGTACAAGCTTGGTTGTACTTCTGTCTTGAATTATTTAGTTAATGTTAACTGTCAACTGTTCATACATTTTCCACTTTTTGTCTAATTAATAGCACAGTTGCTGTTCTAGGATCTTATGTCAGCAGCCTCTGACAGGCACTGTTTTCAAGATAGTAAATGGTGTTAATCAAATATTGCTGAGTTTGATCCCAAGAATGGTTTTCAGTTGCTGCTTATTTCTCCTGGCCCTCACTTTCTTTAGTACGCCTCTATTTTCAAAAGCATCAGTGTTGTCCAGGGGCTGTGAGTGCCAGCGCTCATAAGAAAGCCAGTGGAGGGGGCTCTCAGAGTTAGATTAAAGCAAAATCTTCCCTTTAGGCAATACACCTGGAAGGAGAAATGGAAGGCAAAGCGATTCATAGCACTCCCAGGATGGACTGGGAGTATTGAGTACAGGTGAGAGGTCTGCATAGTCAGAACACAAACATCCTTGTCCATATTCATCCCTGAACAGGTGGGACAAGGGGTGGGGAAACACACAGGCACAATGGGCTGATGCTGCATAGGTCTGTGTGACTTGCATGCTATATTTCCACTTCATTTTTTGAAAGTAGGTCTTCTCTGACTTGCCAATCTTTGCACACTATTCCTTGGAGAACTACATGGAAGTTTCTTGGAAGGCCTCTTGGAATGTTAGAAGACATGAGAGGTTGCTGTGTAATCACAGTGGCCACAGAAGAACAAGGTATCAGCCATGTCCTCTGGTCTTGATGCAGTTGTCTAATCTGCCAATGCTAAACATCTATACTGCACCTCCCGTGCCAACCTCATTAACACAGCAATGTGCCCGAGGCTCTCACTTCCAGATTTGCCAGTGCTGAAGCTGGGTGTGTCCAAGCTTGCTTTGGCAGGAACCTTGACACATGTGATTCTGGTATCCTACTCCAACTCCCCTAAGTTTGTCATCAGGCAAGAATTCTGAGAGAGGGAAGATGCAGGGGCTTGCTGTGAGCTAGGTCCAAAAAGCAGAAACAAAGCCATGGGCTGTGGCACCAGCAGGAAAGTGATCAACAGGCAGGCTCTGCACTCACTGAATTCCTACAGCCCTGGACATCTGCTGTCTCAACAAATAGAGGTGCATTGTCATGGAAACCAGAATGTGGGGCAGACAGGCAGTTAATGGAATACTGGAATTCAGGGCTCCTTGGGGGTGGGGAGGGGGCCAAGCATGTCAACTTGCAGACCTTCAGGTTTGTACTGAAGAATGATGGGCTTCCTCACAGGTGGATGTAGTTTGCGGTCTCAGGTGAAACAGGGTTGGAGTCTAAGATGGGAAGCTTATGAGCCTGACTGAAGAGTATGTGCCTTTGGTACTTTGAGGTTACTGAAGCCTGGGTAAGTGTAGGCATTATTTGAGGCTGAGCATTTGTGTGAATGAGGCTTGGGATCTCTCAAGTTGGGCAGTTTGGGACAGGCCCTGGACTTTGATCAAAGGGCAACTCTGTGATTGGTGACATGCTGGGTGGGGGTTATTGCAGCACACCAGGTTTGAGGGCAAAGGGCTCTCTCAGGCTAGTGGACATGGCCTCTCAACCACAAAGGATCCATACACTATCACCCTGAGGAGATTGGTAGGTGCTCAGGGTGAAGAAACCTGTGGCACAGGCTAAGGTGAAAGGAATCTCACTACAATGCCATGGCCTGGGCTCTGGTCTATTATTCCTGCTCTCCCAAGTGCTCTTAGCCATTGCTGTCCCCTCCTGTGACACGTCTGGGATAACTGAAAATGCCAGCATGGAGTGTGAATGTTCTGTGTGGTACTGGCTCTCTGATGATGCTGTGATGAAAGCAGTAGTGCTGGTTGGCAATGTAGGAACTGATGGTGCACGGCAGAGGAAGGAGCCACGACTATCAGTCATGGTTACCTCAGCCTTGGGTCCTGTTGGTTTGGGTGGAGCTGAGTTTACTATCACCCAAGTCCTGGCCTTATGCACAGCACATCTGTGTCCTACTCAGGGAATAATAAGACCTCCAAGAGTCAAGCTCAAGTCAAGCTTCAACTTCAGGATGTTGCATTTATGCTGGGCCTTTCTGGAACCAAAGCCAGACTTGTTTTCAATAGCTCAACTCCAGGCAGAAGCAGCTGTGTCCTGAAAAGTCAAAATTCATGTTGTGTATTGTGTCCTGGGTATGCTGAAGCACGTGTGGGCTGGTTCTGGGTGGGCCAGTGTCTATGTGTGTGATGGTTCCTGTTAGTTCAGGGTGTATATGTGTGCTATTTTCTGATATGTCAGCATCTGAACTAATGCCTATTCTTTGGTGTTCAGCACTTCTCCATGTGTACTGCTTTCTGAAATGCTAGGGGCAATGTGTTAATTATTTTATTTGGAGGCAGAGCTCTGAGGTAGGGACTTTCCCTTTGAACCTTGGGATTAGATGTATCTTGTTTCCTTGGATTCTGGAGACTGTGCATGTGTTACTTCCTAGGAGTGTGTGGTGATAGCTCTCACTTGTATTCCTCTGGCAGTGGTATTGGTCTCATTTTCAAGTCCTAAGCCATTAGTTATAGCATTATGATTGTACCTGTGAGTTGTGGAGTCTATTTTCTGTTGTTAATATCACATTGCCAGGTCTGTGTTGTAGTGAATGTGTACCTTTGCTAACCCTGATGAATCAATTCATTAAAAATGAAAATGATAAAGAAATGAAATTGTATTGCTAGGAGAAAAATGACAAAACAATGAAGCAGAATAAGGGAGAACTTCACAGTACAGAATCAAAACAGGAAATACATATATTTAATACTTGAGTCTATAGCTGAAGGGGAAGATAAAGTATTAGAGACAGCCATTTAAATTGAAAACAGAAAAAGATAACCTCAATTTAGAAAAAAATACAAATTTGAATGTCTTTGTCTTGGAAAAACCACAAAAGAGTTCAGCACAAGAGAAAAATTAAATTCAAGAGATGTATTAAATGTCACGATGAGCATAGATAAGTATAACAAATGCTAAATTTTTATCAGAACCATAAAAGAGAGTGTTGGATGACCCTTTGTGCTTTTAGGAAGGAATATAAATGAATGACATAATTTCAAAATGAGAAAGGGTTTTAAAAATGCATATTTCTTCTTCATATAGATATATGTAAAATTTCACCATGCACATGAAAAGATGTCAAAAAGCCGATCTTTATCATTTTAAAAGCCCAATGTTAAACCCCGTGTGGGAGACCCAGAAGAAGCTCCTGTCTTCTGGCTTCAGATCAGCACAGCACCGGCCGTTGCACTCACTTGGGGAGTGAATCATCGGACGGAAGATCTTCCTCTCTGTCTCTCCTCCTCTCTGTATATCTGACTTTGGAATAAAATAAATAAAATTTTAAAAAATGGAATCGTAAGTGAATGACTTGGAATTATGTGAAACCTGAGAACAGTCATAGGTCCTGCTCTCTGTCTCCTCTCCTCTCTGTATATCTGACTTTGCAATTAAAAAAACTTTTTTTTAAAAAAAGATGGGTGTGAGGGGACAGCTGCAGTGACCCTGCGGCTAAAGTCCTCACCTTGCATGCACTGTGATCCCATTTGGGCACCACTTCTTTTTTTTTTATTATTCATTTATTCATTAATTACATTGTATTACATGACACAATTTCATAGGTACTGGGATTCTCCCGCCTTCACCCCAAACCCTTCCCCCATGGTGAATTCCTTCACCTTGATGCATAACCACAGCTCAAGTCTGTTGGGATTCCCTAATTACAAGCTCACGCCATACAGAGCCCAGCATTCCACTTGTCCAGTCAAGTTCAACGGCCTCTTAGGGAGGCCCTCTCAGGTTTGAAGGCAGAGCCAGGAGAGTGTCACCTCGATCAATTAGAAGCTCCAACATATCATCAGCAACAATCCAGGTACTATGAGACTGGTGCAGAGTCCACTGATTGACATAGTCCATCTTAGAGTTTTCCCTTGTCCAGTTTTTCACTGCAAACATATAGCTGAAGTGGTTGATTGATCTACTCCATCTTCTATCTTTTCTTGGTTAATGTTTTGATTCCTCCATTTTGTTCAGGGGAATCCCCAAAGGAACCTTGAGGTGTTCCCAGTCCAGGCTCCTACATGCACTACTAGTAAGCACAGTATCAACTGGTGGTTGTAACCCTCGGTTGGTTCTATTCCGAGCCCTGACCACCATTGGAACCAATGAGTATTGCAGCTCTTCTCGGCTCTTTGGGCATCATTTCTAATCCCAGTGGCCCTGCTTCTCACCCAGCTCCCTGCTTGTAGCATGGTAAGGAATTCGAAAGACTTGGGACCCTTCATCTATGGGGGAGACCTGGAAGAAGCTCCTGGCTCCTTGCTTCGGGTTGCCTTAGCTCCAGCCATTGCAGCTGCTTATTGAGTGAATCAGTGAACCGATGATCTTCTCCTCTGTCTCTGCGTCTCTCTGTATATCTGACTTTCCAATAAAAATCTCTTTTGAAAATGATACATATATATATATGTATATCATATGATATATGTATATCATTACAGATTTCTGGTTCTGTCAAAGTTATTTTGGGAATTTTTCAAAGTAAATGCAGAATGACCTTGTTTTCCAGCTGTCTTTAATCTACATAATTACCAAATCAGATCTAACCCAACACAGTAACTCCTTGCTTCGTGAGAATGCTTACCTCCTGAGAAACACATTCTGATGCAGTTTTCTGTGTGTATAAATACCATGCTGTGTGCTCAAACTAAAATTATTACAGTGTTTGTGGGTGATGAGATCACCCTTTTCTGAGAACTTGCTAAATTGTGTTATACAGTGCTTGCTAAGTTGCTTGCTATACTCAACCACGTGCATGCATATCCATATAAAAGCCCTATCCATTGCAACAAAAAGACGGACACTCTTCTAGAGTTTGATAGTGAGTGAGCAGGTGCACCAATTATGGCATATCTGTGTAAGAGTACAGAAAAATATTCTCACTGGGAATGGAGTTAAACACTTTTTATTTTATGCTGCCATACAATTTTGAATCTGTGTATAATTTAAAACCATTTATTTTTATTAGAAAGAGTAACGTGGGGACTGGAAAGGGAAGAGGAAGAATAAGGTAGGTAAGGAGAAAGGGAGAGTGGGAAGGAATAGAAGGGCTGGGGTAGGATAGAGGAAAGTAGGTCTCTCATCTGCTGATTCCACCCGAAATCACTACAAAAGCCAGGAGTAGGCCATTATGATGTTCCCTGCATGTGTGTAGGTGCCAGAGCACATTGGCTATCTTCCACTATTCTGTCACATTAGCAGGAAGCTTGATCAGAAGAGGAGCACCAAGACTCCAATCATGTCCCAGATGAAATTCTAGGATTGTGGCTGATGCTTTACCAATGCCAGACCTGACCCTGGAGATACATATGTCATTTCACATTTTCTATAGATGCTTTGTCATATTCCCACACAGTGTTGAGTCATGCCAAGTGGAGCATAATGCATAGAGTAATACCGTGCGTTAACACCCTACAACCAATTATTAACAGGAGAGGTCATGCACTTGGACTGGAAGGGAGGATGTCCTTGTGTGAAGGGATATTAGTTTCCCTCTGATCCTGCTTCAACATATCTACTAACATAAGCTGGGAGGCAGCAGGTGATGGTTCCTGAGTCTAGATGTCTGTCACCTGCCTGAGAAATGTAAATGGAATCCTGATTCCAGCCTTTGGCTTAGCCTAGCTGTGGATGTTGCACATATTTTGAGAGTGAAATAGTGCCACACAGAAGCTCAGCTCCAGGGAGAACAGGTCTGCATTGAGCAGGTCACAGAACAACTGCAGGGCTGACTGCAGATGCACATCTCTGGTTTTCCTTTGGAGGAACACGCAGAGTAGATCTCCCATCTCTCAAAGTGGGGCCAACTGTGGTCATCTTTAGCCACGTCTGTCACTGGTGTCTTGCATATTCTTAGAGGCAGCCCAATAGTCACATTGCAGTACTGTATCCACTTCTGGGAGAAGCAACCTGATAGATTTGTTTTCATACACAATTTTTTAAAAAATGCAGTTTAATCTTTTTTGTGATGCAGTTCCATAGGTTCTAGGATTTACCTTCTCTCTTACCTGTACACCACAGCCTATTTTCGCCTCTATCATCACAATAGTGTTGTTCTTCAAAAACAGTCATTAAGTTCATTACTCTGCTATTTAAGTATATCCTGACAATTTAATATGAACAATGCGTTAAAAGGAGCCATTATAATTACTATATTATAATACATGTTATACCTTGTATAGTATATATATGTATTTTTGATTATACATTATATATTGTAACATATAAAATATTGAGCAACCATTCAAGGGAAGAAGAAATTGAGAGAATGCAAGAAAATATTTGAACATGATTAATTGAGTGTGAATCTGTATGTATCAAGTGTATACAAGCTTCTCAAATAACGCATCTGCAACAGCAGCAACAGAAAAAAGCAATGCATTTATTAGATGCTTGTGCACATTTCTTAAAAGAAGAAAGAGGGATTATAAACAGAGAATTAATCATGCTCTCAAATATTGATAGTTTTGTAAATAAAAGTGATTTTCTAGCACTTTGTGAATTTCCTGAAGAAGGAAAGCTCAGTACATCTAGCTTTTCAGTTGAACTGCTCTTTGAGTCCCTGAACATCAATTCTGAGTTGTGAGGAAGCACTTTTTTGCAGTTCAGTGTTACCCACATAATGTAGGACATTGATTGTTATTGAATTCATTATAAGGCCATGTGCAGCTGAAACCACATGCCAAGGTTTACATGTTAAAATGATATCTTGTTTTTATTTGAACCACCAACCTGGAAGCAGAATGAATGACACTGTGTGGCTGATTCAGCCGATTGTTCCAAAGAACAATTCTAACTCTAGCCCACATAATTTGGTAGAGAAGACAATCTCCTCACCCAAATTAGAAAATTATTAGACACATAAGATTTACAATGCTGAGAAATCACTGCATCAGTTGTGAGTAAAGTTAATTTAATCTGGCCTAATTTCCCTTGTGTATGGCAAGTAATCTAATCAGAATTCCCCACATATTAACCTGTGGTATATTGATGATAAAGGGCTTGGTATTTTCCTGTAATCTGAGTCAAATGTACATTTCATCCTATGGTCGAAAAAGGAATGCTGTTGTCTTCATGGAATAATTCTCTTGAATTTTTAGTTTTTCTTCACATTATAATCTTGTAATATATGCAAGGTCAGGTGTATGTTGGAGATTGGAACATTGACAGGAGAACTATTTTCTCATTTTTTCTTCTGTGTCATTGCATATTAATATTCCACATATTTGCAACAGAATATTCTGAAAACCACATACTAAACTTTCTGAATTGCCTTTGAAATTTGGATAGGATAATTTAACTACACAGATGGAAGAGAAGTTGAATCCTAATTGAATATATATAGAAAGTGAATCCAAACTTGAGTTATCCTACCATCTTATTCTGATACATTTCTCCTTACATTAAAATAAATTATTTAGCATGTTAAACATATATGTTATTTAAAAATTTTGTCTTCAATAGAGAAATAGGGAACGACATATCTCAGTGAAATTCCTGGATCAATGACATGATCTACTGGAATTCTTCTTGTCTTGCCATATACCTCTTTGGATCCACATTTTTACAGTTGTGCACCCTAGAAAGGAATAGGTGATGGTCAAGAAACATATTTCCTGCTATTCATGAGGAAGTTTGAGTTTGAGTTTCTTTCTCACACAAATGACTGACCTAGTCCTGACGACTGTAAAAATCTCAACAAATGCTACAAGTTTGCCTTGTGCATCATTGGGGAGAAGAACAATCAAAAAGAAAGGGGCAGGGGTCTTTGCCTGGAGAGCTATCAAGATTTATTTTCAGGGTTTCAGTTCTTACATACTTATAAAGCAATAACTCAAACACAACTCAGAATTAGATCATGAATGTAAGCAGGAAGTTCAAAGAAAATTAACAAGGGAGCTTTGTCAAAGCACTATTAAAATGCAGAAGAGATAAAGAGTACTGTCTGCCCTTGGTTAACTGATTAGACCTACCACGGATGTTCACCTTTCTTCAAGGAGTGCATGAAAACACCTTGGAGGACTCAGTGGTGGTACCATGTATGCTGGGTGAGAGGCCCTGTGCCTCCTCTTCCTGGATCCTCTTTTTGACACATCCCCAACCTTGAATCTGTCACCCCAATTTTACCTGTTGGATGCATTCCAACAACAAGCACGACCTCACCACATACATTGAAACACTTCCCCACAGACTTCTCATATCTAACAATAGGAGTTAACTGATGGAGAATGGCAATGGAAACTGGAAGGTACACTTAGATTAAAGTGAGAATAGCGTTCTTTTGTAGAATTATAGCATAGGCTGATTTAGTTGCTGGGCTCCATGCAGCAGGTTTGGATAACACAGCCACTTCAAAGGTGTGAAGAGAACAACTCCCTTGTTTGGCAGGACCTA
Organism: Ochotona princeps; assembly: GCF_030435755.1. Lineage (NCBI taxonomy): Eukaryota > Metazoa > Chordata > Mammalia > Lagomorpha > Ochotonidae > Ochotona > Ochotona princeps. Next base: position 3,805,584 of record NC_080866.1, on the reverse strand, counting down.
GGGTAGCTGCCAGCAGTTTGGCAGGGTCTGGTGAGTGTCTCTGTAACCACCTTGACACAGCTTCACCCCCTTTTTGAACAGACACACAGCCACTGCACTAAGAATTCTGTAATCAATTGAGTCATTGTTGTTTGCCCCTGTGAGGTGAATACTGTAACTGATGTGAGCCTGGGAGTTAATGTTATTGACAATGTGCTTGTGAGTGGGGCTTTAGCTACACACAGGAGTACAATTAAGCACGTGTTGTATTTGTACACCTTTTTGTGTGCCCTTGAATCTGGTCAAGATATGTGGCATGCCTTCTGGGAAAAGACTTGGTAAGAATCTAACAAACTATAATGGAAGTTATAGGCACATGAGCCAAAACTGCTATGGCGAAAAAGATAGTTACTGAGACCCTAAAAGAAGAGTCTGTCCTTGCAACTTTTTAGAGTATATTAAATATAGCTGTCTTAGCCAATTTTTAAATGTTTAACTAGAGGAAATATAGGGTGATATTCTTAGTATCATAGAAATATGTTTTTGATTATTGTTTGATTGTTTATGTAGTTATAGAGCCTTTAATTGCAGGGGGATTTAATATTGGAAACCTTTGTCTTGGATTTTTATGGTTTTTCTCTTGTAACACATTTCTCCCATTAAATGATGGGCAAGTTGTGGAAATAGAAATGTAGTAGGAATGTATTACTAATTAGTAGGTAATCACATGTGCCTTGGCCTTGGAGTGCTGGCTGCCACCCAGTGGCTGCTATTGAACAATGAATAAGAACTTGCTTTGAAGAAAACGGTTATGGTGACTTACAGAATTATCTCTAAGAGCACCTGGTAGACCAGGAAATAAAAATAAAATAAGCAAGCATGAAGTAAAAATAGAATGATCAAATGATTGTGCAGAGGCTTGTATTGTGTCTGTGTAAATAAAAGGACAACTTCTACTTGAGCTGTTACAAGAGGGCACCAAATGACAGTGTCCATGTCTTCTTTTTGCTGATGCTACCCACCCTGGACTCCAGCATTTAGTTATAGAAAATAGCTTTACTAGACCAGACAATTCATGTATTTTTTCATAAAGTAAAGAGAATTTAACAGGAAATGACTAAGGAACACAACATAATTTATTGTCGAGGAAGAATTAATAGTTACTCTGTGGCAGTGCAGATTTGCTGGGCAGTGCTAGTGATGGGTTGTTTCGCTTACCTTTGCTTAGCTGATTATTATTAGCAACTTGTAACTTGAAAAAAGGTTATAACACATCTTTTAATTTTACTATTGCAACCCTAACCATTAAATACTTTGGAGAGTATAAACCAGATAAAATAATCTTTCTCATTTCCTTACACTTACACTTACACTTGCACAATGTAAAACTGACTTCACAGTCAACCATTTGTTAATGAAAGAAAAGCTTTGGCCAAGGTAAGTTACATGGAATACAAATTTCTTTAAAATAAACCCACATAGTAAGCACTGAAGTGATTTGGTTTAATTGAAGTATTTCAAGATCATTTGTAACAAAATGTACAGTTTTAAGACCCTGTTGTCTTGCAAAAGACTGTTTCATAGAAAAGATGAAAGTAACATTTTTCTAAGTACCTTTACATTGTTTAAGTTTTACAGCAAAATGTTCTCATTACCAGACTGCTTTGATGGCACTGCTCTGTTCTATCTATATCTTTTGTGGAATTGTGATCCCTTCAGCTTTTTTTTTCCCTCAGGATAGACTTGGCTATTCATGGTCTCTTTTCTTTTCTGAGAAGAACGTTGTTTGGATTTTAATTGGGATTTTCTTGAATCATTTCACTACTTTTAATAATATAGACCTTTGTTTAAAAAGATTTATATGTTTTTATTGTACAGTCAGATATACAGAGAGGAGGGAAAACAGAGAATAAGATCATCCCTCTGCTGATTCACTTCCCAAGTGGCTACAACAGGCAGAGTTGAGTCAATTCAAAGCCTGGAACCAGGAGCCTCTTCCTGATCTTCATCAGAGGTGCAGGGTCCCAAGGGTTTGGGCCGTCCTCGACTGCTTTCCTAAGCCACAAGCAGGGAGCTGGATGGGAACCAGGATTAGAATCGGTGGCCATATGGTTTCCTGACATGTGTAAATTGAGGACTTAGCTGCTAAGCCACCACTCTGGATCCAATATGGACATTTTCATGATGTTGATTATATAAGTCTAGAAAAACGTGGTGACTTTCTCCATGCTTTAATTTCTGTGTATCTCTAATTGATTTGTTTTCATTTGATTTAGGTGGCTTAGTTTATATTCTACAATATTCATCATTGAAGTCCAGCTCCACCTGAGTTCAGAATTCAAGAAGGATTCATGCATGTACCTCAGGAGCCTTTCCCATATTTGGTTAGGTTAGTCCAATGTGTTAAGTTATTCTAGGTTGTTTTTAAGAGAACTGTACATACAGATTTTGTCCCCAGCAATGGGATGGGATTTTGTTTGCTTGTTTGTTTGTGTGAATACTATGGCCATCCTTTCCTGCTCACTAATTTTCTACTCTTACATTGTTAGACTCTCCTGTGAGCCACAATAGTGTCTTGACTGGGTCTTTTGTTTATCTTATGTACAGAATGATGTCATCTATGAATAAAATTTTTGTCTGATTTGAATTTTATTTTTCTTGCCTAATAGCTCTAGCAGTTACTTCCAATACTATATGGAATCGTTGAGATGGAAGTGAACATCCTTATCTAGTAACAGATTTGGTGGAAAAGCTTCCACTATTTCCCCATTAGCTATGATACTAACATTGTGTTTTCCATAATTACCGATTATGTTGTAGAATGGTCCTGTTAGACCTATCTGTCTAGGGTTTTTATAATGCACTTGTGTTGGGATTTACCTAATGCCTTACCCTCATCAATTCAGTAACCATATATCATTTAAAAGATTTACTTATTTTTATTGTACAGGTAGATTGACAGAAAGAAGGGGACACAGAAAGATCTTTCACCTGTTAGCTCACTCCCCAAGTGGACAGAGCTGAAGCCAAGCGCTTCTTCCAGGTCTCTCATGTATGTGCAGGGTCACAAGATTTTGGGCCATTGTAACAGCTTTCCTGAGCCACAGGGGAGTTCAATAAGTTGTTCAGCTGGCATCTCAATTAGCACACACACAAGATACCTGATTCAACAAAGCGGAGGCTTAGAAGAAGCAAATGTGTTGGACATAACCATGACTTTCAATTTGTTGGGCCTGAAACAATGCTGGATATTTTACTAGAATTGTTTTTAGAGTATTTGTGTCTATGTTCAATGGATATATTGATTGTCCTGCAACCCGTTTCCTGTTTTGTTTCTTTTTAGTATTTTTTTTAAGATTTATTTATCTTTATTGCACAGTAAGTTATGAGGAGAGGATGAAGAGAGGCAGAGAGGAAGATCTTCCACTGGATGATTCACTCCCCAAACACCGACATTGGCTGGTGCTGCTCCAATCCAAAGTTAGGAGCCAGGAACTTCATCCAGATCTCCCACACAGGTGTAGAAATGTGAGGCTTTGGCCTGTCCTCGACTGCTTTCCCAGGCCATAAACAGGGAGCTGGATGGAAAGTGGGGCTGCTCGGGTTAGAAACAGTTTCCATAAGGGATCCTGTTGCATTCAAGGCAAGGTCTTTAGCCATTACACAACCTTGCCAGGTCCTATTTAATATTGATTTTTTTTAATTAATTATTTTGCATTATGTGACAGTTTCATAGGCTCTTGGAATCCCCCCACTCCTCCACCTCCCTCTCTCCCCTGGTGGATTACTCCACCTTGATGCAGTATTACAGTTCAAATTCAATCAAGATACTTTCTTTGCAAACACATACCAAGCATAGAGTCCAGCTACTTTTTGTCCAGATGGGTTGGACAGTTTCTTGGGGAGACAATCTCTGGTCCGAAGTTAGAGCTGGTAGAATGTCATCCCAGTCAATTAAGAGTCCCAATATAACATCAACAGCAATTTGCAATATTATGGAATTGACATGGTTTTGAATAACCAGTATGTTAAAAAAAAAAAAAAAAAAAAGCAAGTTCTTAACCACACTCTATGATTAGCTCATTGACATTTCAATTTTAGTTTATATACAGGACCGGCTGCTATATACCTTAAAATGGCTATAAGGTACCATTCAGCTGTCTCGTGTCTATTTCATTTTAGTATTTAGCCATTTGTTGTGTTGAAGTATAATTTTGCTGATCTTGGCAGATTTTAGGATAATCTAGACTGGCTTGTAACTCTAACAAGACTCTTGTTGACAATTATTGTGCAGAACACTTTTTTTCGGGGGGGTGTGCAGGGAAATCCTCAACACCATGGTGAGGAGTGACTAATCTTTGTGTCCCACCCAGCGAGGCATGAGCCAATCCACTCCAGCTCTTTCCTGTCAGATTCCAAGCTCTACTTTCTGTTGTTTATTTATTTTAGGGTTTTTAATAGTTTGTATGATTGTTTGTTTGCTATGAGGGGTTTTCGGAGCAATCCCGGTGGTCATTGCGAGGGAGAGCAGGGGTCCAGAGGTGGAGCCAGGCTCAGACCAGAGAAAGCTCTCCTCCCTGGTCCCGAAGGACATTTATTGTTCTTCTGTTTCTGCAGACCGCTCAGGACTTCTGGTTGTCCTTCCGATGATGTTGGTTTCTGTGCGATAGTGTTTGGACTTCTTCCATTGCCTGCGGAAGCTCCGGTTGGGGGTGGGTGACCTCAGAGTACTTGGCCTCTGATGGCTCCCAATTCCCTGTGGCCTCCTTGGAAGTTGGGATATAGTCCTTGTTGCTCATATTAATAGTTTGTGGTGAAGGTCTGGGAGTCTTCATTGTTGGGATCCAAGCTTCCTCATTGCCACCTGCTCCACTCTGGATTGCCCCCCTGCTCCACGCACATGACCTCTGAAGTTTAAACCCGCAGGCCCAAGGTTGCGCCCCACCCCAATCCCATCCTCCGCCCAATGACGTTGGTGGGTGGGTCTTGGACCCACGCAGTCCTGGAGCCTCACCCCCTTCTCTGTGTACTCACCTAAAGGAAACAGTTCGTGAATCCAGGTGGGCCCAGGCCCAGCTCACCATGAGCACATAGTGGCTGGGATCGGAATCCAAGCTAGACGCTCCCTCCTGCAGCCCACAGCAGCCTCCCGGCTGCTGAAGTTTAAACCCACAGGCCCAAGGTTGCGCCCCACCCCAATCCTGTCCACCGTCTAATGAGGTTGGTGGCTGTTCCCTGGACCCACCCAGTCCCAGAGACTCCCCCCTCTCAGTGTACTCACTTGAAAGGAAGCAGTTCCTGAATCCAGGTAGGCCCAAGCCCAGGTCACCATGAGCACATGGTGGCTGGGTTTGGGATTCGAGCTAGATGCTCCCTTCTGCAATCCCAGTTTGGGATCTTTTAAAGCTTTATTTCAAAAAGAGTGTTTTCCAAGAACAAAGGAATTTTCTGGTCCCCAGGTATCTGGGTTTGGGGCAAAAGACCAGAGAGTTGCCAGACATAGGACATTCCAAGCCTTAGGCATATATGCATCACTTCCTCCTGTCCACCCTTCAATGATAAGGAGATCAGCCTGAGGCCCTCCCACATAATGGCTGGAGGTAATTCCTGGTGCTTCAGGTGGGGATTTGGTGTGCTAATAGCACCGTTGTCCCTTGGAAGAAACGTGCTGTTATGAATCTAAGACATGGTGCGGTAATTCCCTTTTATATTTGAGAAAAAAAATTACTTGGGGACCCAGAATATCCTAACTGCCTACTACTCACTAATTCCTTACACACTGGCCTTGGGAAAATGAGTACTATACTTCCTCCAGTCCTCTTTCTGATGATAAGGAGATCAGCCTGAGGCCCTCCTACACAATGGCCAGAGATGGTTCAGGTGGCAAATTGAGAAGCTAATGTAAACCTTGGCCCTTGGAAGAGATGTGCTCTGGTGAATCTAAGACCTGATGGGGGCCGAGAATACCCTAACTGCCTACTACCAAGCCTAACTCCTCTCACAAATTGAATCACTGTGGGAGGAAGAAAAGAGTGCAGACTTCATCCTGACACCCTGAAGGGCTTTCAGAGTCTGGGGTATACTCCAGAGGCCTTTCAAAAACATCAGGAAGTGACTTGGACCAGAATTTCTGAAGGTGCCCTAAGACCTGTCTCAGTCTCATGCAACGGGCTTAGTCCATGGAAAGGAAGTTGAGTTCTGACAAAAATCAACATTCCTGGAGTTAAGGAGCCCAGCTCCAGGGGATCAACCTAGCCAAACTCAGCAAGCTTAACCCCTGAGTCTTTTTTTTTTTTTATTAAATTTATTCATTAATTACATTGTGTTGTAATTACATAGAATCTGGGATTCTCCCCCCCAAGCTTCCCCCATGGTGGGTTCCTCCACCCCGCTGCATAACCATAGTTCAAGTTTAGTTGAAGTTCCCTCCCTGCAAGAATTTGCCAAGCATAGAGTCCAACATCCCATAGTCCAGACAAGTCCATCTACTTATTTGGAAGACCCTCTCTGGTCTGAGGGCAGAGTCAGCAGGGCATCTTCCCGGTCAAATAAAAGCACTAATATACCATCTGCAACAATTAACATCATTATGGATTGAATTGACATGATATTGAGCAGTCAACATGTTAAAAATAAATGCGATTTCTTAACCACTTTCTGTGACCCCCCATTCACAGTTCAATTTTAGTTTATATATTACAAATGATATAATATCCATAACATAACATGATATGCTTAACATCATATCATATTAAACTAAAGAAAACATGTGGTACCTAACCTTTTGGGATTGGTTCATTTCCCTTAGCATTATGGTTTCCAGCTTGGCCCATTTGGCCACAAAGAACTGCATTTTGTTTTTTTTAAATAGCTGAGTAGTATTCCATGGAGTAGATGAACCATAGCTTTCTTATCCAGTCCTCTGTTGATGGACATTTTGGCTGTTTCCATGCTTTTGCAATTACTGATTGTGCTGCTATGAACATAGGAGTGCATGTTGGTTTCTCATAAAGCAAGTGTTCTGGATATATTCCTAGGAGTGCTATTGCTGGATCATACGGTATGTTGATTTTGAGTTGTTTGAATATTCTCCATACTGATTGCCATAGAGGCTGTACCAATCTGCAGCCCCACCAGCAGTGGAGTAGGGTTCCTTTTTCCCCGCAACCTCGCCAGCAAGTGTTGTTGGTGTTTTTCATGTGGGCCACCCTTACTGGCGTTAGGTGGTATCTCATTGATGTTTTAATTTGAATTTCCCTTATTGCCAGGGAACTTGAGCATTTTTTCATATGTTTATTTGCCATTTGGATTGTTCCTTTGTGAAATGTCTGCCCATTTCCCATGCTCATTTCTTGAGTGGTTTGTTTATTTTGGTGTTTTGGCTGTTTTGTAATTCTTTGTATACTCTGGAGATTAGTCCTCTATCACCTAAGTAGTGTGCGAAGATCTTCTCCCATTCTGTGGGTTGCCTTTTTTACTTTATTGATTGTTTCCTTTGCTGTGCAGAAGCTTCTTAGTTTGATGAGGTCCCATTTGTTTATTTTGGTCTCAATTTCTACTGCTTTTGGAATCTTTTTTAGGAAGTGAGGGCCTACCCCTAAGTGATGTAGTGTGTTTTCAACATTTTCTTCCAAAAGTTTGAAGGTTTCTGGATGCAGGTTTAGATCTTTTATCCATTTAGATTTGATCTTAGTGTATGGTGAGAGATGTGGGTCTATCTTTTTGTTTGTACAGGCTATCAAGCAGTTGTCCCAACAGCATTTATTGAACAGACCTTCCCATTTGCCTGGATTATTGTTTGTCCTTTTATCAAAGATTATTTGACTGTGTCTGTTTGGATTCCCGTCTGGTGTTTCTATTCTGCTCCATTGAGCTTCCTCTCTATCTTTGTGCCGGTACCAGGCTGTTTTGATAACCACTGCCCTGTAGTATGTCCAGAGGTCTGGGACTGTGATTCCACCTGCTAACTTCCTGTTCTTCAGGATTGTTCTAGCTATTCGTGGTTTTTTGTGTTTCCAGATGAACCTTTGGATCATTGTTTCCAGTTCCATGAAGAATGTTTTGGGCAATTTGATTGGGATTGCATTGAATGTATATATTGCTTTTGGCAGTATAGACATTTTAATGATATTGATTTTACCTATCCAGGAGCATGGGATGTTACTCCATCTTTCTACGTCTTGCTCAATTTCGTTTTTCAGTAGTTTGTAGTTTTTCTCAAATAGGTCTCCTACATTTTTGGTTAGGTTTATTCCCAGATACTTCATGCTTTTCCCTGTTATTTTGAATGGTATCTTGCTGGTTAGATCTTTTTCCAATTTCGGGCTATTAGCATACACTATGGCTGTTGATTTTTGTTCATTAATTTTGTACCCTGACACTCCACTGAACTCTCGTATAAGTTCTAGTAGTCTCTGTATTGAGCCTTTTGGCTCTTCCATATAAAGAATCATGTCATCTGCATATAGTGAGAGCTTGACTTCTTCATTTTCTTGTTGGATTCCTTTGATTTCTTTGTCTTGTCTTATGGCCTCAGCGAGTACCTCTAGAACTATGTTGAATAGCAGTGGAGAAAGTGGACATCCCTGTCTTGTTCCAGATCTCAGTGGGAAGAGTTCTAGTTTTTCTCCATTCAGTATGATGCTGGCGTTGGTTAACCCCTGAGTCTTAAGACCAACAGCCGCGCTACACCCATTAAGCTGGCTGACAGGGACCTAGTGTTTCTTTTTGCAAGAGTTACTAATTGTGGAATGATAGTGTCTCCAAAAGACAGGATAGTAGTCTTGAAAATAGTTCGCTTTGATCGCCATCTGACAAGATGGATGTCTGGAGGCTGGCTGGAGATGAACTCAAATCTTGCTGGTAGAGTCAAATGGCACCGAAACTGTTGTAGGTTTTTTGAATCTGAGTATGGCAGCACCCCCAATTCTAATCTCTCAGGAAATAAGAATTTTCATGTGGACACAATTTAGTTTTAAAGCAAGATTTATTAGAAAAGTTGAGAAAGGAGATTGCTGTCCTAGTGACGGGAGGGGGTTTTGAGAAGGGACTTTAAAGGTGGGGAAAGCATCTTTTAAAGGTTCCCCTCAACGGTGTTTCTCAATAAACAAAAGAGAATTCCTGGTTTCCATGATACCTGGTCTTGGGAAAATAGGCCAGAAAGGTGTCACTTGCCAACTTCCTTGGTCTCCCTCTAATGATAAAGAGGTCATCGTATCCCTCCCCCTTGGCAATGTCCAGAAACAGATTTGGGCAGAGGCTTCAGGTGGGGAATTGATATGTTAATGCCACCCTTGTCTCTTGGGGAAGCATGTTCCTTATAAGTTAAGATATGCAATGGTCTTGGGAGAGACATGCTCTGGTGAATCCAAGAAATGGTGGAGAAAATATCCCTTTATATTTGAGAAACAAGTGACTTGGGGACCCGATATTCCCTAACTGCCTACCACCCAGTCTAACTCCTCTCTCAGGACTATGCTAAGACTTAGGCCACAAACAACATACCCCTTAGACAATGATTCAAAATGAATGGTTGGGGCCCAGCAGCTTGGCGTAGTGGCTAAAGTACTCACCTTGAACGCGCTGGGATACCATATGGGTGCTGGTTCTAATCCCAGCAGCTCCACTTCCCATCCATCTCCCTGCTTGTGGCCTGGGAAAGCAGTGGAGGATGGCCCAAAGCTTTGGAACCCTGTGCCCATGTGGAAAACCTGGAAGAGGTTCCTGGTTCCTGGCTTCAGATAGATGCAGCACCTGCCATTGCGGTCACTTGGGGAGTGAATCATTGGATGGAAGATCTTTCTCTCTGTCTCTCCTCTTCCCTGTATATCTGACTTTGTAATGAAAATAACATAAATCTTAAAAAAATGACCAGTGGCAGGCATGTTCAATTTTAATTTCCTCACAAAAATGTACAATTTCTGACCATGCAACAGCAAGTGGTTTAAGATGTCTCACTGCAAACTTGGTGAAATCTCCATTCAATCTTCAAGCTTTGCTTTTCTATTATGTGTCCCAAGTTCCACTAACTAAGGCCAGGCCTTCCCCGCCCCCCCTCCAATGGACTTCTTGGACCAAAAGCCTGATCATCTTAGGAGTTGCTTGAGCATTGGAAAAATGCTGGGAGCAACTAGGCAGACTATAAAAAGCCAGCCTGAATTTCAAATAAATGGCATTCTCTTTACAAGAATGAACCACTGTGTGTTGTCTTTTTTGTAACCCTGGTCCCTCCACTTGGCTTGGGGTATGTGGTGACATGATCATTGCCAACAGATTGGAGGTACCACTGAGATCTAGAAAGAGATGATTTGATGAAGGGTTGTCCCGGGAGACTGGACAGCTATTTAAGGTAAGTGGGACATACTGTATACCTTTCCTAAACTGGTAGGAGAGGGAGTTTTATTTTGAAATGTAGTTAGGTTTTAGATTTATTTTGAAGTATGGTTAGGTCTTAGATTTAGTCTTTGTGATTAATTTATCCTGCGAAAAGGATGATAAGATGTGTTCAGCTTTCTCTCAGGATAAATTGGCCACTTAGCTTGAAGAACTCCTACAGCAAATGGGAAGTACTGTTGGTCAGAACACGTTGACCAGAGAATTAAGCAATTCAAGCAAGGTTGATTTAGAAAAAAAAGAAAGAAAGAAAAGCAAAAAGAAAAAAAAAAAGTGTTCTGCAACTTAATTTAACAAAAATAATCTGATATAGAGTGGTCCAAATTCACTGTTAAATTAACCTAAAGCATGAGATTAACCTATGTGTGCTTGTTTTACAAAACATCACCAGCTTAAAGTATTCCAAAAAAGAGGTTGGAAGTTGCAAATGGTTTAAGAGTTATATGTTATGTTCTGACGTGTTTGGTGAGTGAGCATGTTTGTTTAGCCAAGTATTGTTGGTGTTCTGTTATTTTTGTCTGGATAAAACTAGATTTTGTTTTAATACCCTTTCTTGAGTTCTATGTTTGTCTTGAGTTGTTAAGTAGTTGTTCTTGTTCTGAATTGGGTGTGTGTGACTGTCAAACAGATGCGACGAGATGGAGCATGAATAACCCCCTTTCTCTCACCTGGCAAATAATTTTAGAGAAGTCTAACAAATTTAACAGGACCTGGTCAAACCAGACTCCCCACCTTCACTAGAAAAAGGCTTATATGACATTTTCTTGCTATTTGATCTTCAGCTTACACTGTTGTCCTGGCATTGATTATGTGTAACATACAGTATTCATTAACATGTTCTGTTAAATGTTAAAGATAGTTTTTGTTTAACTCATTTAGACCTCCCAATTCTTCAGAGTTCTAAACCAAGACTCATGACTTTTGGTTTTCTAGTAGGATCCTTGGAATTCTCAAAGATTGAGAGAAACATTTGAATAATGCAATTGGCATTCAAAATAATTTGGATTATAATCTCATAATATTATGAAATTATGTTAAATTTGTTGCATCACACATACTGTTAAATAGATGGGTATTTATGCTAATTGGTTGAAATGTTTCCAACTCATGAAATTAATCCAGATTGTAAATTACTTGTGTTCTTGCTTATAAAGAAGTATGTGAGATTTTTGCCTTGCAGGAGAACAACAAATTCTTTAACGATGTGTAGAAAATTGGTCATAACGTGGATATTTTTTGGATGTTTGCCTTTAAAATAATGGAACTGAAGTCTGATTCTTTGGAATGACAACAGTGCTTTAACATCTCTTTTTAAGTTATTTTCATCTTATTGATAACTAACTTCAGTATATTAAGAGGTAGTCTCTCAAGGCAACAGTCAAATTGAAGTGTTTTTGACCCTCTTCACTTTGATGAAACAAAAGCTAAGAAGAAGCTCCAGGCCCTCCAGCCATAAAACATCGAGGGTCTTGCTTGGAGTCTGCCCTTCAAAGAATGAGAGACCTTGACCTTGTCCCTGTTGTAGTGATTCTTATCTGCCTTCATTTGAAAAGGGGTAAATTCCCAAATCAGCTAGAAAAAGGCTGTTTGAAAAAACTTCACTTTCCTGGTTTTGTGGAGGGTTCATGGCAAGATATGTTTTCGGGCCCAGCGGCGTGGCCTAGCGGCTAAAGTCCTCACCTTGAAAGCCCTGGGATCCCATATGGGCGCAGGTTCTAATCCTGGCAGCTCCACTTCCCATCCAGCTCTCTGCTTGTGGCCTGGGAAAGCAGTGGAGGATGGCCCAATGCATTGGGACCCTGCACCCGCGTGGGAGACCCGGAAGTGGTTCCTGGTTCCCAACATCGGATTGGCGTGTACTGGCCCGTTGCGGCTCACTTGGGGAGTGAAACATCAGATGGAAGATCTTCCTCTCTGTCTCTCCTCTTCTCTGTATATCCGGCATTCCAATAACACTGAAATCTTTTTTTTTTCTTAAAAAGATATGTTTTCATGTATTGGGACAAATGGTTGAAAATTGCTTAAAGCCATTGTATTTGAAGTTTTTTTTGATGTGTGCATAATACAAATGCTAGTAAATATCTAAAAATATTTATATCTTCAATTTTGAGAGCTTATTAAAAATTGACGGATTGAACTTTGGATAGTTTCTGTTTAATTGGTGACTTTATCAAATGTCTATCCAACTTCAGTAAGCTCTATTCTTGTTCCATCCTTTGAATTTGTTAAAATTCTTGAAAAATTATGAGATGATTTTATGCACTAGTTCCTGTGTTTAACTCTCATGATCTGAAAGAGCTGTGATTTCAAGGGTATTTTCTGCTATACTTTTACTTTGAAATGTTTGGGTGATCATTTATAAGTGATAAAATTTTGGTATGTTGCTGTTTGAATCAGTTTGACTGAAAGGATGGACATTAAAATGAGTAATCTTCAATCAGGTACTCTAAGGCCTCTTGGCATATTTAACAGGCTTAACTCTTCTGGTTTTGAGATTTCTAGCCTCAAATCAGAAGAATGTGTTTCAAAGGTTGTATCTTTCATTTGGTAAAGTAATTGTAGGACAGACAGCTGATTACCTCTGTTAAAAAAAAAAAAAATTGGGGGCTTTTTGGAGTTGCTTGAGAATTGGAAAAATACTGGGAGCAAGTAGACAGACTATAAAAAGGCAGGCTAAGTTCAAATAAATGGCATTCTCTTTATAAGAATGATCCAGGACCAGCGGCGTGGCCTAGCGGCTAAAGTCCTCACCTTGAAAGCCCCGGGATCTGATGTGGGCACTGGTTCTAATCCCGGCAGTTCCACTTCCCATCCAGCTCTCTGCTTGTGGTCTGGGAAAGCAGTCAAGGACGGCCCAAAACTTTGGGACCCTGCACCCGCGTGGGAGACCTGGAAGAGTTTTCTGGTTCCTGGCATCGGATCGGCGCATACCGGCCATTGCACTCACTTGGGGAGTGAATCATTGGATGGAAGATCTTCCTCTCTGTCTCTCCTCCTATCTCTGTATATCTGACTTTGTAATAAAAATAAATAAATCTTTTTTTTTTAAAAAAAAAAAGAGTGATCCACTGCATGTTGTCTTTTTTGTGACCCTAGTCCCTCCACTTGATCTTGGGGTACACGGTGTTGTGGGCAATGCAGACATGATCACATTTTCTCTTAGCTGCCTGCTCTGAGATTCTCCCCAACTCCTCATCTCCCTGTTCACACTCCTTCTCCTCCTGCTCTTTCCCCACCTCCCATGATACCACCTCCACCCTCAGATCTGATTATCCTTGCCCAGAATCTGCCATTTCTACATTTACTACTGCTTCCAGCCTGCTGGAGCCATTTCCAGACCTTCCCTTTCTTTCTCCTTGTGGATACCCAGAGGTGCTAGCAGTGGGGAAGATGCCACATTTACATTCCTCCTCTGAATTGTTCCTACCACCTCCCACTTTTGCTAAGCTGAGTCTCAACAATTTGCCTGTGACATGCTAAAATCCATTTCTTACTGTCCCCCTCCCAATTCACTATCTTTGACTCAGGGTTTACCTCTCACTTTCCGCCACTGCTTTGACTTTTCAGCCTCCACCAGATCTGTATCCAATGATTTTATCTACCTCTTTTTCCACAAAGCAATCTCAGGGTTAAAATCTTTCTCTGACTCTCCCCCTTCCTCAGCAACAGACACTATTTCTTCTCCTGTCCTTCTTCTGTCTCTGATAGGCAAATCTGCCCAAAGCTGAAGTTTTCTTTTTCCCCCAAGGTCATTTTAACTTTTTGTTCCTTCTCTCTTTATGAAATACCTTCCCATCACCAGTATGGAGAAGCAGAGTAAAAAAAAAAAAAATGTAACTAAACAAAACAACAGCATTTTAAACGCACATGTTATTGCAATATCTCCTTTTAAATGGATCTTAAGTAATGATTAAGTCTTCTAGTTCCCTACAGCAAAATCTAGATCTGATTCTCCTGAAATACCTCTATCTAGTATTACTTCCAATTTGAGATAACCTTATGTTTTTGCCTTTCATTAGATTCTCATTGTTTAAGATTGGCAAAGCTATGTACCTGTTTCAAAGGTATTTGAGTAATCACTTTATGTCAATAAATAATCTGGTCTACATCGTGTCATGTAAAGAGATTCTATCTCAACAGGATATTTTAAGCACTCTTGGCATCGTTTATATTCATTCTAACAAACAGAAAGTTTCAAATTTTGGCATTTTGACATATGTAGTAAAGCCTCCAGCAAATGTCAAAGATTTAGCTCTCATTTCATAGAAGCAACAATTAGGCTACTAGGACTACATTAAAAACAATTTCAAGGTGCAAAGGTGATGCAAAAAATTTTAACTGAATACTCCAGGTGCACAATTCTAACAATTTTTTATGGTATCTGTCATGGCTGTTATCTCAATTTAAAAGCATCTAAAAGTTACATCATTTTGTACTTTCTCATATGTGCTTCCTAAGATGAATAAACAAATGCCTCTCGCCAATTGTACATGTTATAGCTTCAGTGGTACCTATTTGAATACTCTTTAAAATCTGTTTATGCCAATCAAGTTATTCATGTTATTTTAATTGTATTCTTTAATGTAAAATTTAAGCTAATTATAAGACTGTGTGCTTACCTCAAAGTTGCAGCATACATCAATGTCATCCTCAGTTCCCCATTGACCTCTGACATTCTACAGGCAGCCAGGGACCATACACACCAATAATTCCTTAGAGTAGAGATCCTTCTACTGCGGGCTCAGACATTTCCTGAATACTGCTGGAGTGAAAGTATCAAGAGTGTCAATAGGACTGCAACAATGGGAATCATATATTCCAACACCTCATGACAAGCATACTGACAGCTTCCAATAAACTGGCAAACCAGTTAAGTTATGGGAGACCACACAAGAGTTGGATAAAAATTTGGCACTATTCCTGGACAGGTTGACTGAGGCTCTCATTAAATACACTAGGTTAGACCAGGAATCCCCCAACCCATCCTGTCCTGGTGAAGGAGGTTCCTTAAAATCTTATCAGAGAACTGATAAAAATGGCATTTAGAGTCTATAACACTCTTGAGGAGAAAGTTGAACAGGTAAGATAGGCAAAGTTACAGAAAAAGGTAGCTTTCCCATTCCAGGCATCACTGGCAGCTCTACACGCAGCTCTTACCTCATGGGTCCAGGCACAACTAGGAGCCTGATTTAAGTGCAGGCATGATGGACTCTGGTCCTCCAAATCTGTGGCCTTGCAAGCCTACTAAGCCATGTCCATTTTGCAGGCAAATGAGGCACTGGAAATTGGGTGTTCCAATGTGGGGAATCTGACGATCAAACTCAATGAAGTGCTGCATCCTGCCCTGAAACAATCCTACTGACTCTGCCAATGCCTGAAGTCTTAGAACTGACTGAAAATTAGCAGGGCCTAGGGCTGGACACCCTCATCATCCTGTCTGAGTCTGTGATAGCATTTAAGTCCATCAATTTCATGGTGGAAATAGAGGATGCCTATTCTGTGTTGTCTACCCACTTATTTGTTATTATTTGGTTACTGATGGAACCCTTCCTAAACTGTAATTGATGGATCATTTGCTGCGCTCCCTCAAGGGCATACCCTTCTGCAATTCCTTACTGGACATCTCTTCGTGTCCCATTCTTTTGTTGGTACACAACATCTTGTCCACATTTAGAACATCTTATGCATCATCCTATTTGGAATACAATCTTTGCTGAAATCACTTTAGCAGCACTGTCAGCACAAAATTCTCAGATGCTTACTCACCTAGTTGACACTTTTTCAGAGTTTGGCCTCTTCTCTGCTATCGAAACAGACAATGGACCCACCTTTACTATATAACTTCTATGAGAGCACATGGAACTATGCCTTCCTTATTATGACCCAAACAAATAAGTGTGTTTGCATGTCCTTCTTCTCCAATTGGGAGACTCAGTTCTGCTAAAGATACCTCACCCAATCTCACTTTAGCAGTGATGGACCAGCCTTCACAGGGTTATCCTAACCACACCCACTGAAGTCAAATTTCTTAGCCATATCTCCTAATACCATATCTACTATCTCAAACTTTTCTGAGCTACTACCTCATCGCAGTGGGTGGTTCAACAGAAAGGACCTATGATACTAACATTTAAATGTCAAGATGATTTCCTGCCTTCAGTACTACTAAAAAACCTGCTCTACCTCCAGATAACTAAGCACACATTATATGACAGATCACATCACTGGCAGATATAGCCTTCCAAAACTATCAAGCATTGGATCTTCTAATTTCACATGAAGGAGAAACTTGTACAAAGCTACCATTAAAAAATATTGCTACCACATCAATAAATTGGACAAAGTAAAAACTGGTATAAAAAAAGCTTACAATCAGTACAAGCAGCAAAACTGAGGTAACAGCTCTGGTCTCAATAGTTGGAAACCCCAAGTCATGCCATGGCGTATTTTAACACTCATATCATTGATTATTATTGATACTTTACTAAAAATTCCCCTTTGCTACCTAAGGTTCATCCAAGGAAGAATTTATGAAGCCTCTAAATTTACTTTGAACCAGATGTTAATGAACACATATATTCCATTTCCTCTGCAGCCACTTTCATATTTCATTTGGGGACAACTTCTCTCTCCAGCAGAAAGTAGCCAGATTCACTCCCCAAGTAAACACAATGGCCATGCTGCGCCGATCCGAAGCCGGGAACCAGGAGCCTCTTCCGGGTCTCCCAAGTGGGTGCAGGGTTCCAAGGCTTTGGGCCATCCTTGAATTCTTTCCCAGACTACAAACAGGGAGCTGGATGGGAAGTGTAGCTACCAGGATTAGAACCAGCACCCATATAGGATCCAGGTGTGTTCAAGGCTAGGACTTTAGTCACTAGGCCACACCGTCAGGCCCACTGATTGGATTTTATCAAATAATTTATGTGCATCTGTTGCAATACCCACATATATATTTTATTTTTAAAGATTTATTCATTTTTATTTGAAAGGCAGATATACATAGAGGAGGAGAGACAGAGAGGAAGAGCTTCCATCCAATGATTCACTCCCCAAGTGAGTGCAATGGCCGGTGCTGCACCGATCCGAAGCTGGGAACCAGTAACCTCCTCCAGGTCTCCCACATGGGTGCAGGAACCCAAGGCTTTGGGCCATCCTCCACTGCTTTCCCAGGCCACAAGTGTGGAGCTGGACGGGAAGTGGAGCTGCCGGGATTAAAACCGGCACCCATATGGGATCCCGGACCGTTCAGGGCGAGGACTTTACCCGCTAGGCCATGGTGCCAGGCCCACATATATATTTTAATAGTTTTGTTTATTTTAACTGGAAAGATAGATATACAGAGGGAATGCATTACTTGGAAAATGGTATTCTATCTTCTGGCATGTTGCCCTGTGTGTGATCAGAGCAGGTCCCACCCTGCTGCCTGAGGAGCATGGCTTAAGCCTAACCTTCCCCATGGCCTGAGGCACAGCCTTCAGGCCTAGACATGGACTGTGACTTCCAACATGGCTATGAGGTCAAGAAAATTATACCAGAACGTGACCTCTGATATCACCAGAAGATCTAGGGAGATAGACCTGTCATACAGCCAATTACAGCATCTTTGATGGGTGTGGGGTCTGTCGGAAGGTTCCCTCCTGCCTTCAACTTTCTTCCCCTTTAAAACCTGTAACCTTTGTGTAATAAAGCAGACATTCCTCCCCAGCTTGTCTCTGGTGGTACTTGCAGCTGAAGACCACCTTCTGCCTCACCCTTGGTGACCTTGGGGCCTCCTGGCATGTCTAAACCCTGAGGACTGACACCTGAACAGGGGCCCCAGAACTTCAAGTCACAAAACTTCAGGACTTTAGAACAGGGACATCAGAACTTCAAAACTTCAGAACACCAGGACCTCAGGTAACATTGGTTGAGGCTCCAGCTTTGGCTTGTGGACTGAGATTTTGCTCCCTACTCAATGTGCTCTGAGTTTTCTGCCCTAACCAGTGGGCCCCGAGTTTTCCACCCTGTCCAGTGGGCCCAGGTTTTCCATCCTAACCAGTGAGCTTTGAGTTTGCACCCTACGCAGCGGGTTTAGATTTCACCCAAAGGTGAGCACACCTAGTTTGTATATGGACCATGGTGATACCAACTGTTTCCAATGTGGGATGACAAAATCACATTTTACAGTCTGAGAAGGCAGTAGCCACAATGTGAATTTTTATTATTCCATGTATGTATATGTATATTTGTCTATATATATGCATATGTATATGTATATATATATATACATATATATGAAAATGTTTACATTTTCATTCAGTGTATATATATATATATATGAAAATGTTTACATGACAACACTGATTAAAAGCATACTCAAATTGCCATACTACACCTTCCAATGAGCATTTCCAACCCATCCTTCTTATTCCAATGTTTTGGTTGTTAAAAGTGTTAATTGGTGTGTTTCAATTTAGCTTTGTGACCATAGGTTAAATCCCAATTAGATAAAGTACACAAAAAACACAAACATTACCAAAAAAAAAATTGTGCTCAGAAATACAGAAAAAAATAAACAATAGCCAATTTTCTCAACTCTCATATATCATTGATCATTTTTTATTTGGATTGTCTCTGTGACAATGATGGTAGAATTTAAAGTCCTCTACTTTTAAAATGTTTGAGTATCTACAATTTTTTATTGTTGGTTTTGACGATGATTACATGATTGATGAGGGTTGTGAGGATTGTAGCTTAGGAATAAGTGCATGAAAACCTTGTACCAAATTCTTGCTTCTTCTTTGGAAACAGGAGATTCAAAGTGGGTACCATGCCCTTAAATGGCTCATTACCAGGGATGGAGAAGAGTCACCAAATATCATCCCAGGTTCCTGATGTAGTGCATATTTTTAGGGTTCTGAACAAGTGGTTTGGATAGTTTTGAAATGCTGTCAATTTTACCAACCCAGGAAAAAAGCATACCTCCCAATATTCACAGAAGGATGTAGTCAACATCAAGTTTCCATTCACCTAGATGTTTGATATGCATGTTTGGTATGCATGTCTGTTGTGGTAGTGGTCCAATTTGCTCTATGTTCTTTCCTCTGGTACATGATAAAATAAACTACCATGTTTTCCATGCGCATCATGGTCTGTCTCCAGTTTCACCTTTTTTCACTCTCAGGCATGTTCAAAGATCCAGAGCCAGTGACACAAGTGCTGCCAGGTCCCCCAGTTCTTGGAATCACAAATCCAGAATCCACCTCATATGTGGGTCTCAGCACCCAGGCCTGGAAATACAAACCAGAGCAGATCCCCTGCCCCTAAGTTTCACAAAAACAGTGCTCACCTCACAGGCAGTCCAAGGGACCAGAGCCACGTGGACAATGTCACATCAGATTCCCCTCTCCTGGGCTTAACAATCTGGAACCCACCTCATTGTAAGACCCTAGCACATGGTGCAGACCTCCTGAGCTTCACCAGAGCTTCTGATACTTTGACTCACTATCCTAGCTCCCACAAACACCAGACTGATATTGTTCACCTCACCTTGTTACCTGTCATTGTTGCCTGAACTGTTGCCTTCTACACCCTGTCTTTTTTTTAAAGTTAATTGTAAAATGCATGGGCTTTTTTTTAAAGATTTATTTTATTTTGTTGCAGTCAGATATACAGAGAGAAGGAGAGACAGAGAGGAAGATCTCCCATTCAATGATTCACTCCTCAAGTGAGCCGCAACGGCCGGTGCATGCTGATCTGATGCCAGGAACCAGGAACCTCTTCCGGGTCTCCCACGCGGGTGCAGGGTCCCAAAGTTTTGGGCCATCCTTGCCTGCTTTCCCAGGCCACAAGCAGGGAGCTGGATGGGAAGTGGAGCTGCCGGGATTAGAACCGGTGCTCATATGGAATCCCGGGGCTTTCAAAGTGAGGACTTTAGCCACTAGGCCACGCCGCCAGGCCCAACACCCTGTCTTATTTCTCAAATCTGTCACACCTGGCCAAGCCTGTGCTTACTTGCATGTACTGCATCCCTATAAAAGAGTTTCCAAGATTCCTCTGGCAGATCTTCCACCAGTAGAAGATAACAGAGATATCAATGGGTCTTTGCCCAAGTTTGTTCTTGTCCAATATTGTTCTGGCAGGAACCATGGCCTTGTTCCATCTGTGCACATCCATTCTTGTGCCTATTGTCAGGTGTGCAGCCTAGTCACATCTGGCCTATAATCATTCATAGCTTTCATGTGTTTCAGCTTGAGTCAAGAGCTAGCTCAGACCTTTCTACACCCAACCTGGTGTTCATGAGTACCAATGAGTACTGGAGTATAACTGTCTGTCACTCTCTAGGCCTAGTCCCCATATGTGCAGAGGAATGCTATTGACATGGCCATCCTAGTCTGATGTCTTCCACCTGGATTTTGAGCTCACCAGTGGGATTCCTAACCCAAGTGTAGCATCCATTTATCTTACTAGCCAGGTCTAGTCCAATCTACCTTTCTAGGGCATTCCAGCAGTGATTGCATTCCCACAAGGGTTAGACAACTTATCTCCCACAGATTCTGCCTCAAGACTTGATTCTCAGGTTTCCCACATGTGCTGGTGCTTTTGACTGATCTTTAAAGTTATTCCACTTTCCCCTTCCAACCCTCTCAAACTCCTCACACTTGATTCCCTGAAAGAACAATGCTCTTGTCCATTGACGTCACACAGTAGGCATTCCTCTCCAGGACATAAACCCTGAGGTCCTGCTCAGCCTCACTTGTGCCATAACCCATTCCTATGTAAGCCTACACATCAGTGATCCTAGAATGCAGGCCAAGGGCATGACCCAGCACAGTTGATGCACTGGCTGCTAAATCAAGAGTCAGCTTTGCCTCAACAATCTGGGCAGGTACAAAAGGAATCCTGGCAGACCTATGAAGTATCCCACGGTTGCTTAGAATCACTCAAATGAAAGGTGACTCCAGGCAGAACCAGCTTGGAGCCACCTTGGCCACCACCCCATTGCAGGGGCAAAAGTACACTTAGCAGGCATTTTAAGCCTCCCACTGCTCCTTCAGCTCTTGCAGGTTGAAGCTGATACCAGACAGTCACAGCCTGAAACAAAATTTTGAATCTCTCTCCTTTTTTAAAGATGTATTTATTTCTATTGCTAAGGTAGATATATAGAGCGGAGGAGAGAAAGAAGATGTTCTGCCTGAGGATTCATTTTCCAAGTGACTGTAGCCCCCAGATCTGCACCGTTATGAAAACAGGAGCCAGGAGCTTCTTTCAGATTTCCCGCATGGTGTAGATTCCCAAGACTTTGGCCATCCTTGAATGCTTTCCCACCCACAAGCACGGAGCTGGAAGGGAAATGGGGCAGCCTGAGTTAGTATCTGTACTCATATGGGATCATGAGGTGAGGACTTTAGTCATTAGGCCACCTCAACTTGATCAGAATCTCTCCACATTTAAGATGAAATGGCATGCCCTTTATACTTTTGAGTGCTGTGTGAGTTTACATATTCCCTAAAATTTCCTGTCAACGTTGAATGTTCTTTCTTTGTTTCACCAGGCCTGTTGTTGAAACTCTCCTGTATATTTACAACTTGGCAAAATGAATTATTTATTTAAATAATTCAATTTCATTTATTTTCATTATTGCACTGACCTTGGAAAACTATACATTCTGTGTGCTTATTAATATTCCTGTGAGCCATTTTTCCAATTCTTTTTCAGACATTTAATTTACCTCTTTATCTTCACATTCTAATATTCTAGGATTTCTCTTTTTGTGGTGGCAATAGTGTCTTCTTTAACTTCTTCAATTAATATTCTCATTTTTAAATATTGCTAGAATAACTTGATGAGAAACCATATGGTATATTTATCTTCAACTATTAGTGGGTTATTTAATTATACCTCTGTGACTTAAGGGAAGTGACTTCTCCTTCAGATGTTATCAGAGTAAGTGTTCTAGATGTAGCAAGCATACACTGCACAGTGCTCTCAGTGAGTGTTCATGATACCACCCACTTTGTACATGGTGGATTCCCTTCTTTGTGTGTATTGGAATACAGTGGTCATGATTGTTAGCCAAGTCAGAATCTCATCTCATTTTCAAGATGATCCACCCTTTGAATGACTTGCAGTGCTCCTACTCTCAGCAGCACCAACAATCATGCCATATATCATAAGGATCAACTATAAACTGGAAAACAGCCTGGAATCACAATGCTTCCATATTACTTTGTGTGCAAGACTTAGTTACAGGGTTCCTGAGATTCATTCAGCCACAGAAGCCTATCACATTCATGAAGAGAGCAGTGGTTTCCCAAAGCCAGCTACCTTTATGTGCTTTGCTGTGGCAGTTACACTCTGTAGCATAAATTGGATGTGTGTGTGTGTGTGTGTGTGTGTGTGCATGTCTTATAGTTCTAGATGCATATGTAGCACCCAGATGTCCACTATCCCAGACTCAAAAGTTGCTGTAGAACATGGATTTACTCCTTTGGTTAAAATAATACTACATGAGGCTGCAGAACCATTTTTTCTTCATTGTTTTCCCTGGAAAATATTCTGTTTTTCCTTTACCTCTGAAAGAATGTGTCATTGACTATGGTATTATTCATTGAATATTTTATTTTCCTGTATTTTAATGTGTTATTCTATTCCCTCCTGGCTCTGGAATTCTTACTGACAAATCTGATCTTACTCTGCTTATTTGTTAGTCACTTCATGCTTTCTAAATATATGATTGTCCCTTTATTATTAAGTTTTTTAAAAATATTTATTTTATTACAAAGTCAGATATACAGAGAGGAGGAGAGACAGAGAGGAATTTCTTCCATCCGATGATTCACTCATCAAGTGAGCGTAACGGCCGGTGCTGCACGATCCAAAGCTGGGAACCAGGAACCTCCTCCAGGTCTCCCATGCGGGAACAGGGTCCCAAGGCATTGGGCCGACCTCAACTGCCTTCCCAGGCCACAAGCAGTGAGCTGGATGGTAAGTGAAGCTGCTGGGATTAGACCTGTGCCCATATGGGATCCCGGGGCATTCAAGGCTAGGACTTTAGCCACTAGGCCATGGTGCCAGGCCTTGTTATAAAGTTTTGAGAGTTTCACTGCAACATACTTTGGAATTTTGATTATGGTGCTTTTAGCTTCTTGCCTCTTAAAGTTCTCAAAACTTGATACTTTTGAGTATATTATTGGTGGCTTTTTCTTTTCATTTTTCTTTCAAAGCATTTATTTCTTCAACACATTTTAATATTCATATGTATTATTTGCCTGATATTTACATACATTTCAGATATTATGGCATATACCAAAGTAAATCATGTTAATTCATTAAGAATGTCTTAACTACTACATTGAACATACATAGAAAAGTATTAGTTAAGTTTTGTCCTGATATGCAATTGTATTTCACATGAAGTATTAATAAATATTTTGGCATTTTTAAGTTGGATACAGCATAGTGTCAATTCACCATTGCCATCCTGCCTCTTAATTCAAGAGATGGTCCCAGGTCCCCAGCTGGGAATGAAGGCCAGATCCCCACATGCCCTTAGCTTTGCACATGCCACCACCTTCCTCCACCTAGGTGGCCTTGGCCTGTGCTATCAGCCAGAGCTTCCCAACCCTACCAGACACAATTAGGTCAGGTTGAATGGACTCTTCCTTTTCTTCTCCACATCCTGCTTTCCCTGCCTCCACTGGTGAGCTGCCCTGAGACCCTGGCTTTTCAATGAGAACAACTTCCCTACCATCCTGCCACCAGAATACTCATCTCCCCGCCAGCTGCAGCAATATCAGGGCGCTCCACTGAATCTGCAATCCAACATGCATCGTTGTCCACCAGCAATTCCAGGGATCCGCTGCTGGGTGGTAGAGCTATGTGGGCTTGCAAGCGCTATAGTTTCAGAGAAGGCATCAGGCTGCTTGTGTTGCACTGTCCGGGTGGATTAGCAGCATGCTGTTGTTCCAGCATGGTTAGGAGGTTGGCTAGTCTGTGTCCCAGACGTGATTATATAGCACCTTTGGCAGCAACATGGCCAAATGGCTAGGCCTGTCTGCTGAAGGGTTCACCTTTGGAGCCAGGCGACTGACTGACAGGCATGTATTTCCAGGATTCCCACTCAGTTTGTCACATGGAGTGGTCAGCAGGATAGCGTGACAGCAGAGCAGCCTGGCAGCGGAGGAAGCAGTTACTCGTATCATTGAGATGTGGTGGATCATGGAAACCAAAAAAGTAAGGGTACTGCTGCAGACCTGAAGCATGGGGAAGCTGGCTAAGGATGTCTGGCCCTGGAACTGCTCTGGAAGAGACTTGTGAACATGTTACAGCCCTGGGGCACCAGCACAAGGGGCCTGGCACTCCACGGGATGACAGGCTGGGTGGTTCTTTGCACCAGCTAATGGGCCCTGGGGTACATGAACAACCTGCCTGCCATCTGTCCTCAGTTACCAGGATGGGGACACCTCAGCTGACAAGACACGCTTACCTAGCACTCCATGCCCTATGTCTCCAGGGACAGTCAGCACTTGGTATGGCCGCTGTTGGAGCCCCTGTTCAACACAGCCTGCTACACAGGACAATTGCTCTATGTCATAAGGCATTCTGCATTGAATTCCCAAATTTTGTGAGGTAAACCTTCTAAATTAAGAATCCTTAGCAATACTTTTCACGGCTTGAATTGTATAGAATGCCAAAAGAGTGTAAAGAATTCATCAGAATATTTTTAATGTAAATATTTTCTAATGTCTGTGGAAAAATTGAGAAGAAACATTATTTGAGAGATTTAATTGTGTTACGATGAAACCAACTATTGAGACGTTGGGTACTGAATTTGTTCTCTCTTGGTTTAACCTGCCAATGCAAAATTTTCTCCTTTGAATAAATTTTCAGCACCTGTATCCCAAGATTTAAAAAACAATGCAGTAAAGCACTGGATTTAAAAATCCTTCTGTGGTGTGCGTCTTACATTCAATACTTTAGTAAGAAGCATTCTGGAGGATCCGGAAAAAATGGCCGACCATGGAGGGTTGATGTAACGGGGAAGACAGAGAGAGAGGGCCAAAAATTGCTGGAAGAAGGAGCAAGTATAGTTAAAAATAGTATAAGCAGGTGTGCGAACCTCCCAGGACACTGCGGAATCAACAAGATCCACGCAATCTGGAGAATCAACCAAAAATAACAACAACAAAAAAACGAAGGCAGTGCTCAGCAGTTGGCTTAGTAGCACCTCGAAAAGGGTGAGTTGGGAACCCAGAAGGTAAAGGCTGGCGGGAATTTTGACCAGAGAATATATAGGCAACTTTGGGAGGTCATTGCACAAAGCCCCTCCAGTGGTGACTAAAGACTGAAGGAGTGCTGAAGCCTCTAGCACTGGTGGTGATATTGATAACCTTGGCGGGACCCAGGCTAAGACAGGAACTGCTAACTAACACACATTCCCACATAACGAAACGTTGCGGTACCAGAAGGGCGCTAGGACCCTAAAGTGCAGTGGCCGGCAGCTGCGGCAGCGAGGGTGAAATCAACAGGATCACAGCTAATCTAAATTCTGGGCCAACCCAGTCTAGGGGAAAGAGGCAGTAGAGCGGGGCCGCCAGATACTGTACCACAGACAAAAAAACAAAGCAAAAAAAAAAAAAAAAATCCAAGAGAAGAGACCCAAGTGCCTAGGCGCTGAACATAATGCACTAAAAACTACTGCGCTGAAACCTGAAACCCAGAAGGGAAACAAAAAAACAAAAACTCCCTGGGCCAGAAGGAAAACAAAAACCTAGGCCAGCAAGACCTCAGGCCACCCACTAGGTGAAAACAGACATCAAGGGTGAGAATCCAGCAACACTTGGGCCAAATGTATGAGATGCAATAAGAGAGTTAGTGAAGTAGAAACAGCTTGTGCCACCCCAAAAAACCACCATAAAGCCTGGTCAATTGCAGAGATTACAGATGAAGAAATTGAAGATGTCTCTGATAAGGAGTTCAGAAATAATAATTATAAAACTCTTCAGAGACAATGAAAAATGATGGGACGAGCTCAAAGATTTAAAAAAACCACATAATCACAGAAGCAAAATCATTCAAAAATGAGATCCTAGACTTGAAGAACAAGGTTGAGAAGTTAGCCAACAGAATTGCAGCAGCAGAAGACAAGATATCTGACTTGGAAGATTCCCAGAATGAAAGCAGGCAGATTATTAACCAACTAGAGTCACAACTACACAAGTCAACAAAGGCGATCCAGGAGATGAACGACAACATCAAGAAGTCAAATATCAGAATAATGGGGCTCTCAGAAGGAGTGGAAAGAGAGACAGGCATACAACCAGTACTTGAGGAAATTATGCAGGAGAACTTCCAAAATACTTGGAACATGAACCCAATCCAAATTCAGGAAGGCCAGATGACTCCCAACAGAGTTAACCCAAAATGATCCTCCCCAAGACACGTGGTAATCAAGTTACCCTCCAATGAATACAAAGAAAGAATCCTAAGGTTAGCACGAACCAAAGAGAAGCTTACATTTCGGGGCAGGACCTTCAGAATCACTGCCGACATCTCAGAACAGACACTCCAGGCAAGAAGAGAGTGGAACAAAATCTTTCAAGTACAGAAAGAGAACAATTGCCAACAAAGTATACTCTACCCAGCAAAGGTTTCATTTGTATACAAGAACAAAACTAGATACTTCCACAGCAAAGAGAAATTGGAAGAATATGCCAACACAAAATCAACTCTACAAAATCTCCTTAGAAAAGCGCTACTCCCAGAGAAAAAGGGAGCAAGCCATAAGCAAGGATGGCAATCTGGGAGATCTCAATAAAGTCCATCCACAGAAACAACAATCAATTACCAACAACCTCAAAAACACAGGCTTATGTCACGGCAAAATTATAATTTCTCAATATTAACCCTCAACACAAACGGCTTAAATTCAACACTCAAAAGGCACCGATTAGCAGACTGGGTAAAAACCAGGACCCAACTATATTTTGCTTGCAAGAAACAAATCTAACCAGAAGAAACTCCAGGAAACTCAAAGCGAAAGGGTGGAAACAAATATTCCATGCCAATGGACAAGAAAAAAAGCTGGTGTGGCAGTCCTATTCTCAGATGATATGGACTTCAAAGTAACAAACGTCAAAAAGGACAGGGAAGGGCGCTACATCTTCTTGAAAGGGAGGATCCAACAAAAACCAATCGTCATTCTTAACATTTATGCTCCTAGCCCAGATGCACCAAACTATATGAAACAACTACTTTTGGACTTAAAGGGAGACATAGAGGAACATGCGATAATTCTGGGAGATCTGAACATTCCACTAACACCAATAGATAGATCAACGCAGCAAAAGCTCAACAGAGAAGCCACAGAATTCACACAAACAATAGAACAACTGAACCTAGTAGATATCTATAGAATATTTCACCCTAAGGCCACAGACTACACCTTCTTCTCAGCAGTGCATGGCACCTTCTCCTGGATAGACCACATAATAGGACACAAAGCAAGTTTAACTAACTACAAAAATTATCAGAATTATACCATAAACTGTCTCAGACCATCACAGAGTAAAACTGGAAAGCAACAACTCAAAATGTCCCAGGAAACATGTAAAATTCTGGAGGCTGAACAATATGCTATTAAACAAACGATGGGTTAGAGAAGAAATTAAAGAGGAGATCAACAAATTTATGGAAAGCAATGAAAACCCAGATACAAAAGTCCAAAACTGATGGGACACTGCCAAAGCAGTGTTACTTGGTAAATTTATTGCAATTAGCGTGCACGTCAAAGCCCAAAAAAGGCAACAAACGCAGGAATTAAGCACACACCTCCAGGAACTTGGAAAGCAACATCAGAAGGACCCCACAAACAAGAAGAAACAAGAAATTATCAAAACAAGATGAGAACTAAATCAGAAAGAAATTAAAAAAGAATTCAGAAAATAAATGAATCAAAAAGCTGGTTCTTTGAGAGGATAAACAAAATAGATACCAATTGACAAAGAAAAAACAAGAAGAAGCAAGAATTAGCAGCATCAAAGATGAAAAAGGCAACATAACAACAGACACAACTACCATTATGGAAATAATTAGAAATTATTACAAAGAACTATATGCCAACAAATCCAATAACCACTTGGAAATGGAAAGATTCCTAGACTCCCACCACTTACCAATACTCACCACAGAAGGAACAGAAGACTTGAATAAACCCCTTACCGAATCAGAAGTAGAATCAGTGATTAAAGAGCTCCTAACAAAGAAAAGCCCAGGTCCAGTACCAATGAAACTGTGTCACATAATACAATGTAATTAATGAATTAAAAATAATAAATAATTTTTTTAAAAAAAGAAGCCATAAGACAAGACAAAGAAATCAAAGGAATCCAAATTGCAAATGAAGAAGTCAAGCTTTCACTATTCACAGACGACATGATTCTTTACATAGAAGAACCAGAAAACTCAATACAAAGACTCCTAGAACTCATACGAGAATTTGGCACAGAGGCAGGATACAAGATGAATGAACAAAAATCAACAGACATAGTGTATGCTAATGGCCACAAGATGGAAGAAGATCTAACCAACAAGCTACCATTCAAAATAACAGAGAAAAGCATGAAATATCTGGGAATAAATTTAACCCAAAGCGCAGAAGACCTTTATGAAGAAAATTACGAAACACTCAAAAAACAAACAGAACAAGACCTCAAAAGATGGAACAACATCCCATGCTCCTGGATAGGCAAAATTAATATAATCAAAATGTCTATACTACCAAAAGCAATATATACAAAATTAATATCATCAAAATGTCTATACTACCAAAAGCAATATATACCAATGCAATCCCAATCAAATTGCCCAAAACATTCTTCATCGAACTGGAAAAAATAATACACAGATTCATCTGGAAACACAAAAAAACATGAATAGCCAGAACCACTCTGAAGAAGAGGAACTTAACAGAGGGAATCACTGTACCAGATCTATGGACATACTATAGGGCAGTGGTTATCAAAACAACTTGATACTAGCACAAAGATAGAGAGGAAGATCAGTGGAACAGAATAGAAACAACAGATGGAAACCCACACAGATACAGTCAATTAACCTTTCACAAAAAGACAGACAACAACCCATGCAAATGGAAAGTTCTGTTCAATAAATGCTGTTGGGACAACTGGTTAATAGCCTGCAGAAACAAAAAGATAGACCCACATCTCTCACCATACACCAAGATCAAATCTAAATGGATAAAAGACCTAAACCTACATCCAGAAACCTTGAACTTTTGGAAGAAAATGTTGGGAACACATTGCAACACTTAGGGGTAGGACCTCACTTCCTAAAAAAGAACTCCAAAAGCAGTAGAAATCGAGACCAAAATAAACAATTGGGGCTTCATCAAACTAAGAAGCTTCTGTACAGCTAGAGAAACAATCAACAAAGTAAAAAAACAACCTACAGAATGGGAGAAGATCTTTGCACACTACATAGGAAATAGAGGGCTGATCTCCAGAATATACAAAGATCTCCAGAGAAACCACAACACCAGAACAAACAAACTGCTCAAGAAATGGGTATGGGAAAAGTGCAGACATTTCACAAAAGAAAAAACCCAAATGGCAAACAAACATATGAAAAAATGCTCAAGTTCCCTGGCAGTAAGGGAAATCCAAATGAAGACAACAATGAAGTACCACCTAACTCCAGTAAGGATTGCACACATACGTAATACCACCAACACTTGCTGGCGAGGATGTGGGGAAAAGGGAACCCTTCTCCAATGCTAGTGGGACTGTAGATTTGTACAGCCTCTATGGGAATCAGTTTGGCGAATACTCAAACAACTGAAAATCAACATACCATATGATCCAGCAATAGCACTCCTAGGGATATATCCAAAACATCTCCTACACAAGAAACCAACATGCACGCCTATGTTCATAGCAGCACAATCTACAATTGCAAAAACCTGGAAGCAGCCAAAATGCCCATCAATAGAAGACTGGATAAGAAAGCTATGGTTCGGAGACCTAGGAAGATGGCCGACCATAGAGAGCTGGTGTAGGGCAGTGTGGGGACAGAGGGGAACCGATCCAGCAGAGAAACAAACCAGGAGACACAGAATTGAGGTGATAGGTGTAGGAAGGTCACTGGAGTTCGCTGAAGTAAGAAGATCTACATAGCGTGGAGAGACAACCATAAAAAGGAAAAAAGAGGCGACAGCACGCAGTGAGAATTTTAGTGAGTCGCGATCCGAGCCGGGGGAAGGCGGCGGAATCTCAGCCGTTCCTGGGAGGACAAAGGCGGTTGGAAGGACAGGCGTCCACCCCCACAGGGGCACAGACCACTGGAGTGCAGGAGACCCTAAAGGAGGCTACTGGATTGAACAAAGGGGGCATCATCCCACGAAGATAAGCAAGGGGGGTTGCCCAGAAACTTGCCTCCCAGCATGTCAGCAACTTTGAGAGTGCAGCGGAGACTGCAGCTGCGCTCTGAGTCCGGGTTAGGGTAATCCCCAACGCAGCTCCGAAGGGTTGACTAGCTACAAGAGACTCCAGTGGAAACTGTTGCTGGGCTCAGCCTGAGCAAGAGGAGTGGGGCAACACTCGGCAGAGCCTCCCTGGACAGAGGTGCAGGCTGGTGGGAGCACAGCTACATGACTCCCACTTCTCTGCTCCCAATGGCAGAATACCTTTGAGAAAGTGCAAAAAAAAAAAAAAAAAAAAAAAAAAAAAAAAAAAAAAAAGAGAAAGAAAAGCCTTGTAAAGTGGGCAGGGCAGGACTGTGAACTTGAACAGATCCCCTGCTGTGCTCAGCTCAGCAGGAGACCCCGAAGCAAAGCCGGTTCTGCAGAACCGCGGGGCAAGTTTTCCCAGTGGACTTGTGGCCTGAGGTGGTGCAGGGGCCCCAGCTACATGCGGCTCCTGCCCCAAGCCCAAGAGGTGGGACCGGCTCTGTAGACCTGTGGCCTGAGGTGGCGCAGAAGCCCCTACTACACGCGGCCATGGCCCAGCTCCCACCTTGAGCCCAAGAGGCAAGACGAGACTCTGTGGACCTGTGGCCTGAGGTGGCACAGAGGCCCCAGCTACACGCGGCTCCCGCCCCGAGCCCAAGAGGCGGGACCGGCTCTGTAGACCTGTGTCCTGAGGTGGCGCAGGGGCCCCAGCTACACGCGGCTCCCGCCCCGAGCCCAAGAGGTGTGACCGGCTCTGTACCTGTGGCCTGAGGTGGCCCAGAAGCCCTGAGTCCAAGAGGCAAAACACAGCTCAGCAGATTCAACCAACCCAGACGGAGGCGTGGAGCAGTATGTCTTCCAGTGGGGCAACGACTTTGAGTGGGAGCTGCAGGGGGAAGGCCTGGCACTAGGGCTGGGACATAGAGTCTCCTGACCCAGCTCGGGGCTGTGGTCCGCAAACTCCGAACAACAAGCAGCTGGAACACCCTGCTGTGCTTACCTATACTTAGGCCAACACTCCATACAGCACTTGCTGGGTCACACTTCCTATAAGCTACAGCACCGAGGGCACCGGCTTCGGACAAGCAAGTCAGAGGCTAAAATCCCAAAATGGCAAGAAACAACAACACAATGAGAAGTATCAGAAAAGGTAATGACTCAGAAGAAAGAGCAAGCATTTCCCCCTAAAACAACCAAAAACTAATCTCAATACCTGAGATGCAAGATGATGACATGGAGGAATTACCGGAGAAGGAATTTAAGAAACTAGTGATAAGATTCATCAGAGACACAGAGAAGCGCTGGGAAGAGTCCAAGCAATTCGAAAACCATGTCATTGCAGAAATAAACCAAGTCAAAAAGGGAATCCTCGATATAGAACTCAAAATTGAAAGACTAACCAACAGAATGAACACAGCAGAGGACAGAATATTAGAATTGGAAGACATTCAGAATGAAAGGCAGCAGTTCATCAAACAGTTGGAGACAAATCTGGAGAAAGCCAATAGGTCTATACAGGAAATGAAAGACAACCTCAAAAAATCAAATATTAGAATAATAGGCCTTCCAGAGGGAGTGAAAAAGGAGATAGGCTTGCAACAAGTGTTTAATAAGATAATACAGGAGAACTTCCAGAACACCGGAAATATAAATCCAGCACAAATCCAGGAAGGTCAGAGAACCCCCAATAGATTCGACGCAAAGCGATCCTCACCCAGACGTGTGGTCCTCAAACTGCCTTCAAGCGAATACAAAGAAACAATTCTAAGACAAGTAAGAAAAAAAGGAAAAGATTACTTTCTGAGGAAGGCAAATCAGAATCACAGCAGATCTCTCAGAAGAAACACTCCAGGCAAGAAGAGAGGGGGTAAAACCTTTCAAATCCTGAAACAAAACAACTGCCAACCAAGAATAATGTACCCGGCAAAGCTCTCATTTGTATTTGAGAATGAAATTAAATACTTCAACAGCAAAGAGAAACTCGAAGAACACACTAGCACGAAACCGGCCCTAGACAACCTCCTCAGGAAGGTGCTAAACCCAGAGAGAAAAAATGAAAACCAAAATCAAAGATGGCAAATGGGAAGACCTCCCCACTAATATCCATAAGAGGATAGTCAACCAGGCAGAGATTCCAATAGTCGCAAATACACACTTGCACACTTACACACACTCATGGCAGCTCAAAATTAATTTCTCTCAATATTATCTCTAAAAACAAATGGCCTAAACTCATCAATCAAAAGACACAGATTAACAGACTGGATCCTGAAACAGAACCCATCAATCTGTTGCCTACAAGAGACACATCTAACCAGAAAAGCCTCTAAGAAACTGAAAGTAAAGCGATGGAAAAAGATATTTCATGCCAAAGGATGAGAAAAAAAGGCTGGGGTAGCTATTCTAATTTCAGATGATATAGACTTCAAGCTGACAGACATCAAAAAAGACAGGGAAGGTCACTATATATTGGTGAGGGGACTGATACATCAGGAAGTAATCACCATTATGAATATATATGCACCAAATTGCAACGCGCTTAGCTACATGAAGCAATTACTTACAGACTTAAGAGGAGACATTTATATGCACACAATAATAGTGGGTGACCTTAACACCCCACTAACAACAACAGACAGATCAACAAAACAAAAACTCGACAAAGAAACAACAGAGCTCATACAAACAATAGAACAACTAGACTTGGCAGACATTTATAGAAATTTTTACCCCAAAGCCACAGATTATACATTTTTTTCAGCAGTACATGGCACCTTCTCCAGGATTGACCACATGATAGGACACAAAGCAAACCTAAATAACTTCAAAAAGATAGGAATCATACCATATACCCTCTCAGACCACCATGGAATGAAATTGGAAATCAGCAATTCAAAATGCCCAAGGAAATACAGAAATTCTTGGAGGCTGAACAATATGCTATTAAACAAACAATGGATCAGAGAAGAAATTAAAGATGAGATCAAAAAATTTATGGAAACCAATGAAAACTCTAACACAACATTCCAAATCTTATGGGACACGGCCAAAGCAGTGCTACTGGTAAATTCATTGCAATTGGAGCTCATGTCAAGGCCCAAGAGAGGCGTCAAATACAGGAACGAAGCACACACCTCCAGGATTTGGATAAAAAGCAGCAGAAGAGCCCCACATACAACAGGAAACAAGAAATAATCAAAACAAGGGAGGAAATTAATCAGATAGAAACAAAAAAAACTATACACAAAATCAATGAATCAATAAGCTGGTTTTTGAAAAGATAAACAAAATAGACACCCCACTGGCCCGACTGACAAAGAAAAAACAAGAGAAAGCAAGAATTAACAGCATCAAAGATAAAAAAGGCAACATAACAACAGACACTACAACCATTAAGAACATAATCAGAAATTACTACAAAGCACTATACTCCAACAAATCAGATGACCACCAAGAAATGGAAAAGGTCTTAGACTTATACAACTTGCCAGAACTTAGCCCAGAGGCAACAAACGACCTGAACAAACCCATAACTGAAACAGAGATTGAAACAGTGATTAAAGATCTCCCAACAAGGAAAAGCTCAGGTCCAGATGGCTTCACTGCAGAATTCTACAAAACATTCCGAACAGAACTGAACCCAATCCTCTACAAACTCTTCAAAACAATAGAAAAAGAGGCAACTCTTCCAAACTCATTCTATGAAGCCAACATCACCTTAATCCCAAAACCAGAGAGAGAGCCTGCAGAGAAAGAAAACTACAGACCTATTTCTCTGATGAACATCGACGCTAAGATTCTCAACAAACGCCTAGCCAATAGAATTCAAAAAATCATCTGACAGATCATTCATCCAGATCAAGTAGGAATCATCCCTGGAATGCAGGGATGGTTCAGCATTCGGAAATCCATAAATGTGATACAGCACATCCAAACATTGCAAAACAAGAATCACATGATAGTATCAATAGTCGCAGAAAAAGCTTTCGACAAAATCCAACACAATTTCCTGCTAAAAACCCTAACCAAGGTAGGCATAGATGGAAAAATCCACAACATAATCAAAGCAATATATGAAAAACCCAATGCCAGCATCATACTGAATGGAGAAAAACTAGAACCATTTCCACTGAGATCTGGAACGAGACAAGGATGTCCGCTTTCTCCGCTGCTGTTCAATATATTCCTAGATGTACTCGCTGAAGCCATAAGACAAGACAAAGAAATCAAAGGAATCCAAATGGGTATCGAAGAAATCAAGCTTTCACTATACGCAGATGACATGATTCTCTACATAGAAGACCCAAGAGACTCAATACAGAGACTGCTAGATCTTATACGAGAGTTTGGAAGAGTGGCAGGGTATAAAATTAATGAACAAAAATCAACAGCCATAGTGTATGCTAATAGCCCGAAATTGGAAAAAAACCTAACCAGCAAGATGCCATTCAAAATAACTGAGAAAAGTATGAAGTATCTGGGAATAAACCTAACCAAAAATGTAGGAAACCTATTTGAAGAAAACTACGAACTGCTTAAAAAAGAAATTGAACAAGACCTCAAAAGATGGAGTAACATCCCATGCTCCTGGATAGGTAAAATCAATATCATTAAAATGTCTATACTGCCAAAAGCAATATATACATTCAATGCAATCCCAATCAAATTGCCCAAAACATTCTTCACATATCTGGAAACAATGATTCAAAGGTTCATCTGGAAACACAAAAAACCACGAATAGCTAGAACCATCCTGAAGAACAGGAAGTTAGCAGGGGGAATCACAGTCCCAGACCTCTGGACATACTATAGGGCAGTGGTTATCAAAACAGCCTGGTACTGGCAAAAAAACAGAGAAGAAGATCAATGGAGCAGAATAGCAACACCAGATGGGAACCCACACAAATACAGCCAAATAATCTTTGACAAAAAGACAAATGACAACCCAGGCAAATGGGAAGGTCTGTTCAATAAATGCTGTCGGGACAACTGGTTGATAGCCTGCAGAAACAAAAAGATAGACCCACATCTCTCACCATATACTAAGATCAAATCCAAATGGATAAAAGTTTTAAACCTACATCCAGAAACCTTCAAACTTTTGGAAGAAAATGTTGGAAACACACTGCAACACTTAGGGGTAGGACCTCACTTCCTAAAAAAGACTCCAAATGCAGTAGAAATCAAGACCAAAATAAACAATTGGGACCTCATCAAACTAAGAAGCTTCTGTACAGCTAGAGAAACAATCAACAAAGTAAAAAGGCAACCCACAGAATGGGAGAAGATCTTCGCACACTACTTAGGTGATAGAGGGCTG
Organism: Ochotona princeps; assembly: GCF_030435755.1. Taxonomy (NCBI): domain Eukaryota; kingdom Metazoa; phylum Chordata; class Mammalia; order Lagomorpha; family Ochotonidae; genus Ochotona; species Ochotona princeps. The sequence continues at coordinate 3,769,447 of NC_080866.1, read as the reverse complement.
ATCTCCAGAATATACAAAGAGCTACAAAACAACCAAAATGTCAAAACAAACAAACTGCTCAAGAAATGGGTATGGGAAAAGTGCAGACATTTCACAAAAGAAAAAACCCAAATGGCAAACAAACATATGAAAAAATGCTCAAGCTCCCTGGCAATAAGGGAAATCCAAATTAAAACATCAATGAGGTACCACCTAATGCCAGTAATACTGGCCCACATGAATAAAAGCACCAACAGCACTTGCTGGCAAGGTTGTGGGGAAAAGGGAACCCTACTCCACTGCTGGTGGGGCTGCAGGCTGGTACAGCCTCTATGGAAATCAGTATGGAGAACATTCAAACAACTCAAATTCAATATACCATATGATCCGGCAATAGCACTCCTAGGAATATATCCAGAACACTTGTTTTATGAGAAACCAACATGCACTCCTATGTTCATAGCAGCACAATCAGTAATTGCAAAAACATGGAAGCAACCAAAGTGCCCATCAACAGAGGATTGGATAAGAAAGCTATGATTCATCTACTCCATCGAATACTACTCAGCTATTAAAAAAAACAAAATGCAGTTCTTTGTGGCCAAATTGGCCAAATTGGATACCATAATGCTAAGGGAAATGAGCCAATCCCAAAAGGTTAAATACCCCTTTTTTTTCCTGAATTTTAGATGATACGATATTATGTATAATATGTTATGTTAGGTTTGTTATATGTTGTGTATAAACTAAAATTGAACTGTGAATGGGGGGTCACAGAAAGTGGTTAAGAAATCGCATTTACTTTTAACATATTGGTTACTCATTACTATGTCAATTAATTCCATAATGATGTAAATTTTTGCTGATGGCATGTTGGAGCTTTCAATTGAACGGGATGATACTCTGCTGGCTCTGTCTTCAGACCAGAGAGGGTATACCTAAGAAGCTGTTGAACTTCACTGGACAACAAGATGATATGCTCTGTGTTTGGTATATGCTTGCAATGGGGGAATCTCAGCTGAACTTGAACTGTGGTTATGCAACAAGGTGGAGGAATCCACCATGGTGGGAGTATTTGGGGAGGGGTGGGGAGAATCCAAGTACCTATAAGACTGTGTTACATAATAAAATGTAATTAATGGATTAAAAATAATAAATTTAAAAAAGTAATAACATCAGAAAAATAAATTCCATTTTCCACGGAAAAAAAAGAAAGAAAAAAGAAAGCTATGGTTCATCTACTCTATGGATTACTACTCAGGTATTAAAAAAAATGAAATGCAGTTCTTTGTGGTCAAATAGTCCTGACTGGAATCCATCATGCTAAGAGAAATGAACCAATCCCAAAAGGTTAAATATCACATGTTTGCCTTAATCTAAGATGAAAAGATGGCAACTTGGAAGATAGTACCTGTATATTGTAATATTAGTGCAATCTCTCACAACCTCTATACAATGCAATAAGATAATGAGATATAATCTATAAACCAACAATTAATGTCAGAATACTTAAGATCTACATCAAAAAACTGTAAAACCTACTATACCCTCAATACCCTATGTTAGCTTGTAATGGGGAGGGAGTGCAGAGAAATCTTTCAGGACCATAAAAAGAGTGAGAAAAAAAGTAGAATATTGCCTATCAAGATCAAATCTGGTAATTCATAGACAACAGACTCAAAGTGGCACTAAACAACAATAAAACTACTATACCAATGCATGAGGGGGGAATTGGGTGTGATCCTGACAACCTCTTAACAGGAGGTCATGTGCATGGAGCAGGGGGGCAATCCAGAGTGGAGCAGATGGTAAAGAGGAAGCTTGGATCCCAACCATGAAGACTCCCAGACCTTCACCATATGAGCAACAAGGACTATATCCCAACTGCCAAGGAGGCCACATGGATTGGATGTCCTTGGAGGCCGAGTGCTCTGAGATCACCCATCCCCAACCGGAGCTTCCGCAGGCAATGGAAGAAGTCCAAACACTACCGCGCAGAAACTAACGTCATCGGAAAGACAACCAGAAGCCCTGAGAGGTCTGCAGAAACAGAAGAACAATAAATGTCCTTCGGGACCAGGGAGGAGAGATTTCTCTGGTCCAAGCCTGGCTTCACCTCGGGACCCCCACTCTCCCTCGCAATGACCACCAGGATTGCTCTGAAAACCCCTCATAGCAAACAATCACACAAACTAAAAAAACCCTAAAATAAATAGACAAACAACAGAAAGTAGAACTTGGAATCTGACAGGAATGAGCTGGCGTGGATTGGCTCATGCCTCGCTGGGTGGGACACAAAGATTAGTCACTCCTCACCATGGTGTTGAGGATTTCCCTGCACACCCCCCCGAAAAAAAGTGTTCTGCACAATAATTGTCAACAAGAGTCTTGTTAGAGTTACAAGCCAGTCTAGATTATCCTAAAATCTGCCAAGATCAGCAAAATTATACTTCAACACAACAAATGGCTAAATACTAAAATGAAATAGACACGAGACAGCTGAACGGTACCTTATAGCCATTTTAAGGTATATAGCAGCTGGTCCTGTATATAAACTAAAATTGAAATGTCAATGAGCTAATCAGGGTTGTGGTTAAGAACTTGCTTTTTTTTTTTTTTAACATGCTGGTTACTCAAAACCATGTCAATTCCATAATGTTGCAAATTGCTGTTGATGTTATATTGGGACTCTTAATTGACTGGGATGATATTCTACCAGCTCTAACTTCAGACCAGAGATGGTCTCCCCAAGAAACTGTTCAACCCATCTGGACAATAAGTAGCTGGACTCTATGCTTGGTATATGTTTGCAAGGAAAGAATCTTGATTGAATTTGAACTGTAATACATCGGTTGGAAGATTTTTCTCTCTGTCTTTCCTCCTCTGTATATCTGCCTTTCCAAAGTAAATAAATAAATAAATAAATAAATAAATGAATAAATAAATAAATAATCTTTTAAAAAAAGAATTAACATATTGGTTAAGCAATGCTGTATAGGAAAAATAAAGCATATATAAATAACATACATCCACCACAATTGATTGGAATTTTATTCCCCTAGATTTATACATGCAGGATAAGGAGCACAGGTGGTGGTTTGAAACAGTAGCAGTTTTAAGTTTGTAATTTCTCTGCAGACACAGATTGAATAAGATACTGTTGCTTTGTAAACTTCTGAATGTTTGGGATCTGAAGCTGGTCCCTCAAGGGTTTACCTAGCCACAAGCATTTGCCATCACTGCTTGCCACTGTCAAAGCATTTGACATTCATTTGCTTCTGAATAGTGAAAGTTTAAAGTGCTTTCAGGCAGGCAAGATGTTTGAAAGTCCCTGGTTCAACAGGCTTTGTGGCAATGCAAAATATCTTCTCTGTTTTGACTAATTGCCTGACAATCTTCATTGGCATTATCAAAGGTAATTTGCTTTAATGACAATTTCTTTGTGTCTTCTCTGCTAACTTGCTTTTCTCTGGACTCTGTCAAATGTCCTATATGATCAGCATGCAATTCTCTAGCCTTCTCTCTGGCTTGTGTACCTGCCTGCAAATTCAGACCCAGTTGCAGTTTTCTCCCATGCCCACAGTGCTGAATCCCATAAATCTGAGAGAGCAGCTATAGGTAGCTCTGTTTGCTGTTCTGTATTAATCCATTACCCATCTCAACCAAGATATAGTAAGTCAGTTGAGCCCCCTCCAGGGAGTTGCAGACTTGATGCTCCTAATTATTGCAATATTTCTTTAGCCTTATCGCCCCATCACATTTTACTATTCAAATATTGAGAAGGTGAAATTCCTATTTTTGCTATTATATCAAAATCATAAAAAATTCAGTTTGATCCCTGGCTCCAGACATTTAAATATTCCCAAACATAGAAATAAGTGATCCATAAGACACACAGCCTAATTAAAAGCTGTGATGGCATTAAAATCTAGGCTTCAATAGGTTGTTTATTTTTTTTTTTCAGGAAGTATAATTGGAAGCAATCAGAATTCATGAGCTTGTTGCATCCACTTGACCACTAAAACAGAATGTTGCATTCACCAGTGACAGTCACAACAAAGTTTCATTATAAATGAGAGGGAAGGCAGCTGATTGACTGAATGACCCTCCGACCTGCTAGCTGGGACCAGCACCCCTTACCAGAGCAACGTCCCAATCAGTACAATTACAAAGTTTTTTGGAAGCAATTTGACACAGCTTCAAGGGTGGTACAATGTATAACAGCTTGAAAGGTGAGTGAGGCAGGATTACACATCTCTTTCTTGTCTTGGCTTGCCAGTCCCTGCCTGCTCTGCTCAGGTCTGGCCTCCAATCTTGGTACCACAGGTGACAACTGTTGTGCCAGATTTTGAAATCCCCAGGAATTCACCCATTCTGAAGTTGGTGCTGAAGCATGAAGGTGGTTTATTCAGGTTAACTAATGTCTCCCAGTCACCTTCCCAGTCTAGTACGGCTGGGCAGGGGAGGGTCAGCTAAAGCTGAGGCTCCTGCAGGATCAGCATTGTGAACAAAAGAGGAGAAAGACCCCCACCCCTGTTGAGTAGCCCAGCATTCTTGTGCATTTTAGGCTGTTAATAAAACAGTCATGATTTAACAGGTTTCTATTGGTGGGTTTGAAGCAAGTAATTTTCAAAAACTACAAATTGATGAGCTATAGGGTTGTGGATCTTATCAAACACCAGGAACCTCCTTCCTGAGCAGTGGTCTGCCTATGTGACCTTCCAGGTGTCACATAGACTATCAGACCTTGAGTTACTTGGCCCCCAGCCAAGAAATTAAAGCAGGAATTACAAAAGTCAGAAAACATCTAGGTTCTTCACAACTAGACTCTGACCTTGAATTATCTATGGGTTACTAAATCTGAGGCCTTGATTTACAGGGATTGGGGACCATTGACATTAAAGGTCGCATTGCCCAATAGGCCTGCAATCTCACATATTTTCTTAGCTAAGCAAGTGAAGCAGAAGTTACAAAAATGAAATAATTGCGGTTAGCAATGTGCCATGTGTACTCCACTTTGATTTTAACTATATGTAACCTTATTCTTGCTCCAATAAAAACCTTGATTTACCTTAAAATATTAATATTAAAGAACATGCTAGTGCTGACAACAAGGTGTGAGCCAGTGGAAATTTGCAAACCAGCTCTGGAACCACTGATAGGTTTCCTCCATTTTTTGTTTTCTGTGTCTAATGTTGTTTCTCAGAAGCACTAAGGTGTCTAACAATGCATGATTGGTGTTGATTACTTTTTAATGTGCCCATTCTTCTGGAAGAGTAAGAAATGGAAGGTCTTATGTAAAATGATTCACTGCCTAGCTGCAAAGCTGGAGCTAAGTTAATCCAAGACCAGCACCAAGGAGCTCTTCAAGGTCTCCAAATGTGGGTGCAGGGTTCCAAGGATTTGGGCCTTCCTCTACTGCTTTCCCAGGTTACAAGCTCGGAGCTGGATGGGAACCAGGGCTGCTGGGATTAGAACTGGCACCCACATGGGACCTGGCACATTCAAGACAAGGACTTTAACCACTATGCTAGGACTTTAACCACTATGCTATCATGCTGTGCCTGATTTTATATTTTGAAAGGTAGCATTTTAAAATGTACTTTGCCAAGAACCAGAGAACCTAACTACAGATTAACCCATCTGAATTTTCACATCCACACCTAGAAGAATGGGCCCCAAATCCTATTTGAGACTGGGAGTGATGACCACTCTAGTGGCTTCAATGAGAAAAAGGGGCTTTGAAGGGTCAAGAGCAGCAGGAAATTCTTCAAAGTGTTGATCCTGGGGTCTCCAATAGAACAGAGAAATCATCCGAAGCTCCATAAGTGCTTCTCCAAGTTGAAGTCTAGATAACAAAATATAGGACAGCTATAATCTCTATCAACCTAGTATGCCATAGGTTCAGTTGGAAATCGTTACTTAAATATGTGCACTTTAAATGTATAACACTTGTCAGGTTTCAAACTCTGTCAGAGAAAACATTGCTTTAATTTAAAACTATTGAGTTGATTTGTATCAGTTAGTTAACTCCTTTAAATCTCAAATTTTGAAACATACTCAATGAGTGCAATGGAACACACGAAACTTTTCTGAATTGCCTAAAATGATTAATCTAGATCAATCTGATGGGACTTAAAAATGAAAGGATTAGCATGTAGCATCAGGTTATTATAAGCCCATCTCAGGACAGATAAATGCAACGTTACTTCTGGACCAACATGGCAATTATTGCATCTGACTTTTGAAAACGCTACACTAGTTTTGCATCTATTTAGGGAACAGGCAAATATTTGATATTTTAAAAGAATTAGAGTTTACCGATCTTTGTAATTCCTGAGTCTCAGGAAGACATCTAGCCTATAACACAGCACAGCATTTATGAAAACATTTTCTTACAAGGCTTATGAGGCATATTGCAGATGGTAAATGATTTAAACCAGCTCTGATTTGTAATACTCTGGCAGTTTACATTAATTTAACAGAATTTTATAAAACTTTAAGCACTTTGGGATAGAGAGCAACCAATCTACTATTTTATAGTCTAATAAGCCATGTACTAGCAATTGAAGAATGGAAGAATCTTTTTTTTAATTAATTACATTGCATTATGTGACACAGTTTTATAAGTAATGGGATTCCCTCCATCTCTCCCCAGTCCCTCCCCCCCATGGTGGATTCCTCCACCTTTTTGCATAACCACAGTTCAAGTTCAGTTGAGATTCTTTTATTGCAAGTGTTGTTGGCTGAGGAGTTGATTTACATCCCTTTAGATGAGCACTCATGTATTGGGCCTGCAATGGTGGCACCTGGCCTTTCCAGTCTCTTTGGCATCCTATTGCACTGTTAATGGGCTTGGGGGAAAGAGCATAAATTAGGGTAATAAAGAGGCCTGGCAGGAGGCTGCTCCCACCACCATCTCTGGTCTCCGTGTGTCAGTGCTTTTCACTCAGACATCCGCCTTGCCTATTATGCCGGCTTAGCTATCCGCGACAAATGGCGCTGTAACGTAGGGTACAGCGCAAAGGATGTCCGAGGGACCCCTGCACCTACGAAGCTAAGTTTAGAATTAAGGAATTTTGCAGGGGCATAACTGATTTAATCCCCAGACGCTCTCCCTGTGTTAGGGCATGAGGGACTATCTGAGGGACCCCTGGAACTCTGGAGGGGCAAATTAATCTCATCCCCAGACCTTCTACCCATTCAGGGGCATGAGGGACTATCTGAGGGACCTCAGAAATCTTGAAGCAAGTTTAGGATTTAACTCTAGAGGGGCATAATTAATTTCATCCTTAGACCTTCTCCCCATTCAGGGGCACGAGGGACAATCTGAGGAACCCTGGACATCTAAAGACAGGTTTTAAAATTTTTGCAGAGGCATAAGTAAAATTTATCATGGGGCAAGAACTCTCTAAAATGCAGGTAATTAAGGGAATCCGAGATCTGCTCCAGTCACAAGGCATCAACACTAAGCTTAAAGCCTCACAGAGTTTTTTTGAAACTGTCTGCGACGTATACGCATGGTTTGCTCTCATTGTAGTCATCCTTTTCTCTGGCGCTTGCTAAATATTGCTTGGTCATCCCATCAAGCAGTGGTGGAAGCCCGCTGTAAGAAATTGTCCGTTAAAAGTAGGAGAGAGCTACAAACCAGGGTAAATAAGGAGAAAGAGTCCCAGACAAGACAAGGTCTGGAGAAAGTGCGTGAAAAAGATTTGCGGTCCTCTTCTGAGGAGGCTGAGGAGGAAAAGGATGGAAGTGAGTTTGCAGAGGATCCTCCACCTGTAGAGCATGTGCCAAACAAAAGTCCCTCTTGGACAGGCACAGAGCCCACTGCGCCGCCTGAGCCATTGGTGCCATCATATCTGAGCACAGTTGTAAAAGGTTTACAAGAGCAACTTCAGCACCTCTCCCTTCAGTTGAGGCAGGAACAGAGTGGATGCACTGTTGGGGCTGATGGATTGTGTCCTACTTTGAAAGCAGGACTTAATGACGTCTGAACCAAGCAAGTTCCCAAGTTAAAAATCTTCACAATTGTTGATAAAATGTAAATGGGGATATTTAGAAAATAATTATCATGGCGATGATTATTTCAACATCATTAAAGTAGTTAAAAATAAATTGTAAGGTAAGCTCATACCCAAACCATATGCCTCTTAGATACTACTCCACTTTAGGAAACTGAGCACAGTACATGGGTTTTAAGAACACACTCTCCCAAGAAATTACTAAAAAAGCAATCATCACACCAAGTATTTCATAAATATCTAAAATCAATACAGAAATACCAGAAACAAACATTTTGGTTCAATAAAAATAATATTACAATATTATAAAGTGGGTAGAAAGATGAGATGCCTGACAATAATTTAAAAACCACAGGATTGCTCCAAAACTAACAGAAACAAATTAGTTACACATCTCCTTTTCTGAATAAAAAAATAAATATCAATAAAATTTTTGAAACTGTGGAAAATAGGATACAGAGCTTCTGTAGCTGTGTATTTCCATAATGGTGTGATACACATCACTATCATAATGATTGCCTTGTGATTGATTCAAAATGATTGAGCAACAGTACCAGTTATAGATCCTGACAAGATAGCCTATGCATAAGTCATTGCCTTGCATTTGTGAAAACCTCATACTGGTACTTGCTCATGTCCTTGTCAGCTAAGTTTTCACCCAGGTGCTTGCTTTAAACCAGGGAAATTTGTAGAAAATTTCATTAATCTTTTGGATTCTTCAATTGATTGGGAACTTACAAAGAAGTTACTTCTTCCTGGCTTCAGATAAACTCAGTTGTGGATGTTAACACCACATGAAAAATTAATCAGCTGGTAGAAGATTTTTCTCTGTGTATCTCCTTCTCTCCTTATATCTACCTCTCCAATAAAAATGTGAATAAAGTTTAGCAAAAAATAGTATGACCCATTTATGTGAAGACTCAAAAAAATAATACAAAGCAAATTGTGTAAAAATTGGAATGAGAAAGGAAAAAGGGAAAGTGAAGGAGATTTCTGGTACTTGTAGAATAATATAATGGAAAAGTATAAAAATAATTTTAAAAATATAAAAATCACAGAATAAAAAGCAAATCATCTAAAAAATTTACACATGATGTGGATTATTTTCCAAAATCTTTGTGGAATTTTAGAAAAATCAAACACATGCTTGAACATTGAATCAAATATTCCAAATAAAAAGGGAAATGCATATTCTGAATAGCATAGTTAAGATGTTGCATTAAGAATATCTAAGCTAAACTACACAAACTTGCAAATACTTGGTAGGTTTGAAAAATTTTCAAAAGAGGAAAAAATCACAATGCATCATTTCCAAGTTATGGGAAAAATTCTCATTACCAAATATACTTATCCTTGGAATTCTTGAATGATGGAGCTACAGAAATCATTGAAAAGATAACTGAACAAACTAACAAAGAAAGCTTCCACCAGTATGGAGAAAGAGAAGGGTATCTAAATAGATGATTTCCCTAGAAAGTCAAATGGTAATAAGGAGAATTATATGTCACCATGACTCATAAATGTTACATTGTCAGCCACAAAATTCAGAACATTTATGAAAGAAGCATGAAAGAAATGTTAGGTTTCTTCCAAGAAACCACAATAGAATAAAAGCGTATTTCTCACTAGAGCATCACATGTCAGCAGAGGATGCAGAAACATAAAGCAGATCCTAAAAGCAATACACTCAACAGCCAGAATATTGTACTCTGTTAACCACTCAAGAATATATGAGGGCAAAGGGAAATCTTCCAAGTACACATGAATTAAAGCAAAGAAAGTATAGAATGATAAGCACCATAATGCCAGAATGCAAACATGTAAAACCTGCTTGGATAAATACAAAGAAAATCAAGGCATGCAACGGGATCAGTTACAGAAATATCCTGAAAACACTTACTAACTTCAGTAACAATCTTAAATATAAGCCTCTGTACAAGTGGGATAAACACCCCAGAAAAAAAAATGATGCCTGCCAGAATGATGCCTGAAAGAATTCCTGCAGACAATACCATCTGTGCACCATATATGTACCTCACATCTCTAATAAAAACATACACCAGCTGAAAAGCAAAGGGTGTTAAAAGGTATCCCATGCCAGCAGATAGAAAAAAAATAACTGTGAATATTACAAAATCAGAAAAAAACAGCGTATTACACTATTTGAATTTCAAGTCGACTGTGGCTGCTCTAATATTAGATGAAGAATAGGAAGTATGTACCAAGGAATTAATCACATAATAAGATAGAATTCCATTAATTTTATAGGGACCAAAATCAAGGCCATGTAGCTGTTTAAAGCAGTGATTAAGAGCTATAAATGTACATGTAGAGCGTAATAATGTTCATGATGATTGCTGTAGTCGGCACTACCTTTCTTCCATTTCATCATTTCCTTTGGAGCTGGTTAATTTTATTTAGACATTTTAGAATTACATCACATATGACAGCTAAGTTTTAATTGATTTTTTTATTAATTATTTTGCATTATGTGACAGTTTCATAGCTCTGGGAATACCCCCAGCCCTCCCCACACCTCTCCCTCCTGGTGGATTCCTCCACCTTGATGCAGTATTACAAATCAAAATCAATCAAGATTCTTTCCTTGCAAACATATACCAAGCATAGAGTCCAGCTACTTATTGTCCAGATGGGTTGAACAGTTTCTTGGGGAGACCATCTCTGGTCTGAAGTTAGAGCTGGTAGAATATCATCCCAGTCAATTAAGAGTCCCAATATAACATCAACAGCAATTTGCAACATTATGGAATTGACATGCTTTTGAGTTACCAGCATGTTAAAAAAAAAAAAAAAAAGCAAGTTCTTAACCACAACCCTGATTAGCTCATTGACATTTCAATTTTAGTTTATATACAGGACCAGCTGCTATATACCTTAAAATGGCTATAAGGTACCGTTCAGCTGTCTCGTGTCTATTTCATTTTAGTATTTAGCCATTTGTTGTGTTGAAGTATAATTTTGCTGATCTTGGCAGATTTTAGGATAATCTAGACTGGCTTGTAACTCTAACAAGATATTTGTCGACATTTAAGGTGCAGAACATTTTTTTGGGGTGGGGTGTGCAGGGAAATCCTCAACACCATGGTGAGGAGTGACTAATCTTTGTGTCCCACCCAGCGAGGCATGAGCCAATCCACTCCAGCTCTTTCCTGTCAGATTTCAAGCTCTACTTTTTGTTGTTTGTCTATTTATTTTAGGGTTTTTATAGTTTGTATGATTATTTGTTTGCTATGAGGGGTTTTCAGAGCAATCCTGGTGGTCATTGCGAGGGAGGATGGGGGTCCCGAGGTGAAGCCAGGCTCAGACCAGAGAAAGCTCTCCTCCCTGGTCCTGAAGGATATTTATTGTTCTTCTGTTTCTGCAGACCACTCAGGGCTTCTTGTTGTCTTTTGATCATCCTCATTCTTTCTCACTGATTTACATGTATTATCACTACAATGTAATTTCCCCACTATACTCACAAGATCACCACTCTGCTCTTTAATTGCATTGTGTCATTATAGATGTAGACTATGGTAGAATGCATAGCATTCTATTGTCATAATATATTTAACAATTGCATTGTAAATCCACTTTAATCAGTAGAAATGCTTATTGCAATATCTTTACATACTTTACGTTTGTCCCCACTATATCATTCATGTAGATAAATATGAATACATTTTTTATTATTAATGTAATGTAAGTATTGCTTTATAAATGAGTGAACCTTGCCTTATATCAGACAGAGCATATAATATTTTTCTTTTTGGCATTTGTCTATTTCACTGTGCATAGGGACTCTAGTTGGGACAAATTATTGCAAATGATAAAATTTCACTTTTTCATTACTGAGTAGGTTTCTATGGAGCAAACGTGCTTTATTTTTTTCTCTATTCCTCTTTCAATGGGTATTTGGGTTTTTCCTTGTCAACAGTATTTCAGATTTTGCTATGGTATATATGGGATTCAATGTTACTTTCTCATATACAACTTTCATTTTCCCTGGCTATATCCCAGAAGTGGGAGAGATGGGTCTTATAGAGGGTATATTTTCAGATCTCTTAGCAGTTCACCATGCTGTCTTCTTTCATTGCTGTATTAGCATACATTCCCACCAATAAGGAAATGGGGTATCTTTCTCCTGATATTCAAACAGAAGGTGTTGTTCGTATGTCTTCAAATGCAGTCCAGTCTTGCTGTAGTTAACTAACAACTTAATGTGCTTTATTTGTGTTTCAATGAAAGTTTATGAGTCTGAGCATTGTTTTTCATGTTTACAAGCCTTTGGAATTTGTGTTGTTATAAAAGTTCATTTAATTTAAAAAAAATTAAGAAGAGCTGTGTGATTTGCTTCACTTCAGTTCTGGGAGCTCTTTGTAAATAGTGGATATTAGTTCCCTATCTAGTGTACTGATCAAAGATCAAAGATTTCCTCCTCTTCCACTGTTTCCTGTACTGTGTTGAAACTTCATAATTTGATGTGATGCCATTTTCCTATTCTGGCTTTAGCTTTCTGTGCTCTTGTTGACTTTTCTTAGAATATATAAGAAAGCCTATAAAGATATGTTTCTATGATTTCCTGTAATAGTCTGATAGTTCATCAGTACGGTAATATCTTGAGCATTTAGATGTGGTTTTATTTCATACAATGTGACTCGTGGCTCTAGTTTCATTTTTGAATGCTGCTATTGAATTCTCCAACAGCATTTGTGAGGAAACCAAACATTTTCCCTTGATTGTTTTCATGTCTCCTGTCAATAATTATTGATGTACGTGTTAGTGTTCATATGTGGGGTTTCGCTAGTGTCCTTAGTTTATGTAGTAGCACGAGACTCAATTAACAATGGCATGAACCATTTTCTCAGGTGTGAGATTATGGTTTCTCCAGCTTATTTTTGTTTCCTGGTTACTGCAGTTTCTTGTGTTTATAGATGATTTGTTCTATGATCTTTTCTATGTATAAGAACATGTTAGGAATTTTATTGGGTTCAATTGTAATATAATGTTTTGATTATATGGATGCATTGATGTTATTGATTTCAATCCATCTATCTCAGAACATGACTGATTATTCCATCTTTTAGTGTCATCTGTTTCTCAATACATATTTTTTTCTTAAATTTTTATTATAATGGTCTTTTGAATTATTGGTCTGGTGTATTCTAAATTATTAGAGTCTACTATGCTATTTTTAAGGTAACTGTATTTACAAATTTGTCAGAGAAAATCATTCAGCTATGGATGATAGATTATCCATTATAACACATTACTTTTCTATTCTGCTGCCCTGCAAAATACTCTGATCAATCCCCAAAATTTCTTGATTGTAAATTTTGGTTCTCCTGAGTAGAGACTCATCCTGTTGCAACAAAATACACTAACTAAAATTTAGCTTCAGTATTAGAACTATTATTAAATAGTAATTAATTTATTTCTATGTTTTTTTCTACAATTCTAACATTTTAAGAAACAATATTAATGAAAATGTACTTCTTTTTCCATTTCTACATTGTTTTGGATGAACTTCCACACTTCCGTATTTTTTACTCCAAAATGATGCTGTCAATGGTTAATTTGATTGATTTGCCTATGCTAGAGAAATCATAGATGCCGGGCATAAATCAGACCTGGTATTTGTGAATTATATATTCTGATGTAATCTTGGAATTTAGTAGTTAATGTTTGTTCAGGAGTATCATGACTATGTACCTCAGGAAAATTGTTCTCTAGTTGTCTTCCTTTGTATTGTGTTTAAGCCATTTTTTATTAGGATGCTTTCCTCCTAGCATGTGTTTGAAAGAATTGCCTCCCATCTATTAATTTTGAACAAGTCGTGCAGAATATTTGTAAGGTATTATTGAAGTATTGTATAGAATGCAGCAGTGAAGTTGTCTGCTCAAGGGCTTTAATTGATTGGAGGGATTTAATTAGTTGATAAATCACCATCCAGGATTTATCTCTGTTTATTTATTTATTTATTTTTAATTATTATTGTTTATTGTGTTTTTGACAATCTTTACATAATTAGAGTAAAAAGGTTCAAGACTGTAGGAAAGTGGCTGAGACTAGTATTTCCATATTGATTGTTTCCTTCAGGTATTTGAGGTAAAGGGGGCTTTAAGAGAGAAGCCCTACCCAGTTTCCAACCCACCCCAGTTCCCTGATGTGGAGCATGCTCTGAGATTCTTGTTCAAGTGGTTGTGATAGTTCATCAGTTATGAATCGCTGTCAATCTCGCCACTCCAAGCACGATGAGGTCCTTGAAGAGTCCACTAATTGACATAGTCCATCTAAGAGTCTCCATTTGCCCAGTATTCTGCTGCCAACATATAGCTGAGGTGGTTGATTGACTTGTTCTCTCTTCTGTCTTTTCATGGTTATGGTTCTGGGTCCAGCATTTCGATTGGAGAGATCTTCAAAGAAACATTGCCTGAGGTATTCCCAGTCCAGATTCTTTTAAGTAGTAGCAACTACAGGGCCTGGCACAGTCCATCACCCTGAGCAGCTGGTGGTTGCAATTGCTGAATTAGTTGTGTTTTCAGTCCCAACTTCCAAAGGAGCCAATGGGTATTGCAGTCCAGCCTGATTCTGCCCAGAACATACTCGGCACTCACATAGACCAGTGGGAGCTGCAGCCTAGTTGGAGCGACACACAATAACCGCCACCAGCTCTGCCCTCTACTCTGGTTTGTCAGTTTGTATAGCAGACTAGTCCAATCTGTCCCACATTCCATTCAGCTCTTACACATGTCAATGGGTATTAACTTTTAGTACCATTTAACCAGCTCCACTATGCAGTCCACACAGATGCTGTTGGGTGTCTCTCTGTGTAGCCACCCCAGCCCCTGTCCTGGTTTTTGTTCCCTCCCGAGGGAGTAGTAACCCAAGAGGGAGGTGCCCACTATTTCCCTCTAAGGCCATTTCCACTCCCAGATTATACACTTTCCAGGTGGTTGTGGTTTGAATTGACCTAATTAGCGCCCAGTACCAGATTCTACCAGCTAATGCTGTGGCTAAGCCCAAACAACCCTCACCCACTCTAATTTTGTACCAGTAAGAATAATCAGTGCAACCTGGCTTTCCCTGATCTAGTCTACATGAGGCCCACAGGTGTTGTAGCCCTGCTTAGTCTGGTCATCCACATTTCTAGCTCACACTCTCCAGTGGCAGTAGCTCTCCTGCAAGGGAACGCCTCCCCATATTTCCCCTGCTGGCTTTGTCCCCTCCCTTCCTGGTTTTTACACATGCTGGTTGGGCACTGCAGTCACATCCAGTACATGCAGACTCAATTTGACATTCCGTACTGTGCACTGGTTTTTGTCATGACCAAACCTGGCTCAACCCACACTGTTCTGGTGTTGAGACTTGCCAGTGGATGACATGAACTGATTCAGCCTGGTCTATCCCCTACCCATTCCAAATGTATGCCAGTGGGAAACTTCCAATGGCCTGTTCTAGGCTGTTTTCTGTCATGATTCTTGCGCTTATCTGCAGGGTCTGTGTCCTGCCAGAAGTGTTGCCCAGGCTCCTCTATCAGAACCTATCCCAATGCCAGATTTTGAGCATATCATGGGGACCATGAGCCAGCCTTACTCAGTTCACCTCATGTCCTCACAGGAACAGTGGCTTTTCTGATTGGCCTTCAACCCAAACTGGTTCTTGCTTTTGGTTGTTTCAGCCCAGCCACTGCTCGTCCATTCCCACATGTGGCTCAAACATGGCTCAGCATGGGTTGAAACCTAGCGTAGTCCGTCCCACATCTTCCCTGGTCCTCCAGAGCACAAGATGGTGTTGGAGTCTGCCCTGGCTTGGTGCACCCATTTCCAGTCCAACACTTGTGCCAAGGGAGATTACAATCATATCTTGATCAGAACACAGCCCCCATTCCAGCCCATGAGCTCCATGGAGAGAGCCTCAACCCAGTTAATGTGTTCCCTTAACCCCTCGCAATTGGGCCTGTTCCTAGCCATAGATCATGCATGTGCCAGTGGCTGCTCTGACTCAGCTTGGCTTAGCCCCTAACCTTTCTTGACCTCTGTTTTAGATGCTGTGGCTTAGCGTCCCTGGCTCACCAGTAGATGCAAGAGCCTAGCTTGGCATGACCTGTGCTCCATCCTGGTTTCTTGTTTTACTTGTGGGCTAAGGTTTGCTCAGTCCTGCCTGGTACACCCTGTTCCATTACTAATTCACAAATTAGCCAGCTGTTGGAGCTACTTTTCCCAGCTTGTCCGACCCCTGAGGACTGGACCACATATTCACCAGTGGAAGCTATGACTTGTTAGGGGAGTTTCCCTAGTTCCTCCACTTGATCCACTACCAGACCCAGTTCTCATACATGCATTGGGTTTTAGGCCAGTGCACAGCAAAATCTGGCCTTGCATTTGGCCATGTATGAGCTGGTGAATTTTGCAGCCTGGCCCATGCCACACCACATTCAGGATATACATACAGGTGCTGCTGCCTTCACCAGTCTAGACTGTTGTGGGTTCCTTTACCCGTGAGTAATGGCAAGCTCCTGGGTCACATCTAGCTTAGTTCATCACCATCCCAGCTCTCACGCTAACTAGTGGGGTTAGAATTTCCACAGTGTTTGGCCAGGATATTCCCCACAGAATCTACCCCCCAGATATGGTTCTTGAGTGCTAGTCAATGTCATGGCCCTGCATAATGTGACCCGTCTCCTAATCCATTATCATGTCAGGTAATAGGATATGACCTTGCTATACAATCCCCGAGCCTTAAATTTTGCATGAGCTGGTGTTCAGTGGTAAGCATTGTCATAGGAATCTTAAGGATTGATTCATATCCCGGAAGTACAGTGGGCTCAAATGGGAACTTCCTAAGCAGCAATTCAAAGAACCAAAACCCCGGAGCAGCCTCCGCTGCTTGGGCAGGCCTGGGGACAGCTCACCACATGCACAAGGTGGCTGGCGTGAGGGATGCAGGCATAAGATGCTCCAGCCTGAAACCCACATGCAGCTGGGAGGAAGTAGGAAGTTTAAAGCCCCAAGACCAAGATCACACCCCTCCCCAATCCCATACACCATTCAATGAGGGCGGTGGGTGGGCCCCAGACCTTGGGCCCGTTTAGCTCTGGAGACCTCCCCTCTTGGTGTACTTGCCTCGAAGGGAGCAGCCCCTGGAACTCAGGTAGGCCTGGGAACAGCTCACCACGTGCACGTGGTAGCTGGTGTCTGGGATCAGGGCATGAGAGCCCCTGTCCTGAGACCCACCAGCAGCCTGGAGGCTGCTGGAAGTTTAAACCACCAGGCCCAAGGTTGCGCTGTCCCCAATTCATTCACTGTCCAATGAGGGCAGTGGGTGAGCCTCGGACCTGCCCACTCAAGGAGACTTCCCCCCTCAGTGTATTCACCCCAAAGGAAGCAGCCTCTAGAGCCCAGGCAGGCCTTGGCACAGCTCACCTGGTGCACGTGGTAGATGGCGTCTGGGATCCAGGCATGAGATGCTACAGCCTGATATCCCTCAGAAGCCAGAAGGCTGCCAGAAGTTTAAACCCCCGAGCCCAAGGTTGCGCCCCCCCCCGCAATCCCATTCACCAGTCAATGAGGGTGGTGGGTGGGTACTGGACCCCAGGCCTGCCTAGCTACAGAGACCTCTCCCTCAGTGTGTTTACCATGAATGCAGCAGCCCTCGGAGCCCAGGCAGGCCCCAGGGACAGCTCACAAGGTGCACGTGGTGGCTGGCATCTGAGATCAGGGCATGAGACACCCCAGCCTGAAACCCTCCCCCCCCATATCTCTGTTTATTAATTACCTCATGATTCAGTTTTGTTAGATTAAGTGGGTCCATAAATTCATCCACTTCATCCAAATATTCTGAGTTGTCAAACTGGTCCTAATTATACTAAGTATGGCTGGGATAGTTAATGCATTTCATTTGTTGATCACTCATTCTATTTTTGAATGTCTCTGACCTCCACTGCTGATGCTCTGGTTGATAATCTTAGTTGAGCTATTAGAAAGCTAAAGCTTCACACTGTTGTCTCTGTTGTTTCCTGAGCTTACACATCTCCATGTGCCTGTTTGACGTAATGCTTATATTTATTTAAGGATATCACTTATCTTCTTCATTTTAGCCAGTGCTTTGTTTGTCTTTTTAAAGATATCCTCTCCCTATAACAACATCTTCGCCACCCTACCTTCACTTTCACCAGAAAATATATTAATTAGGAATGCAAGAAAGAGAATCAATGCAAATTTATGTTATAAATGGAATTGCCCAAATGCCATTCCTTAAGAAGATTATTTCCATCAATTGAGGAACACAAAACTTTACCTCAGGACACAGCATTACTGTAGGATAAATCATATGCTAATCCAAAATGCCAGCTTTAACAATTTCAGAAAATTTAAATAGTACAAGTTTTCTTCTCTGAAAAAATGCATAATTTTTTTTTCAAATCAATGGTTTGAAAAAAAATTGTGAGGCATGCACCCCTTCCCAAGTACATGAGTAAGATTAGCTCTTATCAGAAACAAACATTGGCAGGAAATAATAAGCCCATAGGCTTCACAAAGAAGGCATCAGAATGATCATTTACCTAGATTTTGGTTTTTGATAGCCTTATATATAATATACAGCATAGGCCAAACAAAATTGGCACAAAGCATTAAGAAAAGCAAGATTATAAAACTAATTAGCTGTATGCACATACCATAGTTTTTGATACAATACAAACTCTCATCATGATCAAACATTGTGTAAATTGATTTTGAGTGAAAAATTGCTAAACAAAACAAGGCAAGCACAATATAAAAATGACATATATGGTACATCTAGGAATGGGTAAATGGAAGAATTTTCCATAAAGCTCATTAAAACAAGATTTGTGCATAGAAATAAGTCAAGAAATACATGAAAAGAATATTACTTAGAAAGAAGAAGTCAAGTTATCTGAGTGAAATGTGTCTTTGTATAGGGACCAAAAGA
The DNA here is from genome assembly GCF_030435755.1 of Ochotona princeps. Lineage (NCBI taxonomy): Eukaryota > Metazoa > Chordata > Mammalia > Lagomorpha > Ochotonidae > Ochotona > Ochotona princeps. Next base: position 3,750,491 of record NC_080866.1, on the reverse strand, counting down.
TTCTTATACATTGGAGTATCATAAACAAAGTGTATCCCACAGGGTTTCTCACCATCATATGCAAGCAACAGACATTTTGCTTAAAAATCCTTAAGTAACAGAGAAGATATTATGTGCAGTTTCATTTAAATCAGTAGACTATATTAGATACCTGAGATCAAATTTAGCAAAGGATATGAAGAATAGCCATGAAGAAACTGCTTTTAAAATAAAGATATCATCATTGCCTGGGTCATTCCTGAGTTCACTTTCTCTACCACTACTGAGATTTCTCCTGCCACCACTGGTTATTATGCTGGGGCCACCAGCAGGTTCGTGATGTCTTCCATGCAGCTGTAGCCCATGCGTTTCAGCTCCCTACTTCTTCTCAAAGGTGTTCCCGTCTCAGGGATTGGGTTCTGGGAGGCCCTGCTTGGCTATCTGTGGAAACATAAGTCAGAGACAAACCCCAAAATAACATCAACCACAATGCAAAGGGGAGAGATATCAGAAAAAGTAAAAATTTGGATAAAAGAACCAGTACTTTTCCCAAAAATGACCAAAACAAATCTCAATCTCCGAGTTTTGTGATGAAGACATTGAGGAGATGCCAGATAAGGATTTTTTTAATTCATAAAATTCATCAGAGAGTGAGAGACAGAAGCACTGGGAAGAGCTGAAGTAATTAAAAAATCACATCATCACAGAAATGAATTAAGTCAAAAATTAAATCCTTCACTTAGAACACAAACTTGAGAGCTTAGCCAACAGAATGAATACAGCAGAAGACAGAATCTCAGAAATGGAAGACTGTCAAAATGAAAAAAATGCAGCTCACCAAACAGCTGGAGAAAAACCTGAACAAAGCCCACAAGACCATACAGAAAGGAAATGAAAACCTAAAAATTTCAATATCAAAATTATTGGCCTTCCCAAAAGAGTGGAAAGAGAGACAGGTTTGCAGCAGGTGCCCAAAAATAATACAGGAGAATTTCCAAAATACTGGGAGCATAAATCCAGTCCAAATCTAGAAAGGACAGAGAACCCCCAACAAATCCAACCCAAAGAGATCTTCACCCAGACATGTTGTGCTCAAGCTCCTCTCCAAGCAATACAAGGAAAGAATTCTGAGACTAGTATGAAGAAAAGACGAGATTACATTTAGTGGAATCCTGAACAGAATCATCATCGACCTCTCAGAAGAAACCATCCAAGCATGGAGAGAATGGAGTAAAACCTTTCAAATCCTGAAACAGAACAACTGTAAACCAAGAATAATGTACCAGCGAAGGTCTCATTTGTAATCAAGAATGAGATTAAATACTTTCATAGCAAATAGAAACTAGAAACATATGCCACCACACAAGCATCAATAGAAAGTCTCTTTAGAAGTGTGCTAAGCCCAGAAAGAAAGGATGTAAGCCATAATCAAAGATGGCAAATTGGAGGACCTCGTCACTAAAGCTCACACAAGGAAACAAAATTAAACAGAGGTACCAACACATGCAAAAACACACTCACGCATATATGATAGGTCAAAATCTCAGCCTCTCAATATTAGCTCTAAACACAAATGGCCTAAACGCATCAATCAAAAGACATAGATTAACAGAATGGATCAACAACAGGACCCAATTATCTGTTGCCTACAACATATATCTAACCAATAAATATGAGAAGCTGAAATTAAAGGGATGAGAAAAGATATTTCATAGCAATGGACAAGAAAATAGGCTGTTGTAGCTGTTCTAATATCAGATGATATAGACTTCAATGTGACAAATATTAAAAGATACAGAGAAGGACATTTTATATTGTTGAAGGGAACCATCCTTCAGGAAGTGATTATCATTATAAACATCTATGTACCAAAAAACAAGTGCACCCAACTACGGGAAGCAATTACTAACAGATGTAAGGGGAGACATAGATGCAAATACAATTATCCTAGAAGACCTCAACACCCCTTTAACATCAATAAACAGAACAACAAGACAGAAACTCAACAAAGAAGCAATAGAACTAACACATACAATAGTAAAAAAGTTCTTAGTACACATTTACAGAAGAATCATATCAATCTCAGTGTTGGTATTTTACAAAAAAAACCAGTACAGGACACTAGAGAATGAAGTTATATATTCCAGACTCAAAAGTGAAAAAAAATGTTCAGTCCAGAATAAATTAATCTGCAATGCTTTCCTTTGATTTTGAAAATTAAATTTTTCCACAGTAAAGGAAAATCCAAGAAGTCACCTATTCTAAACCTTCTAAACCTTCCCTACAAATAATATTAAAGATGTTCTCATGACAGAGGAAAGACATATAAAATGCCAATCCAAATGGAAATATGGAGAACATTCCACTAAAATCTAACAGAAGACTGAATCAAAGAAATACCCATTGCTAAAATGGTAGAACCAAATTACCACCTATTAAAATTAGCATTGAATGTAAATGTCTTAAAATCATCAAACAAATGCCATAGATCACAAGACTGAATCAAAAGACCGAAACTCAGCTATCTACTGTTGGCAGAAGATATATATTGTGAACAAAGATAAGAGAAAACTGAAAGTGAAAGGAAGAAAAAGGATATTAAAAGCAAATGATAAGGAAAATTATCAGGGTGAAAGGAAAAGTGCCTACACGTACCCATTGTTATATCAGATGGTATAAACTTAGATGCGAAAATGTTAATAGGGATGAAGAAAGACACAATATAATAATCAAAGAATCCTACTTCTCTGTTTGATTTGACCAGCATCAGAGACAGAGCAGCAGGTCCCAAATGGACACTGTGGGAACTGGGTGGATTTCACATTCCAGGCCACACCCCTAGCGGTTAATCAGGTGCCATTTTGTTTAAGCAGAAGAAGGCAAGGGAAAGGAATGAGCATACGCTGAGCTGTGAACAAATACATTTTTTGACTCTGTGAACTGCAGCAACATGACATGCTACAGGTTCCACCCAAGACAGGTTCAGATAGCCCTCAGACCAGACAACCAGCACATCCAGAACTTTCTTAGTGGCACAACAGGCACCATTATGTGGCAAAAGTTTTAGGACTGCAGCGACAACAGTGAGCTGTGCATCTACTGAGCTCACTGGAACTCACTGAGATCAGTGCAGGAAAATAATACCAACTATGGCATTGTACTGATTAAAATAGGTCCATGTGGCACTCATACCTAACAATCAAGTTTCCTGCAAGATTACCAGCACCCACAACATAGCTATATAGGACTCCTGGTATCTGCCTAATCTTGGGATCTGGTCCAATTGGAAATAGGAGAAAGATTGTACTGACAATGGTGCAGACCCAGAACAGTGTCACAGGAGGTGCTGAGTGGTGAGTCAGAAACTGAGGCTATGGAGATCATGGTGGAAATCTAATATAAGAATCCAGACCTGGAACTGGCTAGAGGGAGAGGCACAATTGGCTGCAAAAAAAGAAACATTCAACAATTGCAATAAATAAAATATAATTGTAGATCTTTGGGTGACTCAGCTTAGAAACGTGCCCCAAGGAAATGGTTGTGATAACCAGAATTTCAATGAGCAAGAACAAGAGACAGAGGCAAAATGAATGTCATTCAAGGCTCCCCTGCAAAGGAGCAAAACCCTATGTCAAGCTTCAAATTAACTGAGGAAGACATTAATAAAGAGGGAGATACAGAAGTTAAAACACTGGTTATATAGATTCTTATCAACAGTGAGAAGCACACAAAGCAGACATTCAAGGAATTTAGGGAATATGTCACACTGGAAATCAATCAAATAAAAGCTGATACTTCAGAAATAAATGGTACAGTGGAGCAAATCAAAAGTACTTCCCACTGCATCTTGATTTGCTCCACTGAATACAACGAAGGAGGCAGAATAAAGAATCTCAAAATTAGAAGATATTTCCTGTCATCAGTGAGAAATAAACAAGCTGGAAGTAGAGCTGGCTCAGGCCAAAAATTGTACTCACAATTTGAAAGACACTATTTAAAGGCTAAATATAAGGGTTATAGGAATCACAGGAAGTGCAGAAAGAGAAACTGGATTTAGAAATGTATTTAATGAAATAATAAGGGAAGTTTTCCCCAATCTGGAGAAAAAATTGGGAAACAACATCCAGGAGGTTCATAGAACTCCCAATAGGATTTATCAAAAGAGATCTTCACCATGATACATGATATTCAAGATCTCTTCAACCAAACAAGGAAAATATCCTTAATTGTCCATATGAAAAAAATCAATTGACATATAAAGAAATGCCAATTAAACTCACAGGACACATCTTACATGAAACTCTACAGGCCTGAAGAAAATTGAGTGACATATTCCAGATTCTAAAAAATCAAAAATAAAAGCAAAAATAAAGAAAAAGAAACAGTTGGGCCAGGAGAATGTACGCAGCACAGCTTTCTTCAGCCTGAAAATAAGATAAAATGTTTCCACAATAAAGTTAAAAAAAATTGCCACTTTCAAACCTTTCCTGCAAATTATGTTTAAAGATATTCTCTTGACTGAGAAGAGCAATAGCACCCATCAAACCAAAGGCCAATGCAAAGAACAACAGAAGGCTAATTGAATGAACAACCCACTGCTAAAATTATAGGACCAAATTACCACCCATACATTTAACCCTGAATGTAAACCCATCAATCAAAAGTCATTGATTAGAAAACTGGATTTAAAAAAAAAAAAACATTTATTTGTTGCCTACAAAAAACACATTTCACCAACAAAAATCAGTGGAAACTATGTCTTTTAGACTTCGATTTGGTGTTGTTAATTTCGTCTCTTCAAAACACTTTCTTTTGATTAAGTTCTTCAGTGACTAATACAGTAGCATCATTTTCTTCAAGAAGGACAATGATTTTCCTTTTTCATTTCTTCAGCAACACCAAAACAAGACACTTCATTAGTATCCAAAGCCGCCATCATAAGGAAAAGAAAGAAAATGTACTAATTATGCATAGAAGAGTTCTTATAAAAAAATCAAAGAATATAACCATATCAGGTGGATGCTGAGGATTAATTGACATTGCCAGAGATGTAGCAGTTGTGTGGAACATTGTGGCCTGGGGAACTGTCAATTGTCCAGTAGAATTTGAGAAAAATGACCCATGTTGGTTGGGAAATGAATAAACATATCTTGGTGGGTAGGTAGGATCTTCCCCACAGGTTTAAAATTATTATTCTGTAAAAGAGATAAATTTGGATATTGAAGATTGTAATGATTGTTGTCATAACATTGAGAATGTGGACATTTGCTTGCGTGTATGTGCTGCTCTAATGCCTGTGGAAAGTGCTTATTTGACTGAAACCAGCATGTGGATCTGTGGCAAACTGTCTTGATGATTCAGTTAAGAAAATTATTGATGGCGTAAAGAAGTCATTTCTCACTTGCTCATTTAAGTTATCAATGCTGTAGAAGGCAAAGGATTTCATAGAATAATTTCAATCTGTTGAATATAAGCATGTTTTTGTTAGCTTCACCTGATAAAGCAATAGTATGAGGCTCCACATTATCTTACCCTGGTCAGAATACTTCTTTAAATATATATATAATATATATATATAATATATATAATATAATATATAATATATATTATAATATACATAATATATTCTAATATATTATATATATATATAAATTATTTTGCATTATGTGACAGTTTCATAGCTCTGGAAATCCCCCCAGCCCTCCCCACACCTCTCCCTCCTGGTGGATTCCTCCACCTTGATGCAGTATTACAGTTCAAATTCAATCAAGAGAGAAACAGGCCAGGAGGCGCGAAACTGTAGGGAGAAGAGCGAGAAGGTCACTGGAGTTCACTAAAGCAAGAAGATCTACACAGCGCGAAGGAACAGCCGCAAAAAGTAGGAAAGAAAATACAGCACGCCGCGAGAAACCTGGTGAGTCACGATCCCAGGCAGGGGGAAGGCGGCAGAGGCTCAACCGCCCCAGGGAAAACAGAGGCGGCTGGAAGGATAGGCGCCCACACCGACAGGGGCACCAGTCCCCTGGAAGGCAGGAGCCCCCAGAGGAGGCTACTGGACTGATCATTGGGTGCATTATCCCTGCAGAAGTGGAGGAAAAGCTGGGGAGATTTCCCAGAGGCTTGCCTACCCGCTGCTCAGCGGCTCTGGGAGAGTGCAGAGGGAACAGGAGCAGCACTGTGGGACTGGGGCTCAGAGACCCCCATATCGGCTCCGAGCTGTGGACTGGCTGCGGGAGAGTCAGTGGATCCTGTTGCTGGACTCGCCCTGAGCCCCAGAGGCTGGGCAACGCTCGACAGGGCCTCACGTCCTGGGCAGAGGAGCAGACAAGTGGGGGCACGTCTCACCTAAAGGGCTCTGTGCCTCTCAGAGATCCGCTTCCATCCTTGAGAGGGTGCAGCTGAGGAAGTGGCTTCTTCAGGGCGGAGTCCCCAGCTGGGCTCAGCTAGAGAGGCCAGACCGTAGCGGGCTCAGCTGAACTGGCCGGACAGGTTTTCCCAGCAGGAGCCCGCTCGGAAAGACCTGCCTGTGGTGTTGCAGCCCTCGGCGGAGCAGCGCTTCCGAGTTTGGCACTGGGGCCGCGGAGATCTCCAGCCCAGCACAGGCCGGGGTTGGGGATTTTAGGCTCCGAGCAGCAGGAGCCCTTGCTGTGCTAACCTCAAGCCCTGAAGGAGAGTCTCGGCTCAGCACTGAGGCAGAGACCCCCGCTGTATTAGCCTTGTGACCCAAAGTCCAGGCGCGGCTCGGCAGAGTGAATCTGTAGGGAACTGCCTTTGAGAGGGAGCCACAGGGGAAGGGGCCTGGCACTAGGGCTGGCCCACAAAGCCTCCTGACCCAACTCGGGGCTGTGATCTACAGACCCTGAAAGCAGCTGGTGACTCAGGCAGTAAGCCCTGCTGGGCTCAGCCGGAGACCCCAAACCAGAGCCGGCTCAGCTGAATCACCGCTAAAATCTCAAAACAACAAGAAGTGAAAACACAATGAGGAGAAGTATCAGAAAAAGCAATGACCCAGAGGAAAGATCAAGCACTCCCTCCCAATACAACCAAAAACTAATCCCAATATCTGAGATGCAAGATGAAGACATAGAAGAACTATCAGATAAGGACTTTAAGAAGCTAATGATGAAATTCGTCAGAGAGAGTGAAAAGCGCTGGGAAGAGTCTAAGGCATTCGAAAACCATATCACTGCAGAAATAAATCAAGTCAAAAAGGGAATCCTTGATATAGAGAACAAAATTGAAAGCCTAACCAACAGAATGAACACAGCAGAAGACAGAATATCAGAATTGGAAGACAATCAGAATGAAAGGCAGCAGCTCATCAAACAGTTGGAGACAAATCTAGAGAAAGCCAATAGGTCCATACAGGAAATGAAAGACAACCTCAAAAAATCAAATATTAGAATAATAGGCCTTCCCGAAGGAGTGGAAAAGGAGACAGGCTTGCAACGAGTGCTCAATGAGATAATACAGGAGAACTTCCAGAATACTGGAAATATAAATCTAGCACAAATCCAGGAAGGACAAAGAACCCCCAGTAGATACGACCCAAACAAATCGTCTCCCAGACATGTGGTCCTCAAGCTACCTTCAAGTGAATACAAGGAAACCATTCTAAGACAAGTAAGAAAAAAGGATAAGATTACTTTCAGGGGAAGGGAAATCAGGATCACAGCCGACCTATCAGAAGAAACGCTCCAAGCAAGGAAAGAAGGGGGTAAAACCTATCAAATCCTGAAACAAAACAACTGCCAACCAAGAATAATGTACCCAGCAAAGCTCTCATTTATATTTGAGAATGAAATCAAATACTTCAACAGTAAAGAGAAACTCGAAGAATACATCAACACGAAACCAGCTCTGGAAAATCTCCTCAGGAAGGTGCTAAACCCAGAAAGAAAAAATACAAACCAAAATCAAAGATGGCAAATGGGAAGACCTCCCCACTAAAATCCATACAAGAAAAGTCAACCAATCAAAAACTCTAATAGTCGCAAATACACACTTGCACACTTACACTCATGGCAGCCCAAAACCAATTCCTCTCAATATTATCTCTAAACACAAATGGCTTAAACTCACCAATCAAAAGGCATAGATTAATGGAATGGATCATCAAACAGCACCCAACTATATGTTGCCTACAAGAGACACATCTAACCAGAAAATCCTGTAAGAAATTTAAAGTGAAAGGATGGAAAAAGACATTTCATGCCAATGGACGAGAAAAAAAGGCTGGTGTAGCTGTTCTAATCTCAGATGACCTAGACTTCAAGCTGACAGACATCAAAAAGGACAGAGAAGGACATTATATATTGGTGAAGGGACTGATCCATCAAGAAGTAATTACAATCGTGAACATATATGCACCTAATTCCAATGCGCCTAGCTTCGTGAAGCAACTACTTACAGACTTAAGGGAGACATAGATACACACACAGTAATAGTGGGCGATCTTAACACCCCGCTAACAACTATAGACAGATCAACAAAACAAAAACTCAACAAAGAAACAACAGAGCTCGTACAAACATTAGAACAACTAGACTTGGTAGACATTTATAGAATTTTTTATCCTAAGACCACAGATTATACATTTTTTTCAGCAGTACATGGCACCTTCTCCAGGATCGACCACATGATAGGACACAAAGCAAATCTAAATAACTTCAAAAAGATAGAAATCATACCATGTACCCTCTCAGACCACCACGGAATGAAACTGGAAATCAGCAATTCAAAATGCCCAAGGAAATATAGAAACTCTTGGAGGTTGAACAATATGCTATTGAACGAACAATGGGTCAGGGAAGAAATCAAAGATGAGATCAAAAAATTTATGGAAACCAATGAAAACTCTGATACAACATTCCAAAACTTGTGGGACACTGCCAAAGCAGTGCTATGGGGTAAACTCATCGCAATTGGAGCTCATGTCAAGGCCCAAGAGAGGCGCCAAATACAGGAACTAACCACACACCTCCAGGAATTGGAAAAGCAGCAGCAGATGAGCCCCACACACAACAGGAAACAAGAAATCATCAAAACAAGGGAGGAAATCAACCAGATAGAAATAAAAAAAACCATATACAAAATCAACAAATCAAAAAGCTGGTTTTTTGAAAAGATAAACAAAATAGACACCCCGCTGGCCCGACTGACAAAGAAAAAACAAGAGAAAGCAAGAATTAACAGCATCAAAGATGAAAAAGGCAACATAACAACAGACATTACAACCATTAAGAACATAATCAGAAATTACTACAAAGCATTGTACTCCAACAAATCAGGAGACCACCAAGAAATGGAAAAGTTCTTAGACTCACACAACCTGCCAAAACTTAGCCCAGAGGCAACAATCAACCTGAACAAACCCATAACTGAAGCAGAGATTGAATCAGTGATTAAAGACCTCCCAACAAAGAAAAGCCCAGGCCCAGACGGCTTCACTCCAGAATTCTACAAAACATTCCGAACAGAACTAACCCCAATCCTCTACAAACTCTTCAAAACTATAGAAAAGGAAGCAACCCTTCCAAACTCATTCTATGAAGCCAACATTACCTTAATCCCAAAACTGGGCAGAGATCCTACAGAGAAAGAAAACTACAGACCTATCTCTTTGATGAACATTGATGCTAAGATTCTCAACAAAATCCTAGCCAACAGAATTCAAAAACACATCAGACAGATCATTCATCCAGATCAAGTAGGATTCATCCCTGGAATGCAGGGATGGTTCAACATTCGGAAATCCATAAATGTGATACACCACATCCAAAAACTGAAAAACAAGAATCACATGATAGTATCAATAGATGCAGAAAAAGCTTTCGACAAAATCCAGCACAACTTCCTGCTAAAGACCCTAACCAAGGTAGGCATAGATGGAAAAATCCACAACATAATCAAAGCAATATATGCAAAACCCAATGCCAGCATCATACTGAATGGAGAAAAACTGGAGCCCTTCCCACTGAGATCTGGAACAAGATAGGGATGTCCGCTTTCTCCGCTGCTATTCAACATAGTTCTAGAGGTACTCGCTGAGGCCATAAGACAAGAAAAAGAAATCAAAGGAATCCAAATGGGAAATGAAGAAGTCAAGCTTTCACTATACGCAGATGACATGATTCTTTATATGGAAGAGCCAAAAGGCTCAACACAGAGACTACTAGAACTTATACGAGAGTTCGGTAGAGTGGCAGGGTACAAAATTAATGAACAAAAATCAACAGCCATAGTGTATGCTAACAGCCCCAAGTTGGAAAAAGATCTAACCAGCAAGATACCATTCAAAGTAACAAAGGAAAGCATGAAGTATCTGGGAATTAACCTAACCAAAAATGTTGGAGACCTATTTGAGGAAAACTACAAACTACTTAAAAAAGAAATTGAACAAGATCTAGAAAGATGGAGTAACATCCCATGCTCCTGGATAGGTAAAATCAATATCATTAAAATGTCTATACTGCCAAAGGCAATATATACATTCAACGCAATCCCAATCAAATTGCCCAAAACATTCTTCACAGATCTGGAAACAATGATTCAAAGGTTCATCTGGAAACACAAAAAACCACGAATAGCTAGAACCATTCTCAAGAACAGGAAGTTAGCAGGGGGAATCACAGTCCCAGACCTCTGGACATACTATAGGGCAGTGGTTATCAAAACAGCCTGGTACTGGCAAAAAAACAGAGAAGAAGATCAATGGAGCAGAATAGAAACACCAGATGGGAACCCACACAAATACAGCCAAATAATCTTTGACAAAAAGACAAACGACAACCCAGGCAAATGGGAAGGTCTGTTCAATAAATGCTGTTGGGACAACTGGTTGATAGCCTGCAGAAACAAAAAGATAGACCCACATCTCTCACCATATACTAAGATCAAATCCAAATGGATAAAAGATTTAAACCTACATCCAGAAACCTTCAAACTTTTGGAAGAAAATGTTGGAAACACACTGCAACACTTAGGGGTAGGACCTCACTTCCTAAAAAAGACTCCAAATGCAGTAGAAATCAAGACCAAAATAAACAAGTGGGACCTCATCAAACTAAGAAGCTTCTGTACAGCTAGAGAAACAATCAACAAAGTAAAAAGGCAACCCACAGAATGGGAGAAGATATTCGCACACGACTTAGGTGATAGAGGGCTAATCTCCAGAATATACAAAGAGCTACAAAACAACCAAAATGTCAAAACAAACAAGCCACTCAAGAAATGGGCACGGGAAATGGGCAAACACTTCACAAAGGAACAAACCCAAATGGCAAATAAACATATGAAAAAATGCTCAAGTTCCCTGGCAATAAGGGAAATCCAAATTAAAACATCAATGAGGTACCACCTAACGCCAGTAAGACTGGCCCACATGAATAAAAGCACCAACAACACTTGTTGGCAAGGTTGCGGGGAAAAGGGAACCCTACTCCACTGCTGGTGGGGCTGCAGGCTGGTACAGCCTCTATGGAAATCAGTATGGAGAACATTCAAACAACTCAAATACAACATACCGTATGACCCAGCAATAGCACTCCTAGGAATATATCCAGAACACTTGTTTTATGAGAAACCAACATGCACTCCTATGTTCATAGCAGCACAATCAGTAATTGCAAAAACATGGAAGCAGCCAAAATGCCCATCAACAGAGGATTGGATAAGAAAGCTATGGTTCATCTACTCCATGGAATACTACTCAGCTATTAAAAAAAACAAAATGCAGTTCTTTGTGGCCAAATGGGCCAAACTGGAAACCATAATGCTAAGGGAAATGAGCCAATCCCAAAAGGTTAAATACCACATGTTTGCCTTAATTTGATATGATGTTATGTATAACAAGTTATGTTATGAATGTTATATGTTGTGTATAAACCAAAATTGAAATGTCAATGAGGTGGTCACAGAAGGTGGATAAGAAATCGCATTTACTTTTACCATATTGGTTACTCATTACTATGTCAATTAATTCCATAATGATGTAAATTTTTGCTGATGGTATGTTGGAGCTTTTAATTGATCGGGATGATACTCTGCTGGCTCTGTCTTCAGACCAGAGAGGGTATACCTAAGAAGCCGTTGAACTTGACTGGACAATAAGATGCTGGACTCTATGTTTGGTATATGCTTGCAATGGGGGAATCTCAACTGAACTTGAACTGTGGTTATGCAACAAGGTGGGGGAATCCACCATGGTGGGAGGGTTTGGGGAGGGGTGGGGAGAATCCCAGTACCTATGAAACTGTGTCACATAATACAATGTAATTAATGAATTTAAAATAAAATTAAAAAAAAAAATTAAAAAAAAAAAAAAAAAAAACAAATTCAATCAAGATTCTTTCCTTGCAAACATATACCAAGCATAGAGTCCAGCTACTTATTGTCCAGATGGGTTGAACAGTTTCTTGGGGAGACCATCTCTGGTCTGAAGTTAGAGCTGGTAGAATATCATCCCAGTCAATTAAAAGTCCCAATATAACATCAACAGCAATTTGCAACATTATGGAATTGACATGCTTTTGAGTTACCAGTATGATAAAAGCAAAAAAAAAAAGCAAGTTCTTAACCACAACCCTGATTAGCTCATTGACATTTCAATTTTAGTTTATATACAGGACCAGCTGCTATATACCTTAAAATGGCTATAAGGTACCGTTCAGCTGTCTCGTGTCTATTTCATTTTAGTATTTAGCCATTTGTTGTGTTGAAGTATAATTTTGCTGATCTTGGCAGATTTTAGGATAATCTAGACTGGCTTGTAACTCTAACAAGATATTTGTCGACATTTAAGGTGCAGAACATTTTTTTGGGGTGGGGTGTGCAGGGAAATCCTCAACACCATGGTGAGGAGTGACTAATCTTTGTGTCCCACCCAGCGAGGCATGAGCCAATCCACGCCAGCTCTTTCCTGTCAGATTTCAAGTTCTACTTTTTGTTGTTTGTCTATTTATTTTAGGGTTTTTTTTAGTTTGTATGATTGCTTGTTTGCTATGAGGGGTTTTCAGAGCAATCCTGAAGGTCATTGTGAGGGAGGGTGGGGGTCCAGAGGTGGAGCCAGGCTTGGACCAGAGAAATCTCTCCTCCCTGGTCCCGAAGGATGTTTAATGTTCTGTTTGTGCGGACCTCTCAGGGCTTCTGGTTGTCTTCCCGATGACGTTAGTTTCTGCGCGGTAGTGCTTGGACTTCTTCCATTACCTGCGGAAGCTCCGGTTGGGGATGGGTGACCTCAGAGCACTCGGCCTCCAAGGACATCCAATCCATGTGGCCTCCTTGGCAGTTGGGATATAGTCCTTGTGCTCGTATTAATAGTTTGTGGTGAAGGTCTGGGAGTCTTCATGGTTGGGATCCAAGCTTCCTCTTTACCATCTGCTCCACTCTGGATTGCCCCCCTGCTCCACGCACATGACCTCCTGTTAAGAGGTTGTCAGGATCGCACCCGATTCCCCCCCCCATGCATTGGTATAGTAGTTTTACTATTGTTTAGTGCACTTTGAATCTGCTGTCTGTGAATTACCAGATTTGATCTTGATAGGCTATATTCTACTTTTTTTCTCACTCTTTTTATGGTCCTGAAAGATTTCTCTGCACTCCCTCCCCATTACGGATTAACATAGCGTATTGAGGGTACAAAAGGTTTTACAGTATTCGATGTAGATCTTAAGTATTCTGACATTAATTGTTGGTTTATAGATTATATCTCATTATCTTATTGCATTGTATAGAGGTTGTGAGAGACTGCACTAATATTACAATATACAGGTACTATCTTCCAAGTTGTCATCTTTTCATTTCAGATTAAGGGAAAAAGCGGTATTTACCTTTTGGGATTGGTTCATTTCTCTTAGCATGATAGATTTCAGTCGGGCCCATTTGTCCACAAAGAACTGCATTTCATTTTTTTTAATAGCTGAGTAGTATTCCATAGAGTAGATGAACCATAGCTTTCTTATCCAGTCTTCTATTGATGGGCATTTTGGCTGCGTCCAGGTTTTTGTGATTGTAGATTGTGCTGCTATGAACATAGGCGTGCATGTTGGTTTCTTGTGTAGGAGATGTTTTGGATATATCCCTAGGAGTGCTATTGCTGGATCATATGGTATGTTGATTTTCAGTTGTTTGAGTATTCTCCAAACTGATTCCCATTGAGGCTGTACAAGTCTGCAGTCCCACCAGTAGTGGAGAAGGGTTCCCTTTTCCCCACAACCTCGCCAGCAAGTGTTGGTGGTATTATGTATGTGTGCCATCCTTACTGGAGTTAGATGGTACCTCATTGTTATCTTCATTTGGATTTCCTTTACTGCTTGGGAACTTGAGCATTTTTTCATATGCTTGTTTGCCATTTGAGTTTGTTCTTTTGTGGAATGTCTGCCCATTTCCCATACCCATTTCTTGAGCAGTTTGTTTGTTCTGGTGTTGTGGTTTCTCTGGAGATCTTTGTATATTCTGGAGATCAGCCCTCTATCACCTATGTAGTGTGCAAGGATCTTCTCCCATTCTATAGGTGTGATTCCCTCTGTTAAGTTCCTATTCTTCAGAGTGGTTCTGGCTATTCGTGGTTTTTTGTGCTTCCAGATGAATCTGTGTATCATTTTTTCCAGTTCGGTGAACAATGCCATGGGTAATTTGATTGGGATTGCATTGAATGTATATATTGCTTTTGGTAGTATAGACATTTTGATGATATTAATTTTGCCTATCCATGAGTATGGGATGTTGTTCCATCTTTTGAGGTCTCGTTCTTTTTGTTTTTTGCGTGTCTTGTAATTTTCTTCATAAAGGTCTTCTACGCTTTTGATTAAATTTATTCCCAGATATTTCATGCTTTTCTCTGTTATTTTGAATGGTAGCTTGTTGGTTAGATCTTCTTCCATCTTGTGGGCATTTGCATACACTATGGCTGTTGATTTTTGTTCATTTATCTTGTATCCTGCCACTCTGCCAAATTCTTGTATGAGTTCTAGGAGTCTTTGTATTGAGTCTCTTGTCTCTTCTATGTAAAGAATCATGTTGTCTGCAAATAGTGAAAGCTTGAGTTCTTCATTTGCAATTTGGATTCCTTTGATTTCTTTGTCTTGTCTTATGGCTTCAGCGAGTACCTCTAGGACTATATTGAACAGCAGCGGAGAAAGCGGACATCCTTGTCTCGTTCCAGATCTCAGTGGGAATGGTTCTAGTTTTTCTCCATTCAGTATGATGCTGGCATTGGGTTTTTCATATATTGCTTTGATTGTATTGTGGATTGTTCATTCTATCCCCTCCCTGGTTAGGGTTTTTAACATGACGTGGGGTTTAATTTTGTTGAAGGCTTTTTCTGCATCTATTGATACTATTATATGGTTTTTGTTTTTCAGTTTTTGGATGTGATGTATCACATTTATGGATTTCCTTATGTTGAACAATCAGTGCATTCCCTGGATGAAACCTACTTGGTCTGGATGGATGATTTGTCTGATTTTTTTTGTATTCTATTGGCTAGGATTTTATTGAGAATCTTAGCATCAATGTTCATCAGGGAGTTCGGTCTGTAGTTTTCCTTCTCTGTTAATTCTCTGTTCAGTTTGGGGATTAAGGTGATATTGGCTTCATAGAATGAGTTTAGAAGAGTTGCTTCCTTTTCTATTGTTTTGAAGAGCTTGTAGAGGATTGGGGTTAGCTCTGGTTGGAATGTTTTGTAGAATTTTGTGGTAAAACCATCTGGACCTGGGCTTTTCTTTGTTGGGAGCTCTTTAATAACTGATTCCATCTCTGATTCGGTAATAAGTTCATTCAGTTCTTCTGTTGCTTCTTGGGTGAGTTTTGGTAAGTGGTGGGAGTCTAGGAATCTTTCCATTTGCAGGTGCTTATCGGGTTTATTGACGTATAATTCTTTGTACTAATTTCTAATTATTTCCTTAATGGTAGTTGTGTCTGTTGTTATGTTGCCTGTTTCATCTTTGATGCTGCTAATTCTTGCTTCGTCTTGTTTTTTCTTCGTCAATTGATATCTTTTTTGTTTATCCTCTCAAAGTACCAGCTTTTTGACTCATTTATTTTCTGAATGTTTTTTAAATTTCTTTCTGATTTAATTCTTGTCTTGTTTTGATAATTTCTTGTTTCCTCTTGTTTGTGGGGTCCTTCTGCTGTTGCTTTTCCAATTCCTGGAGGTATGTGCTTAATTCCTGCGTTTGTTGCCTTTTTTGGGCTTTGACGTGCACGCTAATTGCAATAAATTTACCAAGTAACACTGCTTTGGCAGTGTCCCATAAGTTTTGGACTTTTGTATCTGGATTTTCATTGGCTTCCATAAATGTTTTGATCTCGTCTTTAATTTCTTCTCTAACCCATTTTTTGTTTAATAGCATATTGTTCAGCCTCAAGGAGTTTACATGTTTCTTGGGACATTTTGAGTTGTTGCTTTCCAGTTTCACTCCATGATGGTATGAGAAGGTACATGGTATGATTCTGATACTTTTGAAATTAGTTAAACTTGCTTTGTGTCCTATTACGTGGTCTATCCAGGAGAAGGTGCCATGCACTGCTGGGAAGAACGTGTAGTCTGTGGCCTTAGGGTGAAATATCGTATAGATGTCTACTACGTCCAGTTGTTCTATTGTTTGTGTGAGTTCTGTGGCTTCTCTGTTGAGCTTTTGCTGTGTTGATCTGTCTATTGGTGCTAGTCGGGTGTTCAGATCTCCCAGAATTATCGCATGTTCCTCTATGTCTCCCTTTAAGTCCAAAAGTAGTTGTTTCATATAGTTGGGTGCATCCGGGCTAGGAGCATAAATGTTAAGAATGGCGATTGGTTCTTGTTGGATCCTCCCTTTCAAGAAGATGTAGCGCCCTTCCGTGTCCTTTTTGACGTTTGTTACTTTGAAGTCCATATCATCTGAGAATAGGACTGCCACACCAGCTTTTTTTCTCATCCATTGGCGTGGAATATTTGTTTCCACCCTTTCACTTTGAGTTTCCTGGAGTTTCTTCTGGTTAGATGTGTTTCTTGCAAGCAACATATAGTTGGGTCCTGATTTTTACCCAGTCTGCTAATCGGTGCCTTTTGAGCGTTGAATTTAAGCCGTTTGTGTTGAGGGTTAATATTGAGAAATTATAATTTTGCCGTGACATAAGCCTGTGTTTTTGAGTTTGTTGGTAATTGATTGTTGTTTCTGTGGATGGACTTTATTGAGATCTCCCAGATTGCCATCCTTGCTTATGGCTTGCTCCCTTTTTCTCTGGGAGTAGCGCTTTTCTAAGGAGATTTTGTAGAGTTGGTTTTGTGTTGGCATATTCTTCCAATTTCTCTTTGCTGTGGAAGTATCTAGTTTCATTCTCATATACAAATGAAATCTTTGCTGGGTAGAGTATTCTTGGTTGACAGTTGTTCTCTTTCAGTACTTGAAAGATTTTGTTCCACTTTCTTCTTGCCTGGAGTGTCTGTTCTGAGATGTCGGCAGTGATTCTGAAGGTCCTGCCCCGAAATGTAAGCTTCTCTTTGGTTCGTGCAAACCTTAGGATTCTTTCTTTGTATTCATTGGAGGGTAACTTAATTACCACGTGTCTTGGGGAGGATCATTTTGGGTTAACTCTGTTGGGAGTCCTCTGGCCTTCCTGAATTTGGATTGGGTTCATGTTCCAAATATTTTGGAAGTTCTCCTGCATAATTTCCTCAAGTACTGGTTGTATGCCTGTCTCTCTTTCCACTCCTTCTGGGAGCCCCATGATTCTGATATTTGACTTCTTGATGTTGTCATTCATCTCCTGGATCGCCTTTGTTGAATTGTGTAGTTGTGACTCTAGTTGGTTAATAATCTGCCTGCTTTCATTCTGGGAATCTTCCAAGTCAGATATCCTGTCTTCTGCTGCTGTGATTCTATTGGCTAAGTTCTCAACTTTGTGGTTCAAGTCTAGGATCTCATTTTTGAATGATTTTGCTTCTGTGATTATGTGTTTTTTTTTTAATCTTTGAGCTTGTCCCATCATTTTTCATTGTCTCTGAAGAGTTTTATAATTATTATTTCTGAACTCCTTATCAGAGACATCTTCAATTTCTTCATCTGTAATCTCTGCAATTGACCAGGCTTTATGGTGGTTTTTTGGGGTGGCACAAGCTGTTTCTACTTCACTAACTCTCTTATTGCATCTCATACATTTGGTCCAAGGTGTTGCTGGAATCTCACCCTTGACATGTGTTGCCACCTATTGGGTGGCCTGAGGTCTTCCTGGCTTAGGTTTTTGTTTTCTTTCTGGCCCAGGGAGTTTTTGTTTTTTTGTTTAACTTCTGGTTTTCAGGTTTCAGGGCCTCAGGATTCAGCGTTTAGGCACCTGGGTCTTGTCTCCTGGGTTTTTTTTTTTCTTTGTTTTTGTCTTTTTTTTTTTTGTCTGAGGCATGGGATCTGGCGGACCCCGCTCCACCGCGTCTTTACCCCGAACTGGGTTGGCCCAGAATTTAGATTAGCTGTGATCCTGGGGATTTCATCCTCGTTGCTGCAGCTGCCGACTACTGCACTCCAGGATCCTAATGCCCTCCCAGTACCGTGGCATTTCATTTTGGGGAGTGTAGGTTTCAGCACTCCTGCAGTTTCTGGCCACCACTGGAGGGGCTTTGTGCAACAATTTCCTAAAGTTGTTCATGTATCCTCCGGTCAAAATTCCCTCCGGCCTTTCCCCTGCTGGGTTCTTACCTCGCCCTTTTCGAGGTGCTGCTAAGCCGCCACCGAGTGCTGCCTTGGCTTTTTTTTGTTGTTGTTACTTTTTTTTTTTTTTGACTTTTTTTTTTCATTTTATTTTAACTTCATTAATTACATTGTATTATGTGACACAGTTTCGTAGGTACTGGAATTCCCCCACCCTTTCCCAAACCCTCCCACCATGGTGGATTCCTCCACCTTGTTGCATAACCACAGTTCAAGTTCAGTTGAGATTCCCCCATTGCAAGCATATACCAAACATAGAGTCCAGCATCTTATTCTCTAGTCAAGTTCAACGGCTTCTTAGGTATACCCTCTCTGGTCTGAAGACAGAACCAGCAGAGTATCATCCCGATCAATTAAAAGCTCCAACATACCATCAGCAAAAATTTACATCACCATGGAATTAATTGACATAGTAATGAGTAATCAATATGGTAAAAGTAAATGCGAGTTCTTATCCACCTTCTGTGACCAACTCATTGACATTTCAATTTTGGTTTATACACAACATATAACATTAATAACATAACTTGTTATACATAACATCGTGTCATCTTAAATTAAGGCAAACATGTGGTATTTAACCTTTTGGGATTGGCTCATTTCCCTTAACATTATGGTTTTGAGTTTGGCCCATTTGGCCACAAAGAACTGCATTTTGTTTTTTTAATAGCTGAGTAGTATTCCATGGAGTAGATGAACCATAGCTTCCTTATCCAAACCTCTGTTGATGGGCACTTTGGTTGCTTCCATGTTTTTGCAATTACTGATTGTGCTGCTATGAACATAGGAGTGCATGTTGGTTTCTCATAAAACAATTGTTCTGTATATATTCCTAGGAGTGCTGTTGCTGGATCATACGGTATGTTGAATTTGAGTTGTTTGAATGTTCTCCATACTGATTTCCATAGAGGCTGTACCAGACTGCAGCCCCACCAGCAGTGGAGTAGGGTTCCCTTTTCCCCACATCCTAGCCAGCAAGTGTTGGTGGTGCTTTTATTAATGTGGGCCAGTATTACTGGCATTAGGTGGCACCTCATTGATGTTTCAATTTGGATTTCCCTTATTGCCAGGGAACTTGAGCATTTTTTCATATGTTTATTTGCCATTTGGGTTTGTTCCTTTGTGGTGTTTGCCCATTTAACGTGCCCATTTCTTGAGTGGCTTGTTTGTTTTGACATTTTGGTTGTTTTGTAGCTCTTTGTATATTCTGGAGATCAGCCCTCTATCATCTAAGTAGTGTGCGATCTTCTCCCATTCTGTGGGTTGCCTTTTTACTTTGTTGATTGTTTCTCTAGCTGTACAGAATCTTCTTAGTTTGATGAGGTCCCAATTGTTTATTTTGGTCTTGATTTCTACTGCATTTGGAGTCTTTTTTAGGAAGTGAGGTCCTACCCCTAAGTGTTGCAGTGTGTTTCCAACATTTTCTTCCAAAAGTTTGAAGGTTTCTGGATGTAGGTTTAAAACTTTTATCCATTTGGATTTGATCTTAGTATATGGTGAAAGATGTGGGTCTATCTTTTTGTTTCTGCAGGCTATCAACCAGTTGTCCCGACAGCATTTATTGAACAGACCTTCCCATTTGCCTGGGTTGTCGTTTGTCTTTTTGTCAAAGATTATTTGGCTGTATCTGTGTGGGTTCCCATCTGGTGTTTCTATTCTGCTCCATTGATCTTCTTCTCTGTTTTTTTTGCCAGTACCAGGCTGTTTTGATAACCACTGCCCTGTAGTATGTCCAGAGGTCTGGGACTGTGATTCCCCCTGCTAACTTCCTGTTCTTCAGGATGGTTCTAGCTATTCGTGGTTTTTTGTGTTTCCAGATGAACCTTTGAATCATTGTTTCCAGATATGTGAAGAATATTTTGGGCAATTTGATTGGGATTGCATTGAATGTATATATTGCTTTTGGCAGTATAGACATTTTAATGATATTGATTTTACCTATCCAGGAGCATGGGATGTTACTCCATCTTTTGAGGTCTTGTTCAATTTCTTTTTTAAGCAGTTCGTAGTTTTCTTCAAATAGGTTTCCTGCATTTTTGGTTAGGTTTATTCCCAGATACTTCATACTTTTCTCAGTTATTTTGAATGGCATCTTGCTGGTTAGGTTTTTTTCCAATTTCGGGCTATTAGCATACACTATGGCTGTTGATTTTTGTTCATTAATTTTATACCCTGCCACTCTTCCAAACTCTCGTATAAGATCTAGCAGTCTCTGTATTGAGTCTCTTGGGTCTTCTATGTAGAGAATCATGTCATCTGCGTATAGTGAAAGCTTGACTTCTTCGATACCCATTTGGATTCCTTTGATTTCTTTGTCTTGTCTTATGGCTTCAGCGAGTACATCTAGGAATATATTGAACAGCAGCGGAGAAAGCGGACATCCTTGTCTCGTTCCAGATCTCAGTGGAAATGGTTCTAGTTTTTCTCCATTCAGTATGATGCTGGCATTGGGTTTTTCATATATTGCTTTGATTATGTTGTGGATTTTTCCATCTATGCCTACCTTGGTTAGGGTTTTTAGCAGGAAATTGTGTTGGATTTTGTCGAAAGCTTTTTCTGTGACTATTGATACTATCATGTGATTCTTGTTTTGCAATGTTTGGATATGCTGTATCACATTTATGGATTTCCGAATGCTGAACCATCCCTGCATTCCAGGGATGATTCCTACTTGATCTGGATGAATGATCTGTCAGATGATTTTTTGAATTCTATTGGCTAGGAGTTTGTTGAGAATCTTAGCGTCGATGTTCATCGGAGAAATAGGTCTGTAGTTTTCTTTCTCTGCAGGTTCTCTCTCTGGTTTTGGGATTAAGGTGATGTTGGCTTCATAGAATGAGTTTGGAAGAGTTGCCTCTTTTTCTATTGTTTTGAAGAGTTTGTAGAGGATTGGGTTCAGTTCTGTTCGGAATGTTTTGTAGAATTCTGCAGTGAAGCCATCTGGACCTGGGCTTTTCCTTGTTGGGAGATCTTTAATCACTGTTTCAATCTCTGTTTCAGTTATGGGTTTGTTCAGGTCGTTTGTTGCCTCTGGGCTAAGTTCTGGCAAGTTGTATAAGTCTAAGACCTTTTCCATTTCTTGGTGGTCATCTGATTTGTTGGAGTATAGTGCTTTGTAGTAATTTCTGATTATGTTCTTAATGGTTGTAGTGTCTGTTGTTATGTTGCCTTTTTTATCTTTGATGGTGTTAATTCTTGCTTTCTCTTGTTTTTTCTTTGTCAGTCGGGCCACTGGGGTGTCTATTTTGTTTATCTTTTCAAAAACCAGCTTATTGATTCATTGATTTTGTGTATAGTTTTTTTTTGTTTCTATCTGATTAATTTCCTCCCTTGTTTTGATTATTTCTTGTTTCCTGTTGTATGTGGGGCTCTTCTGCTGCTTTTTATCCAAATCCTGGAGGTGTGTGCTTCGTTCCTGTATTTGACGCCTCTCTTGGGCCTTGACATGAGCTCCAATTGCAATGAATTTACCAGTAGCACTGCTTTGGCCGTGTCCCATAAGATTTGGAATGTTGTGTCAGAGTTTTCATTGGTTTCCATAAATTTTTTGATCTCATCTTTAATTTCTTCTCTGATCCATTGTTTGTTTAATAGCATATTGTTCAGCCTCCAAGAATTTCTGTATTTCCTTGGGCATTTTGAATTGCTGATTTCCAATTTCATTCCATGGTGGTCTGAGAGGGTATATGGTATGATTCCTATCTTTTTGAAGTTATTTAGGTTTGCTTTGTGTCCTATCATGTGGTCAATCCTGGAGATGGTGCCATGTACTGCTGAAAAAAATGTATAATCTGTGGCTTTGGGGTAAAAATTTCTATAAATGTCTGCCAAGTCTAGTTGTTCTATTGTTTGTATGAGCTCTGTTGTTTCTTTGTCGAGTTTTTGTTTTGTTGATCTGTCTGTTGTTGTTAGTGGGGTGTTAAGGTCACCCACTATTATTGTGTGCATATAAATGTCTCCTCTTAAGTCTGTAAGTAATTGCTTCACGTAGCTAGGCGCGTTGCAAATTGGTGCATATATATTCATAATGGTGATTACTTCCTGATGTATCAGTCCCCTCACCAATATATAGTGACCTTCCCTGTCTTTTTTGATGTCTGTCAGCTTGAAGTCTATATCATCTGAAATTAGAATAGCTACCCCAGCCTTTTTTTCTCATCCATTGGCATGAATTATCTTTTTCCATCCCTTTACTTTCAGTTTCTTAGAGGCTTTTCTGGTTAGATGTGTCTCTTGTAGGCAACAGATTGATGGGTTCTGTTTCAGGATCCAGTCTGTTAATCTGTGTCTTTTGATTGATGAGTTTAGGCCATTTGTGTTTAGAGATAATATTGAGAGAAATTAATTTTGAGCTGCCATGAGTGTGTGTAAGTGTGCAAGTGTGTATTTGCGACTATTGGAATCTCTGCCTGGTTGACTATCCTCTTATGGATATTAGTGGGGAGGTCTTCCCATTTGCCATCTTTGATTTTGGTTTTCATTTTTTCTCTCTGGGTTTAGCACCTTCCTGAGGAGGTTGTCTAGGGCCGGTTTTGTGCTAGTGCGTTCTTCGAGTTTCTCTTTGCTGTTGAAATATTTAATTTCATTCTCAAATACAAATGAGAGTTTTGCCGGGTACATTATTCTTGGTTGGCAGTTGTTTTGTTTCAGGATTTGAAAGGTTTTACCCCCTCTCTTCTTGCCTGGAGTGTTTCTTCTGAGAGATCTGCTGTGATTCTGATTTGCCTTCCTCAGAAAGTAATCTTTTCCTTTTTTTCTTACTTGTCTTAGAATTGTTTCTTTGTATTCGCTTGAAGGCAGTTTGAGGACCACACGTCTGGGTGAGGATCGCTTTGCGTCGAATCTATTGGGGGTTCTCTGACCTTCCTGGATTTGTGCTGGATTTATATTTCCGGTGTTCTGGAAGTTCTCCTGTATTATCTTATTAAACACCCATTGCAAGCCTATCTCCTTTTCCACTCCCTCTGGAAGGCCTATTATTCTAATATTTGATTTTTTGAGGTTGTCTTTCATTTCCTGTATAGACCTATTGGCTTTCTCCAGATTTGTCTCCAACTGTTTGATGAACTGCTGCCTTTCATTCTGAATGTCTTCCAATTCTAATATTCTGTCCTCTGCTGTGTTCATTCTGTTGGTTAGTCTTTCAATTTTGAGTTCTATATCGAGGATTCCCTTTTTGACTTGGTTTATTTCTGCAATGACATGGTTTTCGAATTGCTTGGACTCTTCCCAGCGCTTCTCGGTGTCTCTGATGAATCTTATCACTAGTTTCTTAAATTCCTTCTCCGGTAATTCCTCCATGTCATCATCTTGCATCTCAGGTATTGAGATTAGTTTTTGGTTGTTTTAGGGGGAAATGCTTGCTCTTTCTTCTGAGTCATTACCTTTTCTGATACTTCTCATTGTGTTGTTGTTTCTTGCCATTTTGGGATTTTAGCCTCTGACTTGCTTGTCCGAAGCTGGTGCCATCGGTGCTGTAGCTTATAGGAAGTGTGACCCAGCAAGTGCTGTATGGAGTGTTGGCCTAAGTATAGGTAAGCACAGCAGGGTGTTCCAGCTGCTTGTTGTTCGGAGTTTGCGGACCACAGCCCCGAGCTGGGTCAGGAGACTCTATGTCCCAGCCCTAGTGCCAGGCCTTCCCCCTGCAGCTCCCACTCAAAGTCGTTGCCCCACTGGAAGACATACTGCTCCACGCCTCCGTCTGGGTTGGTTGAATCTGCTGAGCTGTGTTTTGCCTCTTGGACTCAGGGCTTCTGGGCCACCTCAGGCCACAGGTACAGAGCCGGTCACACCTCTTGGGCTCGGGGCGGGAGCCGCGTGTAGCTGGGGCCCCTGCGCTACCTCAGGACACAGGTCTACAGAGCCGGTCCCGCCTCTTGGGCTCGGGGCGGGAGCCGCGTGTAGCTGGGGCCTCTTTGCCACCTCAGGCCACAGGTCCACAGAGTCTCGTCTTGCCTCTTGGGCTCAAGGTGGGAGCTGGGCCATGGCCGCGTGTAGTAGGGGCTTCTGCACCACCTCAGGCCACAGGTCTACAGAGCCGGTCCCACCTCTTGGGCTTGGGGCAGGAGCCGCATGTAGCTGGGGCCCCTGCACCACCTCAGGCCACAAGTCCACTGGGAAAACTTGCCCCGCGGTTCTGCAGAACCGGCTTTGCTTCGGGGTCTCCTGCTGAGCTGAGCACAGCAGGGGATCTGTTCAAGTTCACAGTCCTGCCCTGCCCACTTTACAAGGCTTTTCTTTCTCTTTTTTTTTTTTTTTTTTTTTTTTTTTGCACTTTCTCAAAGGTATTCTGCCATTGGGAGCAGAGAAGTGGGAGTCATGTAGCTGTGCTCCCACCAGCCTGCACCTCTGTCCAGGGAGGCTCTGCCGAGTGTTGCCCCACTCCTCTTGCTCAGGCTGAGCCCAGCAACAGTTTCCACTGGAGTCTCTTGTAGCTAGTC